>NW_018743937.1:1157500-2357500 GCF_001683475.1 Chenopodium quinoa
GATGGACATGAGTGAAAAAGTAAGCGATCCAAATATAGAAATAAGATTATTGAGCTAATTTAATGGACATGGGCTATCTTTTGATGGAGTATGCAAAATTATTTTACATAAGACCCTTTGATTGAGATAAAACTATAATAAAACTTTGCCAAAAAATAAAACTTATTTCATCTAAATCTCTAAATTAAAATAGTTTGACCCTTAAAATATAATTTATAAATAATTTATAAAATACATAAAAAATGGGGTATTACAATCATTCTCCACAATAAATCCATTATCTCTTATATAATACTAAAACTAACACCAGGAATGAAAAATGTATCTTCCTATAATACCCCGTATTTTCCTAATTAATTATCTATTTGTTATTTCATAAAAGGGTATTTTAGTAAATTAACTTACTATTGGAATTTTGGAGACAAAATGATATTTAAATTTTGGAGCCAATAATACTTTGAAACCTAATTATTATTTTTAGATTTTGGATAAGATTTGATATTCATTTATTTTATTTTAAAGACCGGATTATGTACATATTTCGGATATTTTAATTATAAAAAAATTATATTTTATTAATCAATCAAGAAGTCCGAAAATACCCATTTATTTAGCTAAGAATTTCATATTTTCTATGTATATAAAATCTTATTTTTCTTAGTTATTTATTGCTGAATAATTGGTATTTAATTAATTATTCTATATTATTTACACAATTATTTTTATTCCTTAAAACCGAGCAAAAATCTTCCTAAATATTACTAAGGAGGTCCGAAAATTTAAGCTTTGAGAAGCTCAATATTTTCGGCCCTCTTGTGTGATTTTAGGGGAAATTAATTTGGTAAATTGTATTTTTTAATTATCTCCCAAAAATATTTTATTTTCCTTAATTCCATTTTTCCATCTTCTTAATATTTGATCATCATATTTTCTTAACTTTTATTTCTCTTGATTATTCCCCAAGCAATCTTCCTTGCCATATTATTTTTCATGACAACACACCTTTCATATTTTTATTATGTACAATCACCTTAATATCAAAACTTTCCATAATTACTTATTGTAGGCGTCGTTTGAAGTGCGTCTACATTAAGCATGTTGTGAATATGCTTGGCACTCTTAGGAAGTGGGAATTAACATATACGATAAGGGACAACGATTAGGGACAAAAAAAGTAGGGAGCCACCAACAAGTTTTTAAGAAACTTGTAAACCGTTCACGGATCATAAAAGGCAACCACGAATAAAGGGACAACGATAGGCAACAACGATTGACTCGTGAAGGTTACACCCAATAATCCATGAGAATACTAACTCCATATGGTTCGGAACCACAAAAGGAGGATCGGGGATGATGGTACGAAGTGAGTTATGGAGTCACATTCACCCGTATTGGCCTCTACTCGAATCTTATAGTGAAAAGTGATTCCCGCGATCTCACAGGCATGCAAACAAAGATTCAATTCGTTCCAAACGTAACTATTATTAGGCTAAATTGGTTGAATATTAATGCACATACATACTTCTAAAATATTTGTGATCACAATAATAACAAGATTAAAAAGGAACATAAATCGGTTGTACTGTCCAAATTATCCTATTAGGCGTGATTTTCGATTACACATTCCCTTTAACATGCAATATGGTGATGAATAAAAAATATAATAAAATTAACATTGATATTGGAAGCAATTTAACAATTAATTGTTAGTCAAATCAAATATAAATTAACCTAATCATGATACTACCAATATTAAAATAAAATAAGTAATTGAAACAATTAATTACTCACATTTCGCATGCTCCTTTAAATTGCTACATCATGAAAAAATTGTTAGTAACTTCAATAAAAATATAAATTAAATTGAAACAACTAAATTTAATAAAAATTAGAGTTGATTTGATCTAAACCCTCAGTTAATTATACCTTTCACGCCTTAGTTTAAGGATAAAACTTTAGGTATTGCATGGACTCCTTGGAGTGCTTAGGAGAAGTATTATGGAAGAATAAGGAGGCTAGTGTTTAGGCTAAAGAAGAAGAGGATGATTTTGTGATCAAGCTTGTTGACGATTGAAAAAGTGGTGATATTACTTCGATTTATAAGGAAAAAAGGGGTCAAATTACTTCGATTAATAAGGAAAAAAAAGGTCAAAAAATAAAGAAAAGATCTGATTTCAAATCGAAATAAAACTCTTGCGTTAGGCAGCAGTTTTTGTTTTTATCATATCTTTTTTTCCATAAATTGAAATAAGATAAATAATATGTCGTTGGAAAGATATTGACGTCTAATTTCTAACCCAATTTGAATCAGATTAAAATCATTTGTAGAATAAAAGGTATGGTCAAAATAGTGGGATGGTGTCAGTTTTGGATATAGTTTTATATTTTTTTTATATCTTTTTCGTTATATCTCGGAATTAATATTATAATATATAATTGAAAGCATAATTTCAAGAGCTATCCAAACATATAAGATTTAGATAAAAACTACGAGGCACAAAAATCACATCTGACTATCTTTGAACATCTTTCAATTCAGATAAAATTAGGACTTTGAAAAAAAAACGGAGTTTTATTCAATTTCAAATTCTTTAATATTATCTTTTCATAAAGGATAATCAAGATCTTTTAGAAACTTATAGAAGCTTCCAATTAATCCTAATTGGTTTAGGAATGGGATTAAATAATTTGGACCCTCCACATGATCATTTGGTCGTAGGTAAGGTGGGCTTAGGTTCGGTTTACGCTCAGTTTAGTATTTGGACCTAACTTATTCGTTATAACTCATATTTGGGCTTATAATATGTCGTTGGAAAGATATTTTCAAATCCCCATTAAAATATTCTGTCATTGGACCCAAATTAAGGACAAAAATAAACTTGTCTAAATATATTTTTATAAAAAGGACATGAAATAAATGATTTTAAGGGACACAAAATGAATTATTTTGGGTTTAAAGGCACGAAAAAACGGAAAATAAGTTATGGTTTGGGGAAATGGGCTAGGAATTAAATTGGTTTATGAAATGTATTGGTATTGAGTATGGATTTAAGCACTCCAAAGATTAAATACTCAACCCGACCAATAATGGCGGTGAAAGGTTGTTTATCATCGAGTTTGGTTTTGGGGAGACATTTTAAAGTGTATACACTTGTTCACTTCTCCAGGTATTTCCATAACTCTTCTTTTCATAATTCTTCCTACATTTTCCTACCATAATCCATGCATCATGCCCATACTAGCCTATAAATACCCCTTCATTTCATGACCAAACACTTACACCAATTCTCATAATTCTCTCTTATTCTCTTCTCTTAGTTCTCTCTTTTTCTTTCTCCTCCTTGCGCACCATCACCTCCACCGTACACCACCACCACTCCGGCACCCCCTGCCGCCACCAACCACCTCCAACACCCTTACCGCCGCCAGCCGCCACCCCTTACCGCCACTATCCTCCTCTTTCTCCTTGGTTTTTTATCTTTTTTTTCTTCTCTTTTCTTATTTAATTAATTATAATTATTATGGGAATTTATAAAAATTATTACAACTAGTTTTAATTAAATAAAATCAGATTTTTAATGATGTTTATGAGAAAACAATTTAAAAGGTTCATGTACATATTAGTTGGGGGTTTTTAATTTAATTATTATGATTATTTGTTAAGCTTATATTAATTAAGGTTATATTTAATTGTAGGGTGTGTTCAATCAAGGTTCTTGAGTTCTTTTGTGTGAGTTTCTAAGCAAGGATTGAGGTATGTTTAGGTGGCTAGATACCTTTGAAAAGTGATTGGTTTGAATAGTATGTTTTATATGATTTTATTGGTGATTGAATTAAATTGACTTGAATTATGATTTATGAAATAAAGTATGATTTTAATGTGTGTTTTAATACATTGATCTTAATATTATGATTTTATTGAATTAGGGTTTATGAAATAAAAAGTATGATTAAAGGACTGTTTTTAATAAATAAATTAAAGGTTGATTTTATATCATGTCTTGATTAATTAAATTATTAATCATGTTTTAAAGGTTTGATTTTGAAAGCATGTGGAATTTAATAAAAAGGAGTTTGAATTTTATTATTAAAAGAATTTATTGAATTATTTAATAATTATTATTAAAGTTTTATAAGCATGTTAGTAATCCCACTATGCAGATTTTGTTCATTTTATAAGACTTTGGACTTTGTATGCATGACTGAGTTTTTCCTCAAGAATAGCCTTGTAATTTAAGGATCCTAGCTTGGGGGTGTGCACACTTGGGTGAGGAATTTGGAGATTTAATGGAATTGGATTTAAAGGAATTGGTTTTATAATTATTGAATTATTGGAATGGTTGAAATATTGGAATTTGGTTTTTAATCATGAATTGGAATTATTGATTAATTATTGGAAATAGTTTTAAAAGCATGTTTGCTACTAAATTGAATTTAATTATATTGCACTTATCGTACATAGCATATTTTGCTAGTTCGTATTTCCTTTTTGTTTTGGTTTGCCCTGTTTGCCTTAATGGTAAGCAATGTTGACTAATTTCAAGTGAAGTCAATATGTGAGCATTTGGAGTCCCGAGATTGTCTTCACCTAGATTAGGAATGTCGGTTCTTGTTTTTATTTATCAGTATTCATGACAATGGTTATTTTTATGGTTTTATTAATAAAAGAGTATTGAAGTTTCCACTGCAAAGTATTGGTTTTATTTAGTAAGTTTGGTAGCATTTCATAATCACGCGACGGTAATACGCCTAAGTCTATCCCTACGATATAATTATTCGTATTTTTCTAGTAATAGCATAGAGGGAGATTTGGGGGTGTTACACTTCCTAGTGTTGTTTTTTCCCTCAAAAATCCCCCCTATTTTTTTCTCCATTTTTTCCCTTTTTTAGCCCATGCCATCAATTACTCAATTGTAGAAAAAATGCTATTTGTAACTGGCGAAATTGACATTTTATAACTGGTATTGTTGGTTGCAAATGCCACCGTTACAACTAGTGAAAATTATTCGTAACATGCTAATGTTAGTTACAAATAATGTACTATTCGTAACTGGCTTAACCTAAGGCCAGTTACAAATAGACTTTTTCCAAGTAAGAAAGCATACTATTTGTATTTGGCGTTAAGTTATGCCGGTTACAAATAGAGTGTTATGTGTAACTGGAATAGCCTAACGCCAGTTACGAATAGTGTTTTTATTATAAAAATAAATAAATAAATAAAATGGTAGCAGTAGCAAGTTCCTCTACTGCCACCACCCGTACATTACATGTATATTTTTTTTAATGTAAAGACCATTAATTGTTAATAAACTCTTACAAAATACAATAACTATCAATCTAACCAATATAAGACCAACTTTAAGCGACATCTCGTAAATTAATTGAATTAATGTACTTTTAAATTATAAATATTTCTCTCATAATTGACAATAAATAATACTCTATAACTAAAAAAATCTAGTTAGATAACTGATAAAATAAATAATATTAACAATCGCGCTATTTTCGAAAGTGTTGTTCTGAAACATCTAATGCCAGCTCTAGATCTTGAATTGACCATCATCTTCCACAACCAATGCATAATTGCAAATATCAATACGAGAACCAAAAATATGCAATTCCTTTCTATCTCACATTTACAAACACAAACATAAATATGGACTTGGTACAAGAAAGACATACCACAGGTTGTACAATGAATCTATGTTCTTTGAGTATCTGCAAACACAAACAAATGGATTTTATACGATGTTAATTAAAGAGACTGTCATAAGGGAAAATGGGAAGGTGATACTTCAAAGTGTTTGCTTCTCCAATCTGCATAGCACGACGAGCCACGTCAAGGGGGAACACTATGTCTATTTTTGTCAAGACAATTTGATACTTGGTCTGAAATCTGAAATTTTTTTAAAAAAATTATTAGGATACAAATTGAACGAAATCATGTTATTGAACAAAGGCCACCATTAGTCTGACAAGTTAGTCTAATGACTTTAACTTATGCTAGAAGTCTTAACTTTCAATAGCAAATCCAATGTTTTAAAGTACGAATTTGAGATTCACAACAATGTTAGTCACCATACTCTATGCAGAGCATTTGAGGTTCAATTGGGACATAATATACAGCACTCCAACAACTCAACTATAACAACGTTCAGAGTGAATTAAACTGCAAAAAACACATATACCATAAATAATCATCCAGTAAGTGGCTAAATTTTGGTTATCTTTATTCAACATCCCCCTCATTTGAGCCATCACCTTACAGCCAAAGCCAATTTAATAAGCCCACTATACTTTAGTTTTACATATTTGGAATAAAAAACTATTTCCAAGCTCGTGTACATTTTCAAAAGAAAATCTTTAAACAACATGCCAGGTAACAAGTCAGATAATATAACATTTACAATATTGATCCATTTGTTGTAGCCTAAACATGAGCAGTATCATTTAAACAGAAAGAACCAGGAATGCAGCTAACCTCATTGGAAACACTTTGGGTGCCATATTTATCATCCCAGTTATTTTATAGATTTGTCTAACAGTTAAGGCCTGAAAAAGGGTAAACAAATATTTTCCCACCAAAATCCAATGTCAAAATGAATAGTGAAGCAAGACCCGGTTAAAAACGATAATAAAACTATAACAGGAAAATATCTGAATATAAGTCTAAAAGGGTAAAAGATCATATTGGGCATAAATCCTGCTTAATCTCTTCCAATGACTTCTTCCTCTTTTGATGTATTACCTAAAATTAGTAATGAGGATTAAAATATTTTTTTATTTTTGTAATAAAAAATTTTCTATCTCTATTATTATATATTTTATAAATATTATTTCATATGCTATATCTTTAAATAGCATAATATATCATATTTTATTATTTAATTTATTAACATATTTTAAATAAGCTAATTTTGTAGCAATATTAAAAAGCTGACGAATTTATTAAATAACAAGTTCATAGTTCATACTACATAAATAATAATAATAATAATAATAATAATAATTATTATTATTATTATTATTATTATTATTATTATATCTTAAAAACAGATAAAGTCATACAATCTACAAAAAAAATTAGTGGGAAGCCGAGATACAATCTGGGCCGCTATAGAAAAACCTATCCTAATAAAAATATGAGCAGCAACACGAGCCCCGATGGCCTGAGTCGTTGAGAACTTCTGAACCCGCTTCTGCAACGCAACAACCTCCTTGTCTAATTCCCCAAGCGAAGAATTTCATTGAAAAATTTTAAAATATTCTTCTAATTTGGAACTCCTGATTTATAAAATAACATTATTCTACTTTAATTTCCGCTATTACTTAAATTAGTTATGTTTTCCACTATCACAAAGTGTATTAAATGCACAACAATTTATATTCCAGTGCAATTTTTTTACAATGAAATGGGAATGTGGGTTTATTTTTTAATTGGTTTCTTGCCTTGTTTTAATACCAAGAAATAAGAAAATGAAAGTAGTATGCCTAAAATCATGTACGGAGTAAGATTATTTAATTCATTAGAATTTTATCTTTATATTTTTTTATCTTCATTATTTTCATATTATTATATTTTTTTAGAGATAAAATTTGACAAAAATATCATTCAAACAGGATAAGTATTCCTACCATTAGGAGGAATTCATAATTTTAAAATACTTATTTGGTTAATAAAAAGGAAAATGATACTTATTTATTATTGAATTATTGTAAACTCTCATATGGTCTAAGATAAATTTTTAATATACGCATAGTCTAATGGATCCTTTAGTAATAATCCATGTTTAATTATATATGAAAATAAATACAAAATGTGTTATAATAATTGTACGTATTATATATGTCCATGTTATTTTAATAATTTTGTAAAATTTAATGTAATAAAACTACCTTGCATGGCCTGGGACCTAACCTAATAATTTTTAAATTGTCGTACATATCACGTGCATATAGGGTTAATTGATAGGAAATTTGATTTGAATAATCCAACCTTTGCGCGAACTTATTTTATCAATCCGAGCTTTCGATTATTCCACAATAATCCAATGTTTAAGGAGTGCTCTATTCAATTAGGCCAAAGTGACCTACTACTTGTTTTTCAAGTAAATTTGTTTTCTTTTCAATTTTTTTAAACAAAAATATTAAAAAAAATGAGAAAAAGAAACCTAACCACACAAGCTTCCCCCCACCCTTCCTTGGCCACCCCCTAGTCTCCTTGGCCTACCTTCCCCTTCACCGACCACCCCCACCCCTGTCACCCCCTCCTTATTCCAGTTTCAAAACTGTAACACCTAGAGTTGTCAATTCGGGTAAATGGGTCGGGTTTGAGTCGGGTTAGTGTGAGTCGGGTCATCTCGGGTCGGGTCAATACGGGTTAATGTCATAACATATGCGGGTTGGGTTCGGATTGGGTCATGCTTGAGTCGGGTCACGTCGGGTCATACATCTTATCGGGTTTGGGTCGGGTTAGTAAAAGGTCGGGTTACATTCGGGTCGGGTGAAAAATAGGTCGGGTTAAATTCGGGTCTTTACGGGTAAAAACGAGTTACGGTCGTTCTCGAGTTCGAGTCGGGTTCGGTTCAAGTCAATTATTTTACGGGTTATAATCAGGTCGGGTCATTCCCGGATTCAAGTCGGGTTCGGTTCAAGTCAATAATTTGCGGGTTATAATCAAGTCGGGTCATTTTCAAGTCGGGTCATTCTTGGGTTCGAGTCGGGTTCGGTTCAAGTCAATAATTTGCGGAAAACATGTTTCTTCCCTGAAATTCGTCCCTGAAAATGTGTTGTGAAACTAACCATTTAAAATTCAAAGTGAAATATTGAAGGAATAGAGTTAGGATTTAATTTCCGTTCCAATACCAACATGAGATAACGACCTATACATATTGATTCAATAACAAGTCGGCTTGAATTTGGGTCAGGTCAATAACAAGTCGGGTTGACTCGGGTCGGGTTTGTAACAGGTCGGGTTGAAATTCGAGTCGGGTTTGTAGCAGGTCGGGTTAAATTCGGGTCAGGTTAGGAACATGTCGGGTTGAATTCGGGTCAGGTTAGGAACAGGCCGGGTTGAATTCGGGTTTTGACGGGTTAAAACGAGTTTTGGTCAATTTCGGTTCGGGTCGGGTTCGGTTCAGGTCAATAATTTACGGGTTACATTCGGGTCAGGTCGTCTCTAATTCGGTTAATGTTCGGGTTCGGGTCTCAAATACTCGGGTCAACTTGGGTCTAGGGTTGACTTCTGGTCGGGTTTGGGTCACTGTAGGGAATATTTCAAGCATTATCCCTAGATTGAACCCCACTGTGATCATACACTAAAGTACGGTGGCGTTCAAAGGGAAGGAAGCTAGAGCAAAAGAGTCGCCAACAAGTTTTAGGAACTTGTAAACCGTTCACAAAGGTGAAGGTTACACCCCTTAACGATCCAGGAGATTGTCAACTCCAATAGGTCTGGAACCACGACTGGTAGTTCGGGGATGAAGGTACAAATCCAACCTAAAAGAGATTGAACCTACCCTAATAATAGGCCTCTATTTTATTCTGATCGTATTCATGTGCGCTTTCTGACTAACATGCAATCAATAGGATTAACCCTAAACCTGTTTATCTATGTTGGTTGAATATTAATGCACAAATAAAACTATTATTGGCGATCACTTGAATTATAATCATATTAACCCTAAACAAGATTATTGATTATCTTATTAAGCGTGATTACAAGTACCAATTCCCTTTAAACATGCATAAAAGGTGTGATCATGCAATAACAATATATAATCAAGCAACATAATCGTCATAATAATAATTACAATCATAATTGAAATAACAATCATAATAATTAAAATAATCATGTTAAAGCATAATAATAGCAAGATCCTAGGCATGATACTAACAAGATTAATAGCAAACCCTAGCATGTCACTAAACAATAAAAATCATATATTTAGCCCTAACATGATACTAACATGAATATTAGGAAAGAAAATAGGAAGCATCATACTTTTAATCATACTTGATATTAGCACTTTTTAGTTGTTACCCTAAACATGATACTAGGAAGATCAAAACACCCTAACATGACCCTAAGAATCATAACAACCTAAGCATAATTTCTACATCATAATATCAATTAAAATCAATTAAAGCACTTACTTAGATGCCTAATATCTCTTTCTAATAACAAAATACACGCGTTAGTAACTTCAAGGAAAATAATAATCAAACAATTAAATTAAATAATTGAAATAGAGATTTGGGACCAAACTCTTAGAAATTAAAACCTTTCACGTCTAAAGCGAAGGCAACTTCGAAATTGGCTGGGTGTGTCTAGATCTTGTGAATGTGGAATTTTGTTTGTAAAAAGGATAGTTTAGAAAAGAGAGAGAGAGAGAGAATAAGCTTTAGCTTTAGAGAGAGAAGAGAATTAGAGAGTTTTTGATGAAAAACAGAGATTTTAGGAGGCTATTTATAGAGAAAATTAGCCAAAAAAATAGAAAAACAAATCAGAATTTCGACGAGGAAAAACGAAATTAGCGCCAAGCGATGAACATTAGTGCCAGGCGCTAATATCTGTCGTTAGGCGCTAATTAGCGTTTTCATGCGTTTTCTAAATTCATATAAAATATAACCGTACAGAAGGAAAAAAATCGTATTTTCCTTAAAAACACTCTTTTATTTTGATTAAAACTCTAAAAAGTCAACAAAAGTCAATTTATCAATGCTAATTGAATTTGGAATGAAAAGACCCTTCTAGAAGAATCTAGAAGACTAAAACCATTTCTAATTGCATTAGGAATGATAAATCTATGTTAGGCCCTCCTCTAGATCATTGGGCCGCATATAAGGCTCAAACCGGGCCCAATTTAGTAATTTGGCCATAACTTCCTCATTATTCATCGAAATTGGGCTTATAATATATCGTTGGAAAGCTCTTTTCAAGCCCCATCCAATTATACCATTATTGGACCCTAGACTTTCCACACTTTCACTGCATTTGATTATGGTTCAACGTGAAATATACTCATCACTGGGTTTGGTTTTGGGGAGACACAAATGGGTGTCTATAGAAGCCCCCACTTTGACTGAGTTTGGAGAAAATCAAGTTTTGAAAATAAAAGTCAAAGTAGCAATAGGGACAAAGAATGATTCAGAACGTTCTGCGATCCTAAATCACTCTTGTAACAACGATACCTGCAAACTAGCGTTAGTTAAAACAGATTAAAGATTTAAGAAACGCGTATCTTGCACCGTTGAGCACACGTCTCTAGAGGTAACCAATTTGTTGTTGTATTTGTCGTTGTGACAACCTTCCACAATCTATGAAACGCTATCTTGCTTCTTGTTTTGACGATCTTCCGCAATCTAGGGAACACCGTCGATCAATATTGCTACATACCGAGCCTTTTCTTGAATCATAGTAACAACCTTTCCAATCATAGCAAAAGTCATCGAAGGTCGCCCATCTCGTGTTATCTTCTCAAATCTTGGTGAAAACCTCCACAATCTTAGCGAATGCCGTCAAAGACCGCCCATCTTGTGCCACCTTCTGAAATCTTGGTGACAACCTCCACAATCATAGCGAATGCTGTCGAAGACCGCCAATCTCGTGCTATCTTCTCAAATCTCGGTGACAACCTCCACAATCTTAGCGAATGTCGTCGAAAACCGCCCATATCGTGTTATCTTCTCAAATCATGGTGACAACCTCCACAATATTAGAGAATGCTATCTAAAATAACCTCTCTTGAAGTCATCCTCAGTTGTTGCGATAATATTCCGAAGAAAACTACCAAAGACCAACGCTTGTCGATCTTTAAAGCTCGCTTGAACTTTGCTTTAGCCGGTGCGTCGGCGCTTCTGCTGCTTGTAAACCAGTATGTCGGTAATTTGAATTGTGAACCTGTATGTTGATGTTGTGAACCATTACGTCGGTGCTTCTGAACTAGTATGTTGGTGCCTTTGTGATGAGCCAATGATTAGGCACTTTAAGCTAAGTGAGACGATCTTTCGTCAGGTCGATCACTTATTTGCGATTGTAATCAAATTGACTACTCAGTCTTGTCAAATTGCTTATAGGGGCTAACTGGCATACCAAGGAACCCGAAATTGTTGTTCTGAGGTCGAAGATAATGTCCTGAGAGACTTTGAGCTCTATCGCTGCTGAAATATCTCTGGCGCTGCGATTTTTCTCTGTTGCCAGACGCTGGGATCTAGTGCCAGGCACTGAAATCTATTACCAGACGCTGGATGTTGTCGTCTGGCGCTGGAGTCGGGTCTTCCCTATTCTGCCTTTTCTGCCGCTGTTACTCGGTTTCGCTCAAAACTTTGAGCTTGGTCGTTTCCTTTCAACCAAATCCGCTCAAGTCTTTTGTAAATCAAAGCTCTTCATCTCTAATTTACTGATCAATGTAACTCCTCTTATCTTGGAGGAATCTCTAGTGTCATATTCGCGGTTTTTTCAAAAAAAATCCGGGAATGTCCCCGCTTGCTAGGATGCACTTGCTTTATATCTTTGACTATAGGACTTTTATTATCTTTATTTAGGGTTGACCTAAGGTTTAGTGTTGCTTGGCTCATTGACTTGACATGACTCAAGGTATAAACTTGACTCGCTGTGATTGACTCGAGGTTGACTCGACTCAAAGTGTTTGATACATGTGTTAGACTCAAATGAAGGAGATATGACACGACATGACTCAATGTGTACATGACTCGTGTGTGCATGGTAATGTGATTGTGCGACTCGAAAATGCAAAAAAGCAAAAAATTTCCGTCATTTTTGTGGAGGGTACCGACTTTCTCCTGAAAAAGAAAGACACGAAAAAGAATCAATGTTTTTGAAGATGCATGTTCAATGAGCTTAGTCAAATGTTGTTTGATACTATCTATCAAGGTGCAAGGATTAATCCATCCTAGGCTATCTCAATGGTTGACTCAATGATGAAAGTACTTGTGTAACTTAGGCACGGAGGCTAAGCACTTCGTACTTTGTGATGCAATGATGATTGATGTTGATATGACAAGGCATGCTTCAGTGTTATGTTTAGATTTCATGACAAAGGGTTCCTAAGGGGAGGTATATTTGGTCATGTGTCTGTGATGTGTGTGATAGTGACACTAAGCTAGGCTGCAAGGGCTAAGTGTGTGGGAAGATATTATTTTATGAAGAGTCAAATGATGGTGACTCTTAGGTTAGGTAAGCTAATAATGTAGGGATCAAGCCCCCAAGTCTAGCTCTAAGTAGATAGGGATGAGCATAGGAGATCCCTTGATATGATCATGGTGTGTGAATGTGAATATGAATGCATGTTTATTACGGCCGCACCTCAATGTGAGGTTGCCTACGTATCCTTTAGGAATCAGGCCGAACGTAGCTCTAGCCGAACCTCGCACAAGTATGTGTATACCTCAACAAAGTCTTTTTAGGGGTTGTAACGTGGTTAGGCTAAAGGTTATAGAAGAAGAGGATAAAGGCTCAAGACCCTAGATAAGCCCCCAAGGTGTGCAACCTTGCTTTTGAATCTTTGTATTTTTTATGCTTGAGTTTCTACTCTTTTTTAGCTCTTAGTTTTTTTTTTATAGCATTTATTTATTTTTTTTCTCTTTTTTTTTTTTTTGCTTTTGCATTTTTTTTATTTTTATAAGTGTGGGCAATCAAGATCATGCGGTCTATCACTCACTTGGCATTCATGTTTCTCAGGCACGGTACCGAGCACTCGATAAGAGACGCAATCTAAGACATGTTCATATTAAAGACATTGGAACGCTTGCCCTTTTTGTACACTTTTATTTATTTTTTGCTTATTTTATTTATTTTGATCTTTCGAAATCACTCAAGCTTTTGAAATTGCATAAGTTACACACCATCCCATCCCAAGGTTAGGTAGATATGGGTTGAAGAAGAAAGGTCTATCGTTAGACGAGGCTCAAAGTGGTTTATCAAAAAAGGATTGTATATTTGAAGGGTGAAAGGTAATATGATGTGGCTACAAGGGGTGCCTGAAATCATTGGTATACCTTGTGCTTAGTTTGACATGGAATTTTTTTTATTTTTTTTATTCAATGCAATGATCATATGTAAGGAAATAAATGCTCATTTTATTAAAAGGAAAAAAGAAAGAATATACAAAATTAATCTAAGGGAAAAGAAAGGTGTCTATGCTAGACTTATTGGGGAAAGGGTAAATAAAAGAAATAGAAAAGAGGAGGTCACGAAATCTCGTCGTTGAAGCCCGTCTCTGTCTTGTGTCGTTTGCTTTATCATCACTCGCTCTTCTTGCTAGCTGGAGGCATAGGAAGCTTGTTATTATCGATCAAATGTTAGATAGCCTCCTTTAGCTTCCAACAGCTCTCAGTAGCATGACCCCTACCTTAATGGTACTTGCAATGTTCATCTGGATTCTAACTAGGCAATCTCTTTTCAGGTGCGGGATCTTGAATATGTCCAATGGGAGTAATGAGTCCTTTGGCATGGATTCGATCGAAGGCAGTATCGTAGCTCATCCCAATGGGGGTGAAGTCTTTCCTTAGTTGCTTCTTAGATCCTTGGTTATCCATGGCTAAAACTTCACTGAGATCAAAGGTATTAACATTGTTACTAGAGTAGGCGTTTTATGCATGAACCTAAGACATGGTAATGGTGACATATACACAGATTGTGTGCTAAGACTAGTGAGTTTAGGTGACATGTTAAGACTCGTGTCATGACCATGTGGCTAGACTATGTGACTAGACTCAAGCAAAGACTAAGTTAAGACCTCATGTATATGCATTAAACTGGACAAGTTGTGGTATTTTAGTCATAACTTTTGATCTGTGACTCTGATTGGGATGAAACCAACGCCAAATTAAAGATAAAACTCGGTTGTACGACTCGTAGTTCTTCCTAGAACTCCGGATATGACCAAAACAAGTTGACGCTTGTGCAGTATACGGGAATAAAAATCCGGGTTGACTTAAAGAAACTATGACTCGACTTAAGGCATATTTATTAGCTCAAATTAATTAATCAATTAATTAAGCAAATTCCTTTATTTATCAATTAGCTTATTTAGTCTTAACACAAGTCAAACAAACGGTTAGGAAAAATCACATAGAGTATGAACAACAAATAATGCACAATTAGTCAAGTAGGCACAATATGATGCAATGAGTTTGCAACCTAACCATGACTCTAGTTCTCTAAAGTTCGAGATATGGGTTAGTCAAAAGAAGGTCCATGGTTAATTGTCCGGATGCACCGCGCGGAAGCCTAACCGTGAAGGGTTGGCGCGAGTGGATGGGACACCGCGAGTTAGGAAAAACTCGCTTCCAAGGTTTGGTGAATTCAACATTCTCGGATGTACCCTTTGTTGCTCAGAGCGTTTAATAAGGTAGATAGAGCATGAATTCCCAGAGGGTTATGTCCATATGTAGAACACGTATAGGTTTCAGAAAAGTGAGAAAAACTCAATCAGGAAGTAGGATCGAGCAAACAGTGCTAAAACTGGTCAAAATTAGAACGCATATTTCTGGTTCGGTATTGGAAGAACTTGGCGCTAGGAAACAGAGGCCAGCGCCACAATTTGGCTTTAGCGGCTGGCGACAGTAGCTGCCACCTGGCGCTAATGTTAAATAATTTGTGCTAGACTTTGTTCCCTGACGCTAGTTCCTACATGCCTCAGCAGCTTTCTGTGCTCGATAAAATTTTCTAGATTCGTGTAGCATTATTTCGATCCTAGTTGCGAAAGATATTCCTCAAATTTCCTACGTGTAAAAATCCTATGTTTTAACTCATTACAGATGGTCTTTCCAATGAGATTTTTTTTATGCATATGACAATAATGTTAATCAAAATTACGCACATGAAATACTTAAAACTTTTCGAGTCTCATCCACTCATTCTAAATCATTGCCAAAATAAATTTTAGAAATTAAAATAGAAATCCTCCCCAACGAAGTCGCCAAAAACTGTAGGGAATATTTCAAGCATTATCCCTAGCTTGAACCCCACTGTGATCATACACTAAAGTACGGTGGCGTCCAAAGGGAAGGAAGCTAGAGCAAAAGAGTCGCCAACAAGTTTTAGGAACTTGTAAACTGTTCACAAGGTGAAGGTTACACCCCTTAACGATCCAAGAGATCGTCAACTCCTTAAGGTCTTGAACCAAATTGGGTTCGGGGATGAAGGTACAAATCCAACCTAAAAGAGATTGAACCTACCCTAATAATAGACCTCAACTTTATTCTGATCGTATTCATGTGCGCTTTCTGACTAACATGCAATCAATAGGATTAACCCTAAACCTGTTTATCTATGTTGGTTGAATATTAATGCACAAATAAAACTATTATTGGCGATCACTTGAATTATAATCATATTAACCCTAAACAAGATTATTGATTATCTTATTAAGCGTGATTACAAGTACCAATTCCCTTTAAACATGCATAAAAGGTGTGATCAAGCAATAACAATATATAATCAAGCAGCATAACCATCACAATAATAATTACAATCATAATTGAAATAACAATCATAATAATTAAAATAATCATGTTAAAACATAATAATAGCAAGATCTTAGGCATGATACTAACAAGATTAATAACAAACCCTAGCATGTCACTAAACAATAAAAATCATATATTTAGCCCTAACATGATACTAACATGAATATTAGGAAAGAAAATAGGAAGCATCATACTTTAATCATACTTGATATTAGCATTTTTTAGTTTTTACCCTAAACATGATACTATGAAGATCAAAACACCCTAACATGACGCTAGGAATCATAACAACCTAAGCATGATTTCTACATCATAATATCAATTAAAATCAATTAAAGCACTTACTTAGATGCCTCGTATCTCTTTCTAATAACAAAATACACGCTTTAGTAACTTCAAGGAAAATAATAATCAAACAATTAAATTAAATAATTGAAATACAGATTTGGGACCAAACCCTTAGAAATTAAAACCTTTCACGTCTAGGGCGAAGGCAACTTTGAACTTGGCGAGGTGTGTCTAGATCTTGTGAATGCGGAATTTTGTTTATAAAAAGGCTAGTTTAGAAAAGAGAGAGAGAGAGAATAAGCTTTAGCTCTAGAGAGAGAAGAGAATTAGAGAGTGGTTGATGAAAAACGGAGATTTTAGGAGGCTATTTATAGAGAAAATCAGCCATAAAGATAGAAAAGCAAATCAGAGTTTCGACGAGGAAAAAAGAAATTAGCGTCAGGCGCTGAACATTAGCGCCAGGCGCTAATGTCTGTCGTTAGGAGCTAATTAGCGTTTTCACGCGTTTTCTAAATTCAGATAAAATTTAACCGTACAGAAGGACAAAATCGTATTTTCCTTAAAAACACTCTTTTATTCTGATTAAAACTCTAAAAAGTCAACAAAAGTTAATTTATCAATGCTAATTGAATTAGGAATGAAAAGAACCTTCTAGAAGAATCTAGAAGACTAAAACCATTCCTAATTGCATCAGGAATGATAAATCCATATTAGGCCCTCCTCTAGATCATTGGGCCGCATATAAGGCTCAAACCGGGCTCAGTTTAGTAATTTGGCCATATCTTCCTCATTATTCATCGGAATTGGGCTTATATATAATATATTGTTGGAAAGCTCTTTTCAAGCCCCATCTAATTATACCATTATTGGACCCTTACCATGGACTAAACCAAACTAGACTGGCTTTTTTCTTAAAATAGGTTTTCAAAAATAGAGAGAAAGAAAAGAATAAAAACTATCCGCAACACTAGACTTTCCACACTTTCACTTCATTTGATTATGGTTCGACGTGAAAGATACTCATCACTGGGTTTGGTTTTGGGGAGACACAAATGGGTGTCTACAACATTTTTTCGGGTTCAGACGGGTTGGTTAATAGGTCGGGTTAGGGTCGGTATTTCGGGTCGGGTCAGCTTTTGACAGCTCTAGTAACACCCCCAATCTCCCTTTACGGAAATACCAGTATAATACATATAATTATACCATAGAAATAGATTTAGGCGTATTACCGCCGCGTGATTACGCAAAGCTACCAAAACTACTTAACCAAAACCAATACTTTGCAGTGGAGAACTTCAATACTTCTTTATTATTAAATATGAATGGTAACCATTATCATGAGTACTCATAATTAAAGATAAGGACCAACATTTCTAATCTAGATGAAGACAATCTCGGGACTCCATATGTTCATATATTGACGTACTCCACCTGAAATTAGTCAACACTACTCACCATTAAGGTATACATGGCTAACCAAAACAAATAAGAAAGTACGGGTTAGCAATTATGCTAAGTACGATAAGTGCCAGATAAGTAAACTCAATTTATTTTCAAACATGCATTTAAATCCAATTCTAATAATTAATCCAATAATTCCAAATTCACTATAAAAAAATCAATTCCAATGATTCCATATTTTCAAATAATAATCAATAAAACCAATTCCTCACTCAAGCTAAGTGTGCATACCCCCTAAGCTAGTCTCCTTATATTGCAAGGCTATTCTTGTCGAAAGACTCGACCACACGAAGTCCAAAATCTTATCAACCAAATCTGCATGGTAGGATTACTTACAACATGCTTGTAAAACTGTAATAATAATAATAATCATAATTTAATAAATCCTTTTCAATCACATAATTCCAATATAATTCAAAACTTCTTTTCATTTAATTCCACATGCTTTCAAAATCAAACCTTTTAAACATGAATTATAATTTTAATTATTCAAACATGATATAAAAATTAATACTCCGTTTTATTTATCAAAACTGATTATTCAAACATGCTTTTATTTCATAAATCATAATTCAATTCAGTTCAATTCAATAATCATAAAATCGTGTAAAACATGCTCATTCAATCCAATCACTTTCAAAGGTATCTAGCCACTTAAACATACCTTTGACTCTTGCTAGCAATCATAAAAACACACTTCAAGAATCTTGATTGAACACACCCTACAAATAAATATAACATTAATTAATATAAGGTTAACAAATAATCACAACAATTAAATTAAAAACCCCCCAACTATATTTACATGAACCTTATAAATTTATTTTGGAAAAATGGAACAGAATAAACCCACCTTTGGCATTTGACTCAAAACAATCCCACCTTTGATTAATCTGAAAATAATCTCACCTTTTAACCCCATCTTTTCAAAACAAGCCATTTCACCTAAAACCTATTGAACAAGTTAAACTTTTTTTTTAATAATTTTTTTTTAACTCTTCACACCTCACCATCTTCTACCATCACCAATCCACCAATACCACCACCTACCCCTCCATGATCACCACCACATTGCAACCTCACTCGCCCCACCGAACCTCCACGGCTCCATCCCGAGATTCCCAATCCACCGGACCTCCACTGATCTAAACTGGCCCAGTGACCCCACTAAACAAAACCAAATCGAAAACCCAACCTAAAACCCTTACGCAGGCGAGCACCAACTACGTCCACCTTCATCCCTACCCACTTGATTCCTACGCCGCTGAACCAAAACTTTACCCCACTAGACCCCGGCCCGGCGCATCAAGCCGTAAACAACAACCACCTCCACCTTCATCCTTACCCATAAACTCCCACCTAGTTCAAAACCCACTACATCTGACTAAACCTCACGCACCCGTAAACAACCACCTGATTCCCATGTCGTAGAACCATAACTTCATCGATTTAAGCCTCTGATTTTGAATTTTTTGTCTCCAAATCAGATTTCACATTCTCTAAAGCTTCGATCCTCTGATTAAGGTCGTCAATGTAGGTTGACTTCTTGAAGAATGATCAGGTTCATTGAGATTAGAGGTGTCGCCATTAAAGAAATCTTAGTTCTTCGCGTTTGCTGTTCAACGGGGAATGCAAGGGGGGAGGGGATGCTCCGGCAGCCGGCAGAGGATGTTCATGTGGGATCGGGAAGGGGAATGCTTTATTTTTTATTTTATTTTTTAAGAAAAATATTTTTAATTTTGTTTTTAAGCTAATTAAAAAGGACCAATTAAAATGTGACATGTGTCATGTTACCCTTTTTAACCGGTTACTAATTTGACAAATCAATTAACGGACAATTTTGAGCATATGAGATATAAAGGTGGGATTATTATGAGATTATTCAAAGGTGGGATTGTTTTGTGCAGAAATGTAAAAGGTGGGATTTTTCTTTTCCATTTATTTTTCATAAACATGAATAAAAATATGATTTTATTGAATTAAAATCATTCATAATAATTTTATAAATCCCCTATAATAGTAATAATTAATTAAATAAGAGAAGAGAAGAAGAAAAGATAGAAAACCAAAGAAAAAGGAGACGAAGTTGGCGGCAAGGAGGCCGAAGGCTCGTGGCTGACGTCGACGGAAGGTGGTACGGGGGTGGAAGGTGGTATTTGGTGGTGGTGGTGGTTGGCGCAAGAAAAGAAAAGGAGAAGAGAAATAGAGAGAAAATTAAGAGAATAGGTGTGAGTGTTTAGCCATGAATCAATAAGTTTTTATTAGCTAGCTCATGCACGAATTATGATAGGAAAAATGTAGGAAGAATTATGGTAAAAAGAATTAAGGAATTACTTGGAGAAAAGAATAAAGAAATATGGAAAGTTTTGATATTAAGGTGATTAAGAATAATAGAATTAAGAAAAGTATGTTGTCGTGAAAAATAATATGGCAAAAAAGAGATTACTTGGGGAATAATCAAAGAAGATATAAGGTAGGAAAAAAATGATCAAATGTTTAGGAGATAAGAGATAAAATTAAGGAAAATAAGAGATTTTAAAGAGATAATCAAAAATACAATTTACCAAAATAAATCACCCAAAATCCAACCAAAGTGGCCGAAAATTTTGATCTTCCATAGCTCCAAATTTTCGAACCGTATTAGTAGTGTTTAGGAAATTATTTTGCTAGATACAAGGCATAAAACTAATTGTGCAGATGGTATTTATTTTAGACAATAATTGATTAAAAAGATACCAATTATTTACTAAATAAATTATCTATAAAATAAGATTTTCCACACTAGGAAAATCCGAGAATCTAAGTCAATCATTAGGAATTTTTGAACCTATTAATTAAATAATAAAATATATTTTTTGCTTTAATTAAAATATTCAAATTATATAAATAATTCGGTTTTTTAAAAATAAATTAACAGATAATAAATCTCATCCAAAACCTAAAAATAATAATTAGGTTTTCAAAATACTTTTGGCGCCAAAATTCAAATATCATTTTGGTTCCAAAATTCAAATAGTAAATTAAATTACTAAAATACCCTTTTTAAGAAATAATAATTAATTAACTAATTTAGAAAATACGTATCAAAATATGGGGTATTAAAAAAAACACCCTTTCCTACTATCGATTTCAAGGGGTTTTGTTGATGAGGGTTTTGTTGGGTTACAGGGATTTCAATGGGTGGTGTTTTGATAGGTTTCATGGGTTTTGAATCTTTTGAAGGGGGGGGGGGGGTTTAAGGGGTTTTTAGGGGGTAGGTTGGGTTTTGACAGAATTTTGAAGGGTAGGGTGGGCTTTTAATGGGATTATGAGGTTTCAGGGAAGGTGGACGGAAAAGGTGGGAAGGCGCAGTGGTCAAATAAATGCAGTGCTAGGAAGGGGAGAGTGAAAGAGGTTTCCTTTTGAAGGTCAAGGGTGTCGAAAGCTATGGTTGTGAAAGGGAAAGAGAAAAGGAGGAAAGGAAATTCTAGTGGTGGAGATGGGGGTTTAAGGGCTATCGGAGGTACTTTTGGCAGGAAATTCCATGTAGGTATGGTGGTGCGCGCATTCATGGGGGTGGAAAGGGAACAAGAAGGGAGGTTTAAAGGTTTAAATTTTTTTGAAAAAAAATGAAAATTATTTTTAGAAAAATAAAAAATGTAATAGGCCTTGTCGAGCCTACCAAAGATAAATACTATCTTGGTCTCATTAACTAAGGGCCTGATCAAATTTACTTAATTTCAGTTCAGTTCAATTCAGCTCCAATCAGTTCAGTTCAATCTAGTTCAGTTCAAATCCAATCAGTTCAGTTCAGTTCAGTTCAGCTCCTAATTTCCCTCTCTCATTAAATATTCAGTTCAGCTCTAATCAGTCCAGTTCAGTTCAATTCAGCTCCAATAAGTTCAGTTCAGTTCAATTTAGTTCAGCCTCAATCAGTTCAGTTCAGTTCAGCTCCAATCAATTCAGTTTAGCTCAGTTCAGTACATGTGAACATGCCCTAATAGTAAGGGTAAGAAAAGATCTAACCCAAGAGAGGCGATGAATCAACTACAAAGATACTACCAGTAACACCCCCAAATTTCCCTATACAGAAATACTAGTATAATACTTATAACTATATCGTAGAGATAGACTTAGGCGTGTTACCACCGCGTGATTATGCAAGGATACTCAAACTCACTAATTAAACCAATACTTAGCTGTGGAATTTAAACTCTTTATTTATTAATAAAATTATAAATAGTAATCATTTTCATGAGTACTCATAATTAAAAACAAGGACCACACATTCCCAATCTAGATGAAGACATTCCCTGCATATGCTCATATATTGACTCCACCTGAAATTAGTCAACACTACTTACCATTAAGGTAAACAGGGCAAACCAAAACAAATAAGAAATACGGATTAACAAAATATACTAAGTACGATAAGTGCAAGATAATTAAACTCAATTTATTAGCAAACATGCTTTTAAAACCAATTCTAATAATTATTCCAATCAATTCAAAAACTCATGATTCAAAACCAATTGTCAATTTTCTCAAACAAGTCCAATAACTCAATGATTAATAAATCAATTATTTCAAAAACTAAATCTCCTCTCTAAGTGTACACACCCCTCAAACTAGTCTCCTACTATTTCAAGGCTATTTTTGGAGAAAGACTAGGTCATACAAAGTCCATAGTTTTCAATGAATCCGCATAGTGGGATTAATATAATAATCATGCTTGTAAAGCTTTTTAATAAATAATCAGTAAATCCTCATAAAATTCCTCTTTGAATAAAATCAACCTTTATAATAGGTTAACTCAAAACTTAATTCAACACGCTTTCAAAATCAACCTTTTAATAAATACTTGAGAATTAAATCTCATATAAATAAATTTTCAAAATCAATAACTCTTCCTTTGAAAAACCTTTATTTAATTCATCAAACTTTTTAAATCGATTTCTTTATCTAAACATGATAAGTAATATAAACCATTCAAAACATGATAAGAGAATCAATCCTTTTAAAGTACATTTATTTAAAAAAAAAATTAAAATCAATACCCCCAAACTTAATTTATTTCATAAATCATAATTCAAATCAATGTCATTCAATAACCAATAAAATCATATAAAACATGTTAAACCAATCACTTTCAAAAGTGTTTAGGGTAAAAATTACCCCCAAAACGTGGACCAAACCCATAGTGACACATGGCCCAATCAAAGGGCGACACGTGTTCCTATAGGAAGATGACACGTAAGAAAGCCCTACAAAGAGCACCTGAAAAAGAGAGAAAAAGGCCTCCTTACATCAAGAGGCCCATATCCTGATAAAGCTGCAAAACAGCGCCCCCCAAGGACACATGTCCATGCCTCATTGCGCCACCAATTAGAAAATGTCATTCGGAGGGAAATAACCCTTAAAGGCACAAATCCTCACCCCTATAAATACCCCAATCATTTATGATGGGAGGGATGGAAAGTGACAGAACATTCAATAGAGCATTAAAAACAACTCCAACTTCTCTATACTTTCTCTCTCTATCTTTTCCGTCTTTGACAGGGTAAAGTCGTATCCCCAAATAAAAAGTAATTCCTAAATCCTCTAACTAATGTAGATAGGGAAGTAGGGTCGAATCCACATAGAAACGAGTCTTTCTATTCCTAATTAACTAATATAATCTAGATTATGAAGTAACCAATATATTATAATCAAATGAACTAAACTACGAAGATTAAGAATAAGGAGAAAACAATGAATAAAAGGATCTAGGGCATAGGTTCACCAATAAATAATATTCCAGGGTAGAATATAATAATCATTCATCAATGCATACATTAATCAGATTATAATGGGCTTTTGCTACGTATTAAAATCACACAATTAATTTACCGGTATTAAATCTCATCTTTCGAATCTCGACTTAACCATTTATAAATTAATCTGCCTATTGAAACTAGACCTAAACATTAATTCTCATATGTCGAATCTCGAATCAATATTGTTAAACTCATGCATAAAAGATCTGCGCAAATCTAGTCACAGAGCATTAAATCATTCAATAGGAAATTAATCTAGCATTGACAATTAACAACCATAAATTACCCCTTCATATTATTTATGGATCCCCATAAACCCTAGAAATAGAACTACTCACACTTAATAAAAACTAAACTAATCAAAGCAGTAAAATAAGACATGATCAAAGGAATAAAATAGATAACTAAGATTAAGAGAAGAGAAATCGTTACCAAAAGAAATCTAGAATTAAGAATCAAATTAAGAACAAAGTGTATGAGAGAGAAACTAATCTAAAAGCTAAGTAGAGAGAGAAAATCTAAGAAAATAATTAAGAGAATGAAGAAGAGAGAGTCCTAAACTCGTTTTACGGAGAAGTATTTATACTCCGTAAGAATCCTAAACTAAATCAAACTTAAACGTCAAAATTAACTCCTAATAATAACACGCGCCCGATCGGGCGCGCCTTTTTCCTCTCAAGTACAATTCTCGCGCCCGGCCGGGCGCGTGTTCGGGCGCCGACCTTTGCTTCCCTCGCCCGGCCGGGCGCGCCTCCGGGCGCCAGCCTTTTTGGCCGGGCGGCTCTCTTGGGCCACTATTTGGACTACGATTGGGCTCCAATTCTTCGGGCCAATCCGGGATTCCTCTTCGGGTCTTGAATACTCGGTCAAATGCCCCGGTATCAGATATACCGAGCCCTTAATCACCGGTTCGATTGCTCTAACCGGCCCTGGGCTATAAAAACTGGTCGTGCTTCTCCAATGCTCGTGATTGCTCCATAATATCTCGGGAAAATGCTTCAAAAGTGCAAATCCCTGCAAAAGCCAACCAAATCTACGAAAACACTAGAAAACACCAATTAGTAATAAAAGTGGCTCTAAAGAGCCAAAAACGCTACTAATTACGACCAAGGAACGGGGGTAAAACACTATATAAAATAGAGACATCAAACTCCCCCAAGCCAAACCTTTGCTTGTCCCTAAGCAAAGATCTCATCAATGAATAAATAAATATGCTTCACCCCAAAAAGTAAAATTCAAGCACAAACGATTCAGGGTAAATCAAATAAACATGCTTCAAAATCAACCAATCAAATCCATCCAATTACCTTTCTTCCCTAATAATTGTCAAATAGAGCAAACCACAAGAGCATATAGAATTCAAGACTAGTTCTCACACACTCAACTCTCATTTATGTGGCGAGTAAAAGATGTACTCGATCGCTCTCCAACCAACCCCTTTATGTGAACAATGCCCTCCCAACTCACACTCTCGTGTGTATAAAACAATGAACGCTCAACCTACTAGTCGACTCGAAATATGTAAAATCATAACTTGAATTGATAAACAACACTTTCTCATTCATACAACTCTATGCACAAAGGTCGGAAGGTCTTTAAATCTTGTAATGTAAGGCTAGGGTTAAGGGTAGGAGTCATTAGGGAATAAGTGAGAGAAAAGCTATGCTTAAAGGGAGCAAATCCTAATAAAACCCATGATCAAAATAAATAATGATCAACATCTCCTACATAACCAACTCTAACAAAAATCCACCAAATATACTCCAAACAATATAAATAATCCCAACTTTTACAATATCACTCATACGATATGATAATGAAGAAGTGGAGTGAATAAACAAACTTTATTTACCAAACTTGAATTTTTCATTGAAGCTCGATTTTTTCCTTTTGATTAACCTCCAACTAGAACATTTGAACATTGAACAATTTTTTTTCTTTCTATTCTTTTCTATTGAAGTTCACTTAATTTTTTCACTTTTTTTTTTCTTGAACTTCTCATTTTTTCTCATAACATCATATTTATTTTTTTCCAAGAAAATATAACTTTCAAACTCATCAAAAATAAACATGATCAAGAACAAACAACTTCTCAAAACCCACCCAAATTGTGCAAATAATAAGCACACTACAAACTCCCTCACCTCATCACTAATAGCTCCCCCAAGCCAAGCTTGGGACTAGTAACCAATGGGGCAAAATAGGCTTGTAATGTGACTAATAAACAACAAAAAGTCAAGGCAGGAACATGGGTAGCAAGAAGGGAACAAATGTATCTACAATCATCTGGAGGCTACCTAAAAGAACAATTGCCTTCGTCCTCCTCAATGTGCATAATAATGAATCATATAAACATTACTTATAGTTGCAAATCAATACTCAAATTCATTGACATACCAGGAACTAACACACATTCCTAACCAAATCAACTAGTCAAGCAATATATTCACAAGTAGTTGGCAAAATTGACTCATGTTAAGGTTTCAAGGCAATCAAACATCAAATCATGATCAACTAATCCACAATGCTTATCATCATATACCAAGAATAAAAACAAAT
Source organism: Chenopodium quinoa (assembly GCF_001683475.1). NCBI lineage: Eukaryota > Viridiplantae > Streptophyta > Magnoliopsida > Caryophyllales > Amaranthaceae > Chenopodium > Chenopodium quinoa. The sequence goes on from NW_018743937.1 coordinate 1,184,098, forward strand.
TTCTCAAGTATGGGGCACAAGGAAGCATGATTTACAATTCATTGGAACGTATTTTTGGATTTTTTTTATTTTTCAATTTTTTTGTATTTTTCATATATAAGAAAGCAATAAAACTATCCTAGAAAGCAATAAATCTAAACTAAGAAAACACACTAAAAATAAAAGAAAAGAGAAAAAGAAAGATACCTAATCCAAAATCTCCCCCAAGCCAGAATTAGACAATGTCCTCATTGGCTCGGGAACTAGCCCAGCATAGCTAGTCCTGATCATCTTCATCCATGGAGCCAAACCCTGCACCTCCACTACCACCTGCACCACCTGCACCACCACCAAAATAATCATCATGAAAACTCCCTCCTCCATCGGTCCCTCGAAAGGAATGTCTTGGCCGTACCCATGGAAGGCAGAATAGTCAGTGTAAATACCATGGGCAGTGGGATCCCTATCGTATCCCTGGGGTGGAGGCTAAAACCAGTCAGGGTAAATAGCATCATCGGGAGTGTTGCCCCGACGAGCATAATCATCGTACATAGGGTAGCCTTTGGTATATGGAGCCTACCATCCTCCTAAGTTCAGTGTGGGAATGCTCGATACGGCCTAAAGCCTGACCTATACTCTGAAGGTCCCAAACTGGGGGACGGAGTGAGACATGCGAGGTGGAGAAAATGCTACCTCGGGCCGAGGTTGAGGCTGGGGTGGTGGAACTGGTGGTGCTTGCCCCCTAGCGTTGGCAACTAAAAGTTCATGTGTGTAAGATGCTTGCCCGGGGGGAAAAGCGATCAAGTTAGGACTAGGTAGGGAAAAGATGGGCAAAGGCTGCTCGGTCCCAGTTCTAATACGTCAGTGTGGTGTCTGCTCACTGTCCGGACGTACCCACCCTAACTCCTCAAAATACCTAGCAGTCATATAGGTATCCGGTCCACATTTGGTCAATTGGTGGGGTCCACCCTCAACAAAACCGACCTTTTTCACTATTATTCTAGTGATAAGGCCTCCTATACGAATGGGGGTGCGAGACTGGGTACTGGTTGTGGCATGTCTGCTCAAATGGTGAATAATGTACCTACCTATGTTCAATTTCCCAAACCCATACACATAGTGTCCTATAACAGCTAGTTCGTTGGTTTGGGCGTTATCGGGCTCGTTCCTACCTAAAAAACACAAACCCGCAAATCTTTGCCAGATTTTTGGGATAGGGTGATGAATAGGTTTGGTACTAGCATGTTGGGGGTCGGGAGTAGGCAAACCATTCAGAGCATAATAAATGTCACCCATTTTATATTCAGCATGCCATTGGTGTGGTAATTCAGAATTTAATTCAAACAATTTACAAAATTCCACATAAGTTAAAATAATATTCCTATTGTTCAACCTAAAAATTAAATTCGGTCCATTTCTACTATTTACAACTTTCAAAGAAGACAAGAATTCACAAGTCAATACACGGTATGTAGGATAGTGCATATCAACGAATTTTCTCATGCCTATGTCATTTAAAAATCGTTTAATAAAATCATACAAACCATAAGTTTCTAAAGTAGGGCGGTGTAACCACCGTGAAGGAATTACCTCGCGCCCGGCTAGGTGTTCTAGCCACTCATTTTGCTCCTGGCTAGCAATACAGATTGGTGGCCAGTACGGGAGTTGTTAATCCGGGTCATACTCCTCCCTCGAGCTAGAACTCCTACCAAAAATAGATCGATCCCTCTTTGAAGCCATGGTAAAAATGGGTATGAAAATTAATTTGAATGGAATTCGAAAATTTTGATATAGAAATGTAGAGGATGAAGAGAGGATTAATAATATGTAATAAAATTTTGGATTTGGGTGAGAAATGAAGAGAGAATCTTAGAGAGAAGGTAGAGAAAATTTGAGATTTATAGAGAGAAAATTATGGAGGAAAAGAGAAATGAAGGAAGAAAGAAAAAGAAAGAAGAAGAAGTACGCGGACGTGCACTTCATGCCCGGTCGGGTGATATGGATATTTTATTAATGTAGTTCTCGCGCCCGGTCGGGCAATCTAAATGCCCGATTTTCTTCAACTCTCGCGTCCGGTCGGGCGCCCTTCGCCCGATCGGGCGATCTAACGCTCAAAAATTACTTGTCTCTCGCGCCCGGTCGGGCGGCTTTCGCCCGATCGGGCGGAAAAAGATGTCCGTATACGTCAAATCTCGCGCCCAGTCGAGCGGCATTTGCCCGGTCGGGCAAAAATTGAACTTTTTCCACCCTTGCTCTCGCGCCCGATTGGGCGGCACTCGCCCGATCGGGCCCGAGGCTAATTGGACGATTTTCTTATTTTCTTCTTTTCTTCAAATTTTGGCTAACTCTTTTCCTTCAAACCTGTATAAACACTCATAAAACTCATTAAATTCCCTCATGTCTCCTCTCATAAGAAAAAGAAAGAAAAACTAGTCTAAAAAGGATTAAAATACGGGTTGCCTCCCGCAAAGCGCTGGTTTATCTAGGTCCCGCACGACCTTCTTACCAAGTACAAGAACTAGGACCCTTGGCCTAACGCTTGATCGGGCGGTTTCTCACCCGGTCGAGCGGTGTTTTGGCTACGACGCGGCTTCCTGACATGGCCTATGGGACGCCAATTCACCTTATCTGGTGGATCCTCCTTGACTTGGATTAGGGGTTCTTCAATGCTACGCACTAAAGATACTTCTTAGATCGAGGGTTGCTTCAAATTGTCATTGCATTTAACACTTGCAACTCGATCTGGCGGAACACTTACCGTAGGCTCGATTTGCACAACTTGATTGATTGATTCCACCTTTTAGTCCTGAAAACCAAGACCGACAATGTAGAGGGCTCTTTCTATTGCATCAACTTCCTTCTTCCATTTGTCTATCTCATCTGAAAGGGATTCAACATAAGATACCGCCTCCAAGGGATCTTTTTCAAGAGCTTGGGGCTTGTTAAAATAATTATGAACCTCATTAACACTAAAGCACTTCTCCTCTGTCATGGGGCTTTTAGGGGTATTATTAAGATTAAAAATAATTTTATCGTCCTCTACTAATAGTGTTAGTTTACCACTTCTCACATCTATAATTGCTCCTGCAGTGTTAAGGAATGGTCTACCCAAAATAATTGGGGTTTGCATATCCTCAACCATATCAAGAACAAAAAAATCAACAGGTATATAAAATTTACCTACTCTAACGGGAACATCCTCTAAAACACCTAAGGGATATTTGAAAGAACGGTCGGCCATTTGTAGAGTAATATTAGTAGCTTTTAATTTACCCATATTCAACTTGGAACACACAGATAATGGCATAAAACTAACGCTAGCACCCAAATCACATAATGCATTAACAATCATTAGATTGCCAATATGACAAGGGATAGAAAAGCTACCTGGATCTTTTAATTTAGGTGGAGATTGATTTTGAAGTACGGCACTACACTCTGCAGTGAAAGCTACTGTCTCTACCTCACTAATAGACCTTTTTCTTGTCAATATTTCTTTCATAAATTTTGCATATGTAGGAATTTGTGTGATTAATTCAGTGAAGGGAACTGTTACCTTCAAATCTTTTACCATCTCCAGGAACTTACCAAACTGCTTATCCAAATTTGTTTTCAGTTGACGATTGGAGAATTGAAGTTTGATAACTGGCTTTGGAGCATTATTTCTCTTGTCTGGAGTGGCCACCTTCTATGGAGTCGCATCCTGCAATGTAGAATTAGATATGTTAGTACTATGCTTTAGCCCTACAGGGCTATTAGCTACATTGTCTAGTTTAACGGAATCAAGATTAGCATTATTTATTAAAACAGGTTCATCAACTCTGGGCATAGGGGGCCCTTCATAGTTTGAACCAATCGTTAGAGTAATTGCATAGGCTTGATCCGTAGGCCTGGTCGGCTGTGCTGGCAGAGCTCCCTGTTGGCGGGCTTGTAGAGTAGCAAAAAGTTGCGTAATTTGATTATCTACAATTTTATTATGTGCTAGAATTGAATCAATTTGTGCATCTCTACTCTCCATGTGCTTCTGCATATTAACCAACATCGCTCTAATTTCTACCAAAGCAGGGTCGGAAGATGGGGAGGATTGTTGTGGTTGGTTTTTCTGGCCAGCATTGGGATGGTAATATTTCTGCTGTTGTTGTTGTGGCGCCTGTGGTTCTTGTGGTGGTGGATTCTGAACATTAGTACTCCGGTAGGAAAGGTACGGATGATTCCGGTACCCAGGATTGTAGGTGTTGGAGTATGGGTTGTTCTGCCTATAAGCTTGAAAGGCATTAACTTACTCCACGGAACTCCTGCAATCTTGTTCCCAATTACCTATAATTCCACAATTTTCACAGAAAGCCTCATTAGCATTATTATTAATTGCAGAAACATTAGCTATATTAGCAGTGCTAAGATTATCTAATTTTTGGCAGATAGAGGTCAATTGAGCTTGCAAAAAGGATACAGAGTCAACACTATGCTTCCCCTTGTTAGCAAAGCCTCTAGGATTCCCATATTGGGAATTATGTATCGCCATATCTTCAATAACCTGACCTGCATCATCAACATTAAGATTCATAAACCTCCCACTAGCTGCAGAATCTAAAATTATTCTAGATGAATTTCCAATGCCATTGTAAAAGGCTTGGATTAACTGCCATTGTGCCAAATTATGATGGGGAAGTTCTCTTTGTAGGTCCTTGAACCTCTCCCAAGCCTCATATAAAGTTTCATCGGCTTCTTGGGCAAAGTTCTGAATCGCACTCCGTAGTACGGCTGTTATCTCTGCAGGATAATACTTGTTATAAAATTCAAAACAAGAGTTTCCCAGTCAGTTATACCAAGTGCAGTTCTATTTAAACCATAATTTGGCTTTTCCAGTTAAAGATAAAGGAAAGAGAATCTCCCTGATTTGGTCTTGTGTGACCCCGGCTTGCCTGATGGTATTACAATACTGACAATAGTCTGCAATGTGAAGATTTGGGTCTTCACCCTTAGCTCCACTAAATTGCTTCCTCTCTATCATCGTTATAAATTGGGGTTTAATCTCAAATTGTACCCCATCAAGAGCCGGAGTGGGAGTGAGATATGGAAAATCTGTAAGCTTTGGTTGTGAGTAATCACTAAGCTTCTTTGCAGCCATCATATCTGATTCTGGATCTGATGATACCTCTGAATCGCTAGAACCAGTTGGAGGATCTCGGTGATTATTATCACCAGAATCCGCCAGAATTTTCTTGTAGAAATTCTTCTGTCTATGAAAGGATCGTTCGATCTCAGGATCGAATGGGATGTACCCTGATCTGCAACACTTGGGCATAAAAAAAAAACTAAAAGCAAATATGAGATTTGCCTCAAAGAACTAACGTTCTCTGAGACAAAAAGAAATAACCTAGACTACAAAAATAATCAGAAACAAAAATAAAATCGTTTCCCCGGCAACGGCGCCAAATTTTGACAGGGTAAAGTCGTATCCCCAAATCAAAAGTAATTCCTAATCCTCTAACTAATGTAGATAGGGAAGTAGGGTCGAATCCACAGAGAAACGAGTCTTTCTATTCCTAATTAACTAATATAATCTAGATTATGAAGCAACCAATATATTATAATCAAAAGGAACTAAACTACGAAGATTAAGAATAAGGAGAAAACAATGAATAAAAGGATCTAGGGCATAGGTTCACCAATAAATAATATTCCAGGGTAGAATATAATAATCATTCATCAATGCATACATTAATCAGATTATAAAGGGCTTTCGCTACGTATTACAATCACACAATTAATTTACCGGTATTAAATCTCATCTTTCGAATCTCGACTTAACCATTTATAAATTAATCTGCCTATTGAAACTAGACCTAAACATTAATTCTCATCTGTAGAATCTCGAATCAATATTGTTAAACTCATGCATAAAAGATCTGCGCAAATCTAGTCACGGAGCATAAAATCAATCAATAAGAAATTAATCTAGCATTGACAATTAACAACCATAAATTACCCCTTCATATTATTTATGGATCCCCATAAACCCTAGAAATAGAACTACTCACACATAATAAAAACTAAACTAATCAAAGCAGTAAAATAAGACATGATCAAAGAAATAAAATAAATAACAAAGATTAAGAGAAGAGAAATCGTTACCAAAAGAAATCTGGAATTAAGAATCAAATTAAGAACAAAGTGTATGAGAGAGAAACTAATATAAAATCTAAGTAGAGAGAGAAAATCTAAGAAAATAATTAAGAAAGTAAAGAAGAAAGAGTCCTAAACTCGTTTTACGGAGAAGTATTTATACTCCGTAAGAATCCTAAACTAAAACAAACTTAAACGTCAAAATTAACTCCTAATAATAACACGCGCCCGATCGGGCGAGGCACCGCCCGATCGGGCGCGCCTTTTTCCTCTCAAGTACAATTCTCGCGCCCGGCCGGGCGTGTCTTCGGGCGCCGACCTTTGCTTCCCTCGCCCGGCTGGGCGCCATTCTCTTTAGCTTGGCGACTCTCTTGGGCCACTATTTGGACTACGATTGGGCTCTAATTTTTCGGGCCAATCTGGGTTTCCTCTTCGGTTCTTAAATACTCGGTCCAAATGCCCCGCTATCAGATATACCGAGCCCTTAATCACCGGTTTGATGGCTCTAACCGGACCTGAGCTATAAAAACTGGTCGTGCTTCTCTAATGCTCGTGATTGCTCCATAATATCTCGGGAAAATACTCCAAAAGTGAAAATCCCTGCAAAAGTCAACCAAATCTACGAAAACACTAGAAAACACCAATTAGTAATAAAAGTGGCTCTAAAGAGCCAAAAACACTACTAATTACGACCAAGGAACAGGGGTAAAACACTATATAAAATATACACATCAGTCTTCCGGTTACTAACTTAACCGTCGGAGGCGAATATTTCGACAATGGAATATTTATTTTTTGCAGATGTCCAAGCTGTTTATCTAAAGAACGCGACCAGTGTATCAGGGGAGATCACAAATATACCCGAAACTAAAAGTATCTAGCCACCTAAACGTACCTTGATGCCAATAGGAATGGTGTAAAGTTTAATCACGAATACACCTTGCAATTAACATAACTATAAGGTTATCACAACATTTTTTGACGTTGATAGGAATGGTGTCCTTCGAACAAGTGTATTATTCTGATAGAAGTTTCGGAATTATTAGAAAGCTAATTATTCAATGAGGTCAAGTGATTAGAATGCCTAGGTGGAGGCTGCTTTCGATCAATAATATTAATGTATAATTGATATTACAACTTAATCTTGACTAAACCCTTCGGGTCACACCCAAGCAACTAATGAACCGACGTGACGAATTAATTCGAAAGGAATTAATGAGTCACTCGAGTAATTAATATTTAGACGTCGGAAATTCGATCTTGGAGCGCCGAAACCGAGCATCGGAATTTGAGTCAAAAATAATAAAAGAAGAGACGAGAAAATTAATAATTAATCAACAGAATAACTAAAATACCCCTAGCATGCCCCGAGCAAGCTGAGTGCTAGGGCTATATGGCCTAGAAAGGTGTTTAACAAGCACACTAAGCCGAGCCTAGGCTGATTGGTGCGTGTTAGCGCACCATGGCTAGTAAGGCTGGCCGTAGCATGCTAGCACCAAGCGCGCCTGGCGTGCTTGCTAGCATCCATGCCGCAGTAGCGCAAAAGGGCTAGCACGCATGGTGCGCCAGCCCGCAGCAGCTAGCAGCATCATAGCGTGCGTGCTAGCAGCAGGCCTCGGCCAAGCAGCCCACACATGTGTGCGTGGCTTGCTGGGCCGAGTGAGCGGCAGTAGCTACAGCCCACACTTTGGGTGCCTTGGTACCCAAGTGGGCTGCCACGTGGCGCGCGTGGATTGGAGAGCTTGGGGAGCAAGTTTGGTCCCCCCCTCCTTGTGGTCCTCACCTAACTCTTCTCCTAAATATGCCACTTGTTGATTTATTAGTAGCTAGATAATTAATTTCATTTTGATTTCAAAATAAAAGGAATAATCAATTCTCCCACACATTGATGGAAGAGCAAATCGCACTCATGCTTTTCCCTATAAATACCCAAGTTGGGGTATTGAGAAAATCACTTGAGTAAGGTGTTAAAAAAAGGCATCTTGTTGAGAAAACCTTTAAACACATATAATTACTCGGGTTTAGGTTGGGCTTAGCTAACCTCTAAGCATTGGACCATTGTCAAAGCCGAGTTGCGGGTGGACTTCCGTTGGAGGTCTTCGTGCGAGCGAGACTTAGAGCTTTCGAAGTAAGAGCTCTTGTAGTGAGCAAAGCACGCGTCAAAGGTATTAATATTTTTCTTAATACTTGTTGTTTAAGTTAATTATGCTTTGTGGTTATATTAATTGTGAGTGTGGTCTTGGCTCGGGTTTTCTTCCGTGGTGATTCGGACTCATCGAAACCCAACAGACGTAAACCTAAATCTAATGTGCATGGAATATAAAACTCTTTTAATAATACTTTAATATAAAATATCTTATAACTTTGAAATAGGTATTTATATTTTAGAAAACTAACCATGAAGAAAATAAAGAAGATTAAAGAGAATTGAATTTCAGTTGAAAAGAATAGGCGGAACTTGCAAAGGTCATACCTTCTTCAATTTAACTACAAATTTGGGTGATTTTTGAGCCTATCCTCAAGTGGAGAGGAACAATCTTTTATAAATATTAAAACCCCAAACACTGACCAGAAGTGCTCAAAAATTGGCTTCAAAGGTATACGAGCTGATTTGCTTTTAGAAAAGAGGAAAAGAAAAGTAAGAAAAGGTTGAGGGAGAAGAATAATAAGAGAGAAGAAGAGAATGATTGGGTTCTGGTGTGAAGAATATGAGAGGTATGAGGGGGGTATTTATAGGCTTATGAATGAAAGAATTATGGTAGGAGAATGTAGGAAGAACTATGGTAAAAAGAATTAAGGAAATTACTTGGTGAAGAGAGCTAAAGAATTATGGAAAGTTTAATATTAAGGTGACTAAGAATAATTAATTTAAGGAAAGTGTGTTGTCATGAAAATTAATATGGAAAAAGTGGTTTAGTTGGGGAATAATCAAGGATGAAATAAGGTAGGGAAATAAGATGATAAAATCTTTGTGAGATGGAAAATAGAAATTAAGGAAATAAGGAATTTGAGGAAGATGATTAAAATACAAAACTAACAAAATAATTAACCCAAAATTAGCATATGGTACCCAAAAATATTGAGCATAACTATGCTCATTTTTTCGGACCCCTGCTAATAGTTTTAGGGAAATATTCGCTAGATTTTAAGGATTAAAAATGATTATGTAAATAATGTATTTTGTATAATATAATTAATTAGGAAAATACAAATTATTCACCAGTTAATTTCACTAAGAAAATCATATTTTCTTTACCAAAGAAAATCCGAAAATTCCTAGTAATTAATTATTTAGAGAATTCATTTTAATTAAATAATAATATATAATTTTACTTGATTAAAATATCCGATTATATATATAAATATATATATATATAAATATACGTATTTATATATATATATATATATATATATAAAATAAATCTTATCCAAAATCCAAAAATAATAATAAAGTTTTAAAATACTTTTGGTGCCAAAATTCAAATATCATTTTGGCTCCAAAAGTTCAAATAGTAAAATAAATTAGTTCAAATACCCTTTTTAGAAAATACTAATTAATTAATTAGAAAATATGTTTCAAAAATACGGGGTATTACACTACCGTTTAAATAAGCCAAATGATGTCAAAATTGATTTGGTTTGAAGTAACTTCTACTAGTTCAAATCAACTAAAAGCTAATAGGAGAGTAACAATATTTAGAGGAATCTAGGGCTTGGTTATACCACTCAACTTCATCACAAATCACAATTAGCATGCAACAATCAAGGTAAATTAAGGGGATATCGTAGAGGAAGTCATCTAAAGCACCCTACTGCTTTCTCTAGCTAGAGGGATTACTTGAATCATGAATACAACCTACTCTCGTGGTTACAAAGCATAAAGCAATGTTAAAGCATAATCACGATGGCATAAACATTCCCTTGACTTGAAATTCCTATTCTCATCGCATTTCAAGTCAATTAAGCATAAGGGAGCTAAGTCAAGTTCATCTCTCGATCCTTTGTTGAGGAAGGTTGGATAAATAGTTCTAGGAATGGCCATATACAAAAACTAAACAATCAAACCACTTAAGCTTAACTAATTAACATCCCATAATAACCAAAGTAACACATGCAACTAGTTATTAGTGTTGAGAGTTTTACCAAAACCATTGAAAATTAGACTACTCACAATCCATGAAAATTAAAGCAATTAAGGATTTCAAGCAATTTATGAACAAGTTTTAAACTAAGAATTAAACTAACTAATCAACCTAAGTATACAAGAATTAGGAAAATAATTAGCAATTCAAGTAGAGAAGATAGAAGAGAAGAGTGAGACATATTTACTAGAAGCTTCAAATGTGAATATTAATGGTGGAACTTGTCTTCTACAATGATTTGGATTGAGATTTCCAAGCTAAGAATTAAAATCTAACTAATGATTTGAGAGTTTTTTGATGTTCTAAATTACAAACTAAGAGGAAGGACTCTAAAAACTTGGATATCCGTACAAAAGAACCCCTAAAACTATTTATAACCATGTAGACACATGATTGTGTCTCCCCAAAAAACCAAACCCAGTGATGAGTACCTTTCACGTCATTGATTATCAAGTAAGGTGAAATGTTGGAGAATTTCGTGAATTTCCCTAGTCTAGAATGTTTTAATTCAAGATAGTTTATTTTGTGTTTCCAAAATCATTCGTTTCGTGTCCTATTTATGAAAAACGTTCAAACCAGTTTATTTGGGTCCATAATCTGGGTCCAATAATTGTGTAGTTGGATGGGGCTCTAAGCTTTCCAACTATATTATAAGCCCAAATCGAGCTTTATATGTGCATCCAATGATCTTGTGGATGGTCCATTAATATTAATTATATTTCTAAAACTATTAGGATTTGTCTTAATTTTCTAGAAATATCTAAAATGTTGTTTTGAGTTCTAAGGCGATAGGGTTGATTATTATCTTTTAGAAGGCTCTAATTCATCCTATTTTTTAAAAGATAATGATTAAAAAATTTATGTCAGATAAAACAAGTGTTTTTAATAGATTTAATATTTATTTAATAAGGATAAGTACGAATATTCGACTAACCCAATTTGATTGGAAGTCGAATTCCATACAAATCCTATCTTCTAGAAATCATCGCACATCAATGGAAGTATCACGACACGATAAATATCACCCCTGCGATGAAAGGTGTTTTACTCCGGATAGGATTCATGTCGTTAACTAATCACATTCGTCCTTTGCGAGACTCGAATACACTTAGCTAAACTCGAAGTTGCCTTAGATCTCGACGTGAAAGGTTAATAGTTCTGAGGGTTTGGTCCCAAATTTATATTTAAATTATTGTTTGATTTAATATTTTTATTGAAATTACTAACTTGTGTACTCTTTTAATTGAAAGAGGTACGGGGCTTCAAAGTGAGTAAATCTATTGTCTTTAGATATAGAAATCACGCCTAGATTATTTTAATTCCTAGTATCATGTTAGGATGTCTTTATGATTTCTAGTATCATGTTAGGGATAAATCTTTGATTTTTATTGTTTAGTGACATGTTAGGATTTGTTATTAATCATTTTAGTATCATGCCTAGGATCTTGCTAATATTATGCTTTGAGAATATTATTATGATGATGGTGATTGTTATGTCAATATTATATTTCTTGATTATTCATGATATATATTATTGCTATTGTTTGATCACGCCCTTTTCTGCAGGTTTAAAGGGAATTTATACTTGAAATCACGACTAATAAGATTATTGATAATTTTATATTACGCTAATATGATTTTAATTCAAGTGATCGCCAATAATAGATTTATTTGTGCATTAATAATCAACCAACGTAGATTAAATATGCTTACGATTAATTTATTAATTGTATGTTAATCAAAAATCGCACATGACAATAAAAAGAATAAAGTAGAGGCATATTTAGGGCAGTTCAATCTCTTTTAGGTTGGATTCGTACCATCATCCGTGTAGACACCCATTTGTGTCTCCCCAAAAACCAAATCCGGTGATGAGTACCTTTTACGTCGAATCATAATCAAATGAAGTGAAAGTGTGGAAAGTTTAGTGTTGCGGATAGTTTGAATTTCTTTTCTCTTCTCTCTGTTTTTGAAAACCTATTTTAAGAAAACAGCCAATCCAGTTTGATTGGTCCATGATATGGGTCCAATAGTAGTGTAGTTGGATAGGGCTTGAAAAGACCTTTCCGACGATATATATTATAAGCCCAATTCCGATGAATATTGAGGAAGTTATGGGCAATTTACTGAACTGGGCCCGGTTTGAGTCTTATATGCGGCCCAATGATCTAGAGGAGGGTCTAATATGGATTTATCATTCCTAATGCAATTAGGAATGGTTTTAGTCTTCTAGATTCTTCTAGAAGGTTCTTTTCATTCCTAATTTAATTAGCATTGTTAAATTGACTTTTGTTGACTTTTTAGAGTTTTTCTCAGAATAAAAGAACGTTTTTGAGGAAAATACGATTTTATCATTCTGTACGGCAATTTCTATCTAATTTTTAAGAAAACGTGTCAAAATCTTAGTCAGCGCCAAACGCCAGCCTTAGCGCCTGAGGCTACGCTTGGCGCCTGGCGCCTGGCGCTAGCGTTAGCGCCTGGCGCTAGCGTTAGCGCCTAGCGCTAGCGTTAGCGCCTGGCGCTAGCGTTAGCGCCTAGCGCTAGCGTTAGCGCCTGGCGCTAATGTCATCGTCTGGCGCTAACTCCTGTTTTACGCGTCAAAACTCTGTTTTGATTTTTTATCTTTTTGGTTGATTTTCTTTATAAATAGCCTTCTAAAAACCCCGTTTTCATTCACCAACTCTCATCAAGATTTTCTTGATTATTCTCTCTCTCTCTTTTCTAAACTAGCCTTCTCTCAAATACAAAAATTCCGCATTCATTAGACTTAGAAACACCTAGCCATATTTGAGGTTGCCTTCGCCCTAGACGTGAAAGGTTTAATTTCTGAGGGTTTGGTCCCAAATCTTATTTTCAATTATTTAATTGTTGTTTTGTTTTATATTTTCCTTGAAGTTACTAACGTGTGTATTTTTTTATTAGAAAGAGGTACGAGGCATCCAAGTAAGTGCTTTAATTGTTTGCATTGTTATTATGATATAGAAATCATGTCTAGGTTGTTATTATGATTCCTAGTGTCATGTTAGGGCGTTTTGATCATCCTAGTATCATGTTTAGGGTAGCAACTATAATTTCTATTATCAAATATGACAATTGTGTTTCCTATGATGCTTCCTATTCTTTTCCTAATATCATGTTAGTATCATGTTAGGGTTAAAGCTTTGATCTTTGACGTTTAGTGACATGTTAGGGTTTGTTATTAATCTTGTTAGTATCTTGCATAGGATCTTGCTATTATGCTTTAACATGATTTTTTATTATAATTTTATGATTATTATTATTATTATTATTATTATTATTATTATTATTATTATTATTATTATTATAATTTTTATGATTATTATTATTGTTGCTTGATATTTATTGTTATTGCTTGATCACACCTTTTATGCATGTTTAAAGGGAATTCGTACTTGTAATCACGCTTAATAAGATAATTAATAATCTTGTTTAGGGTTAATAGGATTATAATTCAAGTGATCGCCAATAATAGTTTGTTTGTGCATTAATATTCAACCAACATATATTAAACAGGTGTAGGGTTAATCCTATTGATTGCATGTTAGTCAGAAAGCGCACATGAATACGATCTGAATAAAATAGAGGCCTATTATTAGGGCAGGTTCAATCTCTTCTAGGTTGGAATTTTACCTTCATCCCTTAACCCTATTTGGTTCAAGACCTTATGGAGTTGACGATCTCTTGGATCGTTAAGGAGTGTAACCTTCACCTCGTGAACGGTTTACAAGTTCCTAAAAAAACTTGTTGGCGACTCTTTTGCTCTATCTTCTTTCCCTTTCGACGCCACCGTACTTTAGTGTATGATCATAGTGGGGTTCAAGCTAGGGATAATGCTAGAAATATTCCCTACAATTTTTGGCGACTCCACTGGGGAGGATTTCTATTTTAATTCCTGAAATTTATTTCGGCAAGATTTAGAATGAGTGGATGAGACTCGAAACGTTCTAAGTATTTCATGTGCGTAATTTTGATTAACATTATTGTCATATGCATAAAAAAGATCTCATTGGAAAGACCATCCATAATGAGTTAAAACATAGGATTTTGCACGTAGGAAATTTGAGGAATATCTTTCACAATTGGGATCGAAAAAACACTGCGCGAAATTGGAAAATTTTATCGAGCACAGAAAGCTGTTGAGGCATGTAGGAATTAGCGTCAACGAACAGAAGTTAGCGCCATAAATTTGACTGTAGCGCAAGACGAAAGCTCTGTCTCCAGGCGCTACAGCAAAAAAACCGGCGCCAATCTCTGTTTGCTGGCGCCAAATTCTTCCAATACCGAGCCAGAAATATGCGTTCTAATTTCGACCAGTTTTTAGCATTGTTTGCTCGATCCTACTTCCTGATTGAGTTTTTCTCACTTTTCTGAAACCCATATGTGTTCTACATATGGACATAACCCCCTAGGAATTCATGCTCCATCTACTTGTTTGAACGCTCTGAGCAACAAAGGGTACATCCGAGAATGTTGAATTCACCAAACCATGGAAGCGAGTTTTTTGTAAAACTTGTGGTGTCCCATCCACTCGCGCCAACCCTTCACGGTTAGGCTTCCGCGCGATGCATCCGGACAATTAACCATGGAACCTCTTTTGACCATCCTATATCCCGAACTTTAGAGAACTATAGCCATGGTTAGGTTGCAAACTCATTGCATCATATCGTGCCTATTTGACTACTTGTGCAATATTTGTTGTGCATATGATATATGTTTTTATTAATCGTTTGTTTGACTTGTGTCAAGATTAAATAAATTAATGACTAAAAGAACTTTGCCTAATTAATTAATTAATTAATTAATTAATTTGAGTAAATAAAGTCTAATATTTTAACCAGAATTGACATAGTACGACTTTAGGCATACCCTTGTTGATTAGTAACAACGAAAACAGTCTCAGATCGAAGCTCCAGCAATGGCGCCAAAGTCTGAACTGTAGCGCCACTCTGTGGAGTGTGGAGCCTGGCGACAGCTCTATCGTCTGGCGCTACACTACAAAGAGAGGCGCCAATCCTGTCGTTTTGACGACAGTTCGGATTATTGATCGAGTAATCACTTTGTGTCTAATTAACCAGTTTACTAATTAATTCGGTTAAATATTACTGTTAATAATACCTTATTAAGTCATTAATTGAGTCTAGGCACCAAGTCCCATGGTCTTACACAAGAGTCCAAGCATGTCACTTACACTCAACGCACACACCAATACACATACTTTGACCATACCTAAGAGAGTCTTTTATGCGCGTTTTTTCCGTCATTTTTTTAGGGGGGTAAGTCAGATATTAATCATCCAATGTAAATACCATACTTGGTTCTAAAAAATAAATACATTATTTTTGCCAAAAAAATATGCACCTATTTTTTTATTTTTTCCTCTTTAAAACCGTAAAGTCAAGGTCGATTTGAGTCAAGTAATTAAAACAAAATTGGTTTTTATTACAGCGCATGGTCAAGAAAGGAAGGGCGGTTGATCAAAGACAATCTTTTCGTACAAGTCCAACTTTTCGACAAATCTATTGCTCGTAAGAGGAAAGCTAGGACAATAATGGCAACACAAGAAGAAGTCAATGAGCTCAGGAACCAACTGGTTACCGTGACTGAGGCACTAAAGCTCCTAACCCTTAAGATCGATGATCCCGTGAAACAACAACAGATGAACCTCATGCAAGAGAGTCTAAGCAAGATATCTAGCGACTACAAGTTTCAAGGGATTAGTTCACCAGGGGTCTCGGTGGACAAAGATCTTCTTCCGCAGAAGTTCAATGCCAACGACATCCCGAAATTCAAGGCAACTAATAACCCTTATTTTCATTTAAGAGCCTTCGAGACAATAATGAGTATTAAGGGTATCGATACGAAGGTTTTCCCCTCTCTGTTCTCACTATCTCTTGAGACCGTTTGCCAGCAATGGTTCTTTTCTCTCGAGAAAGAAAAAACCTCCACCTGAGAGTCCATAGCAAACGCTTTCGTTGATAGATACAAATGCAACATTCAAGTTGAGACCGACCATAAGGAGCTTGAAATCCTCAAGGAGAAGGAGAACGAAGGCTTCACCTCCTTCTTTAACAAATGGAGAGAAACCTCAGCTAAGATGATTGAGGTGCCAAGTGAGAAAGAGTCTGTAAGGTTATTCATCAAAAACCTTCAAGAAAAATACTCCAAGCATCTCAAGTATCAAAATAATCTCCATACCTTCAAGGCCGTCTACGACATTGGAATCAACATTGAAGACGACCTGGCTAAGTTGAAAGCTGCCAACAATAACTCCAACAGTGGCTGGAAAGGCAAGAAGAACGACAATCCTTCTTCTTCCAAAACCACCCACTCAAAAAATGTTAGCACTTTTAACCTAGGTGAAGTCCTTGCCATAAATAATCAAGGACAAAAGAAACCATTTAGGAGGAACTTTACTCCTATTGGCATGAGTTATGACACCGCAGTTGACCGACTAAATGCAAAAGGTCTTATAATTCCAATTGGACCATTTGGGGACCCACCAGTCGAAAAGAGGTCAGCTAACTGGAACCCCAATGCACATTGCAAGTATCACCAAGGTAGGGGCCATCTTACCGAGAACTGTTGGAAGCTTAAAGAAGCTATCCAAGACTTAATCGATAACAACAAGCTGCCATTGCCCCATGCCAGTAAGAAGCCAAGTATTGCTAATGCACCTCTCGCTCATTCCTTGGCTATCTCTGATGAGGAAAACGAGGTTGACACCTCGTCTCTCATCAAACCCGTTAAAGAAATTCATGCCATGGAAGAAGAGGAGGAGATCTTTTTCGACGCCATGGATAACCTTCTAGAACTAGCAAGCAAAGAGGACATACAATCACTCACACTGTCTATGATCGAAGGATCTCACTTGCTACGTGAAACTCTCAAGGCTATAAAGGAACTTCAGAAGAAATATGACGAGGTTCCACTCCCGAAAAATGAACCTAAGAGAGAGTTCACACCCATGGGAACGACTTACGAGGCAAAACGTTTTCCTTTACAAGTCACCGAAAAACCCAAGAAGAGTAATAGACTTTACACTCCAATTGGGATCCCATACATACATATGTTCGAAATGCTCTCCGAGAGTGGAGAGATCAAACCTCTCGAACCGAGACCATTCGAATCATTGAAAAGGAAAGATAGATATTACTGTCAATATCATCAATCAGGGGGTCATACTATCAAAAACTGTTTTAAATTCAAGGATTTAATTCAGAAAATGATTGATGAGAAGAAACTAGTCCAAGTTCCACAAGAGGAGGATGCAAGTATTAATGGAGTTTGGGACAGCGACGAAGAAGACGTCTACTTAAAAGACATGGTAGGACCACCACCCTCAGTTTCATATGCCATGGATGACTTTTGGGTTGAAGAAGATTCATCAATAGACGTCCTCACAAGATCCGAGAGAATGCAACCTCCTATTTCAACACAACCCATGCAAACCACACAGAAAGTTCCCATGCCTGTCATTGAAGATAATGACATCGTCAAACAGTTCAAGAAGACAAAAGTTGAAATGAACGTATGGAAGCTTCTGGCAACATCTCGAGAACATAGGTTGGCTGTAATGAATGCCTTGGACAAAATAGGGATAGATTCTGACACCACTCCTGAGGGGTTGGCTAACTTCCTCACGAGTGGTCTACCTAGTCCCATCAATTTGATCACCTTTTCTGATAAGGATTTACCCCCAGAAGGTGACAAACACTACAAGGCATTAAACCTCACAGTAGTTTGCAAGAGAATGAACGTCCCTATGACTCTTATAGACAATGGATCAGCCATTAACGTCTGTCCACTTAGAACTGCGAGGATGCTAGGCATAAGGGATGAAGACTTAAATCCGTCAACGCAAGGAATAAGATCCTACGACAACACTCGTCGTCAAGCTCTTGGTAAAATTACCATGAATGTAACGGCAGGAGTGATAGAACATGCTACTACTTTCCAAGTAGTAGATATCAAAGCTTCATTCAATTTACTGTTGGGACGCCCTTGGCTTCATGACCTAAAGGCCTTCCCCTTATCTCTCCACCAACAAGTGAGAGCTATAGTTGGGGGAATTTCTATCACCATCGATGCTTCACCTATGAGAATCAAGTCTATAGAAAATCCAATAATTAACGTGGAGCACGATGAAGATGATGAAGATTTATGGGGCTTTAACGAAGAGGTCTCCTTAATCCAGGAGGATGAAAGGACCCCTCTCGGCCACGACCCCCATTCTAACATGATCGTGAATACTATTCTCAAGAAACAAGGACACTTTCCTGGGATGACCTTAGGAAAGAAAAAGGGAATAGCAAAACCGCTGGAGTCACCTGGCCTCCCTAAATTAGATACTTTCGGGCTTGGCTTCGAGCCGACTCGGAAAGATCTTAAGCGAGCCCAGGAAAAATCAAAAGCACGTAGGGACGCTCATATTCAAAAGAAAGCAATCCCAATGGATCAATACCCTCTCACCCTTAAAGGTCAATTCATAAAAGAAGGAGAGGACTATCCATGCCACGAATTTCCCGAACCATTTGTCGTAAACGGCATAAGACAACCGGGATTTGAAATTTTCTTGGATTGCTATTTCACAGATGAAATCCCAACCCCTATCCATAGGGAGAAAGCACCCCCATGCTTTGACTTTAATGTCATGGGATTATTATGTGGGCAAGAAAAGGATGAGCCGAAACACAAAGAGGATCACTCCTCGCTCATTCAAACAGTCCTACAAAGCGAAAGTTTTGATCCCTCGAAGCTAATTACTCCAGCAGAAGGATCACTACAAGGGTGGTGCAAGACCGTCAAGGTGACGACTCTAAGAGGAAGAAAGATCTCCATCACGACAGGACAAGGACCGATGTTTGAAGAGTCGTCTGAGTCAGAGTCAGAGTCTTTCCCTATAGAGTCATCTAGGTCTTTAGTAATAGCACCTTCCCCTTCTATCTCTTCTCCCAGAATAGTTAGTGATCAAGTCCCTGAGGACATATCACTCTTTGATGTAATGATCTCATAGTATAATAATATAACTTCTTCTCCTTACTTCTTGTGTTCTTCTTCAACCCAAGATGATGAGCATTGCTTAACTAACAATGAAAAAGACGAAGAACTTATTAAAGCAATGGAAACACTTGAAAAGAAAACACCGATAATTGAAGAAACTGAGACGGTTGATATCTCAAATGATTCAACCAATAAAAGAGAAGTTAAAATCGGACTAACACTTAATGAACAAGAAAGAACCGATTTAATTAACTTACTTAAAGAATTCATCGATGTATTTGCTTGGTCATACGAAGATATGCCAGGCATTAATAGAGAAATAGCTCAACACACTATACCACTAATTCCAGGAATGAAACCTGTAAAACAAAAGTTACGTCGAATGAAACCCGACGTAGCTCTTAAAATAAAAGAAGAAGTTCAAAAACAGATAACTGCAGGTTTCATCAAGGTATCAAAATACCCCGAATGGGTCGCCAACGTCGTCCCAGTTCCGAAAAAAGATGGAAGGGTAAGAATGTGTGTCGACTATCGAGATTTAAATAAGGCAAGTCCAAGGGACGACTTCCCTTCACCACACATCGATATTCTGGTGGATAACACAACAAATCACGCACTTCTTTCGTTCATGGACGGATACGCAGGTTACAATCAGATTCTCATGGCGGAAGAAGACATGGAGAAAACAACCTTCATAACACCATGGGGCACTTACTACTACACGGTAATGCCATTCGGGTTGAAAAACGCGGGTGCTACTTACCAACGTGCAGCGACTCCCTTACTCCATGACATGATGCACAAAGAAGTCGAAGTATATGTGGACGACATGACTGTAAAATCAAAAGACCGTCCAGACCATCAAGTAGCCTTAAGAAAACTTTTCGAAAGGCTAAGAAAATACAATATGAGGTTGAACCCATCTAAGTGTGCTATTAGAGTCACCTCGGGCAAGCTTTTGGGTTATGTCATAAGCTCTAAAGGAATAGAGATAGACCCAACCAAAATCAAAGCAATCATGTCAATGCCACCGCCCAAAACCGAGAAGCAAATTCGAGGATTCATTGGCCGGTTGCAATACATAAGTAGGTTCATATCAAAATTAACAACGATATGTGAACCAATCTTTAAGAATATACCAGTAATATGGGATGACGAGTGTCACAAAGCCTTTGAAAATATCAAAGCCTATCTCGCAAATCCTCCCGTATTAGCACCAGCACTTCCCAGAATACCTCTTAGGTTGTACTTAACAGTTACCAAAGAGACGATGGGAGCTATGCTAGCACAAGAAGTAGAAGGCAAAGAGAACGCAATCTACTATCTAAGCAAGAAAATGCTCGAATATGAATCATGTTATACGCCACTTGAGAAATTGTGCCTCGCCTTGGTGTGGGCCACGACCAAGTTAAGACATTACATGCTAGTGCATATCGTCTTTGTAGTTTCCCGATTAGATCCACTCAAGTATCTATTCGAGAAATCTACACTCAATGGACGCATATCGAGATGGATAGTCAATTTATCCCAGTTTGATGTAAGGTTTATGCCGCAAAAAGCTATCAAAGGATCTGTGGTGTTAGACTTCCTAGCGGACTTTCCAATAAAAGACTCGACGCCAATACACGACAATGAATTTCCAAATGAAGACTTAATGGTCACTGAAGACGATACTTGGACTTTATACTTCGACGGAGCCTCAAACCAAAAGGGATGTGGCGTTGGAGTATTGCTAGTATCACCTAAAGAAGAGCATGTTCCAATCTCCATAAAGCTTGATTTCGACGTTACCAACAACGCTACTGAATAAGAAGCATGCGTGGTAGGCCTTGAAACAGCTTTGGCATTGGGAGTAAAAAAGTTACGAATATTCGGAGACTCTTCATTGATCATCAATCAAATCTCCAAAAGGTGGAAAGTAAGAAGCGAAAGTCTAGCCCCTTACCAAACCTATCTAGAAACTCTTACTAATCAGTTAGAGAAGGTAGAATACACATATCTACCTAGAGAAGAAAATCAATTTGCTGATGCCTTGGCAAGACTAGCCTCAATGGTTAGGATTCCTACAAAAATCGAGCAAATGCCTCTAACTATAGAAAAAAGGCACAAACCAGCATATATTCAGGCTATAGAAGATGATGAAATAATCCAAAAAGAAGAAGAAGAAGAAGAAGAAATAATCCAAGAAGAAGAAGAAGAAGAAGAAGAAGAAGAAGAAGAAGAAGAATCGTGGTACACGGATATACTCAATTATGTCATCAAAGGAGAATACCCTCCCCATGCTGACAAAAGAGAAAAACAAGCATTAAGACTCTTGGCTTCCCAATATGTACTCATAGACAGCGAGCTACATAAAAGGGTACCTAAGGGTCGAGCTCTCTTATGTGTAGGAAAAAAGGATGCCCAAAGAGCAATGAGGATAGTCCACGAAGGAATTTGTGGGACTCACATAAATGGCAAACTGTTAGTCCAAAAGATAATGCGAGAAGGATACTATTGGACTACAATGAATAGGGATTGCCATTAATACGTAAAAATATGCCCTAAATGCCAAATCTATGCCAATTTACAACATGTTCCTCCATCCTTGCTCTACACCTACACGTCGCCATGGCCGTCCTCTACATGGGGAATTGACATCATCGGCAAAATCACTCCCCCGGGAACAGGAGGCCACGAATATATCCTAGTGGCAATTGACTACTTCACAGAGTGGGTTGAAGCACAATCATACGCTAAACTCACTGCAAAACATGTAGCACTCTTTATCGAAAGAAATATTATTTGTTGATACGGAGTCCCACATGAAATGATAAGTGACAATGGAACTCACTTTCAAGCCGAATGTGAAGAATTGCTACAAAAATATGGCATTCAACATCATCATTCTTCCCCTTATAGGCCTCAAGAAAATGGAGCAGTCGAGGCAGCTAATAAAAATCTAAAGACTATCATCGAGAAAATGACGGAAAATTATAAGGATTGGCCTGACAAACTTCACTTTGCATTGTAGGGTTATCGCACGACACTTCGCACATCAACAGGAAATACGCCATTTTCCTTGGTTTATGGAATGGATGTCGTACAACCTGTCGAACTAGAAATTCCATCTCTACGCATCGCGTTAGAGAGCAAACTCGATGAAGTTGAATGGACTATAGCAAGATATGAAGAGCTAATTCTACTCGATGAAAAACGACTAGAAGCTCTACATCACACTCAGTGTTATCAAACTCGTATGGCTAGGCATTTTAATAAGAAGGTCAAGACAAGAAACATCAAAGTATGAGACTTGGTGTTAAAAGCATTAAGGAAAAATATTTTAGATCCAAGGGGAAAATTTAGACCTAATTGGTCGGGACCCTACATTGTCAAAACGATCCTGCCAGGAGGTGCAGCAAAATTAACTGATATGGATGGCAATAAGTTCTCGAACATGACAAATCTTGACCAACTTAAGAAATACTACCCACAATTACTTGAGTAGGGTACTCAAGAGAGCTACGTTTGGCCTGATTCCTTAAGAAAGGATACATAGGCTACCCTTTACGGGTGCGGCCACTTTATATTTGTAAAAATCTCGCATCCCAGAGTTAATAAAAATTCAACAGGAGATCGACGAAACATCGGGCGTCACAGAAAAAATTCTGGCGCCAGACGACGACACCCGTCGCCTGACGCCAGACTGCCGCAGCCGGCGCCAGTCGAAAAATCGTGGCGCCAATTTACAGTTAAATTTCTAGGAATATTTCGGTTGTTTTCGAAAAAATTTCGACTTCCGTACTCGAAAAAATTTCTGGAAAATTAATTCTTCGGTTTTCATTGCTTTAATAAAATAAATTTAAAGTAAATAATTTAATTAAAAATCTGGAATTTCATTAATAAAATAAACTACATTATTGATGGAATTTAAATTAATATAAAAACTAAGTCTAATAATTGGAAATTAAGCAATGCTCTTAATCTTCACTACTACAAAAATGAGAATATAGAACGCCTAAAACATGCAATATAGAACACCTCAGAGGCGTTCTTCTGAGGGGGTGCTTTATAAGTTCTACAGAACGCCTCTTTGAGGCGTTCTATATCTATCACAATACGGATCATATAGGCGCTTCATATTCTAGGTAAAAAATAAATAAAAAATAAAGAAAAGAGAGCTGTCATCTTAGGATAGGCGCTCTCTTTTCCTTTAATTTTTTTTTTAAAAAATAATTAAATTATTATTTTTTTTTAATAGAAATTATTATTATTATTACATAATAATAATAATAATAATAATAATAACAATAACAATTAGAATAACATTAAATTAATTTTAAAAATTACAAATATTTCAATTACAACAAAGTTCCTTGCAAGAAATTTACATTACAAGTTCTACAATACTTCGTACAAAATAATTAAGCCGATGGTGTCAATCCTGCCGCTGTCAAGCAAATTTCAACTCATAAATCTGTAAAAACATGTAACAACAAATGATAAGACTAGTTGCAATGTAATTTAAACTAAATTTTATACAACTTCAATCAATCCACCCCAACAAAAATAGATCTTAATACAATTTATGTTACAACAATAAAATCTCATCCCATAAGATATTAAAATAACCCCAGTTCATATAACACTCACAAAACCAGAATTACAGTTACAAACTAAACATAAAAAATTTAAAAATTAATAAAACAAACTAAACATAAAAAATGAAGAAATTGAAATAACTTGTCACCATTGCAGTTACAGCAACACTTCCAACCTTCCACCATCGGCGCACAAAACCAGAGCAACCGCACCAAACACCCACAAACACACCATCAACGAACAAAATCAGAACAAATCACACTAAACAAAAACTTTAGATCTATAATAATTATTAAATGAAAATCAGAAAATTTAGATCTAATATAATTGAAAATTAAAAACAAATCTAAAGATGAAAATAAAAAATTGCTCAAATTAGAGAGCTAAAATATCTTAGGATTAAAACGAAAATTTATAATGAAAATCAAAATTAGAAGTAGAATATAATCGAAAACTTTAGATAGAAAAAAAAAACATATAAAATCGTCTCTAAATCCCCAAAAATTCAACACAAACTATCCCAAAAACTTAATAAATATCTAAAATATAACAAAAGTAAAATCAGATTTAAGTAATAACCAAACCAACAAATTAGTTATAATCAGAAAATTGAGTTATAAACAAAAATTAGAAAGATTGAAAAACCTTGACCAATTAAATTCGAATCGACTTCTCATGGCACAGTGGTGGACGCTCGACGCTCGTTGCTCGGTGGTGGCTAGACTACGGTGTCGTCAGTGGGCGTGAGAAGCTAGACTACGGTGTTGTCGGTGATGGTGGAAGAGGAGAGAGAAAGAGAGGAAGGGGGGAGAGGAGAGAGAAAGGGGATATGAAGGAGTGAGAAAGAGAAGAAGACAGAAGGGGGCGGCTCATTTTGATACAAGTATTTAGGGTTAGTCGTGGTTAGATACATATTTTAATTTTATTTTTTTAAAAAAAAAAAAATTGTGATATTTATAGAACTGTGAACTGAAAGAGGCGTCTATATTGTGTACGGTAAATATGAATTTATCATATAGAGCTGTTAACATAGATAGGCGCTCTATAGCTTTTAACATACAAAACGCCTATGTTACATAGGCGGTCTGTATAATTCTATAGATCGCCTATGCAACTTGACTGTTGTGTATTATGTGTTACTTATTCTCTATTTTGTGGTAGTTCTTCTTTCTCTTTCTTAGCCCTTTTCCAATTTTTGTCTTCTTCTTCTTCCTCATCCATAACCTTAGCTAGTAGGCATCCTTTAGAGGACCTACATTCAATCTTGGAGTAAATAGTTTCCCCCTCAGCTACGACCCCATGCTTCTTTTCTACCTAAGCTTTCTTTTCTGTGGTGTCAGCTTTCCTTTTCCCTTTATATTTTGCAGTGCTCTTCTTCTTAGGTATTATAGGTGTTTTGAATTCGATCCTTTCACCCAGGCGTTCCTTAGCAGGAATCACCTTGTCACCTAGACGACTCTTCACATCAGTTTTACTCTGATTTTTCTTCATGTCCTTTGAGGGTTTCTTCAGAAGCCACTTTTTCACTTCATTGGGCAAAGAAGAAGGAACATTTTGGGTAATTACTTCCCATAAAGGTCTAGCGCTCCAAAAAGCATCAAATTTGTCTACTTCCTGGGAGAGAGGGAACTCGTAGGGACGACGAAGATCACCAGAAGGAATAGTCTGAAGTAGGCCGTATTGTCTTTTTACCCTGCAGGGATAATAAAAAGTCATACGGGACAAGCTTGGAAGACGAAATAAAGGCTGCTTGTTGACACCAACCATCTTTTCTATTTTCCACCAAGGGATGACCCACTTGATGGTAAAATTACAAGACTCGAAGACCTTCTTCCATTCATGGCGCCCCATCTTAGAGAAGCGTTTCTTCCTTCTCACGAAGCAATTTAGAGTATATTTCTTAATGTTGTCCGGAGGGCTAATTAATTCCAATCTTTTCATTAGCCACATCTATAAAAATAGCAATGCAAATAAATTATTATTACTATACACAAATATATTTTTGATTTCTGTAATTAAAAATATTATTTTTCTACCTATAATAAAATTGGAGAGCCCCGAAAAGGTACTTTTGGATTCCTCTTCAATTCATCGAGACTAAGCATAGTCTCTTTAACTATTAAAGGCATTGGATTTCTCCCTGATTCAATTTGTTCTAAAACAGTGGATATAATTGACTGACCCTCATTATTTTTACCACTAGCAAGAAAAAATTTATTAAGCATGCAAAACAAGAAAGCCCTTCTTCTATAAACATGGAAAGATTCAGAATAAGGCCTATCAAAATAATGGCGAGCAAATTCTTTCAAATTAACTATGCTACCATCTACTATTTTTGATAGATCTTTGTCTTTTAAATTGAAGAAGGGTTCAAAATCCTTATAATAATATTCATTTATTCTAGGGATTACTACAAGATCTAGTGCAGGGAAGCCTAAAATAGAACCAAATTCTTCCGGCAAAGGGCTAATTTCATCATACCCTATTCTAAAGCAATGAGTATCTACATCCCAATATTCTAGAGCGGTATGAATAAAATCTGAATCAAGATCTACCCCTTTGATACCATAAATACCCCCCAAGTGAAAAACATCTAATTCTTTTCTCTCCTTGGCATTAAGGGACCGACACCATTCATGGGTGTAGTTGGTAAAACTTTTGGAGACTAGAGACATGATACTATTTTTCTAAAAGCTAAGAAATATTTTATCTGATGAAATTATGAAGAGAATCGGCTGGGCAGGGGGCTATTTATGCACAAAATCGGAGCAGTTTTAATCCAGCAAGGATTCGGAGTCAGCGCTCTTTAGCGCCAGACGCCAACTATTGGCGCCTGACGCCATAGCCTGGCGCCAAACGCTAAGTGTAGCGCCTGGCGCTACACCAAAACGCGTGGCGCCAGCTGGCGCCAATATGCCTCATCGTACGCGCTTTCTAAAAAACCGCGTTTTCGACTTAATTTGAGTCTGCTAATGACTTTACGGTTTCCTTATCTTTTTAAAAATATTCATTTATTCCTCTCTTTTAATTAATATAGCTATTATATTAATTATATTATTTTTCTGATTTTATTTCGTCTACCTTCCAAGTTTTTATTTTATTTGACTTTTCCATTTTTCATTTTTTCTTTTTTTGGGGAGAAAGTCGAAAACCCTCCATCAAACATAATAAAAATGACGGAATTTTTGCGCAAAATTATTTTTTCACATTTTCTTTGCACACACAAACATGCACATAATAATAATAATAAATTAAAAAACATGATAAATAATGAATAAACTCATAATAGTATTGTAGGGAATAATTTCAAGCCTTTAAAATCCCACTAGCTTGAACCCCACTGTGATCATACACTAAAGTACGGTGGCGTCCAAAGGGAAAGAAGATAGAGCAAAAGAGTCGCCAACAAGTTTTTAAGGAACTTGTAAACCGTTCACGAGGTGAAGGTTACACCCCTTAACGATCCAAGAGATCGTCAACTCCATAAGGTCTTGAATCAAATAAGGGTTCGGGGATGAAGGTACAAATTCAACCTAAAAGAGATTGAACCTGCCCTAATAATAGGCCTCTACTTTATTCTGATCGTATTCATGTGCGCTTTTTGATTAACATACAATCAATTGGATTAACCCTAAACCTGTTTATCTATGTTGGTTGAATTTAATGCACAAATAAATCTATTATTGGCGATCACTTGAAATTATAATCAAAATTAACCCTAACAAGATTATTAAATATCCTATTAAGCGTGATTACAAGTACCAAATTCCCTTTAAACATGCATAAAAGGTGTGATCAAGCAATAAATAAATAGCAAGCAACACAACAATAAATATCATGAATAATAATTATAATAATCATAATAATAAAATAATCATCATAATAACAATTATAATCATAATCATGTTCATGTTAATATTAAAGCATAATAATAAAAATAGCAAGATCCTAGGCATGATACTAACAAGATTAATAACAAACCCTAGCATGTCACTAAGCAATAAAAATCAAATCTTTAACCCTAACATGATACTAGCAATCACAAATATTAGGAAGAACATAGGAAGCATCGTAACAATCATATTAAATGTTAAAAATACCCTAGACATAATACTAGGAATATCATAATAACAATATAAACATGATGTCTACATCATAACATCAATAAATCAATTAAAGTACTTACTTTGATGCCTCGTACCTCTTTCTAATAACAAAATACACACGTTAGTAACTTCAAGGAAAATAATAAACAAAACAATTAAATTAAATAATTCAAATAGAGATTTGGGACCAAACCCTTAGAAATTAAAACCTTTCACATCTAGGGCGAAGGCAACTTCGAATATGGCTAGGTGTTTCTAGATCTTGTGAATGCGGAATTTTGTATGAAAAAGCAAAGGTTTAGAAAAAGAAAGAATCGAATGTTGAAGAGAGATGAATGGTTTAGAGAATGCTAAAGAATTAATGATTGTTGATGAATGATGGATGTAGATGATTGGTGAATGATAGATGTAGATGATTGGTGAAAACGGAGTTTTTAATACGATATTTATAGAGAAAATCAGCCAAAAAAGATAAATTAACAAAACAGAGTCTGACGCTCAGAAAACAGGGCTGGCGCCAACCCTGGCTAGCTGGCGCCAGGCACCACCACTAGCGCCAGGCGCTAATGGCTAGCGTCAGGCCTGGTTCTAGGCGCCAAGGCCTGGGGTTAGGCGCCAAGCCTGATTCCAACGCGTTTTTGAAAATCCGATAAGTTTACCGTACTAGAGGATAAAATAATATAATTTCCTCAAAAATTCTATTTGATTTTGATTAAAACTCTGAAAAGTCAACAAAAGTCAATTTATCAATGCTAATTGAATTAGGAATGAAAAGAACCTTCTAGAAGATTCTAGAACACTAAAACCATTCCTAATTGCATTAGGAATGATAAATCATATTAGGCCCTCCCCTAGATCATTGGGCCGTATATAAAGCTCAAACCGGGCCCAGTTTGGTTAATTGGCCATAACTTCCTCAATATTCATCGGAATTGGGCTTATAATATATCGTTGGAAAGGTCTTTGCAAGCCCCATCCAACTACACTACTATTGGACCCATATCATGGACCAACTAAA
Source organism: Chenopodium quinoa (assembly GCF_001683475.1). Classification (NCBI taxonomy): domain Eukaryota; kingdom Viridiplantae; phylum Streptophyta; class Magnoliopsida; order Caryophyllales; family Amaranthaceae; genus Chenopodium; species Chenopodium quinoa. Next base: position 1,213,071 of record NW_018743937.1, read on the forward strand.
CTGGATTGGCTGTTTTCTTAAAATAAGTTTTCAAAAACAGAGAGAAGAGAAAAGAAATTAAAACTTTCCGCAACACTAGACTTTCCACACTTTCTCTTCATTCGATTATGATTCGACGTGAAAGGTACTCATCAGTGGGTTTGGTTTTGGGGAGACACAAATGGGTGTCTACAAGTATGTATATACAAAATATGTCTAAATAATGAGTCTAACTAAAAGGCAAAGTTCTATATAAAGTCAAAATAAATAATGAAAAGCACAGGAACAAACTACGGCGTCGAGGGACGTAAACCCATCATCTCATAAAACTCCGTCGTACGAGGAGTAACCTCTCCACCAGCTCCAGCTCCAGCTCCAGCACCAGTTCCCTCGGGAGGAGGAAAACTCAACACGGGACCCGTCCACCCAAGATCAACCTGAGGCTGAGGCTGCAGTGGCTGCTGCGATGACGAGCCGACCTCGTACATCCCACCACCTCTAAGAGCCGAGGTAGCCTCTCCCTAGCCTACCGGCGCAACATGTGCACCCACAGATGAAGAGCCTGAGCCCTCTACCGCCTCAGTACGAGCAGCCTCAGAACGACCGCCCCGACCTCCCGAGGCAGTGCAGCGACGTCTCGAGCTAGATCTCGCCGGATCCCTCCGCGCCTCTGGTCTCGTGCGGGTACGAGAAGGAATGGGCTGACCCTGCAAAAGAAATTAAAATCAGAAACAGGCAAAATAGAAGCGATAATACAAAAACATATGAAGGGAAGACTACCTCCTGAACGGCGTCGTCTCGACGGCAGGTAGCCACGTTCCTCATCCAGACAAGCTAGCTCCGGAATGCATCTATGCATCGTGCCATTGCCGAAACCACCTCGTGTGAGTACTGTCAAAGAAATAAGTCAGCAAACATGCATAACATATATGGACAAAAGTTGCAAATAAACAAGCTTACCCGAGTCTGATGACGAGGAATCAACCACTCCACAAAGCGCTCGCCCTCAGGAGCTTGAGGAATCATCTCCTCAATCGGCCCATATGTCCCCTGATAATGGATAAACATACAGGGTGGCACAAACTCAACAGCATAATCCTGACAAGGCAAAACAAAATCAGTAAAGCATTACTTGGGGGCTACTTAATGAAAGGTATAAGCTGAAAAATCGTACCGCCACATCCTCAGCAGGTACAGGAACTGGAGCTAACAACGCAGTAGCTCCTCCCCATAGCATCGCCCAGGGATCGTGTAAGATCGCCAAGGGGTACCGGCTCCCTCTAACATGCTCACCAACCTCGTGGCGTTAAACATGTGACGTGGTGGAGGAGCAGGAACGACAAAAGTATCTAAGGAATGCTGAATAGCAACCCTCTCTCCAAGATACACAGCCTCTCCATAAGTCCCCAAGAAATAGCGACGCTCCGCAGAATACTGCACGGCTAACCCAGGAACTGCCAGGTCGACCCACGGACGGTACAACACCTCAGGCTCCTGCAAAAGTGTCAATCAGGCAAGAATCTACCTAAGGCATCACAAAATATCAAATAAGGAGAGAATCATAACGAGATGATCCAATCTCGGACACAGGCAGTGGACATCCCCACACTGCGGCTGCCCCAGGAAGCGCTAACTGGAAGCCTGCGCGGCGACGGTCTCGCCGGCGCAGCTGAGGGGAAGTACTCGTAGAACCAGATCTACAAGAAGCTAAAGTTATCAGCAAGTGCTAACTAAAATCTAGAGCTAAACTTTATAGGAAATAAAGGATACCTCTACGACCCTCCAAAAGACGGATAGAGAGGCATTCGCCCCAAAGGACCGATGTCGACACGAGTCCCGCATCGCTCAGATAAAATCAGCATAGGCCAAGCTGGCCCAGTCGTAAGTCCCGATCCGGTGTAGATCGCGGACGGTAGGAAGGTAGTAAAGCAGCGCCCTACTACCCTTGTCAGGAGAGAACGTCCCTGACAGCAAGATAAGTGCAAAGATGCGCACCCGCTGCTCTCGGGTAGTCGCACCATCGTCAAAAGCCGCTGCTAGAGTCGAGCGGCGAATCCCCCTAGTGCTGAACTAAGTCGACTCTACCTCAGCTCGAGCCCGAATAGCAATCGGACCCAACAGCTCCTCGACCTCAGGGGAAAAGACGTCTATCCCACTATCGAACGGCAGTGGCATGGAGCTAAACTCCAGCCCTGTGATGAGACTGAAGTCGGTAGGAGTGACCATCATCTCACCCCAGGGGAAGTGGAAGGTGTTGGTGGTGTCCCAAAAGAACTCCACTAGAGCACGGACTACATGATGACCCCCGCTGGAGACAACCATGGCCTTGGAGGTCTCAAACAGCTCAGTAAGCCCGCAAGACTCCCATAGAAGTCTCGTCTGATCGTCTCTGGCAATGTACATCTTGTACAGATCGCCCAAGCCGTCACAGCCAGAACCATGACAGCGTGTCCTCCCGACTGTGATGCCCCGTCTCACCCTCTCAGAAATGTGATGGACGGGGGAAAAATACAAAGTCCGCTCATCCCACTCAGGGAGTCGACCAAGCGAAGTGGACGGTTCAGCATCGTCCTCTACGGGCTCGTGCTCCGGTCGAATGTCTCGGGACCGTGAACCCGAACCTCGCTGTCTAGCCATGCTACATTGTGCAGAATTATCACAAACTAAGGTTCTATGGTATCTAAAGTTCTCCTATCCGCATGATACTATGTTCACAAAAAACAGAGTACGTAGTACTAAAACAGAGCACAAATTCAAATTGAGCATGCACGGCATTTTTCAAGCAACCAAACAATTTCTTGCAATACTATAATAATTATTGTGACAAATTAGACAAGAATTGCTAGCAAAAACATCAATAACAAGCCACATTGTTTTCCCGACCTTAAGAGGTTCAACAATGGTGATTTGTTCATTTCTTCACCAAATTGAGTCAAACAAGTCTCAAATTACTCCCAAGGCAATATATAAACATAATCAAGCAATTTCATGGAATAAAATTTGATAAACAAAGAGAATTAAGAATTCTAAGTTTTGAATTTTCAAGAAATTCGGGTACAAATACATGCAAAATTCATCAAAACCGGCGTGAGTTTGAAGGAAACTTACATAGATCGGGAAAATGGATGGAAAAGCTTTGATTTGCAACAAATTTGAGCGAATTTGGTTGAGAAATGAGCAAGAACGAGTGGGTTAAAGTTTTGAGAATTCTCGAGCAAGAAACGCGAGCAACAGCAGTGGAAATGAAGAAGAGAAGGGTATTTAAGGAAAACCCGACTCTAGCACCAAGCGCTAGACTTTGGCGTCAGTCGATAGGCTTTAGCGTCTGGCGCTACAGCCAGATAAGTGGCGCTGATGTTATTTCAGCGGCGCCAGAAGTTCAGCCACTCAGTACGGTTGTTCCAACTTTTATGCAATATGTTTCGGGTTCCTTGGTACGCCAGTTAGCCCCTCTAAGCAATTTGACATGATTTTCAACAATCGGCTTGATTACATAAAGTGATCGACCTGATGAAAGATCGTCTCACTTAGCTTAAAGCGCCTAATCATTAGCTCATCACAAAAGGCACCGACATACTGGTTCATTTAGAAAGGCACCGACATACTGGTTCATTCAGCAAGAGGCACCGACATATAGGTTCACAAGCAGCAAAAGCGCCGACGTACAGGCATAGCGGAAGCAAAGTTCAAACGGGCTTTTTAAAGATCGACTAGCGGAGGTCTTCGATAATTTTCTTTGGAATATTATCGCGACAAATGAGGATAGCTTCAAGCAAGGATATCTTCGGCAGCATTCCCTAGATTGCGGAGAGTTGTCACAAATAACTGAAGGTGATTTCAAGCGAAGTTGTCTTCGATCGTGTTCCCTAAGATGTGGAAGATGGTCACAAAGCGGAAGAGGATCGTTTCAAGCGAAGCAACCTTCGATAGTGTTCCCTGGCTTACGGAAGATTATCACGGCGGAATTGGAGACAGTTACAAGCGTAGCAGTATTCAAGCGGGATGGCATTCTCTAGATTGCAGGAGGTCGTCAAATACAGTAAAGCAGCAGCAAATCGGTTACTTTCAGAGACGTGTGCTTGACATTGCAAGATACGCGTTTCTTAACTCTTTTATTTGTTTTACTAATGCTAGTTTGCAGGTATCGGCGATACAAGAATGATTTAGGATCGCAGAACGTTCAGAATCATTCTCCGTCCCTATCGATACTTTGACTTATGTTTTCGAAACTTGCGTTTCTCCAAACTCAGTCAAAGTGGGGGCTTCTGTAGACACCCATTTGTGTCTCCCCAAAAACCAAACCCGGTGATGATTACCTTTTACGTCGAATCATAATCGAATGAAGTGAAAATGTGGAAAGTTTAGTGTTGCAGATAGTTTTAATTTCTTTTCTCTTCTCTCTGTTTTTGAAAACCTATTTTAAGAAAACAGCCAATCCAGTTTGGTTGGTCCGTGATATGGGTCCAATATTAATGTAGTTGGATAAGGTTTGAAAAGACCTTTCCGGCGATATATTATAAGCCCAATTCCGATGAATATTGAGGAAGTTATGGCCAATTAACTGAACTGGGCCCGGTTTGAGTCTTATATGCGGCCCAATGATCTAGAGGAGGCCTAATATGGATTTATCATTCCTAATGCAATTAGGAATGGTTTTAGTCTTCTAGATTCTTCTAGAAGGTTCTTTTCATTCCTAATTTAATTAGCATTGATAAATTGACTTTTGTTGACTTTTTAGAGTTTTTATCAAAATAAAAGAACGTTTTTGAGGAAAATACGATTTTATCCTCCTGTACGGCAAAATCTATATGATTTTTAAGAAAACGCGTCAAAATCTTAGTCAGCGCCAAACTCCAGCCTTAGCGCCTGACGCTACGCTTGGCGCCTGGCGCTAGCGTTAGCGCCTGGCGCTAGCGTTAGCGCCTGGCGCTAGCGTTAGCGCCTGGCGCTAATGTTAGCGTCTGGCACTAACTCATGTTTTACGCGTCAGAACTCTGTTTTGATATTTTATCTTTTTGGTTGATTTTCTTTATAAATAGCCTTCTAAAAACCCCGTTTTCATTCACCAACTCTCATCAAGATTTTCTTGATTACTCTCTCTCTCTCTCTTTTCTAAACTAGCCTTCTCTCAAATACAAAAATTCCACATTCATTAGACTTAGAAACACCTAGCCATATTCGAAGTTGCCTTCTCCCTAGACGTGAAAAGTTTAATTTCTGAGGGTTTGGTCCCAAATCTTATTTTCAATTATTTAATTGTTGTTTTGTTTTATATTTTCCTTGAAGTTACTAACGTGTGTATTTTGGTATTAGAAAGAGGTACGAGGCATCCAAGTAAGTGCTTTAATTGTTTGCATTGTTATTATGATATAGAAATCATGTCTAGGTTGTTATTATGATTCCTAGTGTCATGTTAGGGCGTTTTGATCTTCCTAATATCATGTTTAGGGTAGCAACTATAATTTCTATTATCAAATATGACAATTGTGTTTCATATGATGCTTCCTATTCTTTTCCTAATATCATGTTAGTATCATGTTAGGGTTAAAGCTTTGATCTTTGACGTTTAGTGACATGTTAGGGTTTGTTATTAATCTTGTTAGTATCTTGCATAGGATCTTGCTATTATGCTTTAACATGATTTTTTATTATAATTTTATGATTATTATTATTATTATTATTATTATTATTATTATTATTATTATTATTATTATAATTTTTATGATTATTATTATTGTTGCTTGATATTTATTGTTATTGCTTGATCACACCTTTTATGCATGTTTAAAGGGAATTCGTACTTGTAATCACGCTTAATAAGATAATTCATAATCTTGTTTAGGGTTAATAGGATTATAATTAAAGTGATCGCCAATAATAGTTTGTTTGTGCATTAATATTCAACCAACATAGATTAAACAGGTTTAGGGTTAATCCTATTGATTGCATGTTAGTCAGAAAGCGCACATGAATACGATCTGAATAAAGTAGAGGCCTATTATTAGGGCAAGTTCAATCTCTTTTAGGTTGGATTTGTACCTTCATCCCCGAACCCTATTTGGTTCAAGACCTTATGGAGTTGACGATCTCTTGGATCGTTAAGGGGTGTAACCTTCACCTCGTGAACGGTTTACAAGTTCCTAAAAGAACTTGTTGGCGACTCTTTTGCTCTATCTTCTTTCCCTTTGGACGCCACCATACTTTAGTGTATGATCACAGTGGGGTTCAAGCTAGGGATAATGCTTAAAATATTCCCTACAATCCCGAATATCCAGTCATGCTTCAATACCTCGATCTATAAAATTAGCGATCTTTGTGATAGTAAATGAGATGTAACCTTCACACCCGTGGACTATTTTACAAATTCCTAAAACTTGTTGGTGACTCTTTTGCTACAGCTTCTTTCCCTTTGAATGCCACCATTCTTAAATGCATGATCACATTAGGGCTCAAAGTTGAGTGTTGAAATATTCCTTACAAACCCCAATTACATAGTTAACTCCGTAAAAGAAAAACCGCAGAAGCTATCGGGAGTGACCACACTAATATGAATAATATCCTATCATCAATAAAATAATTAAAACATGCTCGTCATACAATCACAAGTCAACTTACCTTAGACTCATAAATAACAATATTAATTATTAAATAATAGATTTGGATTACGCATCGAACGAGTTTCCTTCCTTAAAATATCCCATTAAGAATGGAGCTTCCAATCGGGGAGCTACCCCAGTTGGCACTTGCTGTGTCACACTTGGTGACGGAATTCCAGCGCATTAATAATAAAAGAAAGTATAACGTCTTGTACCCCTGTAGAAGTTATGCTCAAATATAAAGTCACATAACTCCCCCCATGTGTTCATACTCAAGGTGTATACGTTCGTTCCAAGAGTTTTGGTGCGTATCCTCTTAAACTTTACGTGATTTACCAATTTAACTTTTGATGACTCCAACCAATCAATCAAGAACAAACACAACAACATTCAATACACACTTCCATTTCATTCTTGAATTAATTAGTGAGCACAAACTATTTATTTTAATTAAGGTTCTTTGCCTACTCTTGTGCACAAAATTGCACGATTACTACCTTGGTGCATAGAATGCACTAATAAACTCTTTTGACTCAATCTCAACTTGCTTGAGCGAGAAAATGAATAAACTAACTTCTTCATTCAACTCCAATAATAAATGGGTGAGAATTAAATTCACGAATCATGCTCAATAATTCTAATTATAGCTCTTTCAAAAATGCATAAGCTTTACCTTTAAAAAAAAAAAATGCATAAGCTTTGCTTCTTAATTTCATGCTTTCTTGATACTTGAAAATAAAACATACTTCCATGATTCACACATATTCAACTTGTATCATGCTTCAAATAACCTATTCACGTGCTTGCACAATAATTCATGATCAACCAACATCAATTCCAATCCAAGCATATAATCAACCAAACATACTACTAATTCATCACTTTAATCATAATCCACAACCCTAACATGATGCTACGCATACACAAATATTCTTGTGCACATACGTACCTTAAATATTTTCTAAACTCGGCCACACTCTCTAGAAATCACTTAGCTCGAAGCTTCCCACAAATGAAAATACATAACTATAATTAATCCACAATTCTCACAAATTTTTAGCAACTATAGTACTCTTTAAACCTTACTAATCAATCCAATTCAATGACATAAAAGACATGAAAGACTTAGTTTAAATCTTTTCAAAAAGACTTAGTTTTCATGACTTAACAAAAACTCCAGCATACTTATTTAATGTAAAACAACACTTTTAGACTAGAAAATCATATTTAAATCATTAAAACCTTTTTTTTTATGCGTAATCAAACCCTAACTCAATAATTAAAAAGTAGGGTGTATATAATTAAATTATAGCATTAAATTGAGGGCTTTAAACTCATTAAAACATGTTTAAACCATGAATTAATTAACAACAACAACCTAGCATCAAACCCTAACCAATCACATAAAATCCCAAAATTCTAGGAATCTTAATTAAATAAAATTCTGAAATTTATATGAATAATTTAACAACATCATATATCCAAAATCAATACCAAAACATAATTAAAATTATGCTTTTTAAAACCAATAAAACGCTAGAATTAAATTAGGAAGAGAAAGAGAGTTTGTTTGTTTTTTTTTTAATAATAATACTGAACCAAACTAGTGGTGGCGTCGGTGGGCTGGGAGCCAAGAAAAAAATTCAATAAACATCTTTGACAAATCAATCTTCTAATTTTCATGTATGGGATGATTACAATGATAACATTTCCCCTTTTAAACAATTTGGTAAACAAAGTTAACAACAGGTCATTCAGGTCGGGTTCGGGTCAGATCAATTCAGGTCGGGTCAAGTTCGGGTCAGCAAATGTTCGAGTCGGGTTTGGGTCGAGTCGGGTTGATTTGGGTTTCGGGTCAAAATCGGGTCAGCACTTCGGGTCAAGTTCGTGTCAGATCAAGTTCGGGTCGTGTCAATTCGGTCGGGTCTGTTCGGGTTGGGTCAATTATTAAGATCAATTTTCGGGTCAATTTCGGATCGGGTCAATTCGGATCGAGTCAATTTAGGTTGGGTCTATTCGGGTCAAGTTTGTGTCAAGTCACCAAAATAAATTCACTTTAAAAAAAATAGTTGGAAAAATAAAGTAAAATCGTTAAAAAAAAATCATAAGTACCTATTACGTAGGAAATAAAGAAGCCCTTAACTAAGTAATTCACTATTTTACCCTATTCACTTAGGATTCGGGTCAATTCGGTTCGGGTCACTACGGGTTAAAATCGGGTCGGGTCACTTCGGGTTTCGGTTCAATTTCGGGTCAGGTCATTCGGGTCGGGTCGGGCCACTTTGGGTCATCGGGTCATGTTCGGGTCAACTTTATTTTGGGTCGAGTCGGGTTAGTTCGGGTTCAGGTCATTTTCGAGTCAATGATTTTGGGTCAACTTTCGGGTTACGGGTCGGGTCATTCGAGTCGGGTCAATCTGGTCGGGTCAAGATTGCCAGGTCTAGCTCCCACTATGCGGAGATAAATTGTTTATGAAATGGTTGATTATTCAACCTTTATTGAAAAATACTTTAGAAAATTATAATTTTGGAATGTTTTCCAAAATATGAAATCTTGCCTATGGACAGTTTGAATAACCATGTTTTATGAGAATTATATACTTAGAAAGAAAATGTTAATCAACTAAACTAGTTTACATGTTTAGCACGCACTTATATGTACTTAGCGTTTTGCTAACGCGTATTTCTCTTTTGTTTTGGCTTGGCCCTACTTATCATTTATGATGAGTAGATAGGTGATGGCGATGATTCAACGTGAGCTAAATGTTGCATCAGGGACGAAGGGCAAAATCACCTAGTCTAGGTTCACTATTATGAATTAGTATGAATACCGTTTGGATTTATGTTATTTAGATGAAATACTACAAGAGGGGGGGTGAATTGTAGTATGGAGATTGCTAGTTACTTTTTGCGGAATTAAAATAAACTTAACGCAATAGAGAAATAGTGCAAGAGAGATTTTACGAGGAAAACTTCCTAGGCCAAATAGGAAGTGAAAAACCTCGACCGAAAGGGATTTTGACTCAAAACATTCCACTAAAATAGGCCAACGACTCTGTTACAACCTATGAGGAACTTGAGCCTCTACCGAGTTCCTCATCAAACTCATATCCCCAACAACTATTCCCTCTAATAGTTGCCGCTCGAAATCTTCCCTCAAAGACCTCTCTTCTCACTCAAGACTTCACTCAAAACCTTACTCTTTCTCTTTCTCTCAAGCTTTACTCAAAGCCTTCTCTACATACAAAGAAATCACTCAAGTTCTCACCCCAATACAAGAGTTCACTCAAACCCTTATTAATTCCCCATTACAAGAGTTCACTCAAACCCTTAAACAACTCTCAAATACATATAAAAGATATAATGTATAAAACTAATATGTTGGACACTTTGAGATATGTAAGGAACTTGGAACCTGGAGGAACTGGCTTACCAACGTGGAGAGAAAATATATTTATTTTCTACTGCTCTACCACTTTGGATAAACTCCATTATGGAATGACTCAATTAAGCTAGACAGTTTGGAATGAATGAAAACTTCTCTTTTTATAGTGCTTCAAAGACAAACCCATTCACCCCATGATCTTCAACCATAATAGTAGTGCTTTCTAAATTCTAGGCATTATCTCCATTAACTCCATGAACATAAGGAGTAATGGAAGACATGGATTGGAGTTACAAACATGTTCTCCATGATCTCCTTATTTTTCTCCAGTAAAAAGCTGTTTCAAATTAAACGTGAAAAGTAATTTTTATTTTTCCAAAAACTTAATAAATAAAAATAGAAAATATAAAATAATTAAATCCTAACCGAATCAGATTTTTATCAATTAAAAACTGATTCGGATTTTATTCATTAAAAATAAAATATTTTATAAAAACTATTTTATCCTAAAACAACTAACCCATTTAATTTAAAATTTTAAACCAATTAGAGATTAGATAGGAAGAAACCTATAATAAATCCCTAAAATATAGGAGAAGATAAGGAGAATAAAATATCTCTTTGACTAACAAGAAAATCAGATTTTATTTTAAAAACTTATCTTTTATAAAATAAAATCTATTTAAAAATAAATAATACTTAGTCAAAACTAACTACCTAAAAAGTAGGCAAAGATAATGCAATGACTATTAACGTTGAAAACTATCTTTTAGAGCTGTGCAAACTCGTGTTTCTCCTATACACGAATTTTAGACTAACCCGTAAGGAACTGGCTGGTCAACAACACCCAGTTCCTTCCAGACTGTCAGTTCCTTCGAGACTGAAGTTCCAATTTAGTTCCATAGGCATGTTTCAAACAATTTCTCGTGTCCAACATACTTACATGATTCCTAGAAAAATATACTCCTAATTTTCTGTCTTGAAGCTTCTACTCCAAAGCTTCTGTTCCTTCAAAGGAACTTCTCTTCTCTTGTTCTCACATACGAATTGCTGCTTATTCCTTGCAAAGAACTACTTCTTAGGAACTGCATACAAAGTCTAACAATACGTTTGTACGTTTAGACTTCTTCTGTTTGTGTTCCCTCTTGGAAACTCTTCTTCTCTTTGTGTTCCCCTTGAGGAACTTAAGCACGATCCATACATTGTATGTTGGAACCATCTTTAATAATGATCTAACCTGTACTCAATCATCTTCTTGCTTCATGACTTGTTCATGCACATCTCAATACACATGTCAGTTACATAATCATCATTTGTTCACAATCATCAAAACCTTACAACAATTTATGTTTCAAAAAGATTTATGTTTCAAAACTATTTCTATTTTCAATTAATTAATGAAAGCTAAGATGTATTTCTTCCGCTGCAAGTCTCTGTTTTTAAAAGCCTTACGTTATCACGTGGCAGTAATGCTCCTAAGCTACTCTTTTAATCATGTTTTGTATTATTATTATTGGAGAGTAATTTGAGGGTGTTACATTGTTGGGCTTTAAGTGTGCTTAACTCCCCCAATAAGTTGGTCCAATAATTTAAATAAAGTTGACTCAATTCAAAATATTTTTATTGCCTCAATTAATGACTCATTTAATTTTTTCACACTTACATAAAATAATGCGGAGTATTATAGCGGATCGGAGAGATCGTTGTCCAGGTGCAAAGGCCGTGTAATACCCCGTATTTTTATATGTATTTTATTTTAAATAAGTATTTTGTGAAATATTTAAATAATTCGTAATGAATTATTTATGACATTTCAATTATTTATTTTAAATAAGTTTGGAAATATAAAGGAAAGTTTTATTTAATTAATTATTTTAATAAGTTGGGATTATTTTAGGAAAGTTTTATAAAAAAGAAAAACTTTATAAATGTTAACTTTTATTAGGAAAATGATTAGTAAGGATAGAAAGAGAAATAAAGGTAAGAAGGGTTTCTAGAGAAAGGGGTATAAATATCCAACACATGGGCAAATTAAACTTTGTCCAGAGTGGAGAATACCCAAGGTAAATTTTCTCTCCATCTTCCTCTATTTTTCTTTTCTTTTTCTTTCTTTTCCTCTTCCCCTTTTTGCACGGACCACAGTCGGCACCACTGACCACCACCACAGCCACCGACGCAAGCTCTAGCAGCCGCAGCTGCACCGGTAGGGCGGGCCAGCAACCCAGTCGTGCCGTGGTGGCTGCAGCTTGCGGCTGACAAACAAAAAAAATCTTTTCTTTTGTTTTAATCCTAAATCTAATTATTAATTATGGGTTTTGTGATGATTTTATGATGATTGATTATAAGTATGATGCAGACTAATTTTGAGATTTTAATTTTAATTAAAAAGCCCCAAATTTGAAACCCTAGATTTGTAAATAATTGATTATTGAAGGAATATGATTTAGGGGAAAGTATATTTACAGCAAGTTGTTATGAATTAATATTGTTGGAAATTTTGTTAGTAAGCTAAAAACTAAGTTTCTTGAAGGAATTTTGACTATCCATTAATTGGGATTAAAGTAAAAGGTTTTAAATTAATTTTCAGCTTGTTTTAATTAAATTATGAGTAATTTAATAAGAGTATATATTGCTGGAAATTCGTGTGGAGTAGATTTTAATGTCATATTATAATTTTGGATTGTAGGAGACTTCCAAGTGAATGATTTCTGTCAGTCGTGGTGATTTTAAGATCGTATTCAAGGTACGTTCGCGTACTTGTGTTGATGTTTAAAGGTTTTGATGATGAGGAACTTAAACTACAGCAAACTCATTTAATAAAGGTTTTTCAAGTGTTTGTTTAGTTTAGGTGAAATTGATCTTGGAGATGGAAGATGTAACTGAAACTAAGAAGACTTGAAGAAGTTCTTTATTCAAGAAGGTTATTCGAAACAGAAGAAGTGTTCCCTCACAGGAATTGAGTTCCCTAACAGGAACGTTCCTTTACAGGAACTTGAAGATGGTTGGCTAAGATCTTTGGAGGAACTTAGTAAGCGTGGAGCCCAAGTAAACCTACCAGTACAGGAGCGCGGCGCAACAATGATTTAGTTAAAGATTTTATCTTCTAGATTCATTGTTAAATATGTTAAGTAGGATATGCATGAAGTCTATTAGAAGCGTGACAAGTTAGCTTGGCAAATAAATTAAAATCGGAAAAGATAAAAGATAGAATTCGAAAAAGATTTTCTTTAAATGTTTATTTCTTAAAATCAGTTTGTTAAAAATATATTATGCTTTTTAACTCAATCTTTCTATCTTATTTTTCGGAAAAGATTTTCTTCTAATGATTTACATAAAAACCGTGTATAAAGATAAGTTAAGTTTAACTTATTTATCTTTAAGAAAACCTACTTGCTATACAAGTAATGCTTGTACAAATAGTAGAGAAAAAAAGGAGTTTAGGTTTTTTGTGAGTTTTATGCGTGAAGAATTTACAAAGCTTTAATTGTGTAAGTTTGCCAAGCTTATCATCTTGTCATATTAGTTTTGAGTTTCATGCATAGCTTGCCTATCATATACTAGGTGTCTTTACTTGTAATTGGTTTGGGTTATTTGGGTGAGAGTGTTTTTGTTATCATTGCATTCAGAGAGAGCTTCTGTTGAGAAGTTGAGAAGATCTGTGCTTAGGGAGTACGAGAGAGAGTCTGAGTGTGGGACTTAGACTGGGTAGAATAGAATCCTATTCTGTAGCAAGTTCGTTCAGGAACTTGTGAGTAGAGGTTTGATGATAATAGGTTGTAACTTGGTGTTTGCCCTATTATAGTGACATTGTTTGTGTTCGAAATCCCTAAGGTAGGGTCGAGGTTTTACTTCTAGTTGGGCACTAGAAGGTTTCCTCGTAAAATCCTGTGTGCATTGCAAGTTCCTATTTTATTCTGTTTTATATTTGAAAAAGTAGTCACTAGGAACTCACCTACAAATCACCCCCCCTCTTGTAGTGTTCGTCTCAACTAACAACTTGATATTTATTTGGTGATGTAGGAACATGCTAGGTTTTGAATAATTGATTCCAAATAGTATCATGATATATTTTGATTGGAATTTATTATTTGATTGATGTTGGTGTTTGAAATATAAAGCATGAATTATTTGTGATGGATTGTTCAATGGAAATAATTATTTTGGCATAATGTATATGAACCAACTTTTATTATTGGTATGATAGAGAGTATGTTTAATTAAACTAAATGTTTAATTTGGTTTGGAATATTAAAAAGGAACTTTATTATGGTTCATATAATATTTATTGATGCTATAAGCATGAGCAAAGAGATATTTAAGTGTCTATGTACACGAGGAATAAATTATATATTGGTGCCTTAGTGCACTTAAGATGTTTCCAACACCGAGAGATAGGAATTTTGGTGCATTATGCTTTTAAGATGTCTTTGACACCGAGGTAGATTTAAAAAGGGTTCAACATTAAATATTATGTGGTCACTAATTATTCAAGAATTAAATTGGAATGTTCAATATAATTGTGTGGATAATAATAATATTTGAGTGTGTTATAGTTTGAGAGTCATCACCAAGTTTAATAATATGTAAATAACGTAAAGTGAAAGAGATTACGCACCAAAACTGTTGGAACATATATACCTTGAGATGAACATATAGGGGGAGTTATGCGACTTTATATTTGACCATAACTTCTACTAAGAGTACAGGACGCTGTATTTTCCTTTTATTATTATACGCAGGAATTCTGCCACTTACGAGTGGTTATTTTATACTGGCACGGTTAGCTCCCGTGTTAGAGCCCCTTTATTGGGTAGGTTAGGGGGTGTAGACACCTACTTTTGGCCTCTTGTCCCGACATGAAGTGCGATGATATTACAAAAATCCGTTCTTCATGCTAGATCAAAGTTGAAGTGTTTAGGGACTATGAAATGCATTATGAAGTAAGTTAAAACTTATATATGATACCAAGTTATCTTAGAGCATTGTCAAATTTAGGCCTAAAACGTGCTCATACATGTTTAAACCATATTAATAATGGACCCAAATGCGCCAAATGCAATGATAGGATCTGGTGGATCTTACATTGTTAAAAATCGAGCCAATTAGAGAAACCAACCATCAAATTTCTGTGTAAGGCCAATCATGGATAGAGCTTTCAAAGATCTTTTCAACGGTATATTATAGGCCCAATTCCGAGTTAAAACGAAGAAGTTATGATCAAAACACTAAATCGGGCCCTAAAATCGACACCCTTGCACTCCAACAGCCATATCTTTTGATCCATAACATATTTTAACCTAATTCTAACGTAATTAGAAAGTAGACATTTATATCTTTCCAATGATATCTTACACGTCTTAATTAGACTTTTCAATCAAAAGTTATGGAAGTTTTAAAAACGCATTTTCGTATAAGGCAAACCGCATTGCGCGCAACTCAGTGAGTTGCACGCGCCTGGTGCGCACAAGTCAGTGAGATGCGCGCGACACCCAGCGTGACTCAGAGAGTTGCACATGCCACCTAACAGCGCGACTCTAAAACCCTAAACCTAGATTCCTACGCCTATAAATAGGGGTCTTCGTTCAACCCTAAAGGGAACGGATAAATCAGAACTCTAACCCTAGCATTCTCAAAACTCTAATCTCTCAAGTTCTCTTACTATCATACTACTTTTCTTCTCTCTTCCCAAATACTTTCCAACCCTAATTGAATCCATTGAAGTCCTTGGAGTACGAAGAAAAGAGAAAGTCCATAAACGCATTAAACGGAGATTTAACGTAAAAGATGAACGGTTAGTTTCCTGAGCACCTAGGTACTTCACTTTTCTTTTATTGTTTAAATAAATTTAATTGAATAAATAGTGTTGTTTGATAACTTTAAACAAACTTTTAATTAATTCAATTCATATAGTATTCTTGTGTTAATCAAGACTAGAATTTGAATAATTAATTGATTGATTTATCACCCAAGTCAAGACGAACATTGTTTATTTCTTGTTCTTTTCACGAATTGATTAAACAAAGAATAATGACTTTTACAATGTAATTCCTATGTGATTAATGCTTGTAAATAAGATCAACTAACTTAGTTTTTAGGATCCACGTTGCATATATTGTTTGGTGATGAAATTGTGAAAAAAGAAGAGTTAGTACAAGGCCGCACTAGGGATAGAATAGCGATTTCTCCCTAAAGAGAACGTTATTTTAGTACCCTCACTCCCGAACTCATTTCTGGTACACGTAGACCAATTTGGGCATGGGGTAAACCTATGATTCATGCACTAGTAGAAAAAGGCAAAAAGGCACCGCTCAATGGCCACCGGTTTTTAAAAACCGGTGGGGAAAAAAAGGGGGAAAATGGGTGGGATTGTGGGGATATAGTATTGCCACCGGTTCACCCCGAACCGGTGGGGAAAATATTATTCCCACCGGTTCAAAACCGGTGGCTTTGTTATTAAAAAAAAAACCGTCCCCCTTTATAAACCCCAAACCCTAGCCTAACTCTCTCTCTCCTCACATCAGCCTTTCTCAGCTCCTCTCTCCCCTCTCCTTTTTCTCTTTCTCTCTCCTCTCTCTTCTCTGTTCTCGTCTCCTTATCAGCTTTTTCGTTCTACTCCTTCTCCTTTCTCATCTCCTTCGTTCTCTCCATCCTTCGATCTCCTTCGTTCTACTCCTCCTTCGTTCTAATCCCACATGTTCTGGGTTTAATTCTACTCCTCCTTCGTTCTAATCCCACCACCAAGACCACCACCACAACAATAACACCATAAAGACCGACATCAACAACAACGACTTTAATCGAGGTTAAGGTTTAATTTGACTTTAATCCAAAATTATTTGAGGTTAAGGTTTAATTTCTGGGTTTATTTCGATTTTAATCGATTTTCATGGATTTAATTTTGGGTTTATTTTTTCTGGGTTTATTTAATCGATTTTTTCTCGATTTTTCTAAGTTAAATTAATCGGTTTTTTCTTGATTTTTTTGGGTTAAATTAATCGATTTTTCTGGGTACATGCATGCGTTTTTTGGGGGTTTTTATTTTGAGTTTTCTAGGTTTTTTTATATTTTTTCTGGGAATTCTGGGTTTATTTTCACTTCATTTATTATTTTGAGTTTTCTGGGTACATGCATGCGTTTTTTTTATTTTTTATTTTAAGTTCATGAAATCTATTAATTTTGGTGTTTTAATTGATGCAGGTATTAGTTATGACTCCACATAAAGAATCAAGATTGTTTTTGGAATATTGATTTAGATAGATCGATGTTGTAATTTTTTTTTATTTTGATGTAATTTTTTATTTTCGATTTTTATGTTGTATTTTTTTTTTATTTTTATGTTATAATTTTTTTTTTATGTTGTAATTTTTTTTTATGTTATAATTTTTTTTTATTTTATAATTGTTTTTTAAAAAAAGAAATTAAATGATAATTATATTCTAAGTATATTTCGGTTCATTATGAATTATGATATTGTTTTGATTTTGAGTTTTTTTTGGTATTCGATTATATTTCAAGTGAAAAAAATAATTTACATGTACATTGCCACCGGTTAACCGGTGGCATTTAGATTTAATACCAAAAAAAAATGCGGGGAGGTTTATTGTTGCCGGTTAACCGGTGGCAATACTTGTTTTTGCCACCAGTTTTGAACCGGTGGCTTTTCGAGGGAGTATTGCCACCCCTCAAATGCCCAGCGGTTCAAAACCAGTGGCATAAGGGGGTTTTGAACCGGTGGGCATTTGTCTTTTTCTACTAGTGATGCTAAAAACCCTTGAACTCTATTTGGGAGAAAGGCATGAACGAGGTTTATGAGTTTTCCTAAAACTCATTGGCGACACCTTACTTGTTTCTTACAAAAAAGCGTAATGGTAGGATCAATTCTAATTCAAGGTCCCCCAACACAGTAAGGAATTTATATCCTAATACACCCTAACAAGTGTAAAGTCCTGGGCTTTAAAGGGTCATGTGCATTTAAGGAGAAGAATTCCCTACGATGGGCACACTCTCCTTACATGGGGAAACCCGTTCGATGCGTAATCACTAATAAACGAATCAATTAGTTACTTAATTGAGAGTCATGATGTATGTTGTATACTTGTAAACAGGTGCAACGAAGTAAGTTGTGTGTTGATAGGTGAAAGCATGTTAGTGTGTTTTATTATACTTATGTACTCAACATTGCTGATTGTGTGTTTGTTGACCTTGTCTTTACCTTGACCCTATGATGACCCATTTAATGGAGATTAGTGGAAATCAGTAGAGATAAACTTTTTAGGTGATGAAGCATAATCATGATGGGCATGAGTGAAGAACGAATCATACTAGTTTCCATAAGTTTATGATATGTTTATTGCTTTAATTATTCTATTATATTATGCTTGTGAGACTAACGCAAAGGTTTTTAAGTTGGTTTGGTTTGATAAGGGTCTACAATGGTTCCAAGTTGTAGGTTGACTTCCTTTTACTTTGGTTTGACTTTACTTTTGTCTGGTTGACTTTTTAAGTTGAATTGTTTTGAATGTTTTTAAAGATAGTCTTTCGCTGTGTGTCTTTGATAGTTGTCTTAGCCGTTTTCACGGTGGTGGTAATGTATTAGATTTTCCTATTTTGAATTTTGTAGGGAATATTTCAAGCATCCCACACTTGAGCCCCACTGTGATAATACACTTAAGTATGGTGGCGTCAAAAAGGAAGGAAGCTAGAGCAAAAGAGTCGCCAACAAGTTTTAGGAACTTGTAAACCGTTCACATGGTGAAAGTTACACCCTTCACGATCCATGAGATCGCTAACTCCATAGTGGTCTGGATCTATGGCTGGATATTTGGGGATGAAGGTATAAATCCAACCTAAAAGAGATTGAACCTTCCCTAAAAATAGGCCTCTACTTTATTCTTCTCATATTCATGTGCGTTTTTTGACTATTATACAATCAATATATTAATCCTAAACCTGTTTAATCTATGTTGGTTGAAGATTAATGCACAAACAAAACTATTATTGGCGATAAGTTGAATTATAATCATATTAGCCTAAATAAGATTATTAATTATCTTATTAAGTATGATTACAAATACAAATTCCCAAGAGAGGGCGTGATTAAGAAATAACATAATAATATATCAAGAAACATGATATTGATACAACAAATCATCACCATCATAATAATATTCTCATCAAAGCATAATACTAGCAAGATCCTAGGCATGATATTAACAAGATTAATAACAAATCCTAGCATGTCACTAAATAATAAATATCAAAGCTTTAATCCTAACATGATAGAAGAAAATAAGAAGCAACCTAAACATGATACTAGAAAGCAATAGATAACATCCTAACATGATACAAGAAATTAAAACAATATAAACATGCTTTCTAAAGATATAGAGCAATAAAACTACTTACTTTGTTGCCTCGTATCTATTTTCTATCAAAACAATATACACATTAGTAACTTTAAGGAAAATATTAAATCAAACAATTAATTTAAATAATTGAATAGGGATTTAAGACTAAACCCTCAGAAAATTATCAACCTTTCACGTCTAGGGCGAAGACAATTTCAAGCTTGGCTAGGTGTGCTGATGAGTGACATTTATGTCACTCTTAGGGGTAGTATTTAGGTCTTTTTCCTCTTATTTTTCTTAGGTTTTTCCACCTCATTATCCTCTTATGGCTTCTTTTTGTGTTGATGAAAAGTAATGCTTATTTTGATAATCTTTATGCATTATTTTATCATCCCCATGCTCTCGTGAACTTTGGTATCTTCTGCAGGTTCCGTGACGGTCCTATGCACGGTGGGAGGCCCCTTGGCCAAGCATGGAAGCCATGGACAAAGGCAAGAGGAGAAAAAGGGAAGGAGAGGAAGCAAGAAAAGGAAGTGCAAGAGGAGGTGTGGCCGAACCTCTGAAAGGTCCGGTCGAACCTTGGTGTGGTCAAACTTTTCAAAAGTTCGACCGAACCTCCAGGGTGCAGTGAAGGCAGTGTCAAACCTGTTTTCAGCAATTTTGCAGGAGAGGTCGAACCTCAAAAGTTCGACCAAACAAGGATCAGGGAGGTTCGACCGAACCTACACAGGGTTCGACCGAACCTACCCTGAGTCCGACCGAACTTACCCAGAGTTCGGTCGGACCTTTTCCCGATCTCAACCAATTTTGTACGGACTATTTAAGGTCCTTTTGAGATCGTTTAAAAAAGACGGGAGAAGGAGGACAATAGCCTAGTTTTCAGAAACCTCTCTTAGTTTGAAACATTCCTTAGGATTAATTTAGCTTAGTTTTCATCAAATCAAATCATTGTATTAGTGAAATTCAAGAATTATTCTCAAAGTTGGGCAATTTGTATTCAACATTTGAAGCTTCAATTAGTAATTTCTCCAACCTTCTTCCTTTTAATTTCAGATTTCATTTGGTATTTGCATGTTATTTAAATCTTCTTAGTTCTTGGTAATTTGTTATTGGATGATAGTTATTTCAATTGTTAACCACTTTTCCCCAATTATTGAAGTATTTAGAACCCTAATTCTTGATTTCATGTTGATAAACATGAGTTGTGAGTAGTTTTCTTGCTAGGGGTTGGGTGAAGCTCGACCTTTTAGGTTAACTATGCAAATGTGGGAGAAGCATTGATGTTTGTATTGCAATTAAATTGATTATATGAGATTGCTTGTTAGTTCCTCATGATAGGTTTAGCTACCCTTGACTAAGGAGCTTGATAGTATGATATGCCTAATTTGACATGGAAGTGTAAATTGAGTACGTCATTAATTATTGTAATTTGATTATGTATCATCTATTGCTAAACTAATGAGGAATCTAATTTTAGTAGTGTGAGTTGTTTTCTAATTGCATGAGGTTGATTTTACATATAGTCCTTGCTATATCTTGTCTATTTTACTCACCGTTTGCCTATTTGCCTTGGTTGAGTGGATCTCATTCCCTAGTATCTTTAATTTATTGATTTAGAACCATAGTTTGTTTGTCTTCTTGACGAACCCCTATTCACCAATTGACTTCGAGTTAGCTTAAGTGTAAAGATCTTTGGCAATCATATCCTGTTCCTTGTGGACCGAACTCTTACTTGTCATTATGCTTGGTTTGTAAGGTGTTTGGTAATAAATGTGTTTGATTGAGTCTGGAATGTACGACCGTTCTAACGCCCATCAAAATGGCGTCGTTGCCGGGGAACGGTGTTGTTGATAGCTAATTGATTACTTGAGTCTAGTTCACCATAAAAAAATTTCAAAAAGATTGTCTCTTTTTGGCTACACTTGTAGCCTTGGTACTAATTGCGTTTGTTGAAATTGCAAGCGCAGAACTCATAACAGGATCTTGGTACCTTACGATCCCGAGATTGAGCAAACTTATAGAAGGAGAAAAAGAGCCGGTTCTAGGCCGTTTACTACTCCCCCGGCTAGAGAGACCAATTTCGAGGAGGATCGAGATCAAATGGGTGACGCGGAACCACCACCTCAAAGACCTTTAAAGGAGTTGGGAACTCCGGGAGCTTATAGAGCTTCAAGCGGCATTGCTCCACCCGTTACTCAAGCCAATGACTTCGAGATTCGGCCCGCAATGATTAATTTGATTGAAAGGAGGCAATATAGTGGAGCAAAACATGAGAGCCCTCTTGCACACTTGAACGAGTTTGAAAAATATTGTAACACGATCAAGGTAAATGGGGTAACTCAAGAGTTTGTGAGACTAAAGTTGTTTCCTTTTTCTTTGATAGGAAGAGCTCTTGAATGTCTTGAGAAGGAGGTGAGGCCTAACTCCTTGAGAACTTGGGACGAGGTCACCACGGCTTTCTTAAGAAGATTCTATTCCCAAAAGAAGACGGCCGAGGCAAGAGCTTTGATCCAAGGTTTCCGTCAAAAAGCTAGTGAAACCATTTATGAAGCATGGGAACGATACAAGGAATATCAAAGGGAGTGCCCTCATCATGGCATTCCGTCATATCAAGTGCTTCAAATTTTCTATGGGGGCTTGAGCCCACAAGGAAAGACTAGCTTGGATGCAGGAGCGGGTGGCCTGATTATGAACAAGACGGAGGGGCAAGTCATAGAGATAATTGAGGATGTGGTGAGGCACCACATGGATTGGCAAGAAGGAGAGAGAGATTCTCTAAAAAAGGGAGGAAATGCGGTTTACTCCGTTGATCACCTTAATGCCATAAACAATTTGACCTCCCAAATCGCCAACCTTGGAAAGGAGATGACGTCCATTAAGGCAAAACTAGAGACCTCTAGTTCAACACAAGAGCATCCCTCCCAATCTAAGGGGAGAGGTATGAATTCTAACTCTTCTCCCTCTACTTCTAATAACATGCCTCATGGATGTTTGTTTTGTGAAAATTGTGGGTCTTATGACCATGATACCTCTTCTTGTAATTATGATTTCCAACCCCAACCCCAATACGAAGATGGTAATGAAAATGAAAATGAACAAGTCAATGCCTTGTCTTATGATAATAGACATAGGAATGACAATCAAAGATACTTACCACCAAATAGAAGAGAACAAGGGGGGAATTCCTATAACCAAAGAGGAAATGATTACGATTACCATAATCAAAATCAATGGGGAAGTAGGAACCAAAGGGACCAAAATCCCCAAGGTAACTACAACCAACAAGGTGGTTATGGTAACCATAATCATAATAATCAAGGAAACTATGGGAATCAAGGGCAATTTCACCAAGGGGGAAACTCTAATAATCGGAACAATTGGAACAACAATAATAATAGAGTTTCTTCTAATCAAAATACGTCCAATTCGAATGCTAGAGGTAATAGGGCTTCCCAAGACAACCACTATGCACAAGCACCACATAGTAGGTCTAGCTTGGAGGAAATGATGGAAAATCAAACTAAAATGTTCAATTCTTTCATGGCCTCAAGTGAAAAGAAATTTAGTGAAGTAATGACCCATAACAAAATGCTTGAACACAAATTTCTCAATTGGCCAATGCTTTAAAGAGGGAGCTAGCACTTCTAAACTTCCACCCCAAGGACTTGACCCCAAGAAACCGGTGAATGCTATATCAACTAGGAGTGGGAAAGTGTTGGAAGAGAGAGTCCCTAAGGAAAACAATGAGAAAGTGAACATGAGTGAGCCTCCCTTTAAAAGTGATTTTGAACAAGAGAGAGAGCAAAACCATGAGAATGAAAAGGAGAAAGAATGTGAGAAAGAAAAAGAATTTGAGAAAGAGAGAAGAGAAAAAGAGAGTGAAAAAGAAACCAAACAATTGCAAAGACTTCCATATCCCCTACACTCCTATATCCCTTCCTTCCTTTGTTAATGAGCCTATTGGGGAACCCCTTGCCTATGAAGATTTTCATGTCCCTCATTCGTCTTCTATTGAGGAAAAGGGTGATTTTGCCACCCAAAAAGATTTTTGTGAAGAGAGTTTGCCTTTCTATTCTTTTTCTGATTTTCTTGAATTTTCTTTTGATTCTTCTTCTTCTTGGAAACTCCCTCTTCACCTTCTTTTGCGTGCACTAATCTTGGTGCATGCCCTTCTTATATCATTTGCTTACTTGTTATCTTATGATATGTGTAGTAGTGCATTTGACAAGCTCTTGCGATCGTTGCAATATTATTTACTAGAGCGGTCAAGCTTGGACCTTAAGCAAGCCTTTCTCGGGAAGTAACCCGTGTTTTATTGCTTTCATTTTCTTTTCTTTTTAGAATAGTTTTTGGCCTCATGGAAATGTTTGTGTGCTTGGTGCTAGGTACATAACTTAATATACTCTTATGCATTGGTTTGGATCAAGAATCAAGGAAGTTTGACTCCACTTTTGCTAGCACATGGAAAACAAGATTCAATTTAGAGGTAGTCGGCTTCAAGAAGGTTTAATTGGGTCATTTGCGGGTACTATACCCACCTAATATCCGGTAATATCCTTCCTTGCTCTTCCTCTAATGATTTGTGACTTGTTGGACATATGTTGGTTGGTTGGATGACTTTCTTTCTTTTCTCCTCCCATGGATTCTTTGGTTTAAAGTTTGAGCATGTTGCCTCATTCAAGCTTGGGGGAGGGTATTCTATCATGTTTGATGGAATTTTGATTCATATATGCCATGCACATTTGTATATGCATTTCCTTTTTCTTTATTTTGAAAATTCCAAAAAGATTTTATTTCTATCAAGGCAAATTTGCAATGTGTTTTGTTTTGTTCTTACTTTTGACATAATACGCTTGGACTTGTATTTTTGAATGTCTTTATTCCTAAATTATAAAGGTGTGCACGGTTTGAGAATGTGTTAGGTTGACTCTAGGATATGGCATGCTAAGGTAGTTGGCTAAGAACTTTGGGACCATGAAGCTCTAGTTCACTTGCTTGTGGTAAGATGGAGTTGCTCTCTATGGTGGATATGAAATCAAGATTTAGTTATTGCTATCCCTAGTGAGGTAAATTGTTCAAGCCTTCATCATACTTTGTTGAGCGGCATATTTGGATCCTTGGCTATTGCATTCTCGTATCTAGAACTTGACTTTTAGCTCCCATGATCGCGACTGAGCCACTTTAGGGGATGACAAAGACATTTCTCTTTTTATAGGATTAATTTTCAATTTTGGATTTGGTTTGCAATTGCCCCTATTACTAGCCCATTTGAGCCATATACATTCTTTTCTCTAACCTTAATACAAGCCTTCCAGCCTTAGTTTCACTTTAAATCCTACCTTTAGTTTGTGAAGCAATTTTGTTTTGGAGCTTGTTTTATTGTTTATGGTGCAAGTTTAGAATTATAAGTTCATTTGCAAAGCAAGTATGTGTTGTATATAATTTTTTGCATAAAACCAAATACATTTTGAGAAAAAGCTGTCCAAAGTTAAAAGAGGCAAGGACATTTAAAAAAAAAAAAAAAAAAAAAAAAAAAAAAAAAAGCTTGGAAAAAGGAATTATTAAAAAAAAAAAGAAGTAAAGAAGAATGTAAAGCACAAAAAAAGGGTTTTGTTATTGTTGTTCTCCCTGTTTTTGTTATTTTGTGTTAAATAAGCTTGGGGGAAAGTTATTTAATAAGCATACTTGGCACTTTTGTTTTGGAATCGTTTGGATCTTGTGGAAGAAGTTCCACCCGTGCTTCACATAGGTTTACCACCAATTTCAAGAGTTCTCCACACCTTTACTCTCCTAGCTTATATGTTAATACCTTGAAAGTCCTTTTGATCCTAGAGGGTTAAGTCATTCAATGATGGCGGGAAATAGGAATCAAGCCTATAGAGCGAGTTTGCATAGCCAAGATGTCGGGTAACCTTCTCAATGTTTTTAATTTCTTATTTATTTTCCGGTTTCTTCGTGGAATCATGAGAAGCTAACTTGAAAGCGGATTTGAAACTAGTAGAGAGAACGTGGTTTGATTGGTTGAAACAAAAGGTGGAATGTGTTTCCTTTAGTTCTCTATGCTTAGCATATGTTATGTTTCAATCAACCTTGGACATCTTAGAACGTGCATACCTTTACTATTTTAGAAAGATTGACATTCATTAGTGTTTGTTCCATCATAAAAGTCCACTCTAGAACGCTTGTAACTTTTCTCTTACTTCGATTTATTTTATTTTATTTATTTATTGCCTTGCCTTGATTTTTGTCAAGAGTTATGGGTTAAACTCTTAGGACACCCTTACGAGAGCTTACTCGTCCTCTAGAGCGATCTATGGGGTTTAAAGTGCTTGATGCATGCGCTAAATGCATTCGTGATTCCTACGAAAGTGAGTTAGTGTATATTCTTTCTCTTCTAGTTTTATTTTATTTTATTGTTTTTTTTAAAAAAAAAAAATATACATCGTTTTCCGTTGTGTTTGTTTTGTTTTTCTCGAGGATGAGCAAAAGTTAAGCTTGGGGGTGTTTGATGAGTGACATTTATGTTACCCTTAGGGGTAGTGTATTGGTCTCTTTTCTCCTGTTTTTCTTAGGTTTTCTACCTCTTTTCTCCTCTTATGGCTTCCTTTTCTTTTATGGATGAAAAGTATGCTTATTTGCGCTTGTTTTGATAATCTTTATGCATAATTTTATCCTCCCCATGCTCTCGTGATCTTTGATATCTTTTGCAGGTTCCATGACGGTCCTAAGCACGGTAGGAGGCCCCTTGGCCAAGTATGGAGGCATGGACAAAGACAAGAGGAGCAAAAGGGAAGAAGAGGAAGCAAGAAGAGGAAGTTCAAGAGGAGGTGTGGCCGAACCTCTAAGAGGTTCGGTCGAACCAAGGTGTGATCAAACTTTTGAAAAGTTCGACCGAACCTCCAAGGCAGTTTCAACCAAGTTTTCAGCATGTTTACAGGAGGGGTCGAACCTCAAAAGTTCGACCAAACAAGGATCAGGGAGGTTCGACCGAACCTACACAGGGTTCGACCGAACCTACCCTGAGTCCGACCGAACTTACCCAGAGTTCGGTCGGACCTTTTCCCGATCTCAGCCAATTTTGTACGGACTATTTAAGGTCCTTTTGAGATCGTTTAAAAAAGACGGGAGAAGGAGGACAGTAGCCTAGTTTTCAGAAACCTCTCTTTTTGAAACATTCCTTAGGATTAATTTAGCTTAGTTTTCATCAAATCAAATCATTGTATTAGTGAAATTCAAGAATTATTCTCAAAGTTGGGCAATTTGTATTCAACATTTGAAGCTTCAATTAGTAATTTCTCCAACCTTCTTCCTTTTAATTTCAGATTTCATTTGGTATTTGCATGTTATTTAAATCTTCTTAGTTCTTGGTAATTTGAATATGTCCTTTTAATATCCCCGGCAACGGCGCCATTTTGATGGGCGTTAGAACGGTCGCACATTCCACACTCAATCAAATAAATTTATAAATCCTAAAACTAACCCCTAAACAAGTCTAGTGGTAAGTTCGGAGTCGAACCACAAGGAACGGTAATGCTAGATTGTTCTTAATCTAATGCCTAAGCTATGCCGAAGTCGATTTACGGATAAAGGACACTACAACTACACTAAAACACATATAAAGAATAGGGTATGATAAAGTCTACTAGGGGAAAAGATCCACTTTGAACAATTAACAAGTTAATGGGAATCGATTTGATAATCAATCATGCAAAGAAAGAATTAAAATGGGAATTAATTACCATCAAGAGCAATCTCTCAAATTCCTAGCCTAGATCCCTCATTGACTAGGTGCATAGAAGAAATTTACCCAAAATGAAATCAAATATATAAATTCTAATTCACAATCCCTTGTCAAACTAGAACTAACATGCAATTAAGTTTGCTATCTTGGGAGATCAATCCAATCTAAAACAAACAACATGCCATCATCAATTCAATCAATTTAATCACACAATTATCATCAAATTTATCTCAAATAACTCAATTAACCATAACAAAGCTTCACTCAACACCTAGTAGAAGGAAATCTACTCAAACATGATTAACAAAGCAATTAATAAAGCATAAAGAGAGAAGAGAGTAAGAAATGCTCATTGATATAAAATGGAGATCTTCAAATCATCAAATTCCTCCTTTGATTATCCAAAATCCATGAAAACCATTGTGCTCCTCACTTTCTCTCTCCAAAATTTGAGAGTTTCTCTCTCTAAAAACCTAAAACTAACCTAAAAACTATTCTAAACTGAAAAATCTGTTTCTTTAATGAGCAAAAAAAATCTATTTATACCTCTTACAAAATTGCTTAGGAAGCTCCGCAAAAAGTCAGCTGAAACGGGAAAAGGTCCGACCGAACTCTGTGTAGGTTCGGTCGGACTCAGGGTAGGTTCGGCCGAACTCAGGGTAGGTTCGGTCGAACCTCCCTGATCCTTGTCTGGTCGAACTTTCCTGAAAGAAAGTCATCCAACCAACCAACATATGTCCAACAAGTCACAAATCATTAGAGGAAGAGCAAGGAAGGATATTACCGGATATTAGGTGGGTATAGTACCCGCAAATGACCCAATTAAACCTTCTTGAAGCCGACTACCTCTAAAATTGAATCTTGTTTTCCATGTGCTAGCAAAAGTGGAGTCAAACTTCCTTGATTCTTGATCCAAACCAATGCATAAGAGTATATTAAGTTATGTACCTAGCACCAAGCTCACAAACATTTCCATGAGGCTAAAAACTATTCTAAAAAGAAAAGAAAATGAAAGCAATAAAACACGGGTTACTTCCCGAGAAAGGCTTGCTTAAGGTCCAAGCTTGACCGCTCTAGTAAATAATATTGCAACGATCGCAAGAGCTTGTCAAATGCACTACTACACATCTCATAAGATAACAAGTGAGCAAATGATATAAGAAGGGCATGCACCAAGATTAGTGCACGCAAAAGAAGGTGAAGAGGGAGTTTCCAAGAAGAAGAAGAATCAAAAGAAAATTCAAGAAAATCAGAAAAAGAATAGAAAGGCAAACTCTCTTCACAAAAATCTTTTTGGGTGGCAAAATCACCCTTTTCCTCAATAGAAGACGAATGAGGGACATGAAAATCTTCATAGGCAAGGGGTTCCCCAATAGGCTCATTAACAAAGGAAGGAAGGGATATAGGAGTGTAGGGGATATGGAAGTCTTTGCAATTGTTTGGTTTCTTTTTCACTCTCTTTTTCTCTTCTCTCTTTCTCAAATTATTTTTCTTTCTCACATTCTTTCTCCTTTTCATTCTCATGGTTTTGCTCTCTCTCTTGTTCAAAATCACTTTTAAAGGGAGGCTCACTCATGTTCACTTTCTCATTGTTTTCCTTAGGGACTTTCTCTCCCTCCATTTCCCCCCCCCCCGGACTTTCATGCCTATTCCTTTTGCTCGAGACGTGCAAAAGACTAGCGTGGGGGAGGATGTTCCTTTTGGTTGAAGTGTACATAGGAGGGTAGTGTGGTAGGATGGTAGCTTGTGCATATGGAGAACCATCACGGATAATGAATTTATTGTAGTTAGAGATGATTTTTGGTTGGTAATATTCTTATGATGATGATGTTATGAACCATTAAAAAAAAAAAAAAAAAAAAAAAAAAAAAAAAAAAAAAAAAAAATTGAAGTTGTTTTTCCCTCTTCTCTCTTGATCCCATAATCCAAATCCCAAAATCCAAATCCCAAAATCCAAATCTCAAAATCCAAATCCCAAAATCCAAATCCCTAAATCCAAATTTTGTAGATAGCTTTTTGTCAATCTTTTTCTTTTGTTTATAATTCCAGTCTTTTCCTTTTGTTCACTAACTTTTCTTTGTATAGTTGTAGTGTTTCTTTTCTTTTGGCTCACTTTCCTTGTAGCTTGAAAACAGAAGCACAAAATGATGGGATAAGGAGCAACTCAAGCTCCGGAAACCTTGGTGAGATCGCAATTTTGCCTTGTGTTCTATTTCAAGCAGCATTTGGTGAGATCTTTCCCTACTTTCCTTTATTTTTCCTTGTGTGCATAGTTAGTTTAGACTAGAATGGAGTTGATTGTTCGAGGTTGTTTGCATTTGATTCCTCGGAATCTGGTGATCGTTGGTATTGATGCCGAACGATCTTTGTTTGTCGATTGAGAATTATATGTTTACTAGCCTCTTATCTCTCTTGTACTCCTTGCATTAAAAAAAAAAAAAAAAAAAAGTGAAAAAGATTTTCCTTTTTATTCATGGCAAACCACGAAAAGCTTAGTTGTTTCATTTTCATTTCGAGCATAATAATGTTGACTCGTGTGTTTGAATGCTTTGCTTCTTGAGTGTTATAAGTTTGCATGCTTCGGGATTGCCATTGGTTGACTCTGGGACATGTTCATGCTAAGGTAGTTGTTCTAGAACTCGTTAGGCCCATCGAACCCAAATTCACTTGTTTGTGGTAAGAAGGTGTTGCTCTCATTAGGGGATTTGAAGCCCTAGAGATGGTTTTTGTAACCCGATGTGAGCTTTATTGTTCAAGCCTCCAACATTACTTGTATGAGCGGCGTAGGATCCTCACCAAGGCATGCTTAGATCTAGAACTTGGCGTCTGGCTCCCGAGATCGAGATCGAACTAACCTACGAATGACAAAGGCATTCTTCATTCGGTGACTATTTTTGTTTTCTAGTATTAGTTTTTTTTTTTTTTTTTTCTTTTGTATTTTTGGGTTGCATTTGCCCTTACCATGTTGAATCTTCCCCTCCTTGATTATAGCACATTGCAAGCCCATGGCCCTTTTGTTTTACTTTCACCCTTAGAATCGTGAAGCTCAAGCCATGAGGGCTTATTGTAGTTTTGATTTGAAATTTGGAAGGGAATGGTTCTACTTGGAAAGTGAAGCAGTGTTTTTGTGAATATATGTTCAAGAAAAGCAAATGTAAATCCTAGAAAAAGCCTTTGAAGCTAAAAAAAAAAAAAAAAAAAAAAAAAAAAAAAAAAAAAGAGAATGTGACAAACGAAGGGTTGATGAATGAAGATGTAAGAGGAAAGCGAAAGCTCAAAAGTGTTTGGCATTATAGTTCAAGATTGTGGCAACGTAGTTTGAAAATTGGTTGATGATTGATTTTGAAAAAGAGGCTTGATCACCCTTTTCTTCACGGTTAGGCTAAGCACCAATTTCCAAATTCCTCCACACCCTTACCCCCTAGCCATCGTTATAACCCTTTCAATGCCCTGTTGACCTAGGTTGGTTGAGTCACTAATCGGTGGAGGGAGCTGGAACTCAAGCATATGGAGAAGGCATGACTTGGTGAGATGTCGGGTTCCCCTATTTTGCAGTGTTTTATCTTTGTTCCGGCTCCTTCGAGGAGTCACTTGATGCTATCTCCAAGGGCGGATTTGAATCTAGATGAGGGAACGCGGTAAGATTGTATGGAATGCGGGGGGAGTGGTGCATGTTTGAGTTCTCTATGCTTAGCATAACTTATCCTTCAATCAACTTTCGGCATCCCCTTGCATGCTCACTTCTACTACTCAGAAAGTTTGACACTCATTCATGTTTGTTATCTCCAAAAGCTCGATTTGGCTATGATTTGTGTTGGATTTGTTGTTTCTCTTTCCCTTGTTTTTGGTTTGTCTTGAACGCAATTTTGTAAGAGTTGTGGGGTATGCTCTCTGGAAACCCTCACGAGATCACAACTCGTCCTCATCGGCGACCTTGGGGTTTAAATGGCTTGTTGCTTTTGCTACAAGCAATTTCGGTTTTTCTTTTGTTCCTTGCATGTTTGAATAACTAATTCTTTCTCCCTTGTTCTTTTTCCTTTGCTTTGCTCGAGGGCGAGCAAAGGTTTAGCGTGGGGGAGTTTGATGAGTGACATTTATGTCACTCTTAGGGGTAGTATTTAGGTCTTTTTCCTCTTATTTTTCTTAGGTTTTTCCACCTCATTATCCTCTTATGGCTTCTTTTTGTGTTGATGAAAAGTAATGCTTATTTTGATAATCTTTATGCATTATTTTATCATCCCCATGCTCTCGTGAACTTTGGTATCTTCTGCAGGTTCCGTGACGGTCCTATGCACGGTGGGAGGCCCCTTGGCCAAGCATGGAAGCCATGGACAAAGGCAAAAGGAGCAAAAGGGAAGGAGAGGAAGCAAGAAAAGGAAGTGCAAGAGGAGGTGTGGCCGAACCTCTGAAAGGTCCGGTCGAACCTTGGTGTGGTCAAACTTTTCAAAAGTTCGACCGAACCTCCAGGGTGCAGTGAAGGCAGTGTCAAACCTGTTTTCAGCATGTTTACAGGAGGGGTCGAACCTCAAAAGTTCGACCAAACAAGGATCAGGGAGGTTCGACCGAACCTACACAGGGTTCGACCGAACCTACCCTGAGTCCGACCGAACTTACCCAGAGTTCGGTCGGACCTTTTCCCGATCTCAGCCAATTTTGTACGGACTATTTAAGGTCCTTTTGAGATCGTTTAAAAAAGACGGGAGAAGGAGGACAGTAGCCTAGTTTTCAGAAACCTCTCTTAGTTTGAAACATTCCTTAGGATTAATTTAGCTTAGTTTTCATCAAATCAAATCATTGTATTAGTGAAATTCAAGAATTATTCTCAAAGTTGGGCAATTTGTATTCAACATTTGAAGCTTCAATTAATAATTTCTCCAACCTTCTTCCTTTTAATTTCAGATTTCATTTGGTATTTGCATGTTATTTAAATCTTCTTAGTTCTTGGTAATTTGTTATTGGATGATAGTTATTTCAATTGTTAACCACTTTTCCCCAATTATTGAAGTATTTAGAACCCTAATTCTTGATTTCATGTTGATAAACATGAGTTGTGAGTAGTTTTCTTGCTAGGGGTTGGGTGAAGCTCGACCTTTTAGGTTAACTATGCAAATGTGGGAGAAGCATTGATGTTTGTATTGCAATTAAATTGATTATATGAGATTGCTTGTTAGTTCCTCATGATAGGTTTAGCTACCCTTGACTAAGGAGCTTGATAGTATGATATGCCTAATTTGACATGGAAGTGTAAATTGAGTACGTCATTAATTATTGTAATTTGATTATGTATCATCTATTGCTAAACTAATGAGGAATCTAATTTTAGTAGTGTGAGTTGTTTTCTAATTGCATGAGGTTGATTTTACATATAGTCCTTGCTATATCTTGTCTATTTTACTCACCGTTTGCCTATTTGCCTTGGTTGAGTGGATCTCATTCCCTAGTATCTTTAATTTATTTATTTAGAACCATAGTTTGTTTGTCTTCTTGACGAACCCCTATTCACCAATTGACTTCGAGTTAGCTTAAGTGTAAAGATCTTTGGCAATCATATCCTGTTCCTTGTGGACCGAACTCTTACTTGTCATTATGCTTGGTTTGTAAGGTGTTTGGTAATAAATGTGTTTGATTGAGTCTGGAATGTACGACCGTTCTAACGCCCATCATGTGCCTAGACTCGTGAATGCGGTATTGTATTTGTAAAAAGGCTAGGCATAGAAAGAGGGAGAAAGAACAAGCTTCTAGTTTTTAGAGGGAAGAGAATAGATGATTGTTGGTGATTGAAAAAGGGGTGATATGACCTCTATTTATAAGGAAAAAAGAGGGTCTAAGGAATAGAAAAGAATCCGAATTCGAATCGAAATAAAACTCGACGGCCGGCAGTTTTTGCGGATTTCATTTTTATCATAACTTTTGATCCAAAAGTCCAAATTAAATAAGGCATATAATATGTAATTGAGAATATATTGAAGTATAATTTCTAACCCAATTGAAATAAGATTAAAATCTTTTGTAGAATAAAAGATATGGTTAAAATAGTGGGACAGTATCAGTTTTGGATAGAGTTTTGTATTTTTCATATATTTTTCGTTATAAATAGGAATTAATATTATAATATATCATTGGAAAAATAATTTTAAAATCTATCCAACCATATAAGATTTGGATAAAAAATATGATATATGAAAATATTATCTGATCATCTTTGAACGACATTCATTTCGAATAGAATTAGGACTTTAAAAAGGGAAAGTTTTATTCAATTTCAAATTCTTTGATCTTATCTTTTAGAAACTTATAGAAGCTTCTAATATTAATTAGTTTAGGAATGTGATTAAACCTTTGGACCCTCCACATGATCATTGGGTCGTTGGTCGGTAGGTATAATCCGGTTTTGGCCCATTTTAGTATTTTGGCCATAACTTCCTCATTATTCATCGAAATTGGGCTTATAATATATCGAAATTGGTCATCTTTAGACTTAAAACCTCAACAAAAACACTAACAACCCGTGAAGCAGAAGATACATAGAAAATGCATGAAAATATAGTAAAAGTGAACCAAAACACCAATCTATCAAGTAATCAAAGTTCAAAACACCCTAAAATCATATCAAATAACAAGTTATCAAAACATGACATATGGCAGGTGAACTATTGCTTTAGGTTAATAGACCCATTTAGCCTAATAAAATAGAACACTAGCTCTATAAAGTTTGGATTATTGTGAAATAATCGAAAGATCGGATAAATAAAATAAGATCGTGCATATGCTAAAATGTTTAAACCAAAATTTTCTAATTTATATTACTTCAAGGTTATTTTTCCCATTTTTTCACTTGATTGATGCGTGATTACAGTGGGTATTAGGGGTGAGCAAAAATTCCGAGACCCGAAATTGGAACCGGCGGGTTCGAATATTCTAGGTAATAATATCGGTTCCAATTCCAATTCTTAATTTGTTGGAACTGGAACTGGTTGGGTACCCAGTTACCCAACATATATTGCACTAACTATATTTAAAAACAACAAAAATATGTTGAATGTGACTAATTAGTAAAATAAAAAAAATATTAATATTTAATATAAATAAAACAACTTAATGCATATAAAAATATAAGTATTAAACGCCAAAAGTGCAGATAAACCAAAAAAAAAAAATTGTATTATATTTTAACACTTATATATATAAGTGGGTACCCGGAACCGGTACCCGGTGGAACCAATTCAAATTCCTAAATTTTAGGATCCGGTTGTACCGGTTCCAAATTTTAGGATCCGGTCCCAACTAATTCCGGGTTCGGATCCTAAAATTTTGACCAGGTACCCGATTTGTTCACCCTTAGTGGGTATGATATGAATCATATGATATAATGAGTAGAGAGTATTGAGGCTTTGTTTTAATTTTCATTCATGTTATACGGAATAACGTTTTGCGTGATACTGGACTCATCGTGACTCTAATATATCTGACATTAATCATCTAATATCTGACATTAATAATCTTATAATCTAATGTCAGATATTAGAATTTATTGTCAGGTATTAGATTATTAAGATTAGATAGATCGAACCCACCGTGAGTTTGACTCACCCAATTATTATTATATTTTTTTTTTAAGAATTTATAGATTACAAAAAGTCTGAAAATAGTATAGTGCATCTGAATGCATGGTGTATCCAGAAAGAACATTTGACATATTTTAAAGAATATAGGCGAAAAAAGCACACTAGTATTTAAGAAAGAACATACATGTATGTTGACAAAAAAACATGTATGTGTTTGGCAAAGAACATGACATTAGGCATTACAAAAAAATTAGAGGCGATCAACATTGACCCGACCCGAAAATATGGCGGGTTTGGGCAAGCATAAAAAATAAACGCATTTTTAGTTATAAAGCCCGAACCCGGCCCGAAAATCCCGTTTTGGCCCGACAAGCTCGCTAATTTTTACAAATTTTTACCTAGACTCTAGTCTAGGATGAAATCCCTGCACCCCCTTGCAAACGACGCCGCATAACTATTGTTTTTAATTTCTTTCACCTTCAAACTACAGGACAATCTAACTTGATCTCCATCTTACATCTTTGTTGATCTCTCTGCCATTTCTACTTCTCCGTCGATCACAAAATAACTTTCGGTAGAATTGCTACATTTGCATGCTTTAGATATATTTATGAATTGCAGAGATTATTGTGTATTGATTTGATCAAAAATTGATTGCCGTAACTTACGATCAATTAGTTCAACAAGCAAATAACGAGCTTAATCAAACAGGCAAGCCATATCAAGAAACTAACACAAAAATTATAAAAATAATTTGATCCAATATTTCCTGATTTTTTTTGTGGGATGAAGATCTGGAATTATATATGCTAGTTTACTGTTGTGGTGGAGGCGATGACGACGCAACTAAAGTTGTGGATTACTTATTGTTCCAATTTTTAATTTACTTTGTAGTTGATGTCAAATATGAAAGTAATAGAGAGGGAGAAGAAAAAGATGAAGAATGAAGCTTAGAGGATTGTAGAGTATTAAGAAAGAGAGAGAAAATTATGAAGACTAAAGCTGAAGAAAAGATACCAGAAACACCGTACCGTACCGTATAATGAATTTGTTCATGAATGAAAGACAAACATAAATGAACATATAATATTTTGTAATTGAACATTTAATTATGGTTTGATAGAACATTTAATTATTTTCATAGATGATTAAAAATTTATAAAAGTTATCTTTTTTGTATTATTAAAGGAGTTTGAGGATAATTATTGAGGCTTATGTGAAAAATAAACATATATTAAAAATTTGTGGAGTATATAAAGTATATAATATTTATACATATGAAAATGAACATCAAATAATATATAAATGAACATTTTTTTTTATCATTTTCATGAAAAGCTATAGAAAATCAAATTGTTTTTGAAATTCCTTATTAAATATGTAGAAAATATATAAAGATCGAAGATGGAAAAAGTGTGGACATTTACCAGAAATCTAATGATCGTCTATTAATATGCGAATAATGATCATATACTAATATATAAATGAACATTTATCAAAATGAAAATGAACATTCACAAAAATAATGTATTGTAGTTCATCAAGTAAACACTATAGGTTGTGCAATATGAGTTTGTTCTCTTGTAGCTATTGATTTCACTATATTGTCAATATATCCATAACTTGATGTACATGTATAAATATGACAATGAACATGCATCCATTTCTAGATGAGCATATTTCAATACAAGAATGAACATTTATTAAAATATCCTGAAATTAAAACAAAAATTAACAAACATCTTGACCGTGCATTTAAATTATGGGATTGAACAATTGCAATACTATATGTATAAACATCTACTAAAAAAATCGAAATCTACATCTATTAATATCTTGGCTATGTATCTACATGAGAATAAGCAAAAGGCTTTGATAAGAATATCAAATTTATTTATAAGTAGTTTAAATATAATAAATATGAACATTAGACGCTATATATATATGATAGGAAAAATAACACATGAAAAACTATTAAAAAAAAAACAATATATACATAAAAATGAACCTAAAAGAGTATAGAAACTAACGTGATCAACATATTATATAATGAGCATCTACTCACATATAAATGAACTTATATTGGAATGATAATGAACATGGCATAAAATTAATGAGCATTAAAAAATATATGTGGTTAAACATATAAAGCTCTACTCAAATTTTTTAGTATCTTACTGCTTGCATAAAATATACTTTTATCTTAGGTGTGACATACAAATGATATAGGCAGGCTAAGTAGTAAGTAC
The DNA here is from genome assembly GCF_001683475.1 of Chenopodium quinoa. Classification (NCBI taxonomy): domain Eukaryota; kingdom Viridiplantae; phylum Streptophyta; class Magnoliopsida; order Caryophyllales; family Amaranthaceae; genus Chenopodium; species Chenopodium quinoa. The sequence goes on from NW_018743937.1 coordinate 1,249,932, forward strand.
TACATATACTTAATTACCTACTACTCCATACTATACATAAAAAAGAGTACGTATTTGTAACAATCAATACACATTATTTACAAAACGTGAATGAATGTTTATCAAAATTGAAATAATAAACTTATCAAAATAAAAAATGAACATTTATTAATACGAAAACGAACATTTATTAATACGAAAACGAACATAAACCATGTATCACTACTACATTTTTGACCAAATGCAACGGCCTAATAAAGGCTAATGCAACGGTATTCTAATTGTCGTTGCAATAGAGTAGGCTATTGCCACGGATTTAACACTAATGTTCTTAGAGGTATAGCTATTGCCACGACTGTAAAGAACCGTTGCAATAGCCTAGCTGTTTTAACATAAATGAGAGATATTGCAACGACATGTGTTGTATCATGAAAATATAGAATAAGCGCGCATTTCTTCCCTCTATTTTTTTCACCAAATAGTTTGAACACGTTCTTCCCTCTATTCTCAATTCTCACTTACAGAAAGACATACAGTACCTTTCAATACCCCTTTTTCTCCATTTTCCCCATTGTCAATTTCTCACCATTTTCCCCATCTTCTCAGATCTCATAACTTCAATTCTCCAAAAATACTTCAAATTTTGAGACGAAAATAACGAAAAAAATACTCCAAAATTGTAAGAGGAAAATAAGCAAAGAAATCACGAAGGCGGCACTCCGGCGGTGGTGGCTGAAGGCGGTGGTGGCTGATAGCGGCACAGGCGGCCTCAATTTCATCTTGCATGTCCCTTCCTTGAGCTGATTGCTCGAAATTCTCTTCAAGGTATTCAACGAATTATCGTTTTGGGTTAATTAAATTTGAAGTTTTTGCTTTTGTGTCTGGAAATTTGTATTTGGTGCCATGGAAGATGAAGTTTCTGCTCTATTAACTCTTAGAATTAAACGGCTAATGGATTTTGTTTAGCAAATTTGATTTTTTTATTTTATTTTTTTGAAACCTAGAAGTACTGAATATTGATTGTATTGGAGTAGTCTAATGGGGTTTTTTGGGGAAATTTCATATAAATGGATATTAAGAAGATATAATGATTTGGGGTGGCTGATTTGGTTAATGGGGTAAGACTTGTTCTTTTTTTTTGGCTGATTTCGTTTTGCAATATCAAACAAGTCAAACAAGTTAAGACAGCAGGGAGTCAAAGTTCAATGGAGACGAGTTGTGTGCAATAACCTTGCTTCTCCTAGAAGCATTTTTTTTCTCTAGTTAGCTAATTGGAATAGGCTGCTAGCATGAAACCGGGGAAAGTTAGGGGATGAAATAGATGAATAAACAAAACAGCTTTCTTTCAGTTTCATCACTTTCATATAGTTGTTAAACAACATCAATAAAATATTCAGAATAAAAGCCATTCCAGCACAAATGTCAAACAACCAATGCTCCTAGTTGCACCTACAATAATGTACAAGAGTATTCATCCGTTCATGGCATCATGCAGCAAGTAAATAGCCAAATAGGTATATGTCAGAGGGAAGGTGTTTTTAATTTGCAGTTCTCAATGCTTATCCTAGAGGCCTAGACACTTTGACAAAAGAACAGGGAGGGAAATATAAGGTTTTGAATAATTGTTATTAGATTTGTGTATTTGATTGCTTGATTCACAAAAGGCAAAGTACAGAGATATATATACAAGTTTGCATGCGGTTGTTAGCATAACCACTGCTATATTATACTCCTACAAACTAGCGTAGTAATCAAAGACTAACAACTTACATAAGACTAAGCGTAAACCTAATATCTAGGCTAAATATATTATTGAAGATAAGAATGGAATAAAACAGAATTTATCCTTTAACAGGAAAGGGGAGTAAGTAAACAATAATTATCACCATCCATAGCATCAGTCTCATTTTGGAGAATATCATACATCAGGATCAAGGAAAGTCTAATAAGAGTTGAGACCAAACAGAAGGTACCCCGATTATGGATCTAAAGTCAATTCACATGATCACCTTTACGGGAACATTGTTTGGATAGAGGGATAAGGGATGTAATTTCCCTAATTTGGATGGTATATTATGTAGGTGAGAGAAATGAAAGGGAGGAAATTTGTTTATATATTCTTTGAGAAACAAAATTCTCCAAAATTGGGAAGATGTGGAAAGAAAATGGGAATAAGACATTCGATTAACATGAAACGACAATATTACCTTTACCAACATCTTAATTTTCTCCCATTAACACTTGAGTTCTTCCAAAAAAAATAACTCCTTTTTCATTTTCTTTGTCTTTGTCTCTCTCTTAAATAAGAAACCTAGATTCACAATTGACATTCTAAATTGTCATGACTTCCCCAATTTCAAATCAAGAATTTTGAAGATGAAACTACCTACATATATTAAACCTTAGTTAAGAGATTAACAAATATTTCAGGAGTGAAGAAAACTTTTTATCACACCCAGCCATCAGCAATGGTAGTATTTTGTGGTGTTGTTGGATGATGAACTTTACCTTCAGGTGAATGTCTTTGTGGAAGTGGCAAAGGATCTTTGGTGTTGTAGGCAGCAGTAAATGATAAAGAATTGCATTTTTTGGGGCTCCAATTTGGTGGGTTTTCTTCTTCTGTTGATGAAGAAAAGCAAGTTCAAATGGATCAACTATTCTCTATAATAAGACAAAAAAGTTCGTTTCCCCTCAGATTTTCTTCCTTCCTCTCCCCTCCCAGTTTTCTTCGTTCCCTTCCTAAAATATTATCCAAACAAGCCGCTATTAAGACCTTGAGTCCTAGCTATATAACCACTTTCTGGCCTAAAATCTCAAGTAACTTTTCTCAAAGAATACGAATACTACCAAAGCTTCAATACTTATCCCTGATTCTTGCCCTGATTATCTGGCAACATCAGAGGAAAGACAGACAATGCAGGAAAGAGATCCCTTATGAAGCTTCAATTAACCAAAACTAAATCCCATTATGTACTTCAATTAACCAAATTAGTGCTTGTTTTTTGTCGCAAACCTATTAAAATTTAGAATGATTGAACTAATCCGAGCAATTTCAAATAACCTGTTTGCCATCTCTACATCTTGAGCATGCCTAATGAGGGATCAACTACTGAAAAATTCACCTGAAATTGTTTTGATATATCAATGACGTTTCTTGGGTCACATGTTCACAACTATACTATATACTTATATAGTTATATTCAAGTCATGAAAAAATTGGTATAATATATTTATTGTGTGCTTGCATTTAAATAATGAAAAGAGAAAATGTTGTGAATACTGATATAGTTATATTCAAGCAATTCTGGCGGTTACACCACAATACTGATACTTTGTTGCACAACATGCTTAAGGCAAAATATTTTAAAAATTGTGATGTGTTGGATTCTTGCGTGGGTTTTGACCCTAGTTTCGTTTGGAGGAGTGTGTGGAGGGCGAAATACCTGCTGTTAGAGGGTTTGAAATGGAGAGTTGGTACTGGGAGTAAAATCAGTGTATGGAGTGATGCTTGGTTGCCTAGTAATACGTCCGTATGGGTCCCTACACCCTCTGTGGATAGTGACTGGAATTTAAGGGTCTGTGACTTAATTAACCATGAGAATAATACGTGGGATGTGGATATGGTGAATAATACATTCATTGATGGTGAACGGGCTGCAGTCCTGTCAATTCCTCTCTCAAACTGTGGTCCTGGTGATGTGATGTACTGGTGGCCGAATAAGAATGGGGAGTACAGTGTTCGTTCGGGCTACTGGTTTGGGAAATCTGAAGGACTCTTGGAGGCTGATAGTACATGGGACGTGGTATGGAAGCTGATATGGAGTATGAGAGCCCCTCCAAAACTCCATCATTTCATGTGGAGGGCTTGTAAAGGCTTTCTTGCTGTTCGGGAAAGACTAGTATATCGCCATATTTTAGAGGATAAAACTTGCTTTTTGTGTAGGGGTGGTGAGGAGTCTATTATTCATGCCCTGTTTGAATGCTCTGCAACTTGGAGCATATGGGTTGTAAGTCCCTTCGTGGAGATTCTTATGCAAGCTCCGAGAGATAGCATCACCACAAGGCTGTTGTGGTTGAAGGACAGATTGTCAAAGGATGAACTGACAAGCTGGGCAACTCTAATAGCCGTTGCAACAGGTTTGTCTCATTTGGTTCGGGATTACAATAGCTATGCTGCATTTCTATATTATCAATCAATAAGGACAAGATTCTTGAGTTAGATTCTTGAGTTACTACTCGTACTTTCTGTTTTCATCATACTACTTGAAATCGTACTACTTGAAATAGCTGCGCTCATCATCTCTGTTTACTATAGTTGTTTTCCCTGTCATTAGCTCCAACAGAACAACCCCAAAGCTATAAACATCGCCTTTTTCATGTGCCTTTTTTTTTTTTTTTTTTTTTGGGGAATCAGAATTGCAGTTTTAAGTTTAGGACTAACAAGAATGTAACTACACACTACATCATTTCTCAGAGGCACTAGAAACATAATTCTTGTGAGAATTTTATAGCATGCCAGGGTATGTGTATACTGTATACGCATGTTTGAAGAAACTTAATACTTGTGAGAATTTTTTAGCTTGAAGGCTACGTGTTATCTCCTTATGTGTGTCCTTGTGCTGTGCTAATGGAGAGGCACTAGACTCGTTTTCATGGACGGTGTTCCTCAGAGTCTCAGACATAGGCTATTTGGGGGGAGGGGGGTTAGTGGGGTTGACCCTGTTACTGTTTTTGGTCATAATCAGGCGCAATATAAAAAAAATTTAAGCAATGTACGGGGGCATTAATTTTCTGCACCGTTTTGATTTTTTTTTTCTTTTTTTTTTAGGGGAGAATAATGATAAGGAAATTCTTGGTATAAATTTTGGCATCTTTACAGACTTACAGTTTTTAGCTTCTCTTAGGTGCACACTTCTAACAATTTTCCTAATGTGCCCCTTCCAGAAATAATGGTGGCAACTTAATTAGTTCACCTACAGTGCATGAATCTGGTGCTTTTGATTCCAGAATACCTTTGACTACTACTTAGTTCTATTTCTTGTTGGTTATTTAGCTAGTACTTTGTTATATTCCGGGGGTGCTATTTTGTTTTTCAGACTTGGAATGCTTATCTTTTGGTAATTAATGTGGCTACTGCCACTATAAATTAATAATATTTTCCTTTCTGTGTAAAAAAAAAAAAATTTCTTTGCTGCCATCTTTTAAACAACCATAATCTGAGCTATGTTGATTGTGGCCTTGGTCTATTATAATTTATAATTTAGTTTAATTATATTTCTTTTATTTTTTTCAATTTTACGTGTAGGTGCATGGGGAGTCAAATGGAGCGGAAGTATAGTGACTAGCCATCTAACAAATGGTGCATATATGTTGGCGACTCTTATTCAAGTTCCGGCTTTGTGAAGATTTGGATATTTCGGCTTACATATATGTTGACAATTTGTATTTTGGACGATCAAATTAATTATCTAACTTTTATTTATTATTAGTACGGTATGTCATATCAAAAATAGGCAAGTAATATTTTGTAATGTACGTATTTTGCATTATAATTATTATATATAAATGATACATTAATTTGTTTATGTTAGTATATTTAGATTTGTACCGACTAATTAATATTATATTACCATTCCATCCCAAAAAAAAAAAAAAAAAAAACCCAATGATCAATCCGTTGCAGTAGATACGTACTCTTACCATTGTATTAATTAGCTTCATCCGTTGCAATAGGTTCAATTTCATCATAATTATTAGTCAATACTCTATTGCCACGGATAAGTTATGTCGTTGCAATAGGTTCAATTTCATCATAATTATTAGTCAGTACTCTATTGCCACGGATAAGTTATGCCGTTGTAATAGGTATTGGTCTATTGCCACGGATCAGTGGTGCCGTGGCATTAGGTGTCATAAGCCGTTGCATTAGACCTACTGCAACGCCAGCAGATGCCACGATACATGGCCGTTGCATTAGGCCTAATGCCACGGATTTTGATGCCTAATGCAACGGATTTAGGGGTTGCAATAGATCAAAAATGTAGTAGTGTATGTATCAATATCGCAATAAATATATATAAAATAAAGTGATCTTGTATCAATATGGAAATGAACATTTATCAATATGAAAATGAACATTAATAAAGTTAAAATAAATATAAAATAAAAATAAAACTACTTTAAGAAATTTTTTTGATTAGGGAAAGAAAAAGAAAGCAGCTATGCTTATGATAACTGTCAATTAGAAAGACAAAGTAGAATTAGAGACTAAAAAATTTAAGAGGGACAAAAATTGATGGGAAATTCAATCAATAAAATTTTTGTTGATTGAATTTCCATGGAAATTACTAGTAGAAGAACAAATCAACACTTCTAAGTTACATAAATTTTATGTTAATTTTGTTGTATTTTCAATATATATGTGTATATGTCTATTTTAATGATAATCATTGGTTTGTATTTGTTCATATGCCTTTTAAATAGTGAACAAATTTTATTATATGCTAATGTGTAGAGTTATAAAGATGTTCAGTTATGTAATGATAAATGATCATTTATGTAGATATATATGTTTTTTAATATAATAATAATATAATTGAACATTATTGATATTATATTTGTTTATTATAATTATTGCAGCCGATAGTAGAAATGCTCAAGATACTCTTATTGTTTCAAGGAATGTTCACGCTGCTTCTAGCTAGTGCTTCAACAAATGTTCAAGCTACTACAAGTGTTTCAAGAACTGTTCAAGCTACTATTAGTGTTAGTTCTAAGAAGTGTTCGAGGTGGTTTAGGACATACTTCTATTAAGTATGATAAGTTCTTAGTCTTTTTTGATACAAATGTAGCTAAGAGGTTCACTAGTAATGGTAAATGAGGGAGTACATTAGGAAACCATAGCTTTTAAATTACTACTTTCATGAGACTGCATTTTATATTTTTATCATGTAATGGATCTAAGGTTGTGTTTCTATTAAGCAATGTTTTCTTTCAACCTTAATATTGTTAGTGATGTAAATTATTTGCAAATGAACATTTCATAGATACAAAACACCGAGTTATTAAATATGTTAAAAAAAGAAATACTAGCTATTTAACATACAATATTAAAAAAAGAAATATCAAATTCTATTAAAAAAATAGAAATACCAAATAAAGACTCTTAAGCGAGTAAAATCTATAAGTTCTATTGAACACATATAAGAACATATATCTTTGTATAAATGAACTATATAAATTTATAAATGAACATGTAATACTACTCTTTTGTAATTTTTCTTGATAATCTTTTGTTGATCCTACATTCAGTGTTTTCTTCAAAAGCATTAGTTGAGTTGTGTATTGCATCCCCAGCTTCCTGATTTGGTCTACCTGTTGGTAAAAATGAATATATAATATAATATTAATTGTTATTTAATAATATATAAATGAACGATATATTTTAAGTAAATGATCATTTGATGGACTAACATTGTTTGGGTTTAAGTCACAAATCCATTTTTTATTTTGATCACCAGTGAATGTTTCCATGTGTTTCATAATGTAAACTTCACAATTTGTGTAATCCTCATTGCCACTTTAAATGACACATCACTACAATATAGATTATATCAATTTATATGAAGAAAAAAAAAATGTTCAGTATGTATTTCATATATGTTCATATATGTATCTACAAATGAACATTATTTTTTAATATAAATGGCATATTTTTTTACAGGTAGATGCTCATATATGAATTATAAAATATGAATAGCATATCCATCTCTAAATTCCATCAAATGTTTCACTTAAAATGGTGTAAAACTATAATCTAGCTTTGTTTATTATGCATTTAAAAATGTTCATATATGTATGTAAAAATGCTCATAATATTTAAAAATAATGAACATATTAATAAATGTAAATGCACATATATAAACTATTAAAAAAACATTTGAATGTATTACCAAGTTTTGTATGCATGCGTTCATAATGTTTTATACAAATTAATAACACATATTTAAAATAAAAAAAAAAATCAAATCTGAATATGTTAATAAATACATATTAACATGTAATTATAGGTAAACATGTGAATATTTTCATAATATGATATGAAAATGAACATATAGTGCTTTATAATTGTTCATTTTACCTAAGCATCCGAGACACTATTTTTACATCTGCAGCCTTAACGCTTGTATATCTTTGAAAGTGTTGGATCTACAATAGGAGATTTTTGTTCGCCGGTTTTTTTTGTAGAGGTGTTTCACCATCATCTCAATTTTTACATTATAAACCATTTAATAATTTTTTTTTAATAAATTCTTGTAAATTTAAGAAGTTTGAGTAATATACTTACATTTTTGAAGAATCGTTGTTTCTGTTCTCTGAAATAGATTTCTCCAAACTGAAAAATGAAATTGAAGCAAGTAGATGTTAATTTTACTAATTATTCGAAATAATCACTTTGAAATTGATGAATTATTAACATAAATACTTACATATATACATTTTCAGTTATTAAACTATCAATTTGTTTCCTGAAACACAATCACAAATAAATTCTCAAAAAATTAGTTTTTTTTTTTTTTTAAAAAAAAAAAGTTATATGAACATTTATACTTACTCTTTTGATTTTCGCTACTTTTTTCGGTAAAATTTGCTTCGGTTGTTTGACTTCGTCTCTAATGTCCGCCATGGTTGAATTTTTAAAGCTTAGATGAGAGAGATAATGGAGAGGGAAAATAAAGAGATGTTTTTTTTTTTTTTTTTTTTTTTGGGTATATATATTTGTGGGGTAGAGGAAGTTACTGAAATTTTTTTAGGATTTTAGGGAGTAATAGTATGCTGCATTTTGTGAGGGTATAGTACTGCAGAAACTATGAAAGTAGGTAGATGGGGGAAGGGGTGTTAAACGATGTGTTTAGAGAGGGGTGTAGGGGATGATGCCTAGACTAGAATCTAGCCATAAATAACTAGCTAATTTTTTGTGGGTTTGGGCACGAGAAATTGTGTTAAGGCTCGGCCCAACCCGATTTTTTATCACCTCTAAGAAAAATAAAGTCTTTACAAAAAGAACATTATAATACATTAAAGAACATGTTCTTTTTCATGATTACTCGGGTGGTTGAATGTGTTTGAAAAAGAACCATATGTTTGACAAAAAAAAAGTTTGTGTTTCTGCCTATATTTTTAAATATATGCCTAATGTTCTTTTTTTTTGGGTCTATGTTCTTTAAAATATGTTTAACGTGAATGAATATTGTAAAGGTCAAATTGAGAGGTCTCGGGGTCGAGCCTCACCATATGCAAAAACTGTTGTTGTGAGACTCACCCACCATAAGCCAGGTGTGCTACTCGAGTCGGATCCAGATGTAGTTTTTTTTTATGAAAACTGCCGATGCACAATATTAATTAATGGACAAAGAGTCCAAAAGTATATAAGGATAAATTTCCATGGGACAATAATTGATCCACACTCGCTCTACACCAAATGACACTACTCTCGACATTGATTCAGATGTATTTGGAAGTTGGAACTAAGCTCTAATAGAGCGGGTGGACATCCTTAAAAAAAAAAAAAAAAAAAAAAAGTGAAGGTCAAATTATAGACTTAGGGAGGAAACATTGGTTAAAAAACGTATGTAGTAGACCGTTTAAATCACAAAATAACAAAAATGACGAAAACACCCCCAGAAAATTCAAAAAGTGAGAGTACTAGAAAACAACAAAGTCAAAGGTCAAAATTGTCATTTAACCACAAGAATTAAAGAAAAAGCCGACTAGTAGTAGTAGAAGAAGAAGTGGGAAGTAGGAATACTCGTACGCTGACCAGCCAGAAATCGCTGACTAGTCTTACTCTCTCTCTCACTTTCTCTCTCTTCTCTTTCCTTCTTCCTTTCGTCGCCATTCTCAGGCAAACCTCCTCCTCGTTGCTGCTGCTGTTTCCTTTCTTTCTCTCTCCTCTTCCCAATACCCAACTCAACTTCTGTGCTTTACTTTCTCTCTCCTCTTTTTTCGCCGTGATTTCCGCCGATCGTCTTTGCCGCCGGTAGTTGTTTCCGGCACTGAGAACAGTGTTTTTTCCCGGATAACGGGTTTTGATCGTGAGTTGCGATTTCCCTTTTGCCCAATTTTGATTTTGAGCTTGTTGATGTGGATTTTTGAGTGTTTCTGCTTTTGGGGTTTTTTTTTTTTGAAATATGAATTATTATAATGGGTGTTTGTTGTTTTTTATGATTGATTGTTGTTGCAGCATTTAATTCAATCTAATTAGAAAAAAACCCAGAATTTTCTGCTGTTAATTTGCTGCATTAATGCTTTATTAGGGAGGAGAGAGAAAGTGAGAGTTGACTGTGGTGTGCTTTGATTGACTTGATGATTACCCTTGATTATTTGCAGATTTTTATGTGGTTTATGTTTGTGAATTGAACAGTTAAAGAGGATTTCGGTGAATTTTATTAGTTGGGTTATGTGCGCTGCTCATTCAAGACGATCCGAAAGACGAAATGGAGCAAGGGGTTTCCTCCATTTGGGCTTTCCTGCATTTGATTTTGGTCTTTAGTTACTTCCACTATGTTACTCCCAATGCCGAAGGTTAGTTCTTGTCTTTCGCTCCGAGTTTGCCTGAGTTCAATTCATTACCTGTGTTTGTTTGAATTTAGTTTAGGTTCCTCTTGTGATTATGAATAAGATGATGTAAAGATTTTGACCCCATTTTGATGGAAAGAATTGCCTAATGATTGTTGTTGACACCGAAATTTTGTTAATTATTATCACAAATTATAAGATATTTATCTTCAGAATCTCATAGATTATTATCTTTTACTCTACGACACTCTATATAAAGAAGGTCGTTTATAGGGTTTAAAGGAGGCTCAGATGGAATAAGTCTCAAAGACTCCATCTCCTCCCTACTACCAAACATTGGAGGTACATAGTATGGATTAAGCCGACAACGTCCCGTACTTATAATATCAAAACCCTAGCCCTTTGGAGAGAGGAATCAAGAGATCTACGAGAGTTGTAACCCACAAATTATCAATGAAATAATTGTTCCCGTATATTTTTCTATCTCTTTAATTATGTATTGCAGGTTTGAATTTTTATGGTTTACAATTGTCTAGTAATTCTTATGTTTTTTTCCGGCCCGTTGTTAATCAAGGGAAGAAGTTAAATGTCATTTCTTTTTTGTTAAGGTGAGGGTTGATCATTGAGAATAGAACATAGAATATAGGATAGCATGAGATGTTGGACACTAAATGCACTCGTGATAATTTCAAATATTGATGGTATTAAGGAGGATCTCCGTTCTTAATGCTTAGTAGCCCATTTCCAAGGCTGCTTATATCTGAAGAATGCAACGTCGAGTAGTATTTTTCTGACCCCTCAGCTTAGACCATAAGATAATAGGAGAAGTTGGATACTTGAGGTGCTCATAAACAATACAATTATCTAAATTGCTTATAATTTTAGGACAGTTTCAATTCTAAAAATGTACGAGTAGCTGGTTTTGAGGCTGCTTATATGTGAAAAATGAAGATGGGACTCTTGGGAGTGACATCTTTCTAACTCCTCAACTTGTTTAACATATCTGCTTCTATATTTGAAATATAGATATTGTACATTGCTAGTGCTTTCTTTTTTTCTAGTGTCCTTTTCTTTCCTTTTACTAGAGTACTCTGAAATGTGTCTAAATTACATTCTTAGTTGTGAGTCATCCAAATTTTGGAGAAAGTGATTTTAAAGTGCACTTTTCTGAGAGATGATGGATTGTGCTAGTTCTATACTTCGTTCTTTCCTTGAGCTAGAAATTTGTTTATGCTAATTCTGTCATGTGGATCATTCTTCTAAGCAAGTTGAACTTCCTTATGGATATATGTATTATTTACGATTTTTTACCTTCATCTGTTATTGTATAAAAGCTGTTGCTGAAATTCTTGTATTGCTTGTATGTATTAGCTCCTGATGGTGGTGGCATTGTGCATGTGAAACAGGTGATGCTTTGAATGCACTCAAGTCTAGTTTGGCTGATCCTAATGGTGTATTGCAAAGTTGGGATCCCACCCTTGTAAATCCCTGCACATGGTTCCATGTTACATGCAACAGTGAAAACAGCGTCACCAGAGTGTAAGCTACTAAATTCTGTTTGAGTACTGTCTGTTAGCTCATGGATTCTTCTGAACTAGTTGTTTATCATCAAAATATTTAATGTCTATGTTCAGTGATCTTGGCAATGCGAACCTAACTGGTCAACTTGTTACACAACTTGGTCAACTCCCAAATCTTCAGTACTTGTAAGTATTACTAATTAATTTAGATTGCTGGCTGTTTTTTTTTTCACTGCTCTTGTTGGATTGACCCATATCTATGCAAGTAGTTGGTCTTGATTATTGTTTACTATAAATTGTTGTTGAGCTTTTGGCAATTTGAATGAGGCTTTCTAAAAAAACGGTCAGAGGTAATGCCAATTAATGTATTTATAAGGTCATTCATGGGCTTTTTTTTTTTTTTTTTGTTGGGGGGGGGGGGGGGTCGATTTCAACCTGGCTAGGTAGTTATGCTTGGCTAGGTTGGATCACCTTGAATGATGTGAGCCACATGTGGGTAGCTGGAGCAATTTTGGTGGAATATTATAAATACCTAGAATTCATTTTACTCATTTATTGTGGTCTCTCTAAACAAACACAAGCTCATCGACAAAAATCTATTTTGTGGATTGGGAGATACTGATATTTTTTGGCTCATGATTCCATTTCCTGGATGTTTTGAGCTAAGGTTACATTAAGGTGTTAACATCTTTTGTGCTAAGTTTACACTTCCTCCGTCTCTATTTACTTGACCCATAGCCTTGAGCACAATATTTAAGGAGAGGAGAGAGAAATTGTAATTTTGTGGCCCTTGTTGCACATGACCTTCCTTTTACCCCCAAAGTTACCCCAATGTACACTTTTTGAGGGTAATTTAGAGAATTTATCCACTAAAAGTTTACCACATATAGTATGAGTCAAGTAATATGACATTTCCATTTTAAGAATGTTAGTCATGTAAATAGAAACGGAGGAAGTATATGTTTAAAGGTTGCACTTAATTTCTTGGTATTTGTGCAAAAATTATGTTGGTTTAAACATTATCAGGGATTGTCCCATAAACCAATTTTCATAATGTTTATATGAATCTGTAGCACATTGCAAATCTGTTTCTACTTCTCCTGTGATTATTATTACTCCATGGCCATAAGGACTGTAGTGAGTATACATTTTTAGAAAGATGGGTGGAAGCATGTGGAATATGGAAGGAATAGGCAAGGTTTATTTATTTACCTATTTTTGACAGGGAGAGAAAGGAAAATTGGCTTAAAATAATATAAACTATTAACGGTGTGTGCAAAATAATACAACCTCAGCTATTTGTTATCAGCAGTACAACCTTTTGTACTACTAGGGGGTCCGACGCGCGCGATGCGCGCGAAATAGCTAGCCCCGATAGTGTGTGTTTTATGGTTAGATATAAGAAAATTGAGGCTCGTGATGAATTGCTTTAAGAATATAGACTATTTTGGAGCTCTATGACACTATAATTCTAAGTTTCCGTCAGTATGTATATGAATGTGCACACTAAATGTTGAAAATTATAGTGTATAATAGTAGAAGTCTCACAAAAGAACATTAATTAGAAATTCAAGTGCTTGACATATATATGAGCTCGCAAATCTACATACATAATCATGTTACACCTTTAAAATTCATAATCAAAATTCAAATTGAAAAGGTTGAAATGTCTTCTATCCTACCCAATATTAAACAATTAAAGAATAATCTTCGTTCACATTTTATATAACACCAAGTTCTCGTCAATTGGATTTGCCACCTCCAACCATCAATATACTTCTTGGTCACCCTTTTGTAGCTAGGCTTTGTCACACCATCTTCTAGTACTCCACAGTATTCGGCCTAGTATTAATGTGATAATTTCCTAATCTTGTGAGCACCAAATAAGCTATTATTGAGATGAGCCTAGAAACTTCCATGGTAAACTCTTCTCCGCTACATAGAAGTATTGTTCAATATAGTTTTATATTTCACCAAGAAGCCTAACAAAATGTTCACTCCTTATTACCCTTGATCTTTTTATCTACCTTCTCCATGGAGGCATCATGCATGTTGTCGACGATTTGCTTCTTGACCAAAGAGCATTATCATGGCTAAGATATCAGAAAAGAGAGAAAGAAAGGGGTAAGTCAAAACCAATCCATATTTACCAAAAAGCACACAAAATTACACCAATTGTCTCTTAACCAATATAATTTAATAATTCAAATTTCAATCTCAAAAGGCATAAACTCTTGATCTGATAACTAACCAAAATCCAAACACACACTCCAAAGGATGATCCAATAAGTACCCTAATCTCAGACATTCGATAATTAAAAGAAATAACAAAATAAATCCTATTGCTAGTGGTTGTGGTGAACTTGATAGGAAAAGAAGTTTTGCCTTACTACTTGATTACATAAAATTCATAGTATTGAGGAAAATCCAACCTCGGGCATCATTCTTAATGATAAAACTTTCGAAATTCTTAGAAGCTGTAAAAGAATGAAAATATTGCTGCTCTACTCCAAATGAACAAGAATAGAGAGAAGAAGAGGATTTCCCATTCTTCAACATTCAAATGCTAGGCCAAATTACATTTCTGCATTTAAAAATCAAAAGAAATCGAATAACATATAAAATAAACTACTCTGTTTATGAAAAGATTCGAAAGATTAAGCTAACGAAAGAATTACAAATGGGGTTTTGGGCTAAGAATTTGGGAGAAAACTTAAGATGAATTGAAAATCAATAATGAATAACATAATTAGCATATAACAACCACTACATAAAATGAATATCACTTATTAAAATCGCATATTAACTCTAAAATGGAAATTATTCAGCAAGTAAACTTACAAGAATGAACTACCTGATCGTCCGAGAATTTCGGCAACTGTACTTCCATTGATCCTTAGTTCAATTCGTTGATTTAGGAGTCCACCAAATAAAACCACTAAAGCAATCAAATTCTATACCTAAACATTAAAATTAAGGAAAAAAAAAACAAAAAACTTAAATAAATTCAAAAGGTAATACAATTGAAAAATTACAGGATAAGAGAGGTGATTTTGGGGTAAGGTATTGGTATCTATGGCCGCACGCTAAGTACGATCAACCCGTTGAAAGTTTAACACTTTCTTCCTCACTCTCCCAAACCACCATTTCTAAGGTTTTTGCAATTTCACCAAACTCCAACAATGGTGTCTCCTTAACAAACTCCTTTCTACAATCAAATCGTCTCAATTCAATTTCAATTCATTGACTAAATTGGATTGTAAAATTCAATTAAACCAAAGTGAAAGAAAGTGTAGAAAGCAAAAATAAAATTGATTCAGATACATGCATTTCAGATTTCCAATGAAAAAAAAGTAGACCATAAAGTTAACAATAAACACATATTGTATATTTTGAAATTCAATAGTTTAAAAATAAATAAACTAATTAATTTAATTCACCTCAGAAACTAGTTCAATGGAGAACTCATAGGTCGCTTCAACGGAGAAGGCAGAGGAGGAGAAAAGAGCGTTTAGGAGAAAGAAATGGATGAACTTAGATTTTAAGGTTAATAGGGATAATTATGTAAATATACATTTTGAAGGGTATAATTGGAAGAACACTATTCATAAGAGTTTTTTTCTACTTTTTATAAAGTAGGGATATGTGCAAAATGGTACGCCAGCCACCGAAGAAGGCATCTTTAGGAATATTCCGTCTATATTCATTATTAAATTATTTTTATTATATTTTTTAAATGTAAAAGTGTATTTTTTTTTTTTCAAAATACAGTTTATGTTAATGAAAGTGAAGGTGTTAGTAATTTGTAGAATGAATCAATAATCTTGTTTACTTTTCATATTTTTTTTGTATAATCTTTGTTGTTTCTTGAGTGTTTTGCAGAATTTTTTCAGGCCGTGTAGACTAATAATTCTCTTCTTGTTTCTTTGACAGGGAGCTCTACAGCAATAACATTAGTGGGACAGTACCATACGAACTTGGAAACTTGACAAACTTAGTGAGCTTGGATCTCTACCTGAACAATCTTTCTGGTCCCATTCCTGATACGTTGGGCAAGCTCCAGAAATTGCGGTTCTTGTATGAATGCTTCTCAATCTCTGTTGTTCAGATTGAATTTCCTTATTCCCCCTTTTTTTCCCTTAAAGATTATTGTTGTGTGCACACTGTATCACTTTATTTCTTTCTGCATTAAATCAATTATCACTGTCCCGAAACCTGTTAGGATAATCAAGATATAATGATGATATATCATATATCTTTGTGTACTTGTTGTATTGTTATGATAGCAGTAAACCAATTTAAGAATGCCATAGAGTGTTAGCAGGCCCTTACAGCTTCAGCTTCAGTTGCTGAGAAACCTTTTGGTACTTATTCATTCCCTGACTATTGTGTCAAACAGAGTTGACCAAAAATACCCTTCTTATCTCTCTGACACATGACTTGACTTTTGAGTTTTGACAATTCTGAATTTCTCATCAATTTGTAAAAATGAAATTATGATGATAAAATTTGTTCTAGGTCATGGTTTTTGAACTTTTACATTTATTATAAAATAAACTGAAATGAACCTGGTGTGGATAAATAGGCTTGTTTAAACTTCAACAGGTAGCCAAGGGCAGTTGAGTATATCATTATCTCTGCAATAAAAACTCTATGAAATCTTTGACTTGAAAAGCAACTGTCATTTTCATTTGTTCAACAAATAAGAACTGCATAACAAATAATGAGCTGATTTTGATTTAGTCCTTTCAAATTACACAGGGTCATAATGTATAGGCATGTCTGTTAGCACTTGACCTTTGAATCTTTTATCCTAGGTCTTGACTCATGACTAATGTTGAACGTTCTCCTAAATGTTTGGTTTCTCTAAAAATTTTAATTTTCCTTTTGAAGAATTGTTCAGTGCTACACTGCTATTACATGGTGGGATCAAATTTTTTTATTATCTTGAGTAAAAAGGAAGATCTGATGAACTTGTTATTGGCTTTCCTTGTTTAACATCTTATTATGTTGCAATGTTTGAACTGATTAATTATATGGAAGCCAATTTATCATTTTGTATTATGTTTTAGTTTAATTTGAAGCTAACACACTTACAGGAGAGAGGTAGGTCAAAAGTTGTAATATCTCTCTAATATTACAACGTTACCTTCCACATTTTCTTTTACCATCACCATCTCAAATGCATCATGTTTCTGAGGTTCCTTTGGAAGGTGGGATAGGGGACCCCTGAACAAATACAAAGAGTTGTAAACTTGACCATGACTTGTTGTTTAAAAAAAAAAATCACAATAGGAGAGACAAGAACTCCCAACAATGAGAAAGAAAAGTTACAGAATTTAAGCTGAATGAATAATTAAAATTATATAAATAAAAAACCATGTAAGACCGGATGATTTGTAGGCCCATTCCTTAATTGAAATGGAATAATTTCGCGGAGCTAGGGTAAAGGAGGGAAAGTGTCAACCTTTCTTATCCAAAATAACATAAACCTTTGCAACAGTAGGGTAATGTGGATTCATATATGTCAAATTGCATGTTTCATATCCTTAATACTCCTTCCGTTCTTTTTTGTTCTACTCACTTTCCATCTTAGGCCATTCTTTTATATTCTACTCACTCTGGTTTTTATGGTATACCCCTTTTACCATCTTACCTTTTCATTCTCTCTGTCTCTCTCTCTCTCTCTCTCTTATTTTATTCACCCTCTTCTTACACCAACCCACCTTTTTCTTACACAAACCCACCTTTTTGCATTTTCTCTCTTACTTTATCTTACACCTCACATTCTTCAACAATTTCTTAAATGTCATATCTATAGTGAACAGAAGATAAAAGAAAAAAGTGACTATTGTTGCTAAGAAAAAGGTGCAGTTGGATTCTTCTCTTAGATCTTGAGGCCACCATATTAGATGTAGCCATGTAGGCATCCTGTATCAGTAGTTCTGATTCTTCTGAAAAATCATCAGAAGTAATTGGGTGGTTGGGTTTAAGGTATTTATTTTCTTTATTTGTCTCAAACATCATGCTTTATATGATCTTCGTTACTTTTGGTGTATATATGTTATTTGTTTTCTGTTCTTTTTTTGTGAGTCTACTTAAAAATATGTTTTAGATTATATTTATTGTTAGTTACTCTGTTATTTTATACAGTTAGCATGCTCTTTAAGAATGCTTTATTTCTTTTGCATATGCCTTCAAACTGTCATTTTGTCCTAATTCCTAACAGTTTCTGTTGCATGACTTTTCTGCACGGATAGGCGGTTGAACAACAACACCTTGTCAGGAGAAATACCAAATTCATTAACTGGTATCACTACCCTGCAAGTCCTGTGAGTGTCATGTTACTTTTTCAATGTCAGAAATTGCAGTGCTTCTTAGGCGCATAAGTTTTCTATGCACTGTTAAGAGGTGTATAAATTTCTAATTTCCCAAATGTGGCTTGCAGTGATTTATCATACAACCACTTGCATGGAAATGTTCCTACTAACGGATCCTTTTCAATGTTTACCCCCATAAGGTTAACCAACTTGTCCTTGTATATTCTTCTTGATTTAAATGATTTTAAGTTGATGCTAAGTTTTCTATGTTTGCTGTTATGTCTCTTGATTTCAGTTTTAATGGTAATAATTTGAAAATGCCAGCAGTTACTCCAACTGGTCCAATTTCACCGCCAAGTTCTCATTCAGGTTTGCCTTTGACTTTATGGTGCTATTCTAACGTTGATCTTCCTGAAGTATGTATTATGTAATCTGTTAACTCCCAATTTCATTTCATAATGATATTTAAGTACTTATTAATTGATTTGTTAGGCGAAAATTGCCTTTTACTTTTTAAAGCTCACCAATATTAAATCCACTTTTTTGGTTTGATTTTCATTTTCCTTATGTTTGATTTCTGGTAATATTTTTTTCAAATAGCAATTGTCTTCTGAACCTAATTAAGTGATTGATGGGAGGTTTAGGGTTCATTGAGTTGGATGGTTATAGTGTTTAAGCTGTTTGCTGTACCCTTTTGCTTCCCCTGCCACTAGTGTATATTTATGCTGGCTGTGTTGATTTCTATAACTGGACCCATGTGATTGCTTATTTTCCCTGCCCCTAGATAACTGAAGAATTTTTTCATAAACTGAAAAAAAAAATTGTCCAGTATATGATTCAGTGTTTGATGCATCTTCCAAATGCCTTTTCAGTTGCCAATAGTGCCACTGGAGCTATTGCTGGAGGAGTTGCTGCAGGTGCTGCTTTACTATTTGCAGCTCCTGCAATTGCCCTTGCTTGGTGGCGACGGAGGAAGCCACAAGAACATTTCTTTGATGTGCCTGGTTAGTGGAAACCTGAAATACAGCTTTTATTGACATTAAAACATCGTGACACATTAATCCAATGTTGTAATTTCACTGATTTCAGCTGAAGAAGATCCAGAAGTTCACCTGGGACAACTCAAAAGGTTCTCCCTGCGAGAACTGCAAGTTGCAACTGATAATTTTAGCCACAAAAATATTCTTGGTCGAGGTGGATTTGGAAAGGTTTACAAGGGCAGATTGGCTGATGGCTCTCTTGTGGCAGTCAAGAGACTTAAAGAGGAGCGCACCCAAGGTGGAGAACTCCAGTTTCAAACTGAAGTTGAAATGATTAGCATGGCTGTCCATCGAAATCTGCTCCGTTTGCGTGGATTTTGCATGACACCCACTGAAAGATTACTTGTTTATCCATATATGGCCAATGGAAGTGTTGCATCCTGTTTGAGAGGTATTTTTATAATTTTATTTATTCCTGGTGGTTTACAATATCTCGTGATATATTTACCTCTCCAAATCTAAGCATGATCAAATGTAAGGGTTTTTGATGTTGCAAATTTAATGCAAGTATTGAAGCTATCCATTGGAAGTGCTACTTAATAATGATTTCTGTATGATGATATTAGCTGTTATATCCCTGTTGCTTTTACATTTGAATTTTTCATTTGCCTGTTGCTTCTATAAGTAGTAAAATCTGTCTTGTCCCTTCATTGTAGAACGTTCGGAGACACACCCACCACTTGATTGGGATATTCGGAAGCGAATCGCATTGGGAGCTGCTAGAGGGCTTGCTTATTTGCATGATCATTGTGACCCTAAAATTATTCATCGTGATGTAAAAGCTGCTAACATATTATTGGATGAGGTTTATGAAGCAGTTGTTGGGGATTTTGGCTTGGCAAAACTTATGGACTACAAAGATACACATGTTACTACAGCTGTACGTGGCACCATTGGACATATAGCACCAGAGTATCTCTCAACTGGAAAATCGTCAGAGAAAACTGATGTTTTCGGTTACGGAGTTATGCTACTAGAGCTCATCACCGGACAAAGAGCTTTTGATCTTGCCCGATTAGCCAATGATGACGATGTTATGTTGCTTGATTGGGTATATATACGGATTTCATCTTCTCTAATCTTTGGGAACTTCCTAAAATATGTTATGGCAATCTTTTTTAATCTAGTTACTGCCAAGGTTTTCTGTTCTCACTAATGTGATTCTTGATCTTTTTTTTTTTAATTTTTTTTTTACTTTCTTTTTCAGGTTAAAGGGCTATTAAAAGAGAAGAAATTGGAGACCTTGGTTGATGGTGATTTGCAGGGCAACTATATTGATGCTGAAGTTGAGCAGCTTATTCAAGTTGCATTGCTTTGCACCCAAAGCTCTCCAATGGAACGGCCTAAAATGTCGGAGGTGGTCAGAATGCTTGAGGGTGATGGCTTGGCTGAGAGGTGGGAAGAATGGCAAAAGGAAGAGATGTTCCGCCAGGAAGCTAACCTCCCTCACCCCAACAATGGAGAATGGGTTGTTGACTCTACTTCCAATCTCCGACCTGATGAACTCTCTGGTCCGAGATGATATTTTTTTTTTAAAGGTTAATATTTGGAATGTATGTAATTCTAAGTGTTGTAAAAGCTGTTAATGTATTGAAAAATCAATAGTTCCCTCATTTGTGAATATTTTTTCTTTATTTTTCTCTTTTATCACTCTCATTTTTCCCCCTTTTTCAGATTACCTTTTTCTAGTGTATTCAAAATGACAAATACCGAATACATATACTTGGTTGTTCATATGGTTATTGGTTGGAGATGTTTGTGGGTGTTAGGGAGTACAGTTAGCACAATGTGATCAAAACACCATGTGTATTAGATTTTATGCAGCAAATTAGTTATTTTTAGTGTATCAATAAATAAAAGATATTGTTCTTTTTTCAACTAGTTGGTGTACTTTGGCGAGACGTTTTAGCCTTAAATTACTTGCAAAGTTGCAATCCATAAGGACCCATTGAGAGGGATGTCAATGGGACTGGACGAGATGGATGTTGGCCTTCCTAGAATCCTAACCCCGCTTAAGATTTTCATCCATATCCTCTCGGTGGCTTCAAAATCTATCCTCATCTTTGCTAGTGCATACAAGTCCAAAATTGTTTACGCCTCACCCCCTACTTGGATATCCACACCACCATATGCATTTAGGGCCTATTAACATTTACTGAACTGAACTGATTGAAGCTGAATTGAACTAAGTTGAGCTGAAATGAATATTTTATGAGAGAAGGAAATTAGGAGCTGAACTAAACCTGAACTGAATTGAATTGATTGGAGCTAAATTGAACTAAACCGAATTAAAATTAAGCTAAAGTGAACAGGTCCTTAATCCTCGTTTGAGATCCGCCAAATCCCCACCTTCCAAAATCCAACAATATTTTTTTTTTCTTGTAGAAAAAAAAAATTATATGTGCATAATGAGAAAAAAACTATTATATTTAGGGTCAAATGAGAAGTTCCTTAAAATGAAAAGGATATTATGTGTATAATTTTTGTATTGAATGTGCATGTTTTTTAAACTAAATGTCCAAAAAAAAAGACTTAAATTCGATTTGCATAAGTTTGGAACATAAATACACATTTTTTGATTTTCTAGAAAATTCAATTATTTATTTA
Organism: Chenopodium quinoa; assembly: GCF_001683475.1. Classification (NCBI taxonomy): domain Eukaryota; kingdom Viridiplantae; phylum Streptophyta; class Magnoliopsida; order Caryophyllales; family Amaranthaceae; genus Chenopodium; species Chenopodium quinoa. The sequence continues at coordinate 1,271,976 of NW_018743937.1, forward strand.
TTTATTTTTTTTTTAGTTTGAAAAGCAATTATGCACATTTAGTGGAAAAAAATGCACATTTTATGAAAAATGTAATACCTCGTATTCTTATACGTATTTTAATTAAAATAAATATTTTGAGAAGTATTTAGTTAAATTGAATTGTTTTATTTGAAGTATTTTAATTATTTATTTTAAATAAGTTTGAAAATAATTATAAAAGAAAATTTTATTTAATTAATTAATTTAATTAAGTTGGGGTTTAATTTAAGGAAAGTTTTATTTTAGTAATGTTTTACTAGGGATGGGATTAGGAAAATTAAAAGAGGAAAGTTAGGGAAAAAGGGTTTCTAGACAAAGGGGTATAAATATTCCACACATGAGGCAAATCAAACTTTGCCCAGAGTGGAGAAAATCCAAGGTAAACTTCTCTCTCCTTTCTCCTTATTTTTCTTTCTTTTTCTTTCTCTTTTCCCCTTCCCCTTCCTCTTTGGCACGGCCGGCCACCACCCACACTTCACCGGCCACCACCGCAGGCTACCGACGCACGACCAGCAGCTGCGGTGGCACAGGCAGGGCGCGGCAGCAGCCCAGCTGTGCCGTGGTGGCTGTCGTTGCCATGGTTCGGATAAAAAAAATTGAATCTTTATTTTTAAAAACCAATTTATTCCTAAATCTAATTGTTAATTATGAGTTTTGGGATTTGATTTTGATATTTGGTTATGAGTATTATGTTAATTAATTTTCAGATTATGTTTTTAATTAAAAAGCCCTAATATTTGAAACCCTAGTTTCTTGATTTATAAATTATTGAAGGGTTATGATGTTTAATGGTTTACACCTTTGATTAAAGTGTTTTAAGGCTTAATTACAGTAAGTTTTAATTAAAATATAGTGCTGGAATTTTTAGTAGAGCATTTAAAATCAAGTTTCTTTAAGGAATTTTAATTACCCATTAATTGGGATTAAAGTATGATGTTTTAAATATAATTTCAGATGATTTTAATTAAAATTATGAGGAGTTTTATAATAGTATATATTGCTGGAAATTTGTGTAGAGATGATTTTAATACTCTTCTATGATTTTAAATTGTAGGAGACTTTGAAGTGAGCGATTTCTATTAGTCGTGGCGATTTTAAGATCGTATACAAGGTACGTTCGCGTACTTAGTATAATTATATTAATGTGGTAGCATGCTAAATGTGTTTGATTGATTACAAGTAGTATCATGCTAGATTTGGATTGAAAATTATGATTTGGATGTTATTGGTGATTGAATTATGAAGCATGATTTATTTGTGATGGATTATTGTATGGAAAATAATAGTTTGGAATATTATTTATGAACCACATATTTATTTATGGCATGTTAGAGAGCATGTCTAATTAAACTAAATGTTTAATTTGGTTTGGAATATTGAAAAGGAATTTTATTATGGTTTATATAATTTTTATTGATGCTATAAGCATAACGAAAGAGCTATATAAGTGTCTATGTACACGAGGAATAAATTGTATGTTGGTGCCTTAGTGCACTTAAGGTATTTTTAACACCGAGGGATAGGATTTGTGGCATTTTATGCGTTTAAGGTGTCATTGGCACCGAGATAGAATTAAAAAGGATTCAACATTAAATATTATGTGGTCACTAATTATTCAAGAATTAAATTGGTATATTTGATTGTTTGAATAATTATTGTTGATTGAATGATTATGGTTTGAGAGTCATCACCAAGTTTAATAATCGGTAAATAACGTAAAGTGAAAGAGATTACGCAACAAAACTATTGGAACGTATACACCTTGAGTATGAACACATGGGGGGAGTTATGCGACTTTATATTTGATCATAACTTCTACTGGAGTACAAGACATTGTACATTCCTTTTATTATTATTATGCGCAGAAATTCCGCCACCTATGATTGGTTATTGATGCTGGCACGGTTAGCTCCCGTGTCAGTAACCTCAATTTATTTGGGGGAGGTTGAGTGGAAAACCTGTTCGATGCGTAGTCAGCATTAAATAATTTATGTAGTGTCTAGTGAGAAATTTTATTGAATTTTGTATGCTTGAAAAACAGGTGCAACGAGGTAAGTTGTGTGTTGATAGGAAATAATATATTAGTGTGTTAATTACGCTTATGTACTCAGCTTTGCTGATTGTGTATGTTTTGTGTGTTTGTTGGCCTTGTCTTTATCTTGGCCCTATGATGACCCATTTTTAATGGAGAGTAGTGGAAACAAGTAGAGATAAGCTTTTCAGGTGATGAAGCATTTTCATGAATGGGCATGAGTGAAGAGCGAATCATGCTAGTTTCTATAAGTATATGAATGTGTTATTGCTTTATTTATTTATGAATTTACTATTATGCGTGACTAACGAAAAGGGTTTGAGTTCGGTTTGTTTTAATAAGGGCCTACAATGGTTCCAAATTGTAGGTTGATTATATTTTACTTCGTTTGACTTTGATTTGACTTTACTTTCGTTGATTGACTTTTTAAGTTGACTTGTTTTGAATGGTTTTGAAATTAGTCTTCCGCTGTGTGTCTTTGATAGTTACCTTAACCGTTTTCACGGTGCCGGTAATGTCTTAGATATTCCTATTTAAAGTTTTTAAACAGGGCAAAACAAGTATTTTAAAAGAAAGGAATTTCTAGGGTGTTACAAAAAACTTTTGCACATTTCACCCATCTCATTCTAAGAAACTTCTCATTGGATCTCAACTCTATATTATATACTACCTCTGATTTTTATTATTTGTAACTTTGGGTATTATTTGTGAGATATAAAATATTCTAAAATGGCAAATAATAAAAATCGGAGGTAGTATATACAAAGTGGGATATGGGCCTACGGGGTGAGTACGAAGTTGGGTAGGGCAAAGGCAGGTAAAACCTAAATTCCACTCCATCCCATCATTCATAGCGCGAGTGAGAATGATTTTCATCATCCTTATCGCTCTACTAACATCCATGCTTATAGATTGCTCACCAAATTCTTAATGGAATAATTTTGTGCACTCACTAACAATGTGTTTGGATTGAAGGAAATGGAGGGAAAGAAAGGGAAGAGAAATAGAGAGATGGAGTATATTTCATTTGGATAGCAAATGAGGAAGGGAGGGAATTAGAGGGGAGAGAAATGGAAGGATTAAATTGTAGAAAATTAATCCCTCCAACAATGGAGAGATTTGAAAGGAAAACTCACCATTCTTCCCTCCCCTCCCCTCCCTTTCCCTCTCCTCCTCTTCTCCTCCCTCCCCTTCTTTTCCTTCCCCTTTCTTTATCCAAACAACTGTAAAGAAACGGAGAAACAAAAATTCCTAAAAAGAGGATATATGAATACATTTAAATAATAAGGGTCTGTTCTTTTCAGATTATTTTCAGTTCACTTCACTTCAGTTCTTAATTTCCTTCTCTCATAAAATATTCAATTCAGTTTAGTTTAGAGTTCAGTTCAGCTTAAGGGTGTCCATAATTCGGATAAAAACCGAAATCCAATCCAATCCAAACCGAATTATCAATTCGGATCGGATCCGAACTTTAAATCGGATCGGATCAGATTGAGATTTTTTGAAAATTCGGATTTTCGGATTGGATCGGATTGACCCTAATTGGATCCAATCCAAACCAAAAACCGAATTGTAAAATTAAGCTTGTATATTATGTATATTTTGAAGTTTAGCTCAAATACATAATACTACATAAAATAAATTAGAGAGACTTTGTATTAATTAATTAATGACTTAACGTTGAACTGTGTATTTTAATCATGATTTTGAAGACTTTTATTTATAGTAAAGCTTTATTTTTATAATTGTATTAGGCGCTAAAAAAATAATGTATTATAATTCGGATTTTCGGATCGGATCCAAATAACCGAATTTTAATTCGGATTGGATCGGATTGGATCAAGAGAGAAATTCGGATCGGATCGGATTGGAAAATTGAAAACCGAATTATATTTCGGATTGGATCGGATTTGGACTAAATCCAAACCGAAAACCGAACGGACACCCCTTCAGCTCCAATAAGTTCAGTTCAGCTCAGTTCAGTCAATTAGAACAGGCCCTAAAATTCCAAGAAAGTAATTTTCCATAACAACTCTTTGTGTTGAGATTATATTTCGTTGCAATTTGGATATATCGTGAGCTTTACAACTAGCCTTCTATAGTTCTATGCACGCGATGCGTAAGTTTGTGTATTATATACGTTTTCCGCCAAATGTTTCTACAACTCGGATGTTTTAGAATTTTTATCGTCTTTTTACAACTTTTCAAACATATTTTTAGAGTTTAGAGCCTACTCAATTATTTTGATTCTAATTGATCGAGGTCTTGTATGATGTTCTTTGAAATTTTATTATTTTTAACGAGGAAGAATAATTTCATTAATAACTAGTCATAGGGCATCCATAATCTATACAGTTGTAATAAATATGCATGGGGGTATCCTTTAACATGATAATATTGGATTAGTATTTTTATTTGATTTATTAAAAGTCAACTCGTGACAAAAAAAAAGGTTGTCAAATAATTAGGGATCATTAGAAGAAGATTCTTGTCAAAAGGGAGATTGTTTTGGAATAATTGAAAAGTGAGATTTTTTTGGCATATGAAGCAAAGGTGAGATTATTTACTTTCACCGTCCCAAAAAAATTGTTATTTTGTACTAACGAGCAAAAATTCATGCAAATGAGCAAATATGATTATATGATAGCTGGATATAACCAGCTTTATGTTGATAATTGCCCTTTTCTTGAGTTTATAATGTGGATTAAAACAATATTGATTGTATTAGGAAATGGAGTTTTAGTTAGAAAAAGTTTTTGAAGCAACTTTTTTGTCAGGAAAAATCTTATAAATATTTTTCTAGGAACTTAAAACTTAATTGTAATTATTTTTCTTGTTAGATAACCAAGGACCTCTTATTCACTTAATTAACCTCTACTTATTCTTATTTCTTTTAATTACCCTCTAACTCGCACATAACTATAAATTAAGTTATAATTTTTTTTATATAAAAAAAAAACAAACAAAAACCAGGCCAACACCACCATGACACCCCAGCCACATCCTTCTCTTCCCCCTTCCCAATTCGAGCCGTCACCTAGAACCCCCACTCTCGGTGACCATCCTCCACCGTCTACCGACCTTCTTCCCTTCCCTCTTCCCTTGCTGCAACCAGCCATCCCTATTAGAACCCTAACCCTGATGACAACCCTTCCCCTCGCCATTTTAGCTCAATTTCACATAACCCCATTTTCTCTCTCCTCTTCTTCCATCAATTCAGTGCCAATTTTTTAATGCAAACCCTAATCAAGCCTAATTTCAAAACTTTGAAGAATCCCCAATTCAATTATGACAAAGAAAAGGCCCTCCGTCAAAAGTAAGCTTCTTCCGGGATATTTGTTACATTTAGCACAAAACATTAGGAAACTTTGTGTAATACCTTGTATTTTTATATGTATTTTATTTTTAAATAAGTATTTTGTGGGGTATTTAAATAATTTGAAATGAATTACTTATGGAATTTTACTTATTTTTTTTTTAAATAAGTTTAGAAATACTTTATAAAAGAAAAGTTTTATTTAATTAATTATTTTATTAAGTTGGGATTTAATTTAAGAAAATTTTATTTTAGTATTATTTTATTAAGGAAAGGGATTAGGAAAGATTAAAAGGAGAACTTACGTAAGAAGGGTTTCTAGAGAAAGGAGTATAAATATTCAACACTTGGGCAAATTAAACCTTGCCTAGAGTGGAGAATACCTGTAGGGAATAAATTCAAGCTTTAATCCCACTAGCTTGAACCCCACTGTGATCATACACTAAAGTACGGTGGCGTCCAAAAGGGAAGAAGATAGAGCAAAAGAGTTGCCAACAAGTTTTAGGAACTTGTAAACCGTTCACGAGGTGAAGGTTACACCCCTTAACGATCCAAGATATCGTCAACTCCATAAGGTTTTGAACCAAATAAGGGTTCGGGAATGAAGGTACAAATCCAACCTAAAAGAGATTGAACCTGCCCTAATAATAGGCCTCTACTTGATTCTGATCGTATTCATGTGCGCTTTTAATTAACATGCAATCAATAGGATTAACCCTAAACCTGTTTATCTATGTTGGTTGAATATTAATGCACAAATAAATCTATTATTGGCGATCACTTGAAATTATAATCATAATAACCCTAACAAGATTATTAATTATCTTATTAAGCGTGATTACAAGTATAAATTCCCTTAAACATGCATAAAAGGTGTGATCAAGCAATAAAAATAAATATCAAGCAACATAATAATAAACATAATCATCAAAACTATAATAATAATAATCATGATTATCATGAATTATAACAATTATAATCATAATCATGTTCATGTTAATATTAAAGCATAATAATAATAGTAAGATCCTAGGCATGATACTAACAAGATTAATAACAAACCCTAGCATGTCACTAAGCAATAAAAATCAAATCTTTAACCCTGACATGATACTAACAATCATGAATATTAGGAAGAACATAAGAAGCATCATAACAATCATACTTAATATTAAAGTTACCCTAGACATGATACTAGGAATATCATAATAACAATATAAACATGATTTCCACATCATAATATCAAGAAATCAATTAAAGTACTTACTTTGATGCCTCGTACCTCTTTCTAATAACAAAATACACGCGTTAGTAACTTCAAGGAAAATAATAATCAGACAATTAAATTAAATAATTGAAATAGAGATTTGGGACCAAACCCTCAGAAATTAAACCTTTCACGTCTAGGGCGAAAGCAACTTCGAATATGGCTAGGTGTTTCTAGATCTTGTGAATGTGGAATTTTGTATATGAAAAGCAAGGTTTGAGAAGAGAGAAAGAATTGATTGTTGATGATAATTCGTGAGAATTGGTCTTTTTTTTTTCTTTCCTTTAAAACAGAGTTTTTAATACGTTATTTATAGAGAAAATCAGCCAAAAAGATAAAATTAACAAAACAGAGTCTGACGCACAAAAAACGGAGTTGGTGCAAGTCTTGGCTAATTGGCGCCAGGCACCAACACTAGCGCCAGGCGCCAATGGCTAGCGCCAGGCGCCAACCCTGGTCCTAGGCGCCAATGCCTGGGATCAAGCGCCAAGCCTGGTTTTAACGCGTTTTCGAAAATCAGATAAGTTTGCCGTACTGGAGGTTAAAATCATATAATTTCCTCAAAAATGCTATTTGATATTGATTAAAACTCTAAAAAGTCAACAAAAGTCAATTTATCAATGCTAATTGAATTAGGAATGAAAAGAACCTTCTAGAAGAATCTAGAAGACTAAAACCATTCCTAATTGCATTAGGAATGATAAATCATATTAGGCCCTCCCCTAGATCATTGGGCCGCATATAAAGCTCAAACCGGGCCCAGTTTAGCAAATTGGCCATAACTTCCTCAATATTCATCGGAATTGGGCTTATAATATATCGTTGGAAAGCTCTTGTCAAGCCCCATCCAACTACACTATTATTGGACCCATACCATGGACCAACCAAACTGGATTGGCTGTTTTCTTAAAATAAGTTTTCAGAAACAGAGTGAAGAGAAAAGAAATTAAAACTATCCGCAACACTAAACTTTCCACACTTTCGCTTCATTCGATTATGATTCGACGTGAAAGGTACTCATTACTGGGTTTGGTTTTGGGGGTGTCACAAATGGGTGTCTACAGAAGCCCCCACTTTGACTGAGTTTGGAGGAACGCAAGTTTCGAAAACAAAATTCAAAGTATCGATAGGGACGGAGAATGATTCAGAACGTTCTGCGATCCTAAATCACTCTTGTAACGTCGATACCTGCAAACTAGTGTTAGTTAAACAGATAAAAAAAGTTAAGAAACGTGTATCTTGCACCGTCGAGCACACGTCTCTGAAAGTAACCGATTGTTTTGATGACCTCCTGCAAGCTAGAGAATGCCATCCCGCTTGAAAACCGCTACGCCTGTAACTGTTTCCAAACATAGAAGATTGCTTCGCCTGAAACGATCCTCCTCCGCTATGATAATATTCCACGTCCAAGGGAACATCATCGAAGATTATTTCTCTCGAAACAATCCTCACCCGCATTGATAATATTCCACGTCCAAGGGAATACTATCGAAGATTATTTCTCTTGAAATAATCTCCATCCGCATTATGACCATCTTCCATGCCTAAGGGAACATGATCGAAGACAACTTTGCCTGAAATTACCTCCAGTTGTTTGTGACAACTCTCCGCAAGCTAGGGAATGCCGTCAAAGATATCCTCACTTGAAGTCATCCTCATTTGATGCGATAATTTTCCTAAGGAAATTACCGAAGACCTCCATCTGTCGATCTTTAAAAGTTCGCCTGAACTTTGCTCCTGCTATGTCTGTACGTTGGTGCTTCTTCTGCTTTGAACTTGTATATCGGTGCTTTTTTTTTTTGCGAATGAACCATTATGTCGGTGCCTTTTGCTTTTGAACCTATACGTCGGTGCTTTTTGCTAATGGGCCAATGCTTAGGCACTTTAAGCTAAGTGAGGCGATCTTTTATCAGGTCGATCACTTTACGTAATCAAGCCGATTACTAAATCATGTCAAATTGCTTACAGGGGATAACTGGCGTACCAAGGAACCCAAAAAATATGTTGCAGAAAGATAGAACAACCCCACCAAGTGGCTGGGTGTTCTGGCGCCGCTGAAAAGCTATCAGCGCCACCCAATTGGCCTTAGCACTAGGCGCTGAGATTGGCGCCAAGCGCCAAGCCTAATTTTTGACGCCAATGCTTAGGGCTTGGCGCCAGCACGGGGATTTCCTTAAATACCCCTTTCTTCTTCATTTTGCTGCTTGCTCGTCGCGAAACTGCTCGAAAAAATCTGAAAACTTCAATTGCTCGGTTCTTGCTCGTTCCTCAACCGAATTCACTCAAATTTTTTGCAAATTAAATCTCTTTTCATCTATTTTCCCAATCTATTTAAGTTTTCTTCAAACTCACATTGGTTTTTATGAATTTTTGGCATGTTTATTCACGAATATCATGTAAATTCAAAATTTATAATGCTCAATTTGCTTTGTTTGTCAAGTTTTATGCCATGAAATTGCTTGATTATGTTTATATATTTCCTTGGGAGTAATTTGAGACTTGTTTGGCTCAATTTGGTGAAGAAATGAGCAATTTGCCATTGTTGGACCTCCTAAGGTCGTGAAGAACAATGTGACTTGTTCTTGATATTTTTGCTAGCAATTCTTGTCCAATTTGTCACAATAATCACTATAGTGTTGCAAGAAATTGTGTAATTGCTTGAAAAAATGCCTTATAAGCTCAATTTTTATTTGTGCTCTGCTTTAGTACTACGTATTCTGTTTTTGCGAACATAGTATCATGCGGCTAGGCGAACCTTAGATATTATAGAACCTTAATTTATGATGATTTTGCACAATGTAGCATGGCTAGATGGCGAGGCCCAGGTTCACGGTCCCGAAATACCCGATGGGAGCATGAGCCCGTAGAGGATGACGTCACACCTTCTACTTCGCTTGGTCGGCTCCCTGAGTGGGATGAGCGGACCCTGTTCTTCGCCCCCGTCCACCACATTTCCGAGAGGGTGAGACGGGGCATCACGGTCGGGAGGACGCGCTATCACGGTTACGGCTGTGATGGCTTAGGCGATTTGTACAAGATGTACATCGCCAGGGATCGAGATACGAGACTCTTATGGGAGTCTTGTGGACTGGCTACCCTGTTCGAGACCTCCGAGGCTATGGTTACCTCGAGTGGGGGTCACCATGTAGTGCGCGCTTTGGTGGAGTTCTTCTGGGATACCACCAACACTTTCCATTTCCCCTGGGGCGAGATGATGGTCACCCCTACGGACTTCAGTCTCATTACAGGACTGCAGTTCACCTCTGTGTCACTGCCGTTCGACAGTGGAATCGACGGCTTTTTTTCGGAGGTCGAGGAGTTGTTGGGGCCGATCGCTATTCGGGCCCGAGCTGAGGTCGAGACGACTCAGTTTAGTGCTAGGGGAATTCGCCGCTCGACGTTGGCAGCGGCTTTTGATGATGACGCAACTACCCGGGTGCGCATCTTTGCGCTGATGTTGTTGTCAGGGATGTTCTCTCCTGACAAGGGTAGTAGAGCGTTGCTTTATTACCTTCCTGCCGTCCGCGATCTTCACCGGATTGGGACTTATGACTGGGCCAGCTTGGCCTACGCTGACTTTGTTCGTGCACTTAGGGACTCGTGTCGACACCGGTCCTTTGGGACGAACGTTGCTTTGTCCGCCTTTTGGAAGGTCGTAGAGGTAAACATTATTCCCTATAAAGTTTAGCTCTACATATTAGCTAGCATTTATTCACACTTTTTATTCCTTGTAGATCTGGTTCTACGAGTACTTCCCCTCTGCTACGCCGGCGAGACCATCGCCGCGCAGAATTCCAGTGAGTGCTTCTTGGGGCGGCCGCCACGTGGATATGTCTACTACACATGTCCGGAACTGGATTATCGCGGTACGACTTATTATTATTTATTTGCTTTTTCGCGATACTTTAGGTATACTCTCGCCTGATTGATGCTCTTTGTAGGGGCCTGAGATAGTGTACCGGCTGGACAGTCCCTGGGTTAGCCGCACAGTATTCTGCTGAGCGTTTCTATTTCCTGGGGACTTATGGAGCGATCGCGTACTTAGGAGAGAGGGTTGCTAGACAGCATTCCTCTGATGTCTTCGTCGTTCCAGCTGCTCCACCGCGTCATATGTTCGACGACGCGCGATTGTCGAGTATGTCTGAGGGAGCTGGTACCCCTTGGCGGTCCTATGCGATCCCTAGGCAGTGTTATGCTGAGGAGCTATTGCCGTTGTTAGCTCTAGTCCCCGTACCGGCTGAGGATGTGAGGGTAAGAATTTTCATCTTTTACTTTCCATGAAGTAGCCCTCAAGTAATGTCTTACTGACTTTTGCTTTATTAGGACGGTGTTGCTGAGTTTGTGCCACCCCGAATGTCCATCCATTACCGGGGGACATATGGGACGATCGAGGAGATGATCTCTCCGGCTCCCGAGGGTGAGCGCTTCGTAGAGCGGCCGATTCCTCGCCACCAGACTCGAGTAAGCTTGGTTTATTTGCAATATTTGTCCATATATTGTGCATGTTTACTGACTTATTTCTTTGACAGTTTTCGCGTGAGGTGGTTTCGGCGATGGCACGATGTATAGATGCCTTTCGGAGCCAGCTCGTTCGGATGAGGAATGCGGCCACCTGCCGTCGGGACGACGTCATCCGAGAGGTAGTCTTTCTTTATATATTTTTTGCATTACCGCTTCGATTTTGCCTTGTTTCTGATTTGATTCTTTTTGTAGGGCCAGCCTATTGCTTCTCACACCCGCACGAGACCTGAGGTGCGGAGGGATCCGAAGAGGTCTAGCTTGAGACGTCGTCGTACTTCGTCAGGGGATAGAGGTGGTCGCTCTGAGGCTGCTCATGCTGACGTTGCAGAGGGCTCGGGATCTTCTTCTGAGGGTGCTCATGCTGCACCGGTAGGAGAGGCTACCTCGGCTTTCAGAGGTGGTGGGATGTACGAGGTAGGCTCGTCATCGCAGCAGCCTTCGCAGCTTCAGCCTCAGGTTGATCCTGGGTGGAGTGGTCCTACATTGAGTTTTCCTCCTCCTGCGGAGACTGGAGCTGGAGCTGGAGAGGTGACTCCTCGTACGACGCAATTTTATGATATGATGGGTATACGTCCTCCGGCGCCGTAGTTTGTTCCTGTGTATATTTTATTTTGACTTTTCATAGAACTTTGCCCTAGACTCACTATTTTTAGACACATTTTGTAAATTTATGCTATTTTAAGTTTATTTTGTTTGCTATTATGTGTATGTTTGTGTGTGCAAGGGAAATGTGACAAACAGTTTTGCGCAAAAATTCCGTCATTTTTATTATTGATGGAGGGTATCCGACTTTCTCCCCAAAAAGAAAAAAAAGGGAAAAATCAACTAAAGGCTAGTGTGTATAAAAATTTGGAAAATAAATCCAAAAAGAGAATAATATAATTAATATAATAGCTATATTAATTAACTTTAAAAAGGATAAAAGAGATGTTTAGAAAATATAAACGGAGCCGTAAAGTCATTAGCCGACTGGAGTGTAAGATAAAAACGCAATTTAAGCAAGCGCGTCTGACGTAGCAACTTGGCGCCAGCTGGCGCTACGCAATGGCGCGTAGCGCCAGGCGCTACACCTAGCGTGTGGCGCCAAGCGCTGGCGAATGGCGCCAATTACGGGGTTTGACTCCAATTGACGCTGATTCCGTATTTCGTTCTGATCAAAACTTCTCGCAATTTGCGTATAAATAGCCCCCTGCCCAGCCGATTCTTCTCATAATTCCAGCAAGTGAAAATAATTCTTTGCCTTAGAAAAATATAATCATGTCTTTAGCCACCAAAACTTTCACCCAATACACTCATGAATGGTGTCGATCTCTTAATGCTAGAGAGAGAAAAGAATTAGATTTGTTCCACTTGGGGGGAATCTATGGCATAAAAGGGGTGGATCTTGACTTAGATTTCATACATACCGCTCTAGAATTTTGGAATGTTGATACCCATTGCTTTAGAATAGGGTATGATGAGATTAGCCCTTTGCCAGAAGAATTTGGTGCTATTTTAGACTTCCCTGCAATAGACCTCATAGTAATCCCTAGAGTATATGCATATTATTATAAGGATTTCGAGCGCTTCTTTAATTTAAAAGAAAGGGATTTATCAAGAATAGTAGATGGCAACATAGTGAATTTGAAAGAATTTGCACGCCATTATTTTGATAAACCTCTTTCTGAATCATTTCATATATATAGAAGAAGGGCGTTCTTATTTTGCATGCTTAATCAATTTTTTCTTAGTAGTGGTGAAAATAATGAAGGTCAATCGATTATAACCACCGTTTTAGAACAAATTGAATTAGGGAGGAATCCAATGCCATTGATAGTTGGAGAGACTATGATTAGTCTTGATGAACTGAAAAGGGGCCCAAAAGCACCTTTACGCGGCTCTCCAATTTTATTACAGGTAGAAAAATAATATTTTTAATCACAGAAATCAAAAAATATATTCTTGTATTGTAATAATAATTTATTTGCGTCGCAATTTCTTTACAGATGTGGCTAATGGAAAGGCTAGGATTAATTAGTCCTCCGGACGATATTGAGAAGTATACTCCCAATTGCTTCGTGAGAAGGAAGAAATGCTTTCCTAAAATTGGGCGCCATGGGTGGAGAAAGATCTTCGAATCTTGCAATTTTGCTATCAAGTGGGTCGTCCCATGGTGGAAAATAGATGGTTGGTATCAACAAGCAACCTTTCTGCCGGCTTCCAAGTTTGTCTCGAGTGACTTATTATTACCCCTGCAGGGTAAAGAGACAATACGGCTTGCTTCAGAATATTCCTTCCGGGGATCTTCGTCCTCCCTATGAGTACCCTGTTTCTCAAGAAGTGGACAGATTTGATGCTTACTGGAGTGCTAGACCTTTATGGGAAGTGGTTACCCAAAAGATTCCTTTTTCTTTGCCCAATGATGTGAAGAAGTGGTTGCTGAAGAAGCCTTCGAAGGATTCGAAGAAAGATCAGGGTAAAACTGATGTGAAGAGTCGTCTAGGTGACAGGGTGATTCCTGCCAAGGAACGCTTAGGTGCAATAATTGAATTCAAAACACCTGCAATGCCTAGGAAGAAAGGTGTCACCAAAGATAAAGGGAAAAGGAAAGCTGACACCATAGATAACTTGGGTGGAAAAGAAATATGGAGTATTAGCTGAAGGGGAGACTATCTATTCTAAGATTGAATGTAGGTCCTCTAAAGGATGCCTACTAGCTAGAGTAATGGATGAGGAGGAGGAGGCAGACAAAAATTGGAAAAGGGCTAGAAAGGAAAAGAAAGATTAGGAGCATTGCTTAACTTTCAATTTATTAGACTTAGTTTATTTTTCATTTAAAGTTAAATTACTTCAGCTTTATTTAAATTCTATCAATAATGTAACTTTATTTTATTAATGAAATTTCATCTTTTAATTAAATTATTTACTTTAAATTTATTTTATTAAAGCAATGAAAACCGAAAAATTGATTTTTCCAGAAATTCTTCGAGTACGGAAGTCGAAATTTTTTCGAAAAACACTGAGATTTGTCCAGAATTTATTTTGAAATTGGCACCACTTATTTGCGATTGGCGCCTGCCAGTGCAGTCTGGCGCCAGGCGCCAATTTCATCGGCTGGCGCTGAGGGTTGTTGTTGGCTGGCGCCAGGCTCTTCTCTGCGACGCCGATAATTCGCTGATCTTCTGTTGAATTTTTAATTAATTCTGGAACGCGGAGTTGTCGAAAAAATAAAGTGGTCATACCCGTAAAGGGTTGCCTACGTATCCTTTCTTAAGGAATCAGGCCGAACGTAGCTCTCTTGAGTATCCTACTCAAGTAATTATGGGTAGTATTTCTTAAGTTGGTCAAGATTTGTCATGTTCGAGAATTCATTGCCATACATATCAGTTAGTTTTTCTGCACCTCCTGACAGGATTGTTTTGACAATGTAGGGTCCAGACCAATTAGGTCTAAATTTACCCCTTGGATCTAAAACATTTTTCCTTAGTGCTTTTGACACCAAGTCTCCTACTTTGATATTTCTTGTCTTGACCTTCTTATTAAAATGCCTAGCCATACGAGTCTGGTAACACTGAGTGTGATGTAGAGCTTCTAGTCGTTTCTCGTCGAGTAGAATCAATTCTTCATATCTTGCCCTAGTCCATTCAACTTCATCGAGTTTACTCTCTAACGCAATGCGTAGAGATGGTATTTCTAGTTCGACCGGTTGTACGACATCCATTCCATATACCAAGGAAAATGACGTATTTCCCGTTGATGTACGGATTGACGTGCGGTAACCCCACAATGCGAAGTGAAGTTTGTCAGGCCAATCCTTACAATTTTCCGTCATTTTCTCGATGATAGTCTTTAGGTTTTTATTAGCTGCCTCAACTGCTCCATTTGCTTGAGGTCTATAAGGGGAAGAATGATGATGTTGAATGCCATATTTTTGTAGCAATTCTTCACATTCGGCTTGAAAGTGAGTTCCATTGTCACTTATCATTTCATTTGGGACTCCGTATCGACAAATAATATTTCTCTCGATAAAGAGTGCTACATGTTTCGCAGTGAGTTTAGCGTATGATTGCGCTTCGACCCATTTTGTGAAGTAATCGATTGCTACTAGGATGTATTTGTGGCCTCCTGTTCCTGGGGGAGTGATTTTGCCAATGATGTCAATTCCCCATGTAGAGAATGGCCATGGCGATGTGTAGGTGTAGAGCAAAGATGGAGGAACATGTTGTAAATTGGCATAGATTTGGCATTTAGGGCATCTTTTTACGTATTGATGGCAATCCCTATTCATTGTAGTCCAATAATATCCTTCTTGCATTATTTTCTGGACTAACATTTTACCATTTATATGAGTGCCACAACTTCCTTCGTGGACTATCCTCATTGCTCTTTATGCATCCTTTTTTCCTACACATAAGAGAGCTCGACCCTTAGGTACCCTTTTATGTAGCTCGTTGTCTATGAGTACATATTGGGAAGCCAAAAGCCTTAATGCTCGTTTTTCTCTTTTGTCAGCATGAGGAGGGTATTCTCCTTTGGTGACATAATTGAGTATGTCCGTGTACCACGGTTCTTCTTCTTCTTCTTCTTCTTGGACTACTTCATCGTCTTCTATAGCCTGGATGTATGCTGGCTTGTGCCTTTTTTCTATAGTTAGAGGCATTTGCTCGATTTCCGTGGGAATCCTAACCATTGAGGCTAATCTTGCCAGGGCATCAACAAATTGATTTTCTTCCCTTGGTATATATGTGTATTCTACCTTCTCTAACTGATCGGTAAGGGTTTCCAGATAGGTTTGGTAAGGGGCTAGACTTTCGCTCCTTACTTTCCACCTTTTAGATATCTAATTGATGATCAAAGAAGAGTCTCCAAATATCCTTAACTTTTTTACTCCCAATGCCAAAGTTGTTTCAAGGCCTACCACGCATGCTTCATATTCGGCAGCATTGTTGGTGACGTCGAAATCAAGCTTTATGGAGATTGGAACATGTTCTTCTTTAGGTGATACTAGCAATACTCCAACGCCACATCCCTTTTGGTTTTAGGCTCCATCGAAGTACAAGGTCCAAGTATCATCTTCAATGATCATTAAGTCTTCATCTGCAAATTCATTTCTTGTATTGACGTCGAGTCTTCTATTGGAAAATCTGCTAGAAAGTCTAACACCACGGATCCTTTGATAGCTTTTTGTGGCATGAACCTTACATCAAACTGGGCTAGATTGACTATCCATCTCGATATGCGTCCATTGAGTATAGATTTCTCGAATAGATACTTGAGTGGATCTAATCGGGAGACTACGAAGACGGTATGCACCAACATGTAATGTCTTAACTTAGTTGTGGCCCACACCAAGGCGAGGCACAACTTTTCGAGCGGTGTATAGCGTGCTTCGTATTCGAGCATTTTCTTGCTTAGGTAATAGATTGCATTCTCTTTGCCTTCTACTTCCTATGCTAGCATAGCTCCCGTTGTCTCTTTGGTAACCGTCAAATATAACCTAAGAGGTATTCCGGGAAGTGCTGGTGCTAATACGGGAGGGTTTGCGAGATAGGCTTTGATCTTTTCAAAGGCTTTTTGACACTCGTCATCCTATATCACTGGTACATTCTTCTTGAGCTTCTTGAAAATTGGTTCACATATTGTCGTCAATTTTGATATGAACCTACTTATGTATTGCAACTGGCCAATAAATCCTCGAATCTGTTTCTCAGTCTTGGGCGGTGGCATTGTCATGATTGCCTTGACCTTGGCTGGGTCTACCTTTATTCCTCTAGAGCTTATGACGTAACCCTAAAGCTTGCCTGAGGTGACTCCAAAAGCACACTTAGATGGATTCAACCTCATATTATATTTTCTTAGCCTTTCGAAAAATTTCCTTAAGGTTACTTGATGGCCTGGATGGTCTTTTGATTTTACAATCATGTCGTCGACATATACTTCGACCTCTTTATGCATCATGTCATGGAGTAAAGCAGTTGCTGCACGTTGGTAAGTAGCACCCGCGTTTTTCAACCCGAATGACATTACCGTGTAATAGTAAGTGCCCCATGGTGTTATAAAGGTTGTTTTCTCCATGTCTTCTTCTGCCATGAGAATCTGGTTGTAACCTGCGTATCCATCCATGAATGAGAGAAGCGCATGATTTGCCGTGTTATATACCAGAATATCGATGTGTGGCAAAGGGAAGTCGTCCTTTGGACTTGCCTTATTTAGATCTCGATAGTCGACACACATCCTTACCCTTCCGTCTTTCTTTGGAACTGGGACGACGTTGGCGACCCATTCGGGGTATTTAGATACCTTGATAAAACCTGCAGTTATTTGTTTTTGAACTTCTTCTTTTATTTTAAGAGCTACGCCAGGTTTCATTCGACGTAACTTTTGTTTTACGGGTTTCATTCCCGGAATTAGTGGTATAGTGTGTTGAGCTATTTCTCTATTAATGCCTGGCATATCTTCATATGACCAAGCAAATACATCGATAAATTCTATAAGTAAGTTAATTAAATCGGTTCTTTCTTGTTTATTCAATGTTAATCCGATTTTAACTTCTCTTTTATGAGTTGAATCATTTGAGATATCAACTGTTTCAGTTTCTTCAATTACCGGTGTTTTCTTTTCGAGTGTTTCCATTGCTTTAATAATTTCTTTGTCTTTTTCGTTGTTAGTTAAGCAATGCTCGTCATCTTGGGTTAGAGAAGAACACGAGAAGTAAGGAGAATGAGAAATATTATTATACTCTGAGATCATTACATCAAAGAGTGATATGTCCTCAAGGACTGGATCATTTACTATCCTAGGAGAAGAAACAGGAGGGGGAGGTGTTACTACTAAAGACTTAGAAGACTCTAAAGGGAAAGACTCTGACTCAGATTCAGACTGAGACGACTCTTCAAACATCGGTCCTTGCCCTGTCGTGATGGATATCTTTCTTCCGCTTGGAGTAGTCACCTTGATAGTCTTTCGCCATCCTTATAGGGATCCTTCAGCTGGAGTGATTAGCTTCGAGGGATCGAAGCTTTCGCTTTGTAGGACTGTTTGAATGAGCAAGGATTTATCCTCTTTACAAGTTGGCTCATTCTTTTCTCGCTCGAAAAGTAATCCCATGACGTTAAAGTCAAAGCATGGGGGTGTTCTTCTTGTGGACGGGAGTTGGGATTTCATCAGTGAAGTAGCAATCCAAGAAAATCTCGAATCCCGGTTGTCTTATGCCGTTTACAACAAATGGCTCGGGAAATTCATGGCATGGATAGTCCTCTACTTCTTTTATAAACTGACCATTAAGCGTAAGAGGGTACTGATCCATTGGAATTGCTTTATTTTGAATGCGAGCATCCCTACGTGCTTTTGACTTTTCCTGGGCTTGCTTGAGATCTTTCCGAGTCGGTTCGAAACCAAGTCCGAAAGTGTCTAACTTAGGGAGGCCAGGTGACTCTAGAGGTTTTGCCATTCCTTTCTTCTTTCCTAGGGTCATCCCAGGAAAATGTCCTTGTTTCTTCAGCATGACATTGACAATCATGTTGGAATGGGGGTCATGGCAAAGAGGGGTCCTTTCATCCTCCTGGATTAAGGAGATTTATTCGTTAAAGCCCCATAAATCTTCATCGTCCTCGTCGTGCTCCACATTAATGATTGGTTTCTCTATAGATTTGATCCTCATTGGCGAAGCATCTATGGTGATTGGAATTCCCCCAACTATAGCTTTTACTTGTTGGTGGAGAGACGAAGGGACGACCTTTAGATCATGAAGCCAAGGGCGTCCTAACAACAAGTTGAATGAAGCTTTAATATCTACTACTTGGAAAGTAGTAGCATGTTCTAATACTCCTGCTGTTACATTTAGGGTAATCTTTCCAAGAGCTTGACGACGAGTGTTGTTGTAGGCCCTTATTCCTTGTGTAGACGAAGTTAAATCTTCGTCCCTTATGCCGAGCATCCTCGCAGTTCTAAGTGGACAGACGTTGATGGCCGATCCATTGTCTACAAGAGTCATGGGAACATTCATCCTCTTGCAAACTACTATGAGGTTTAATGCCTTGTAATGTTTGTCACCTTCTAGGGGTAAATCTTTGTCGTAAAAAAGTGATCAAATTAATCGGACTAGGAAGATCACTTGTGAGGAAGTTGGCTAATCCCTCAGGAGTAGTGTCAGAATCTACCCTATTTTGTCCAAGGCATTCATCACAGCCAACCTATGTTCTCGAGAGGTTGCCAGAAGTTTCCATACATTCATCTCAACCTTTGTCTTCTTAAACTACTTAACAATATCATTGTCTTCAATGATAGGTATGGGAACTTGTTGTGTGATTGGCATAGGTTGTGTTGAAACGGGAGGTTGCATTCTCCCGGATCTTGTGAGGACGTCTATCGATGAGTCTTCTTCAGCCCAAATGTCATCTGTTGTATATGGCACAGAAGGTGAAGGTCCTACTATGTCCTTTAGATAGACATCTTCTTCATCACTGTCCCAAACTCCATTAATGGTTGCATCCTCTTCTTGTTGAACTTGAACTAGTCTTTTTTTTTCATCAATAATTTTCTAAACCAAATCCTTGAATTTGAAACAGTTTTCTATAGTGTGACCCCCTGATTGATGATACTGACAGCAATATCTATCTGTCCTTTTAAATGATTCGAATGGTCTCGGTTCGAGAGGTTTGATCTCGCCACTCTCGGAGAGCATTTTGAACATTTGTGCATATGGGATCCCAATTGGAGTGTAGATTCTATTGCCCTTCTTGGGTTTTTCAGTGACTTGTAAGGGAAAATACTTTGCCTCATAAGTCGTTCCCTTGCTAGCTAGAGGTAATGAGATTTTATTAGCTTCCACAAGATCTTGAATGAGGTTTTGAAATCTGTAGCATTCATCAGTGGTATGACCGTTTCCTCGATGGTACTTGCAGTAGGATTTGGAATCCCACCTGGGAGACCGCTTTTCTGGTATTGGATCCTTTGTTGGACCAATAGGTTTGATTAGTCCTTGATCATAGAGACGATCAAAAGTAGCATCATAGGTCATTCCTATGGGTGTGAATTCTCTTTTAGGTTTATCTTTCGGAAGTGGAACCTCATCACGTTTCTTTTGGGGTTCCTTTATAGCCTTGAGAGCTTCACGTAGTAAATGTGATACCCTCATCATAGACAGTGTGAACAATTGTATATCTTCCTTACCTGTCGGTTCTGGAAGGTTATCCTTGACATCGAAAAAGATTTCTTCTTCTTTTTCTGCGGCATGGATTTCTTTGACAGGTCTAATGAGAGATGAGGGGTCAACCTCGTTTTCCTCATCAAAGATAGCTAGGGTATGAACAAGTGGTGCATTGTCAATGCTTGGCTTCTTACTGGCAGGGGGCAACGACAACTTGTTGTTATCGATTAAGTCTTGGATAGCTTCCTTAAGCTTCCAACATTTTTCGGTGAGATGGCCCCTACCTTGGTGATACTTGCAGTGTGCATTGGGGTTCCAATTAGCCGACCTCTTCTCGACTGGTGGGTCCCCAAATGGTCCAATAGGAGTTATAAGACCTTTTGCATTCAATCGATCAAATGCGGTGTCATAACTCATGCCAATAGGAGTAAAGTTCCTCCTAAATGGTTTCTTCTGTCCTTGATTGTTCATAGCAAGGACTTCTCCTAAATTAAAAGTGCTAACGTTGTTTGAGTGGGCGGTTTTGGAAGAATAAGGATTGTTGTTCTTCTTTCCTTTCCAACCACTGTTGGAGTTATTGTTGGCAGCTTTTAACTTAGCCAAGTCGTCTTCAATATTGATCCCAATGTCATAAACAGCCTTGAAGGTATGTAGATTATTTTGATACTTGAGATGCATGGAATATTTTTCTTGAAGATTTTTGATGAACAGCCTCACTGATTCTTTTTCACTTGGCGCCTCGATCATCTTAGCTGAGGTTTCTCTCCATTTGTTAAAGAAAGAGGTGAATCCTTCATTCTCTTTCTGCTTGAGGATTTCAAGTTCTCTATGGTCAGTTTCGACTTGAATGTTGCACTTGTATCTATCAACAAAAGCGTTTGCTATGGACTCCTAGGTAGAGGTCTTTTCTTTCTCGAGAGAAAAGAACCATTGTTGGAAAACGGTCTCGAGAGATAGTGAGACCAAAGAAGGGAAAACCTTCTTATCAATACCCTTAATACTCATTATTGTTTTGAATGCTCTTAAATGAAAGTAAGGGTTGTCAGTCGCTCTGAATTTTGGGATGTCGTTGGCATTGATCTTCTGCAGAAGAAGTTCTTTGTCCACCGAGACCCCTTGTGATGTAAGCTCTTGAAACTTATAGTCGCTAGACAACTTGCTTAAACTCTCTTGCATGAGGTCCATCTGTTGTTGCTTCACGGGATCATCGATCTTAAGTGCGAGAAGCTTCAGTGTCTCAGTCACGGTAGCCAGTTGGTTCTTAAGATCATTGACTTCTTCTTGTGTTGCCATTATAATCTTAGCTTTTCTCTTACGAGCTATGGGTTTATCGAAAATTTGGACTTGTACGAAGAGGTTGTCTTTGATTAATCGTCCTTCCTTTCTTGACCACGCGCTGTAAATTAAACCATTTTGCATTTTAATTACTTGACTCGAATCAACTTGACTTTACGGTTTATTTTAAGGAGGGGGAAAAAAAGAATAAAGTAGAAGAGGGTGCATATTTTTGGCAAAAACAATGTACATATTTTTAGGGAACTAAGTATAGTTTATTTTTTTATTTTTTTTGTTATTGGAGGATTAATATCCGACTTACCCCCTTAAAAAAATGACAGAAAAAACGCGCACACAAGACTCTCTTAACCATGGTCAAAGTATGTGTATTGGTGTGTGCGTTGAGTGTAAGTGACATGCTTGGACTCTTGTGTAAGACCATGGAACTTAGTGCCTAAACTCGATCATCGACTCAAATAAGTATTATTGACAGAAAAATTTAACCGAATTAATTAGAAAACTGATTAATTAGACTCTAGGTGATGACTTGAACAATAATCCAAAATGTCGGGCGTCGCAATATGGAGATTGGCGCCAGACGACAGAGCTGTCGTCAGGCACAACACTCCATAGTGTGGCGCTACAGCTCAGACCTTGGCGCCACTAATGGAGCTTCGGTCTGGGACTGTTTTCGGTGTTATTAGTCAATTTGGGTATGCCTAAAGTCGTACTAGGTCAATTCCGATCAAAATATTAGACTTTATTGACTCAAATTGATTAATTAATTAATTAGGCAAAGTTCTTTAAGTCATTAATTTATTTAGTCTCAACACAAGTCAAACAAACGGTTAAGAGAAACATAGAATATATATGCACAACAAATAATGCACAATTAGTCAAGTAGGCACAATATGATGCAATGCATTTGCAACCTAACCATGGCTCTAGTTCTCTAAAGTTCGGGATATGGTTTAGTCAATAAAGGGTCCATGGTTAATTTTCCGGATGCACCGCGCGGAAGCCTAACCGTGAAGGGTTGGCGCGAGTGGATGGGACACCGCGAGTTTTAGAAAAAACTCGCTTCCATGGTTTGGTGAATTCAACATCTCGGATGTACCTTTTGTTGCACGGAGCGTTCAATCGGGTAGATGGAGCATGAATTCCCAGAGGGTTATGTCCATATGTAGAACACATATGAGTTTCAGAAAAGTGAGAAAAAATTCAATCAGGAATTAGGATCGAGCAAACAATACGAAAAATCGGTCGAAATTAGAACGCATATTTCTGGCTCGGTATTGGGGGAAATTGGCGCCAGCAAACAGAGACTGGCGCCAGCTTTTAACTGTAGCGCCTGGCGCCAATGCTGGCGTCTGGCGCTACGACTAAAATGCTGGCGCCAAGCTCTGGCCCCTGACGCTACTTCCCACATGCCTCAGCAGCTTTCTGTGCTCGATAAAATTTTTCAGTTTCGCGCGGTGTTATTTTTGTCCTAGTTGTGAAAGATATTTCTCAAATTTCCTACGTGTAAAATCTTATGTTTTTAACTCATTACGGATGGTCTTTCCAATGAGATCTTTTTTATGCATATGACAATAATGTTAATCAAAATTACGCACATGAAATACTTAGAACTTTTCGAGTCTCATCCACTCATTCTAAATCATTGCCGAAACAAATTCAGGAATTAAAATAGAAATCTTCCCCAGTGGAGTCGCCAAAAACTGTAGGGAATAAATTCAAGCTTTAATCCCACTAGCTTGAACCCCACTGTGATCATACACTAAAGTACGGTGGCGTCCCTATTAGAACCCCAGCCACATCCTTCTCTTCCCCCTTCCCAATTCGAGGCGTCACCTAGAACCCTCACTCTCGGTGACCATCCTCCACCGTCTACCAACCTTCTTCCCTTCCCTCTTCCCTTGCTGCAACCAGCCATCCCTATTAGAACCCTAACCCTGATGACAACCCTTCCCCTCGCCATTTTAGCTCAATTTCACATAACCCCATTTTCTCTCTCCTCTTCTTCCATCAATTCAGTGCCAATTTTTTAATGCAAACCCTAATCAAGCCTAATTTCAAAACTTTGAAGAATCCCAATACAATTATGACAAAGAAAAGGCCCTCCGTCAAAAGTAAGCTTCTTCCGGGATATTTGTTACATTTAGCACAAAACATTAGGAAACTTTGTGAATACCTTGTATTTTTATATGTATTTTATTTTTAAATAAGTATTTTGTGGGGTATTTAAATAATTTGAAATGAACTACTTATGGCATTTTACTTTTTTTTTTTTTAAATAAGTTTAGAAATACTTTATAAAAGAAAATTTATTTAATTAATTATTTTATTAAGTTGGGATTTAATTTAAGAAAATTTTATTTTAGTATTATTTTATTAAGGAAAGGGATTAGGAAAGATTAAAAGGAGAACTTAGAGAAAGGAGTATAAATATTCAACACTTGGGCAAATTAAACTTTGCCCAGAGTGGAGAATACCTGTAGGGAATAAATTCAAGCTTTAATCCCACTAGCTTGAACCCCACTGTGACCATACACTAAAGTACGGTGGCGTCTAAAAGGGAAGAAGATAGAGCAAAAGAGTTGCCAACAAGTTTTAGGAACTTGTAAACCGTTCACGAGGTGAAGGTTACACCCCTTAATGATCCAAGAGATCGTCAACTCCATAAGGTCTTGAACTAAATAAGGGTTCGGGGATGAAGGTACAAATCCAACCTAAAAGTGATTGAACCTGCCCTAATAATAGGCCTCTACTTTATTCTGATCGTATTCATGTGCGCTTCTAATTAACATGCAATCAATAGGATTAACCCTAACCTGTTTATCTATGTTGGTTGAATATTAATGCACAAATAAATCTATTATTGGCGATCACTTGAAATTATAATCATATTAACCCTAACAAGATTATTAATTATCTTATTAAGCGTGATTACAAGTATAAATTCCCTTAAACATGCATAAAAGGTGTGATCAAGCAATAAAAATAAATATCAAGCAACATAATAATAACCATAATCATCAAAACTATAATAATAATAATCATGATCATCATGAATTATAACAATTATAATCATAATCATGTTCATGTTAATATTAAAGCATAATAATAATAGCAAGATCCTAGGCATGATACTAACAAGATTAATAACAAACCCTAGCATGTCACTAAGCAATAAAAATCAAATCTTTAACCCTGACATGATACTAACAGTCGTGAATATTAGGTAGAACATAGGAAGCATCATAACAATCACACTTAATATTAAAGATACCCTAGACATGATACTAGGAATATCATAATAACAATATAAACATGATTTCTACATCATAATATCAAGAAATCAATTAAAGTACTTACTTTGATGCCTCGTACCTCTTTCTAATAACAAAATACACGCGTTAGTAACTTCAAGGAAAATAATAATCAAACAATTAAATTAAATAATTGAAATAGAGATTTGGGACCAAACCCTCAGAAATTAAACCTTTCACGTCTAGGGCAAAAGCAACTTCGAATATGGCTAGGTGTTTCTAGATCATGTGAATGTGGAATTTTGTATATGAAAAGCAAGGTTTGAGAAGAGAGAAATAATTGATTGTTGATGATAACTTCCTCAATATTCATCGGAATTGGGCTTATAATATATCATTGGAAAGCTCTTGTCAAGCCCCATCCAACTACACTATTATTGGACCCATACCATGGACCAACCAAACAGGATTGGCTGTTTTCTTAAAATAAGTTTTCAGAAACAGAGTGAAGAGAAAAGAAATTAAAACTATCCGCAACACTAAACTTTCCACTCTTTCGCTTCATTTGATTATGATTCGACGTGAAAGGTACTCATCACTGGGTTTGGTTTTGGGGAGACACAAATGGGTGTCTACAATACCCAAGGTAAACTTTCTCTCCCTTCTCCTTTATTTTCTTTTCTTTTGCTTTCTTTTCCCCTTCCCCTTTTTGCACGTCCGGCCACCACCACCACACACCACCAGTTTCCACCATAACCACTGGCACAACGACCAGCAGCCGTGGCGGTATCGGCAAGGCGCAGCAGCAGCCCAGCCGTGCCATGGTGGCTGCTACTGCTTTCGGCCTTCCTCTAAAAAAAAAATCTTTTATTTTTTCTTGTTTTTAATCCTAAATCTAATTATAAATTATGGTTTTATGATTGTTGATTATAAGTATGATGTGAATTAATTTTCAAGTTTTAAATCTAATTAAATCCCCAATTTTTGAAACCTAGATTTATAAATGATTGATTATTGAAGGAATATGATTTAGGGTGGTTTAAACCTTTAATTTAAGGGTTTTAAAATATAATTACAACAAGTTTTCAAGAATTAACTAGTGTTAGGCCCGGGCGATGCCCCGAGTTACTGCATTATTTCCATGACAAAAATCTTTATTAATATTTTATTTTTATTCAATTACATGTAATATGGTAATAACTTAGTGGCTAACACGTTGAAATTTAAACTTGAGGTTGTGGGTTCAAATCTTGTAAGAACCATATTTTTAGACATGGAGTGAAAATTGGATTAAATGAGGAGAGCGCCATGTGGCACCTAAACTTCATTAGGAACGCTTTGAGGAGAGCGCCATGTGGCATCTTAACTTCTTTAGGAAATCCTTTTAATATATAGTATAGGTATTGCTGGAATATTTGTTAGTATGCTAAAAATTAAGTTTCTTGAAGGAATTTTGACTACCCATTAATTGGGATTAAAGTATGAGGTTTTTAATTAATTTTTAGCCTATTTTAATTAAATTATGAGCGGTTTAAAAAGAGTATATATTGCTGGAAATTTGTGTGGAGTAGATTTTTATGCCATATTATGATTTTGGTTTGTAGGAGACTTTGAAGTAAGCAATTTCTATTAGTTGTGGCGATTTTAACATCGTATACGAGGTACACGCGTACTTAGCATATTTTTTATGATGTAATAACATGCTAGGCTTGATTATTTAATCTCAAGTAGTATCATGCTAGACTATGATTGGAAATTGTGAATTGGTTTATATTCGTGATTGAATTATGAAGCATGATTTATTTTTGATGGATTATTGAATGGAAATAATTATTTTGGTATGTTATATATGAACCACACTTTTATTATTGGCATGATAGAGAGCATGTTTAATTAAACTAAATGTTTAATTTGATTTGGGATATTAAAAAGGAATTTTATTATGGTTCATATAATTTTTATTGATGCTATAAGCATGAGAAAGGAGCTATGTAAGTGTCTATGTATACGAGGAATAAATTATATATTGGTGCCTTAGTGCACTTAAGGTGTTTCTAACATCGAGGAATAGAAATTTTGGCGCATTATGCGTTTAAGGTGTCTTTGACACTGAGGTAGATTTAAAAAGGGTTCAATATTAAATATTATGTGGTCACTAATGGGCTATGAAACTTAATAAAGAGGACTATTTGGATGCGGGAGCAAGTTTCGGTTTAGCAACCTCAACATTACATTCGGAGGCGCAAGCATGTCTTGAAGCTCTAAAATGGTATACTACCATGGGATTCTCTAAAGTACTTCTTTATTCGGACTTAATGAATTTAATAAATCTCTTACGAAAGAAGGAAATAGAAGATATAAGCGTTTTCTAGACCATACGGGACATTAAAAAAAAAATAGGATTGAGTTTCCAGTGTTGCAATATCCTTAAAGTGGATAGAGACAAGGTACAACAGGCACACATCCTCGCCAACAATAGTCGTACTAGTTTAATTAGCTTTAATTTTAGTTTGCAATTTGTTTAAGTTATGTATATATCAAAAAAAAATATTCAATAATTAAATTGGAATATTTAGTTGTTTGGATAATTATAATGTTTGATTATGTTATGGTTTGAGAGTCATCACCAAGTTTAATAATATGTAAATAACGTAAAGTGAAAGAGATTACGCACCAAAACTCTTGAATCACATATACCTTGAGTATGAACATATGAGGGGAGTTATGGGATTTTATATTTAACCATAACTTCTACTAGGAATACAGGACGCTGTATTTTCCTTTTATTATTATGTGCAGGAATTCCACCACTTATGAGTGGTTATTTTATGCTGTCACGGTTAGCTCCCATGTTATACCCCTTTATTGGGGCAGGGTAGGGGGGAAACTGGTTCGATGCGTAATCAATACTAAATAAATTATTTAGTAGCTTAGTTGAGAAGTCTTGTTGTATGTTGTAATACCCTGTATTTTTATACGTATTTTATTTAAAATAAGTATTTTGCGGGCTATTTAAATAATTTGAAATCAATTATTTATTATATTTTAATTATTTATTTTAAACAAGTTTGGAAATATTTATAAAAAGGAAAGTTTGATTTAATTAATTATTTTATTAAGTTGGAATTTAATTTAGGAAAGTTTTATTTTAGTAAAGTTTAATTAGGAAAGGGATTAGGAAAGAGTAAAAGGAAAAGTTTAGGTAAGAAGAGTGTCTAGAGAAGGGGGCATAAATATTAAACACTTGGGCAAATTAAACTTTTCCCAAAGTAGATAAAACCCAAGGTAAACTTTCTCTCCCTTCTCCTTTATTTTTTCTCTCTTTTTCTTTCTTTTACCCCTTCCCCTTTTTCGGTTCACCACCGCAGGCCACCACCACAGGCCACCACCACCCACGGTGGGCCGCCGGCCACCACCAGCACCAGGCGGCAGCGACGGCGACCACCAGCAGGCTGGCAGCAACCGGCAGTGGCGCTGTTATTTCGGATGATATACTACAAGAGGGGGGTGAATTGTAGTATGTTCCTAGTGCCTACTTTTCGCAGAATATAAAACTGATTGCTGTTAGGAACTTAGACAATGCAAAGCGAATTTTACGAGGAAACCATCCAGGGCCTAACTGGAAGTAAAACCTCGACCCTACCTTAGGGATTTCAAGCCAAACCAATCCACTATAATAGGGCAAACACCAAGTTACAAACCTATTAAGTGACAGACCTTTACTCACAAGTTCCTGACTAAACTTGCTACACGATAAGACCCTATCTTACCCAATCTAAGTCCCAAACTTAGATTCACTCAGCACTCCCAAAGTGCCTACACTCGGCCTCTCACTAGAAGCTCATTCGGCTTCACCCTAGAAGCTCACACATTTCACTCTTAGAATACAATATTATTAAAACGAGAATCCTCACGAACTCTCACACCCCAATACATAAAACACTCAAAACCCTTTTTCCCAATTACAAGATCTCAAAGAATAACTCTAAATACATACCAATGAATAAAGAGATAAAACTAATATGCTGGACACTTCAAGATCTGTCTGGAACTTACTGGACGAACTGTAACTGGAACCTGACTGGAACTTCGACCTGGAGGTTTGACTTAGCTTCGTGGTGAAGGATGAAACCATTAAGCACGACCACTGCACTTCGTCAACCTCAACTTTGAATGAATACATATGAGCATATTTATAGTACACCCAAATTATTCTTTTCGTAAAAGATAAGTTTTATTAAAAGATAGAAATAAAAGATATTTTCCAAAAATAAGTTTTCCATAAATATATCTTTTGTTAAGAATATATTCAATCAATAATAATAAGATTTATTTACCATAAAATCAGATTTTATCTAAATCTTATATTTTCCAAATATACTAATATATCTTACCATATCTTTTTACAAAAGATATAATTACCATAAAATTAGATTTTATTTAAAACTTATTTTGCTGAAAATATTTTCCAAAAATAACTTATCTTTTTCCACAAGGATTTATTAGAAAATAAATATCTTTATTCTGTAAAACCAAATCCTTAAAAGATACGCACGTGGTAGATAAATATATATCATTAAATTCGACCTGCGACCTTAACGACGTGCAGACGTAAGTTCCAATTAAGTTTCGGAACTCTGACAGTCTCTGAGTTCTTGACAAGTCAGTAACTCTAATTTCATTGACTATCATGAGTTCACCTTGGTTCTTTAGACTTGTTCCAGACTGAGTTTTATGTCCAACATACTTACATGAATCCTAGAGTGATATACTTCGATTTCTTCGTCTTCATGTTGTTTCTTTGAAACTCTTGTTCTGGAATCTTGTAGTATTGATGTATTCTAGTTGTCGGGGCAACGTTAAGTTCCTGTTAGGGAACTAAGTTCCTGTTAGGGAACTCTTCATGTACCTGTTAGGGAACATGCTCCGCCTCTCGTGGGAAAGCCTGCCAAAGGTTCCTTCTGCATCTCGTTTGAGAATATCTTCCGGTTCCTTCGTGGTTTGGTTCTTGTGGGAGAACCTGCTTTAGGTTCATTCATTCCCTCTTGTTCCTCTTGAAGTCTTCTATGTTCCAACCCATTGACTTCTCCTAAGTCAGTTCATGTCTTCACATGAGCACTTAAGAGAAACATTAGATTGAAGTTTGTTTGTCATAAACAAAGTTCAAATGAGAGAACTAATTAAACTTAAAGCTTATGTAAATACTCATACACATATACGACTCACGTATGTATAGAGTACTTACCTCATGAAGCTAACATATGCAAACACCTATTTACATAGTTACCTTCATAGTTCCTTAGCCATCATCATGCTTATCAACCATAACACTCATCATTGTTCTTGTTCTTCTATTGCTTATCATATATTGCTTAAGTTCCTTATATACATACTTGTCATTGCTCAGGTTCCTTGTATCCTGTTCCAAGTATAACTTGTTCTTTCTATGCACAACTTAACAAACACATTAGATAGATAATCATCATTAGTTTACAATCATCAAAACCTAATTAGTCAACAGGCGCCGACCTGCTGTCCGGCCACCACTATTCTCGAAAAAAAATTGTTTTTATTTTGTTTAAACCTTAGATCTAATTATAAATTATGGGTTTTGTGATAATTTTACGATGATTGATATTATGTATGGTGCAAATTAATTTTCAGATTTCAATTTTAATAAAAAAAGCCCCAATTTTGAAACCGTAGAATCATAATTAATTGATTATTGAAGAATTATGATCTAGGGTGGTTTAAACCTTTAATTTAAGAATTTTAAAGCATAATTATAGAAATTTTTTTTTAATATATAAATCTGGAATTTTTGGTAATATGCTAAAAATCCAGTTTCTTTAAAGAATTTTAATTACTCATTAATTGGGTTTAAAGTATGAGGTTTTAAATAAAATTTCAGCTTGTTTTAATTAAATTACGAGTGGTTTAATAAGAGTATATATTGTTGGAAATTGTGTAGAGTGGATTTTAATGCTCTATTATGATTTTAATTTGTAGGAGACTTTAAAATGAGTGATTTCTATTAGTCGTGGCGATTTTAAGATCGTGTTAAAGGTACGTTCGCGTACTTAGCATATTTTTGATGATGTAGTAGCATGCTAGATTTGATTAATTAATTTAAATAGTATCATGCTAGATTATGATTGGAATTTGTGATTTGATTGTTATTTGTGATTGAATTATGAAGCATGATTTATTTGTGATGGATTATTGGTTGGAAATAATTGTTTGGCATGTTGATTATGACAAACACTTTTATTTATGGAATGATAGAAAGCATGTTTAATTAAACTAAATGTTTAATTTGGTTAAAATATCAAAAGGAAATTTTATTATGGTTCATATAATTTTTATTGTTGCTACAATCATGGGAAATGAGCTATGTAAGTGTCTATTTACACGAGAAATAAATTGTATGTTGGTGCCTTAGTGTACTTAATGAGTTTTTAACACCGAGGGATAGGATTTTCGGCGCATTAAGCGTTTAAAGTATCTTTGACACCGAGGTAGATTTAAAAATGATTCAACATTAAATATTATGTGGTCACTAATTATTCAAGAATTAAATTGGAGTGTTTAATTGTTTGAATAGTTTTAATGTTTGATGTTATTATGATTTTGAGAGTAATCACCAAGTTTAATAACATGTAAAGAACGTAAAGTGAAAGAGATTACGCACCAAAACTCTTGGAACGTATATACCTTGAGTATGAACATATGGGGTGAGTTATGCGACTTTATATTTGACCATAACTTCTACTGGGAGTACAGGATGCTGTATTTTTCTTTTATTATTATGCGCGGGAATTCCGCCACTGACTAGTGGTTCTTTTATACTGGCACGGTTAGCTCTCGTGTTAGTACCCCTTTATTGGGGAAAGTTAGGGGGGAAACTCGTTCGATGCGTAATCAAAACTAAATAAATTACTTGGTTACTTAGTTGAGAAGTTTCGTTGTATGATGTGTGCTTGAAAACAGGTGCAACAAGGTAAGTTGTGTGTTGATAGGTAAAACCATGTTAGTGTGTTTAACTACGCTTATGTACTTAGCTTTGCTAATTATGTGTTTGTGTGTTTGTTGGATTTGTCTTTACCTTTTCCATATGATGACTCATTTTTAATGGAGAGTAGTGGAAACAAGTAGAAAGAAGTTTTTCAGGTGATGAAGCATATTCAAGATGGGCATGAGTGAAGAACGGATCATGCTAGTTTCCATTTATAAGTTTATGATGTGTTATTGCTTTAATAATTTTATAATATTATTGTTACGAGACTAACGTAAAGGTTTTGAATTTGATTTAAATTTTTTAAGGGCCTACAATGGTTCCAAGTTGTAGGTTTGACATTGTTTTACTTTGGTTTGACTTTACTTCTATTGGTTAACTTGTTAAGTTGAGTCGTTTTAAATATTTTAAAGGAGTCTTCCTTTGTGTCTTTGATAGTTTCCTTAGTCGTTTTCAGGTGGCGGTAATGTCTTAGATTTTCCAATTTAAAGTTTTAAATGGGACAAAACATGTATTTTAAAAGAAAGGAATTTCTAGGGTGTTACATATGTTGTGTGCTTGTAAACAGGTGCAACGAGGTAAGTTGTGCGTTGATAGGTGAAAGCATGTTATTGTGTTTAAATACGCTTATGTACTCAGCTTTGCTGATTGTGTGTTTGTTGGCCTTGTCTTTACCTTGGCCCTATGATGACCCATTTTTAAAGGAGAGTAGTGGAAATAAGTAGAGTGAAGCTTTTCAGGTGATGAAGCATGTTCATGCCCATAAGGTTACGATGTGTTTATTGCTGTCATTACTTTATTATATTATATTTGTGAGACTAAAGCAAATGTTTTGAATTGGGTTAGTTTTGTTAAGGGCCTACAATGGTTCCAAGTTGTAGGTTGACTTTTTTTTACTTTGGTTTGACTTTACTTTCGTTGGTTGAATTTTAAGTTGAGTCGTTTTGAATGTTTTTAAAGATAGTCTTCCGCTTTGTGTCTTTGATAGTTACCTTAGCCATTTTCACGGTGGCGGTAATGTAACACCCTAGAAATTCCTTTCCTTTAAATACCCATTCTACTCTTTACAATACAATTTAAGAATATCTAAGACATTATCGCCACCGTGAAAACGACTAAGGCAATTATCAAAGATACACAGCGGAAGACTTAAAATTAAAAATCGTTAAAAGAAGTCAACTCAATAGTCAACCAAACGAAAGTAAAGTTTAAAACCAAAACAAACGAAGTCAAATAAAATCAAACTACAACTTGGAACCATTAAAGGCCCTTATTCAAAACCGTTCCAAAACCAAACCTTTGCGTTAGTCCACATAAAATATGCCATAAATAAATAAAGCATAAAACACATCGTAAACTAATGGAAGCGAGCATGATTCACTCTTCTCTCATGCCCCGTCATGAATATGCTTCAATACCTGAAAAGTTTATCTCTACTTGTCCCCACTACTCTCCATTAAAAATGGGTCATCATAGGGCCAAGATAAAGACATGGACAAACACACAAACACACACAATCAGCAAAGCTGAGTACATAAACGTAATTAAACACACTAACATGCTTTCACATATCAACAACACTTACCTCATTGCACCTGTTTACAAGCACAAACAACAATCAACAATTCATTTAGCGTTGATTACGTATCGAACGGGTTTCCAACTATACCTCCCCTAAATAAATTGAGGTTAACTGACACGGGAGCTAACCGTGCCAGCGACAAAACCACTCAAAGGTGGCGGAATTTCTGCGCATAATAATAAATAAAAAGGAATGTACAGCGTCCTGTACTCCATTAGAAGTTATGGTTAAATATAAAACCCCATAACTCCCCCCATTGTTCATACTCAAGGTATATACGTTCCAAGAGTTTTGGTGCGTAATCTCTTTCACTTTACATTATTTACATGTTATTGGACTTGGTGATGACTCTCAAAGCATAATAAATCAATCAACAATAATTATTCAATCAACCAAACATACCAATTTAATTCTTGAATAATTAGTGGCCACATATTATTTAAAGTTGAACCCCTTTTAATTCTACCTCAGTGTCAAAGACACCTTAAACGCATAAAGCGCCAAAAATCCTATCCCTCGGTGTTAAAAACACCTTAAGTACACAAAGGCACCAACATATAATTTATTCCTCGTGTTCATAGTCACTTATATAGCTCCTTCCTCATGCTTAAAGCATCAATAAAAATTATATGAACCATAATAAAATTCCTTTACAATATTCCAAGCCAAATTAAACATGTAGTTTAATTAAACATGCACTCTAACAGGCCATAATTAAAATTATAGTCCATATAATCATGCCAAAAATCTAATTTTCCAATCCATAAACCATCACAAATAATTCATGCTTCACAATTCAATCACCAACACCAATACTTCACAATTCCATACATAAACCTTAGCATGATACTACTTGTAATTGATTGAAATCAAGCCTAGCATGATTCTACATCGTCAAAATATGCTAAGTACGCGAACGTACCTTGAGTATGATCTTAAAATCGCCACAACTAATAGAAATTGCTTACTTCGAAGTCTCCTACACATTTAGATCATAATAGAGTATTAAAATCCACTCTAAACAAATTTCCAGCAATATATACTATTTTAAAACCCCTCATAATTTAAATAAAGTAAGCTGAAATTATTTTTAAAACACCATAATTAAGACCCAATTAATGGGTAATTAAAATTCCTTCAAGAAACATAATATTAAGTGTTCTACATAAAATTCCAGCACTTTATT
The DNA here is from genome assembly GCF_001683475.1 of Chenopodium quinoa. Classification (NCBI taxonomy): domain Eukaryota; kingdom Viridiplantae; phylum Streptophyta; class Magnoliopsida; order Caryophyllales; family Amaranthaceae; genus Chenopodium; species Chenopodium quinoa. The sequence continues at coordinate 1,306,590 of NW_018743937.1, forward strand.
TTAATTAAAACTTGTTGTAATTAAGCCTTAAAATACTTGAAACAAAGATCTAAACCAATATACATCATAATCCTTCAATAACTCATAAATCAAGAACCTAGGGTTTCGAAAATTGGGGCTTTTTAATTAAAAATCAAATCTGAAAATTAATCAACATAATTATTATAATCAAACATCAAAATCAAATCTCAAAACTCATAATTTACAATTAGATTTGAACATAGATTAAATTAGAACAATAAAGTTAATTTTTTTTTTACACTCAGAAAAGGGGAAGAGGAGGCACGGCAACCACCTGCTGTCGGCTGCTGGCAACGGCAGCCACCTGCTGCCGGTGGCTGGCAGCGGTGGAGGGGGCGGAAAACAGAGCAGCCGAAAAAAAAGAAAGGGGAAGGGGAAAAGAAAAAGAAAGAAAAATAAGGAGAAGAGAGAGAGAAGTTTACCTTGGGTTTTTCTCTACTCTGGGCAAAGTTGATTTGCCTCATAAGTGGGATATTTATACCCCTTCTCTACTAATCCATTTTTCCCTAAACTTCCCTCTTTTAGTTTTTCCTAATTCCTTTCCTAATAAAACTTGTTAAAATTAAACTTTCTTAAAATAAAACCCCAACATTTATAAATAATGAAATTAAATAAACTTTCCTTTTATAAAAATATTAGTTAAAATACCATAATTAAGATATTAAAATTATTTAAATACTTTATAAAATACATATTTTAAATAAAATACGTATAAAAATACGGGGTATTACAGGTATGTCTTAGATTTTCCTACTTTGAGTTTTAAACAGAGAAAAACATGTATTTTTATAGAAAGAAATTTCTAGGGTGTTACACTTTGGGATCTTTTTTTTTTTTTTTTTTTTTTGTAGAAAATACTAGAACATGAATGATATGGAGGATGTTTTTAGGGGTGATGCACATCAAGACATTAATTTTGGAAAAGAAGGTATGGAGAGCGTAAATGGGAAAGGGAGGGGGTCGCCTCGGTGGTGGAGGTGGGTTTTCGGGGATGGGGGATTTTAGGCGGCGACTCAAACGGGGGAGGCGAGCTGCTGCCACGGGAAAGGGGAAAGGGAGGGGGTGCTTGGTTAGTGATATTTGTTTGTTTTTTTTTTTGCTCTTCTTAAATTAATTTAATTATTAAATAGTTAAGTGAGATTTATGGATAATTAGAAGAAAAAAGGGAAATTAGAGGTTAATCGAGTGAATTAGAGGTCTCAGATTGTCTTCAACATACAATTAAATTCTATGTAGCCAAAAACATTTTTTAAGGTCTCTCCTGACAAAAAAGTTGTTTTGTAAAAGTTTTTTTTTGACAAATTTTTCTTTATAAAGTTTTATTGAATGTATATTATTGGATTGTTTTAAAAAGTAACTAGGTTAAAATCTTATGCAATGCACGGATATAGATTATATAAAAGATACTCAGAAATATGTCAGTTGGGTACATATGGAATGTGATTTTCAAATTGGAAAGAAAATATCATAAGGTAATAAACAATTTACTTCAAGATTTGAAGGGTTATGGATTTTATTTCTAGTGTCTTTTTCTCTTTCAAGGTGAATGAAAAGATTTATGGTTCTGTTTATCCGACACAGGGTATCCGACAAGGTGATCTAAATTCTCCCTATTTAATTCTATTATGTGCTGATGCCTTTTCATCTCTAATTTCTAAAGCGGTTCGTGAAAAGAAATTAAGTGGGCAAGGATTTGCCATTCTGCTCTGAGAATATCCCATTTATATTTTGTCGATGACACTATGACATTATTCTCTTTGCAAAAGCTACTCTGCAGGAATGTTCAAAAACTGTTGAAATAATCAGTATGTATGAAAGAGCATCCAGACAGAGAGTTAATTTAAGTAAGACGCAGGTTGCTTTTAGTAAATGTGCAGTTGTTGATCGGAGGAGAGGTATTATTGATATTGTTGGTGTTCGAGAAGTTGAAAGACATGAGAAGTATTTGGGGTTACCGACCATCATCGGAAAGTTTTAAAAGACCACTTTTGCTTCCTTGAAAGACAGAATTTGGAAGAAACTGAATGGGTGGAAGGAGAGACTTTTATCGAGACTGGGGAAGGAAATCCTAATCAAAGCAGTAGCACAAGCCATACCATCGTATATGATGAGCATATTCAAAATCCCCGATGGTTTGATTGATGAAATGCATACCCTTATTTGCTGCTTTTGGCGGGGCTCAAGAGAAAATGTAAAAAACTTCACTGGAAGAATTGGGATAAACTATATCGTCCTAAGGAAATGGGTGGATTATTGGGGTTCCGTGATCTTAAATGCTTCTATCAAGCTTTGTTGGGAAAACAAATTTAGCGTTTGTACACAATGAAGGAACTTTACCCCATCAAATCCTCAAAGAAAAATATTTTAAGAATTCGACGGTCCTAGATGCTGTGAGAGGTTATGACCTGAGTTTTGCTTGGAGGAGTATGTGGGGGGGGGGGGGCAAAGGGTTTTCTAAGGGATGGTTTTCTTTGGAGAGTGGAAGATGGGAGAAGCATTGAGGCTTGGCATGATCCTTGGTTGTGTTAATGGTCAGGTTGTGTATCCTACTATATATGTCGCTTGGTGGTGATGTTGATATGAGGGTGTGGGAGCTGCTTCATGAAAATGGGCTGGAATGGAACGTGGAGAAGGTTTTTATCATGTTTCAACCTGAAACTTATGCAAGTATTCTGTCTACACTTCTGTCAAATAGACCCCATTATGACTCTATGTTCTGGCATGCTTAAAGAATGGTATATATTTATACTGTTAGATCCGGTTATTGGTTAGCGAACTTGGTTGGTATAGACCAGTAGCCCCAGGAACTCAATGATGCTATCTGACACACCATTTGGAAAATCAGGGGTCCTCATAAGCTACATCACTTGATATGGAGCGCTGTCAAAGGGAATTTGGCCATGAAAGACAGGTTAGTGCAGAGGCATATCTCAACTGATGCTTCTTGCCAAGTTTGTGGGGATGAGAGGGAAACTATCCTTCATACCTTATTGAAGTGTAGTGCTGCCAGGAAAATATGGTCAATAAAACCCATTTTTAGAAATATCCAGAATATTAGCGCCACTGTGATAGCGGCTAAGGCTATTTTCAAAGTCACACAACGGAAAACTAAAATAAAAACCAACTTTTAAAATATAAATTGAGTTCATAACCTCAAAACAAAAGTAGAATTAAAACGTTCACAAGTTAGAACCAATCCAAATATGGTCTTTTTCAAAAACCAACTTTAAAAAATAAAATAAACATAGTAATGTTAGTTTGGAATCAGTAAACCAATAATTCACAATATAAAACTAAGAAAGCATAACAAGTAACTCTCTATACTCATTCCCTTCATGCTCTTCATTCTTCAAGTATCTGCCACTTTTTTTTTTTTTTTTTTTTTCAACCCTCTACTCTGTACTCACCATATAATTGGGTCATAGTAGCCAATCCAAAGGAAAGCCAAACACAAACACAAAAATAGAAATCAGCAAAATATGAGTATGTATGCACCACACTAACATGAATATCCTATCACCAATAAAATAATTAAAACATGCTTGCCACAAGTCAACTTACCTTTGACTCATAAATAACGATATTAATTATTAAATAATAGCTTTGGATTACGCATCAAACGTTTTTCCTTCCTTTAAAAGTAGCCAATTAAAAATAGAGCTTCCAATTAGAGCTATCTCAATTGGCACCTACTATGTCACACTTGGTGACGGAATTAAAGCGCATACATAATTTAATAAAATAAAGTACAGCGTCCTGTACAAGCTATGGTTAAATATAAAACCCTATAACCCCCCCCCATATGTTCATAATCAAGGTATATACGTTCCAAGAGTTTTGGTTCGTATCCTCTTACACTTTACATGATTTACCAATTTAACTCTTGGTGACTCCAACCAATCAATCAAGAATAAACATACCAACATTCAATACATACTTCCAATTCATTATTGAATTAATTAGTGAGCATATACTATTTATTTTAATTAAGGTTCATTGCCTAGTTTTGTGCACAAAATTGCACGATTACTACCTTGGTGCATAAAATGCATTGATAAACTCCCTTAACTCAAACTCAACTTGCATGAGCGAGTAAATATATAAACTAACTCCTTGAATCAACACCAATAATAAATGGGTGAGAATTAAATTCATAAATCATGCCCAATAATTTTAATTATAACTCTTTTAAACATACATAAGTCTTGCTTATTAATTTCATACTTCCTTGATACTTGAAAATAAAACATGCTTCCATAATTCACACATATTCAACTTGTATCATGCTTTAAAAGTTTAAAAAACATATTCACATGTTTGCATAATAATTTGTTCATCCAACCAAACATATAATCAACCAAACATGCTACTATATCATCATTTTAATCATACTTCACAATCCTAGCATGACACTACGCATACACAAATATTCTTGTGCACATACGTACCTTGAATATTGCCTAAACTCGGCCACACTCGCTAGAAATCACATAGCTTGAAGCTTCCTACAAATAAGAATACATAAATATAATAAATCCACTATTCTCACAAATTTCCAATAACTATAATACTCTTTAAACCTAACTAATCAACCCAATTTAATGACATACAAGCCATAAAACTTTTTCTTTTAAGTGGGTGTTTTAAATTCTTTCAAAAAAGACTTGGTTTTATGACTTAAAAAAAAAATCTTGAGGTTTAAAAAGATTTATACTCTCCTTTTAAAACAAAAACTCATAATTACAACACTGCCATTACAAAATCATACTCCCCCTTAACTTCTTCCTTTGGAGCCAGCTTAATGGGCTCAAGTGGCGGATCTAGAAATTTCAAAATGGGGGTGCAAAATTAGATGTTAATTGATATTATTAATGTTTTCATAATATTAATGTTTTTACTCGCTAGTTCTTATTTTATCTACATACATCATCGCTTTGTTTCTTTTGTAATAATAATATATTGATACGAATCTAAAAAAAAAGTCTTAAATGACTATATTATCATTACGTATAAATCATAATTTGTGGTTATAAGAGATTGTATGAATAATGTCAAAAGTTCAAACTTAGCAATATTTATAAAAACAGGGAAAATATATCGTATAATTTATGTTATATGGATAAAATATTTATATAATGTTGATTTTTGTAGAAATTACGAAGGTTGTGTTAATTTTAATACATTAAGAATAATATAAGTTCAGCAAAAATAAGATGAAAATACCATGGCCTAAATATTTACAATTAATTATTGCTTGATTTTCACTACTAGAAAAGTGCCGATTTCTGACGGAAAAAGTCCCTCGTAAACTCCCTGTTTTCCGTCGGAAATAGTGTTTCCGACGAAATTCCGTCGGAATCTATCGTCAGAGAACCCTTTGTAGGAAAAAGGGCCTTTCAGACGGAATTTCCGTCGGAAGCACTTTTCCGACGGAAATCATGCATCGGAAGACATATTCCGGCCCGGGAAAGTCCGTTGTAAATTTTTGACGGAAAACAAATCCGTCGCAAAATTACGACGGAATTTCCGTCGGAAACGTCTACAAAAAAAAAACCCACCCACCCCACACCACCACATCCAACCCCCAATGCCACCCCACAAGCCGCCACCACGCACCTTACCATCTGAACCAACCAGACCCTAAGCCGCCACCACCACCTTAACCCATTCTACCTTAACCCACCTAACCCGAACAAACCCACCAACCAGACCCACCACGACCCTAACCTAATAACCCCGATCTACCAACACCCTAACCCATTCAACCCTAACCGCCACCCACTAAATTAACCCACCCCACAAAACCAAACCTAACCCTGACCCAAACCCTAACCTAGACCCGACCTAAAACACCCAAACCTCTAACCCAAACCCAAACCCCTAACCCAGACCCGACCTAATACACCCATACCCCTTAACCAAGACCCGACCGAACCGTAACCAAACCAACCTTCTCACTACCCTAACCCACCCCACCCTAACCCTTGGCCCTGGAGGCACCCACCACCACCTCCCTCGACCCACCCTTAAACTGACCCTAAAACCACCAACGAGCCACCATAACCCAATTTTTTTAAAAAAAATAAAAACTTTAAAAGAAAAGAAAGAACATTAAAAAAACATCAAAACATACCTTTAATTATGAAATTAGCTTCGAATTTCACCAATTTTAGGTTAATAAAGCTTAATTAGACAATAAAAACTCTAGATCTAGAGTTTTGACTATCGAATTTAACCTTAAAAACTGTATAAAATAAAAAATGTAAGACAATTGGCACGACAAGGGGATTTATAGGGGTGGCAGTGGCGTGAGACAACGGCGGTCGTGGGTGAGATGACGGAGAAAGAAGAGAAAGAGAAGGGAGAAGGAGAGAGAAAGAGGAGGGAGAAGGAGAGGAAATAAGAGAAAGAAACATCAGAGCGAGAAGGAGAGAGAAAGAGGAGGGAGAAAAAGAAAGGAGAGAGAATGAAAAGGGGGAAGTGAAAAAAACGGTTGCGGGTGAAATATAAAAGGGGGCTGAATATTAGGGTTTGAATTTTTTTTAAAAAATATATTTCGACGGAATATTCCGTTGGAAATTTCCAACGGATTTAAATTCCGACGGAAAATTCCGCCGGAAAGCCCATATATTCTGACGGATTTATAATCTGTCGGAAATTTCCGACGGATCTTTAAAATCTGTCGTAAATGTCCGACGGAATAAAAATCCGTCGGAATTTCCTATGTTTTCGATGGAATTAGGTGTCCGTCGGAACCAATGTGTCGGAAATAGGCCTTTTTTTAGTAGTGAATTTGTTGTTTTCATGTTATGAAAATGGCATGGGAGAGCAAAACTATTAGAATACAAATCTATACTTAGTATTTAAAAAAGCAAACCAAAAAAGACATATGTCATCGTTCTATTACACTTCCCTATCATCTTCTTCAACTCAATATGCCACATGTCGTTTTAAATTTTTTTTATTTTTGATTATACAATTCTTCTTAACTCTTTCCTCTTTAATCTTCATCTCTCCTCTTTAATTCAACCTTTTTATTTTCAGTGTCCTTAATTTCCCAACAAGTTGATTCAATCACTTAAATAAAAGATGACCCAACTCAAAATATTTTATTGCCTCATTAATGACTCATTTAATTTTATACACACTTACATATTATTTGAATCATTAATTCCTTTTAAAATAAAATGAATCATTTTAATGTATAAAATAAATAATTTTTATATATATAAATATTATAAAAATATGGAGTATTACAATTTTGTCTACTCTCACGTGGGCTCCTTTGAGGAGTAGAAACTTGAAGATTTTTTTATTTTTTTATTTTTTTTTATATCATGAGAGTCCTAATCCTTTTATGTTAGCTGCGGGGTTTCTGAAGTATGTGCATGAGTACAACTCATATGCTCACAAGGTATTTAAAGCTGCTGCTATTAATGTTTCCCCTACTGCTAGTGCTAATGCGTAGAAGTGCTCCCATAATTATGGCTACGTAAAGATCAATACTGACGTACATGTTCCTACTGGAGGTATGGCTGGCCTAGATGTTGTGATCAGGGGTCTAAATGGTGCTCTTCTTGCTGTTGCCACCAAGAAGACCCATGCAACTGATTCGGTGTGTGCTGAAGCTTGTGCAGTCAGGTTTGCGTTACAGCTCGCTAGAAGATTGGGGTATTCTCGAATATGATAGAGTCAGATGCTATTAATGTTATTCAAGCAGTAAGTAGTGATGATGGTGGCAAAGCTCCGGTTTATATTGTATTTGATGATATTAGGAAAGATAGTATGCTCTTTGATGCTTGTGATTTCTCACATGATAAGCGCAAATGTAATATGGTTGCTTGTCTTGTTGCAAGATGGACTACTAGTGATAATGTGGAATGTGTAACTTTGAGTCCTTTCCCGCCCCAAAGCATCACTACTTTGGCTGGTTTGGATATGATTTAATAATGTGGGCTACTATATTTTATTAAAAAAAAAAACTCGAAAAAGGCAGGAAATTTGTTTACAAGGTAATACAAGTGTCATGGAAGGCTTAGCTTTTTTTTTTTAGAAAGCCACAAAGGCGGGGGTGAGAATCGATCCCAAGATCTCTTGAAATCAGGAGGTAATACAAGTTATATCTCACTCTCAGGTAATACAAGTGTCATGAAAAGATTTGCTTTTAATATCGGTTAATAGATAAATAACAACAAGTGGACAATTCCATACCCGTGCTATGCATAGGTTCTTTGAGCTGTTCATAAATTATTGATTATGTTTCCTTTTTTTCAATGATTGTGAATAATAGATTGATAATTGTTGACATTTTCTCTTTTTTGGTTGATGTAGTTGAAAAATATTTCATGTAATTGTTATGTAATTGTTATTTGTGAAGTATGAGAAAAAATAACGGGGGGTGAATTTTGAAGCGGGAAACCAAATTTACCCCACTCCCCAAAAGAGTTACTTTTTGCAAAAGAGAAAAGCAACTTCACAAAGCTTCAATGGTGTGTTCATCCATGAACACCTAATCTCAAATGATTCTTATAGCTAGCTAAACCAAAATTAAAGTTATTTTCTGAATCCGGACTACATTTTGACAATGCGAAATCATTTAGCTGATATATTGGGAGTTGACTTAGCGGAAGCATTGCAGGAAGAAGAAGGCCATGGTTGCGCAAGGAGGGAGTAACGTTTTGATAGTGAGAATGTAAGTGTTCGAAACCCTATGTATATTGATGCATTGCATGAGGTTTTTTTTTAACTTAGCAATTTAATGAATGAATTAGTACAATTAACACAGTTCAATTGAATTAGCTGAAAAGTTAGGGTTTTTTTGGGGTAATTCGAATTACATAGCTGTTGATATTGAATGTGACAATGCTTAAATTAGGCGGCATATTGTTTATATGTAAGTCATTTTTGGAGCAATTGATGTTGGTGTTGCAAGTCACTTTTGGAGCAATTGATGCTGGTATTGTTACATTGTTGATTGTAACTCGATTAATTGATTTGGGCGTGGTTAATATGTGTGTTGGGATGGTTGATTTGTGTGTTGTGTATGTTGAAATTTGGAGTTGCTTGAAATTAATATTAACATTTGTTGTTAAATTTTGAAACTAAAAATTAGAAAATGGTTGTTCTGTTCTGAAGCTTTGTGTATGCTTGAAATTGAAATTGATGTGTATAATTTAGAGGTTGTTCTTAGTTACTTGTGGTGGTGTTGTGTATATGATTGTTTTAGGGTGGTGTTGGTGGTGATGATGATGATGATGATGATGTTGTATGTGGTAATGAGGAGGAATTTCAGAGTGAGCTTGGTTTTAGTGAAGGGGATGAGGAGGAAATTGAAGAGGGATCAGAAGATGATGGAGATGAATAGGGGTCTGATAGTGAAGGAGAGGAAGGGTGGTCAAATTCTGAGGAAGTAGAAGAGGAGGAAGGAGGTGAATATGGAGGTGCAGGGGCAGGAAGTTCTACTTTCATAACCCCGAAGAAGAACCCCGTACTAGTTAGCACAGTATTTGGTGTGGAAGAGGAAGTACCAGCCCCGAGTGTGGGTATGGTATTTGGTAGTTGGAATGAGGTTGATAGTTATTTTTGGAGTTATGCTAGGCAAAAGGGGTTTGGTATAGTGAGGGCTGCTGCTGGGTTTGGCAAGGTGAAGAGTGATTTGGGGGATGGAACGTTTTGTAAGAAGAAGAGGAATGCTAAGTGGACGTGTGACTGCTACGGAAGACCCTCCAGGAAGCGTAAAGTGGATTTACTTAAGGAAGGGTTGTTGCATGATGAGGAAACAGTTGTGAAACGGAAGACGAAAAAGTGTGGGTGTGAGGTCGAGTTGTATGCTAGTGTTGATGAGGGAGGGAATTAGGTTATTCGTAGGGTACACTTAAAACACAAAGGTCACATAGTCACACCGGGAAAGTCAAAGGATGTAACAATGTTTAGGAAGCATGAGTTGGTGTCTAAAAATGGGGACTTGGTGAACCGTGTGTGTAATGCAAAGAAGTCTAGGGTAAAGGTATCGCAGATGTATAGTTGTTTGGCGAAGGAGAAGAACGGGGTGGATGAAATGTCATTTACCCAGAAAGACTTGGAGAATGCAGTTGCTGAGAAACAAAGACTTGAGCTAACCGAGGGTGATGCCAATGGAATGATAGAGTACTTCAACAAAATGAGTGCAGACAATAAAAAAAATTTCCATCTTTGTAGGTTTGGTAAAGATGGTGCGTTACAAGATGTTGTTTGGGTAGATGCGAGGTGTAGAGCTGCGTATGAAGAGTTTGGAGATGTTGTCTGTTTTGACAGTACATACTTAACGAACAAATTTCACCTTCCTTATGCTTTATTTGTCGGTGTGAATCACCACGGGCAGAGTATACTGTTTGGCTGTGCATTGATCTCTCGGGAGACGGTAGAGACTTACGGTGCTGAGGACATGGCTACATTGCATGGGAGGGAAAGCTCCTACCTCAATCCTGACGGATCAAGATCTGGCTATTAGGAAAGCTGTGCATATAACCATGAGTGACACTTGTCATAGGTGGTGCATTTGGCACATCCTTCAAAAGTTTTGGAAGTACGTGGGTAAGCATGAGCAATATGATGTTGTGAAGGATGAGTTTGAGAATATCATATACGGTAGTTTAGATGGAGAAGAATTTGTAGCTCGTTGGATAGATGCAGTGGAGTATTATGAAGTACAAGAAAACAGTTGGCTTGAAGGTAAGGTTAATCAGCTTTATGTGATTTGTTTGTTTTTACTGCTTTGGTATATGGTTGTTGGTTGCTAAAGCTGATCTACCCTTAAGCTTGCTTGGTTACTGCACTTGCATTATGGGTGATTGTGCGTGCAGCATGGTAGTAGCAATTTTAGTGTTGTGGTGTTGCATGCATTTGTTTTATTATGTACCACTGTATGTGTTGGATGCATTTTAATAAATCAGGTGGCATTTATTTTGTACCACTAAGGTGGAAGATGCTATTATCCATTATTAACATTACTGATTTCCTCTTTGGAAATGATGCATGCAGGTCTATTTGAGGAAAGGGAGATGTGGATCCCAACATATTTGAAAAATTTGTTCTGGGCGGGGATGAAAACAACACAGCGTTCGGAAAGCTTCAATCATTTTTTCAAAGGTTATGTTGACAAGAACACAACCTTGTCTGAGTTTGTGCTTCGCTATTATGATGCTATGACCATAAAGGCTGAGTCGAAAGAGTTGATGACTCCAATACGACCCGCTACGTGAGGCATTTAAAGACGGTCTTCCCTACGGAGGAGGTGTTCCAGAAGTGCTATACAAACGCAAAATTCAAAGAAGTTCAGCGGGAGTGCACCAAGGTGTTGTATGTGCGATGTCTAGATCAAATTGAAATTAGAGATAGTGTGATTGAGTTTGTAATGGAGGACCGTATTTGGATCAAGCCTAAGAATGCAAAGAAAGAGTCTGTGACAAAGGTTCGGAGATGCTATAGGCTTTTGTTTGATAGAACCACATATGAAGCAACTTGTGACTGTAAACACTTTGAGTGTCATGGAATCATTTGTCGACATCTGATTTTGGCCTATGACCTTAGTGGTGTGGGAATTGTTCCTGAGAAATACATTCTTCGTCGTTGGAGAAAGGATGTTCAACGGAAACACACACGTGTAAAAGTAGCTTATCATGATCCACTTAAAACTGAAGAGGTGAGGCAGTATCACAAACTTATGGGGACTTGTGAACCAATTTTCTCGAAGGCGTCTGCATGTATTGAGGCCGTTCAGGATGTGGCAGAAATGCTGCAACTCATGGACCTGAGAGTGGATGAAGTGTTGGCAATGGTTGCCAAAAAGCAGGAAGAGGCAGCTAAGGCCAATGCAGATGATGTTCCTGCAGAAGGTGCTTAAGGTATTGTTGGGACTCCTTCTTCTGTGGCGCAGAACAAGCTACCTCATCCCACAACCACGCCAGTGACGGTTGGTTCCGATCTGCCAAACACCTCAACTCCAGTAAGTGGTTTCCAAGGCAGTTGTGAAGCATCTGCCTCGGGGATGATTAAAGATCCACCATTACCGAAGAAGAAAGCTCACCATACTACAAATTCGCGGTACCCATCATGCACAGAAAAAAAAAAGGCAAACAAAAAGCTGCTAGGGCCAAAAATGCTGCCAAGAAGCAAGCTACCCAAACCCAAACCAGTGTATACAAATGAGGGATTTGGATGGTTCTGTTGGTTACTTTACTGCTGTTAGGGGCAGAAACTCTGGTGGGGGGGGTGTTAGCTAGTCTACTTGGTTTTACTTCTGGTACAGGAAGGTTTAATCCGAATTAGAGTCATGTAATCTGTATTCATTACCAAGTGGTACATATTGAACACATATTAATGTACCATTTGTTGAGATAAAGCAGGAGTGCTTGCTAGTGACAATAACATTGCACTAAATTTACGTCGTATTTGACATTTGCAGACACAATTCTTTTGTTACATTATTTTTGTTGTTGCTATTTTTACTGTTTTCTTTTAACTTTCATGGTGATTAGATTAGATGAAGTAAGCTACCTAACATGGATTTAATAGGAGCTCATCTGTTAGTTCAAAGTCAGCATGGAACAACGTACTTAGTTCCAAGTTAATGGCAGAACAGGACATTTAAAATGGTACATTTATAGAGAGTTTATTGTGCCACTGGAATTAAAAGAGTACATAAAATTAATAAAACTACATGGAAAGCATCAGAAAGCAAATGCAAGAACAAGCAGGAATCAGTCGTCGTTCAACCCAAAATCATGGTATCCTTCCCACGTATCCACGTATGGGTCATTGTAATCAAGCGCATGTCCGTCCCAAAACTCCCCGGAATCCGGATTGACCTTGTTATAGTACCTTAGCTTCGCCGCATTTAACATATTGACATACCACTGTGGGTAGTCATCATAGTCAAAGGGCTCCCTAATGATGAGATCCAAGTGTTGCATCTCATCGTAGCCATTTTCAGCCAACATCTTGCTCCTAAAATACATGCATTGCTCCTCGCTCGAATGGTTCATTTCATAAGGATCCTCGTGAGAGAAATTCATCCACTCTACAGTGACATGAACCTCGCCTTTGTCATAGTCGGACGTGAAATCATGGCCAAGTAGTAGAAGACAATACTTCTCACCTTCCTTATAGTGGTTGTTGAGCATGTCCTCCATAGTTGCATCCCAATCATAGTAACTCATAAAGAGTTCCCAAAACCGAAGCTAATGCCTGTAGTACCACGAAGATCGCACACAATCTATCATTGTTTCATAGAAATGTTTGAGGTTAACACTAATCGCAATCTTGTGAGCATTCACAAGGTAGTGCATGAAACAATACGCCTCTTTGCGAAAGTCTCCGGGACCTCCTATTTTAAATGGCGTGAGGAATGGGTACTCGAGGTGGAAATCAATCCCTGTAATGGGATTTTGAAGCCCACCGCGAGCTATCGTTGCCGATTGGTGCGACCACATAATTTCTTTACCTCTTTAGGGGAGGTAAAAGTCTCGAATGACGTCGTTTGCATCGTGATGACCATTGTTTTTCATGTACTCCAGACGCTTCATAAGTCCCCTTAGGGTCTTATGAGTAGCCACTTTCTTGTCATCACTCAATCCCTTTGCAACAAACACTATCTTGCTCCCACTTCTCCCCATTTGTGTTTTATTTTTTTCTGAAAATATTGTATGCACTGAATTAGCTAGGCAAGTATGAACTAGTTCCTCTGCCACCGTTTCTTATAGTGCTAAAGCCTCAATAAATTACCCTCCAACTACTTTGTGAAATAAAACAATTTATATAATTCCCAGTGAAAGACTAAATGTGCCACTAGTTTAGATAAATAATAAACTGGTACATATAACTATATTTTCTCATATAATAGTGTACCACTGCATTCCACTCACTGACCTCACAATAAGTAGTTATTTTTTTATGCAAGAGTGTAATTCTGAAGGAGTTAGTTGGATAATAACTGCAAAAAATAACTCCCCTACTGCCGTAATTAAAGTCGCAAAGTCAAAAGGGGTAAAAGATTTGATACAAAATTTTACAGTAGTACATTATAATCCCTTTAGTCTCCATATTGTGTAAAGTAGTACATAAGCTTTCATATATTATACCAATAGCTGGGTACTTGTGTTTGTTATGACAAGACATCTCTGTCCCCTAGTGCTGATAGCTGAACCCCCTACGAGCTGGGATGGGTAAAAAATAAATGCATACGATTTAATGACTCATGGTGATTTGGCTACGAAAAATCCAGGTTACAATGGTACAAAATTATGCTATATCGTGCCACTTCTGTATTAAAGGTGTAAAACATATATTTTTTATACCACTAAGAACGAAAATGGTAGAAATTGCAGGCCCTTTGGGTAGTGACTGTGCTTAAAATTGTGAAATTCACAAAAAAATCTTGATTATTGCATGGTTTGGAAGTTTATTTAGTAGATATTATGGAGTTACAAGTCATTGGTGGTTTGGTTGAGGGTGCAGTTACGTCTACCTTAAACCGAAACACATACGAATCGGATTCACTATCTTATCCTTGTATTGAGTTACTTTGTAACACAACATACACTTCCATCAACCCTTGTTTAGGTAGTTATTTAGTTAGTACTCACTCTATGTTTATCGCTTATCGGAATCCAATTTATAGTGCTTCACTGTTCTACCATATTTCTAAAAACATGTTTAGGGACTATAAGGTCTCTTAATAATACCCTAAACATGTTATATTCACCCTAATCTCAATGACCCTAACCATAACCACTTAAGAAGTGGTAGATTTACCGGTCAATATTGTACCATTTTGGACGATATGGTACACCGATATTTTATTAGGGTACCATTAAGAGGGCGACACGTCTAGGGTATCACTTGATGACTTATTGTACTACTGCCATATTAATGGTGTAAAACATATGATTTCTGTACTACTAAGTAACAAAATTGTAGAAATTGCAGGCCCTTTGGGTAGTGACTTAGTGTGCTTAAAATTGTGAAACTCACAAAAAAAAAGCTTGATTATTGCATGGTTTGGAGGTTTATTTAGTAGATATTATGGCGTTAAAAGTCATTGGTGGTTTTGTTGAGGGTGGAGTTACGTCTACCTAAAATCGAAACACATACGAATCGGATTCACTATCTTATCCTTGTATTGAGTTACTTTGTAACACAACATACACTTCCATCAACCCTTGTTTAGGTAGTTATTTAGTTAGTACTCACTCTATGTTTATCGCTTATCGGAATCCAATTTATAGTGCTTCACTGTTCTACCATATTCCTAAAAACATGTTTAGGGACTATAAGGTCTCTTAATAATACCCTAAACATGTTATATTCACCCTAATCTCAATGACCCTAACCATAACCACTTAAGCAGTGGTACATTTACCGGTCAATATTGTACCATGTGGACGATATGGTGTTTATGGTATAAAAGTTCTGACTTAATGTACCATACTATGGAAATGTCCACTTAATGGTACATATGAAAGGGATAAATGTCCCCCACTATATTTGCCGTAGTGAATGGTAACAGTCAAAATTGAGCTTGGTAAATTTAGGGTCCCGGTAAAAATCAGGCGCGAAAGAACAACAACTTTCCCGCTCTTTGTGGTATTGATCATTTACCCCTATATATATACTTCTTCCTTCTTCCATGGTAAATCCCTGTCACACATGACCCTTAATTTCTAGCTCCGACCATTCCCTTTTCATAACACCATCTCACTTCAGAAGCTTGCAAAGTGGTACTCCACAAACTATGTCAACAATGTCATCAGCCTCTTTGGGGAGTCGTATAATTTGTCGACCCTGTGCATCTGCCGACATCTCATGGATCTCTACAAAAATCTACAACTGCTTCGGGGAAGATGCTACCCTCGTCGAATTCCGCATTTCGATGTCCGAAATGAATCCGAAAAGGCCGTATTATAAATGTCGGCACTGCGGTTACTGGGAATGGGCTGTTGATTCCGACCTTGTCAAGGACGGACCACCGAACAACATCGGGGGCGTAGTTCATAGGGTGGAGGTGTTGGAGCACCAAAACATAAACATCGTTAAGATCGGTCTTACAATTTTAATAATTGCAGTGTTATTGTATTTCATATCATAATTCAAGTAATTTGGGTAGTATGCTAATGCAAATGGAAATGGTGTACCAAGTTATGTAAGAAGAATGAAGTACTCTATCTACTGTTATTGTTTACAAATTAATGTACCAAGTTATTGTACTCTGTTTTAAGTTCATTAAGCAACGAATAACATTGTTCTGTTTTCAAGGATTAATATTGTTCTGTTATGTTATTAATTTGTTATTTGTATTTTACTTTATCAAATAAATCATACATAAGTCCAAGTTGTTTATTAGATATTGACAAATGTACCATTTCTTACGATTAGGAACCTCAGTTGTCCTTTTAATTATCCCCATAAACTATAACACCATTTTCATCTATAAAATTCATTGAAAGGATAAATGGTACATTATTCACAAATGTATGTGCCATCTTGGAATTGGGGACATTAAATGGTAGGTTCCTAATTGTGACATAGATTGGCGCGAAACATTTGGAGTTGACGGGTTGCGTTTAATCGTCACCCCATGATCTTATAACTAAGTCCTCCTACTATTTATTCAACTTCCTCCTCCCACTATTTATTCAACTTCCATTCCCCTCTCCATTTCATTAACCTGTCTTAGAAAATCTCTTTCTCCGAATCCCTTTCTCTCACTCTACCCTATAGTTCTCAGAAATCAACCTTTCCATAATATTAACCTCTTTATTTTTTCCAAAAATGGTGAAACAAAACAAAGGAAAGCAGCCAATGGAACAATCACAAATAGATCAACCCAAATACTCAGAGCTTGAGTTCCTTAAAATGAAGGAGGAGATGTTAACAGAGCAATTAAACCACCATGAATTCATATGCAAGAGCTTGAAGGTTCAGTTGAATGATGTTTCAGCTGCCATTGCTAACATTAACAAGGAAAGGGCAAAAACTAATGTTGCACAGAGCACAAGTGTGAACAAAAGTCCACTAAGGTTGGGGGCTAGGAGGAGACCCACCAAGGGAGCAAATTCGGCAGCTATGAAGAGGGTGTCTGGTGTAGGAGGGGAAGCAGCTGGTACTGGAAGAGGAACCACAGATGCTGGTGGACCAAATGGGCAAGATGGGGGAGTAGTCCAACCACTGGTGCAGGTCGTGGCACCAGAAAGGCCCAGGCGGAGGCATAGGCAGGTAAGGCAAAGGAGTCCCGAAAGCCCCAAGGATGTTGCTCCATATGCGCCGTACCATGTCTGTGATAGGTGGTCTCCAGAGGTTTCCCACACGAACTCCGGTGCATACGGACACTCGGCTTCAACCATTGAAAAACTCAACTGACGGGTTAACTAATCTACGCCAATTATTTATATATTTTTTTTATATCTGATTTCAATGGTTTACTCTTTTTATTAACTAGTTGGTTGGACCGCGCGCGATGCGCGCGCACCACTTTGTTAATCAAATTTCAGATGTTAATTAAGAAATAATTTTAAAATACATTTGGATCATTTAGTAACTACACAAATGTTCTAAGCAATATTATTAAAAAAAACTCATCTCTTGCATACAAAACTAAGAATTGAACATATCATCTTATTTCACTTAACCCAATATTTTGGGCTTATTATTCTAACAACACAAATACATTAAAAATCAGCACTTAATTGTAATGTTACATCAAATACTATAGGATTTCCATGGATATAATTTACAATAGCGCCTTCATTAAGTTGGACTTCATAATAGTCAATTACAGCAGCAACTCCATTCTTGATAAAACATTGGATAATTTTGTCATCATGTCTCTTAATTTTTAATTGAGCATCAAACCGAGTATTGTAAAGTTTACAATAACATTGGTTGATTTCGGAAACGAACCAAAGTGTGCTTTAGAAAAATCCAATGGAACATTCTGCATCAATTCAAACATTAATTAATATTATAATGAAAAAACTGTAATTTATAATAAAGATTCACTATCTAAATCAAATTAAAAGAAGAACCATACAATAATCTCGTCTGAATGATATGCCTTAGAAAACACAAATTTAAAAAACAATCCTTCCCATTATGTTGTAATGTCATTCAACCAAGCATGTGTTTCGGCTACTATTTCTCGAGACCCTCTCTCAAAAGGCCTACGACCACGCCTTGTAGAACTGCTGCCACCTCTATTCACCATTTTTCTCTAGCTATTTATGTACAAAATCACAATTGCTCCTTGGAATATATATACACAAAGAATTCAAACACAAGTAAAAAAATGCACTTAATGTCATTAAAAATTTCAATTTTCTTCATTGACTTCAAATCTAAATATAAATTACCTATAACTCTTTTACTAATTAACTTTTGTTACCAAAAACGTTTTCATTCATAACCTTTTCCAATACATATACAAATTATAATGTCTGCCATGTAAAACTAAACAAATGCTAATCTAAAGTAAAATGCTAATAACGTAGCATTAAGTAAAAATATTGGGATACTCTATTCTAATTTTGTGTTTGCATTTACACGACAAATGCATTTAAAAACCACCCGAAGTCCAAATATATTTCACATTGGTTCATTTGTACAGATGGTTTGTAATTAATATTATTATTTGTACAAATAAGTCAATGATTTAGATAACAAATATGCCATAAATTTGACTGGTATTGTAGTCTTACATTTATAAAAAGTTTGTGTTACTTTATCTATCCAAAAAAAAAGGTACATGGATTTTAATTTTAGTTAACTATAGTCCTATCACTAGTTTCACATTAGTATATCATACATACGAAATAATTATTATCATTAAAGTTTAAGATAGATTCAACTATGTAATAATTTCTATGTGGAAAGAGATATATAGTTGTATGTATGTGATTTGGTTTGTGTAATTTTGCATGTTTATATTTGTCATCGCTAGTTTAATATGGTGGTTTAATGCTTTGCCGATGCATTTAGATTTACAGCGTATCCCTGATGAATTCAACAACATTTTATGTGATGGCTCTAATGGTGTTTACCTGCAAGTGCATGGTCACTCTACAATTTGGCAGACTACTATGGCAGACTACAAAAAGGAAAATCATAATTTAGAATGAAAACTAAAAAATCAAAAAGAAAATAATAAGCAGAAGGGCAGGGACGCAAATTTACTGTTCATAAGGATTTTCACCCAAAAAATAGGCATAAATTAAGGGCAGAACCGGTAAGTTACTATTCATAAGGAAAAGCAAAAAAAATGCTACCTTCACCCCTTGAATTTGGCTTTTAAGGGTTATGGATTGGCTTAGTTAGATGTTGTCTGGTTTAATATGTTTGAAGATGAAGACTTTGTTTAATCATGCTGCTTATGAACACTTAATTTAGTTTTGTCTTCTGTTTTTAAAACTAATTCACAGTTTGGAACGGTGTACTGTAATTATATCACATGTGATTAACTGTGATGGAGGTAATTATTTTGAACACTTTGTTTAGTTTTGGCTTCTGTTTTTTTCTCTTAGTTTTATCTATTTTCAATTACATTATTTGTACCATCTGGAACAAAAACCATGCCTATGCCTTTTTCAAAGTACCATTTGTATTATTAGTGGTGCATATTACCTATTTATTTGAACCTTTAAAAAAATTTGCTACGAGGGTAACTAAATGGTACATTGACCTTTACAAAATGTACCACTAAACTAATACGCACCCTTTACCCACACGTAGGTTAATTTATTTAAGTAGGTAATATTTGGTGGTACAATAAAACCTATTTACTTGGTCAATGGTACATATATATACCATGTTCTTCTAGTTAGTGCTTAGCCTAGTCCTGCACCTAGTGACGCTACTGTAGTAGGTTTACCACATGGTAAATGGCATATTCCATTTTGAAAATTACATTTCCCCTCCCACAGAACTGAACTAGTCGAATACTACCTCCAAAGGGGTCCAACCGATTCGCTAAAGTAATTAATTCTCTTCTTTCCTCTCCATCTTCTTCCAACCTTTCTTCACAACAATGGAAAACTTTCATCCACTTCCTGTTTCATTTGTTCAGGTCGTACCCCAACCACATTTCCCCATAATGTACTTCCAGAAATCTGAGAGGGAATACAACGAAGTGAACTTAAATCTCGTTAATTATTTCAAGACAACTGACCACTTAGTAAGTGGTTCTTTCCACCCTATCCAAAATTTGAGGGCACGGCTTCTACAAGGAATGAGCTCCCCAACTCAATTCATGCTTCTCGGAGACGGGAGCCTTGTTCTCGTCCATTTACCCCTAGTAGAGGATTTAGTGGGCTGCTACAACGAAGGAGCAGTTGTATTGATATTTTGGCTGCTCCAAGCCTTCTATTCCTCTTCTTCGATGCGCATGATACCCTATGTATTGGCTGAAGCAATTGATTTGGAGCCCCTTCTGAACATACTCGAGGTACCCATATATGCCTTCCCTATGATGTGGCGTAATATATTTGTTGGGTCATACACGGATACGCTCCATGTACTGAAGGTCGTCGACGGACATACCCACATGAGGCTTAATATATCGGGTTACACGATTAAGCCAAAGGTCCACCAAATTCTGCCTATCAGAAAGAGATACCATCATGTCAGTTACACAGGAGAGTATCTGGCCTCAAGCCGTAGCCAGGAGACTACCATACAGATTGGATCGTTCGCTTTATGTTGGAATGCCAGAGGATGCACAGGCCTTCGTTTGTTCGTAACTTTACAACCCTGCATCAGCATTATAACCCAATTTTACTAATCATATTGGAAGCTCGTGTAGGCAACCACTACGCAAAGAACGAGCTGTTGGGTGATATCCCAGGTGACTATGAAGTCGAGGCAGCTGGTCCGGACAACAACCCAGGGGGAGTTTTGGTGTTCTAGAGGACAGTGGCACTTACTGCTAAGTTCTCGTACACATCAACAAGGTAGAGGGAATGGTTTTGGATGTCGTTTTTCAACTATGTCCTGTATTTGCTTCACATAGTTCGTACAACTTATTTCTTTAAACTAATTACGTTGTTTTTAAGTGTTATTAATAAAAATATTTTTTAATTTGAAGCCTCCACCACCAACATGGACTTACATCCCACCCCATTGTAGGCGTCGCTCGAAGTGCGCCAACGTTAAAAGCATGTGTGAATATGCTTGGCACTCATAGAAAGTGGGAATTGACATAATACGATTAGGGACAAGGAAAGTAGGGAGCCGCCAACAAGTTTTTAAGGAACTTGTAAACCGTTCACGGATCATAAAAGGCAACCACGATTAAGGGACAACGATAGGCAACAACGATTGACCCGTGAAGGTTACACCCCATTCATAATCCATGAGATTACTAACTCCATATGGCTCGGAACCACGAAAGGAGGATCGGGGATGATGGTACGAAGTGAGTCATGGAGTCACATTCGCCCGTATTGGCCTCTACTCGATTCTTATAGTGAAAAATGATTCCTGCGATCTCAAAGGCATACAAACAAAATATTCAATTCGCTCCAAACTATTATTATGCTAAAATGGTTTAATATTAATGCAACACATTATTCTAAAATATTTGTGATCACTTGATTAAACAACAAGACTAAAAAGGAACCTAAACCGGTTGTCCAAATTATCTTATTAGGCGTGATTTTCAATTACATATTCCCTTTAAACATGCAATATAATGATCATAAATATAATAGAATAACATCAATATTGGAAGCAATTTAACAATAATTCCAACAATACAAAATCGTTAGAAAAATAATAGAAATAAAAGGAACATAATTCTTACTTTGATTCTGTTTGTTTGCAACTACAAAATAATAAACGACTTAGTAACTTCAAGGAAATAATAATAAAATAATAATTAAATTAAATTAAATTAAGTAAAGTAAAGTTGATTTGGGGCCAAACCCTCAAACAGTTCTACCTTTCACGCCTTGGCTTAAGGAAGAACCACGAGTAAAGTATGGACTCCTTGGAGTGCTTGAATAAGGAATTTTAAAAGAAGAAGGGTAGGCTAGTGTTTAGGCTAGAACATAGAAGTGAGAAAAAACTAGAGAATTCTTGATGCCCCGTACATCAGAAATGAGGGGGTATTTATAGAAAAAATGTGCTGAGGGAACACACGAAACCCTAAAATGATAAAAACCCTATAAAAGTATCCCGCGACATGGCAAACTGTAGCGTGACACGGGAAAGCCCACCGTCAGAAGGGAAACATTCTCGTGACACGGTGCAAATTTTGTGTGATGCGGGAAATATTTAGTAAACGGGGGAGAAAACGCGTTAAGGGTTTACACGGAAAGGACACGGAAATTCCCGTGTCACAGCAGGTTTCCCGTGTCACAGCAGGTTTCCCGTGTCACAGGAAATCCCACCGTCAGACGGGAAATTTTCCCGTGACACGGTGGACAGCTGCCATGGCGCGGGAATTTTCAGTCCTCTTTTCCGTCTAAATTCATTTTTAACCTTAATTTCGTTAAGCATTTTAAGTGCTGATTGATAATTTCGGGCCTTTTTCTGATATATTGTTATTTGGGCTAAAATAAGAAAATAAATAAATAAATAAAAGGTTTGGGCCAAAAATGAATAATAAAAAAAGGTTTGGGCTAAAATTAAATAATAAGTTTGGGCTGAAATTAAAATTATGTTTTTACCAAACATCAAGACTAATCCATGGACTATTCAAAAATACGAATTAAATACGAATTTTTAAGCACTCTCTGGATTAAATACTGAAACCGACCAATAGTGGCGGTGAAAGGTTGTTCATCATCGGGTTTGGTTTTGGGGAGACATTTTTAGGTGTCTACAGAAGCCCCCACTTTGACTGAGTTTGTAGAAACGTCAGTTTCAAAAACGATAGTCAAAGTAGTCGATAGGGACGGAGAATGATTTAAGACGTTCTGCGATCCTAAATCACTCTGTATACGCCAATACCTGCAGAAAATGTTAATTCCACAGATAAAAGAGTAAAGGGATAGAACGCTTATCATATACTAGTGTATCGGTGACAAATGAGTTTGGTATTTTCCTATGCTTGAAGGAATCCACCGGATGACGTTTGTTGAAATGTTTTCCATGCTTGAGGAAAGCCGACTGAGGAGTTTGGTAGTTTTCTAAGCCAACCAGATGATACTTTCCATGCCTGAGGAAAGTCGACGTATGAATTTGGTGTCATTCTATGCTTGAAGAAATCCACCGATGATGCTTTCCATGCTTGACGAAAGCCGACTGAGGCAGTTTTCTATACTTGAAGAAAAATCCACCGATAACGCTCTCCATGCTTGAGGAAAGCCGACTTGGCGGATTTCTATACTTGAAGAAAAATCCACCGATAACGCTCTCCATGCTTGAGTAAAGCTGACTTGGCGGTTTTTTATACTTGAAGAAAAATTCACCGATAATGCTCTCCATGCTTCAGGAAAGCCGACTTGGCGGTTTTCTGTACTGAAAGAAAAATCCACCGATAACGCTTTCCATGCTTGAGGAAAGCCGACAACCACTGTAATCGCTGAAATTTGCAAGTGCATGATGGTTCGATTATCCCCGAACAGGGCCGCAGATGATTCACACCTTCAAGTCAATTATCCGACCATATTAGGTGTTTAAAATATTGATTTTGACGCTTCCTAGGGGCAAAACAGTAATTTTGATACCCTTCAACCGTCAGTTAGAATTTTCCGCGTAATTTTACTGAAAAATTAACTGTCCAATTTGCGCGGAAAATCGTGCAATTTTGGTCAAATAACTAGGAATATTCGTTGCCAGCTTCGAAAAGTGTGCAGGACAAGACCCAGAACTCCGTGCCACGTGGATAAATCCCGCGACACGGTCCTAGGTTGCCGTCAAACGGGAGAAACTCCCGTGTCACAGGATTTTTTTTTGGCACAAAAAAATCTCACGCGCTTCGTTCCACACGCCTGAACACTGTTACTCAATGACAGGAAATGTGGAACGGTAAAGGGGTCGTGCAACGGTTATTTTGGCTTTAAATATCAGACATTGCTCCCATTTTTGTTCACTCACCATTTCTCTTTCTTCTCATGCTCTTACTTTTCATCTCCATTTTTCACCTTAATTTGCTCGGTTTCCCGTGCCACGGCGACAACTCACCGGCGCACGGTTTGATCCCCGGCAGACGGATCTCCGTCCCGTGTCACAGCGGTTCTGCAGGTTTTTTTTTGTTTTTATTATTATTTTTTTTTTCGTTGAGAATTCGCTGCTGCTCGTTGCTGCGCTGCTGTTCAGAGGTCGGTTCTACTGATCGGAGCTCCGTCAACCCCTGGAATCACCGTGACACGGGATTTTACCTCCGTGACACGTTATCTGTTCACCGTGTCGCGGCGTAGCGTGACCGTGTCGCGACGGCTGCTCTGGGCTTCACGGGTTTTCGAGCTTTTGGAGCTCAAATCTTCATCAATCCTGCTCTAATTTTTGCTAATTTCTTCATTTTTGGTTCTCCACAAGGATCTATGTAAGTTTCCCTTGATTTTTCCTCGAATTTGCTTCAAATGAGTAATTTCATGAAAAACCCTTAAAAATCAATTTGGGATTTTTTTTATTTTGAGGTTTATGTTGAAATTCTTGCTATGAATTTACTTGTATATTTATGTATGCGTGTTTGTGAGCGATTTGAGACAAAAATTGCATGATTTGGTGAAGAATTGAGCAAATCACCAATTTTGGTACTACTTGGTAAATGGTGCTCTTTGTTGTTCATGTTGTTCTTTTGCACTTGAAATGATGACATGTTGGTTGTAGATCTTGTAAAATATGCTATGATGCAACGATATATTTTTTTTGTGCAATTTTGAGACATGTACTACATTGTCATGGAAAACATAGTATCATGCAATTAGGAGAACATAGTATTAGTTCGTCATGGAGAAACTAAATACTATATATAAATAATTCCATTATTTTGCCAATTTTAGCCTTGAGGTAAAAATTTAGCGTATAATGCAATAAATAACTAAATAAATTAGGAAGCGATGCTAAGCACTTAGATTTTTTATTAAAATGCAACTCGATATAAATAACTAAATGTCTTAGAAAATTATGCTAAGCATTTAAATTTTTATTTTTATAATAGCATGCCTAGACGACGGGATCGCGATCTTTCCACTCATGGCCGGCGTCTGGCTTTTCGGGAGGACACTCCCACGATTCCCAAGGGTATGGATGACGACGCCTTAGAGTCTGAGCCTCGGGCCTCTACGGGTAGAGGTAGGTGGGTTCCACCCCCATGGACCAACGACTAGTTGGTTTTCTTTCGTGAGAACCACGTTTCTCATCGCCCACTTGCCGGCATAGTTAACGGCACGGTTCGCCACCACGGTTCTGGAGCCGGAGATTTGATTCCTCGACTTCATCGGATTATCACGAGGGATCCTGCTACGAACGCCTTCTGGGAATCAGCTGGTTTAGTGGACTTTTATTCGGCGATCGTAGGGTTTCGTAGCCCCCGGAGTTGTGGTGCGACAGTCGTTCGCACATTGTTGGAGTATTTTTGGGATACTACCAACACCTTTCACTTTGCTTGGGGGGAGATGACAGTGACCCCTCTGGAATTTAGCATGATTAGCGGTCTACGCTTCACTGACCGGGCCGTAGCACAGATGTCTGATCCTTCTTGGGGAGCAGCTGAGGCAGTTGATTTATTAGGTCCAATCGTTCAGCATAACAGAACCCATCCAGTGTCTTGAGGTGGTCCTAGGAGCGGGCGATCAGAGCTGGCTTCAGTTCTAGCCCGTGGTTTGGACATGGAGGAGACATCAGCTGAGCAGCGAGTGCAGATCTTCATTTTGATTCTCATTTCCATGACTTTTTCTCCTAATAGGAGTTCGCGTGCACTCCTTTGTAACCTCCCTTCTTTAGTCATGATCAGTGAGATAGGATCCTTCAGCTGGGCCAGCCTCGGATATGCCGACCTTCTCTTGTCGTTACGTCATGGCTGTAGGCAACTGAACGACGAGTCCCCTGTCACGGTTTATGGAGAGTCGTAGAGGTGACGATCCTTTCTTCTTCTTGTTTTACTTTAATTTCTTCGACTCATGTGCTCAAAGATTACTTTTCATTGCAGCTATGGTTCTACGAGTACTTCCCAGGATTGGCTCCTCGACGGCGTCATGGAGCAGTTCATGACTTCCTTGTCAGGGCCAGCTGGCGTGACCTAGGAGAGTCACGGGTGAAGTTTGTCTCTGCACTGCACGGGCTGCTACGCCGAGGCACCTCTTCTGTTGGCGTAAGAATTAGTTTTGTAGCCTATTATTATCTCTCTTGACGTTATTTCCGGTGCTTCATGCATTTTTTTATGGTTTTCAGGTTGCTATTGATGTCCAATATCGTCCTTGGGTTGGGATGACTAATCTTCCCGAGGCCTTGCAGCTTTCAGCGTACCGCACTGTTTTGGTTGGTACCTGACGCTTTATCTAGTATCTGGGGTAGCGTGTTGTTCGTCAGCACAGTGGTGATCGCTTTGTGGTGCCCTTATCTCCACTGGAGTCGATGATGGACTCGCGCTTGCTTAGGGAGTTGATAAACAGGGGAGAGCGCTACACTTTTCCTTGGCAGGAGCTTATGCACATGGAGGGTAATTATGCGCAGGACTTGCTTCCCTCTCTGGCTCCTCCACCCCGCCTTCCTGAGGTATGATTTCTTTTGAGGATTTTTTACGCTTGTCTCTATTTAAATAGTCGAATAACTTGATTATTCGATCGTATTTTCAGACGACTGTTCGACCCGTGGGGAGGATTGAGATTCCGCCTCAATATGTCTGCTACCCAGGGCCGATTGGTATTACTGAGGACCATATTGCTGACGCGCCAGAGGGTTTCAGACAGGCGCAGGAGTCTCTGCCTGAGGTTTTTGAGCCGGTAAGCTTTTGATGCATTATTCATCCCTCTTAACACCGCTTTTTACTGATTTTTCTTTGTTTAATTCTTAGCCTAACCGCCCGGAGATGATGGGATTCATGAAGCTGGTTGATGCTCTGAAGTACTGCATCATCAAGCTTCGGCGTGGCGCGAGTTGTCGGAGCAGTTCTGGCGATGTTTTTGAGGTATGTTCACTTTCTTCCATTTCTACCATTTGTTTTACTTTGCATTGTTGACATCTTTTGATTTTGTATCCTTCAGGAGCAACGGAGGTCCCGCTCGCGCTCGAGGCATAGAGGCTCGGACGAGGGGGAGCCTAGTCGTGGTAGACGATCTCTTGAGGTTTATCGGCATTCTCAGTCTCCGCGGGATCCTCAGATTTCTCAGCCGTTTCAGCAACCTCAGTCTTCCCAGCGCTTTCAGGGTCAGGGTCAGAGGCAGCGACAGTCGTTTTCACATCCTTCACAACCTGATTTTAGGCCAGTTTTGACTCCCGTGGATCCTGGCTTATTTTCAGCTCTGTCGTCTAGGATTCCTCCACCGGTGTCGGGCTTGTTTTCAGTTCCAGTGTATGGGACGATACCTCCACCGACGATTCCCATTTCTTTGAGTCAGTCTACACCGTTTGCCGGTTGGACAGGTCCTGCTTTGAGTTTGACTGCTGCTGGAGTTATAGGGACTAGTAGGGATACTACTCCTCGTACTCGGATGATGGCGGGACTCTTTGGCTCACCGTTCCCATATTCACATGCTGGAGATGATACTGATCCTAACTCTTCTAGTTCTGCAGATTTTTGACCGAGGGTCTTTATTTGTACATACTGTGATGACACTTGACGCTGCTTATTTATTATGACTCATTTTGTACATTATTCACAGCTTCTGTATTTATTAGTGTGTGTTAGTGTGTGCTTGAGACTCATTGTGTGTGGTTGTGTATTTATTAATGAAGCGACAAAAAAACGTAAGTGGAGTAAGTGGAGGGTACCGACCTTCCCCAAAAGAAAAAGAAATAAAAAGAAAAGAAAAATCTGAGTAAGTTTTACAACTACTCCAAAACAAATATGTTTGGAAATGGGACGAGGTTTATAACTTCCTCAAAGAAAAATAAAATAAAAATAGAAATAAAATGATAAATAATAACGATAAAAAAAATAATAAAAAATAATAAATAAATAAATAAAAATAAAAATATTAAAAAACAGTTGAGAATTTTATTAGGAATGAAACTCTCGAAAAACAGAAAAATAAACGGTGAAGATAAAATACTAAAAAAAATCCGGATAGATACAGGAAAAGATAAAAAAAATAAAATGTGTGGGCGTCGCGACATGGCACTGTATACCGTGTCACGGCAAGATCTGCCGTGTCGCGGCACAAATTCCCGTGACACGGTGGGACTTCCCGTGTCACGGTGTGCGTATTCTACAACGGTGTGGTTTACGCGTATAGAAAAATAATTTCTGAGTAGGTCCGAGCGTTTTTGCTATAAAATAGGACCAGTATATTCGTGATATGCATAATTACAAAACACAAAATAATAGAATTTCATATTTCAATAATAATGTCTCAGAATTTCTGAGTAGGTCAAAGAATAATAATGTCTCAGAATTATTCTTTGACCAATGCTGACAAAAGAGAGTTGGAGTTGTTTCATGTCAGGGGTTACTAGCCCTGAGGTATGTAGCGATTGAACATGATTTTCTTAGGGCGGCATTAGACTATTGGAGTCCGGAGACACATTGTTTTAAATTTGACTACGATGAAATTTGTCCCCTGCCGGAGGAATTCGGCGCCAACTTTGGATTTCCTGCCAGAAATCTTATTACCATGCCTACCCTACGTGAGTATTATTACCAAGACTTTGAACGCCATCTGAATCTAACAGATCCAGATTTAAATAGAATTGTGTGAGGTAATGAGGTAGACTTAGAAAAACTTTCAAATTTATATTTCAATCGCCCTGTCTCTGAGTCTTATTATGTATACCGTAGAAGGGCATATATTTTTTGCATGTTTAGCAAGATTTTATTTGAAAACGGTAGGGTAGGACATGCTTGTCTAGCGTCTGTGCTTGAACATGTTGAATCTGGGAGGTCTCCTATGCCTACGTGCCTTGGAGAAACATTTCGTGGCCTTGACGAAGCAAAAGCTGACCGGAAAGCCATCAGGAAGGGCTCTCTAGTACTGCTGCAGGTAAAAACACGCTCTGAGTAACCCCCGTGATACAAAACAGGCACCGTGTCACAGTGGACTCTGCCGTGTCATGATGAAATCTGCAAAATAATTTATTTTTTTTCGACTGTTTGTTTTTTTTTTTTTTTTTTTTTTTTTTTTTTTTTTGCAGATTTGGTTGATGGAGCGTCTAGAACTTTTTGAAGCCCCCGACGATATTGAAAAATATGGCCCTAATGATCTAGTCCGCATGAAGAAGAATTACTCTGTGAACATGTCGTATGAAGACTGGAAAAATTTCTTTGCAAAGAGAGAATTTTCCATTCGTTGGGTGGTGCCTTGGTGGAGGCTTACTAGGATGGTTGGTACGAATGATACTCCGTATTGTCGTGTTCCTAGTATCTCAAGACTGACTTTTTATTGTCCTTCTCGACTGATGCGGCAGTATGGACTTGAACAAGTAGTTCCACGCTATAACGATAGTCCTCGTGAAGTATCGTTGCATGAAAGTAATGTTCACAAATACGAGACTTATTGGATTGGAAGACCTTTGTGGACCGTTCCTGCAAGTAACCAAGCTCTTCCTCCCTTATCTAGTGCATACAAGGCATGGTTGAATCCTAGAAGTAGGAGGAGAAGAGTCGGATCACGCAAATCTGATGTGAAGAGCCGTCTTGGAAATAAGAAGGCGCCTCCTAAATATCGTCTAGGTCCAAGAACACAAGGGATTGAGTTTAAGACTCCTATAATGCCGAAAAGGAAGAATTATGTGAAAGGGAAGGGTAAGGAGAAGGTGGTTTATAGAGAGAAACAAACAAAGAATTTTAAGAAAGGTGAAAGGGGTGAAAGTTCGACTAGGGTGTGACGGTTCGGGCTACAAAAGACACATTAATGGTGAAGGCCGACCTAGTTGAAAAAGAAAAGGAGGATCCTAAAGTGAAGAGGGATTAGATCAATATTGCTTTGCTTTTATGATTTATAATTTTTTTTAAAAAAAATAAGGCGCATGATGCCAATGATTGTAGTCACATTTATTTCAATAATAATAAGAAAAAATTACAATGACTTTTTTTTATTAATATCCGAGTCAAGGAGTCGGACGCAATGGAAGAATAAAAACATCGAACAAATAACTGAATTCGCAAAGACTGCGTCACTAAAAAAATATTGGAAAATCTGAAATTCCACCGTGCCACGGTGGAAAATTCCGTGACACATTGGAAATTCCCGCGTCACGACATTTTTTTTTTCAGGTCCACTGCGCCACGGTGGAAATTTGCTGTGACACAGTACAGTTTCCCGTGGCGCGGCAAACTCTCTCTCTTTTTTTATATATTTTTTTATTATTTTTTTTTTGCAATTTCGCCGTGCCACAGTGGACTGTGCCGTGACATGGTAGATTGTCCCGTGACGCGGAAACCCTCCCCCTTTTTTTTCTGTTTTGTTATACTTGATCGACGGATGGAGGATTTTATTTTTTTAAAGTGGTCGGGCCCCCTTGAGGGGTTGCCTATGTATCCTTAAAAAGGAATCAGGCCAAACGTAGCTCTATTGGGTCATGAACCCAAGCGACTAGGCATAGAATTTCTTGAGTTGATCCAAGTTGGTTAAATTGTGGAAACCGTTATCGTCCATGTCTACCAATTGTGTCGCTCTGCCGGACAAGATGGCTTTAACAATGTACGGGCCTAACCAATTTGGTCTGAATTTTCCTCTTGGATCCAACACATTTTTGTGAAGTGCCTTAAGCACCAGGTCACCTTCTTTGATGTTCCTAGTCTTGACTTTTTTATTAAAATGTCGCGCCATACGCTGTTGGTAGGTTTGGACATGATGCAAAGCTGCCAAGCGTTTTTCATCGAGTAAGACTAGTTCATCATATCTTGCTCTAATCCAGTCGACTTCATCTAGTTGACTTTCCAACGCGATTCGGAGAGAAGGTATTTCGAGCTCTATTGGTTGTACAGCTTCAACTCCATAGACCAGAGAAAAAGGGGTAGCCCCCATTGATGTACGAACAGAGGTTTGATAACCCCAAAGGGCGAAATGTAGCTTACTTGGCCAATCCTTGTAATTTTCTGTCATCTTTTTGATGATAGTTTTCACATTTTTGTTGGCCGATTCGACCGCACCATTGGTTTGTGGTCTGTAAGGTGATGATTTGTGATGCTTGATATGATATTTTTGTAATAATTCCGCAGATTCGGCTTGGAAATGTGTTCCATTATCACTGATCATCTCATGAGGTACCCCATAGCGGCATATGATATTTTTCTCAATGAATTGAGCTACGTGTTTCGTCATTAGCTTAGCATATGAGGCAGCTTCGACCCATTTGGTGAAATAGTCGAGTGCTACGAGGATGAATTCATGCCCCCCTTGTCCTGGTGGCGTTATTTTTCCAATGATGTCGATGCCCCAAGTGGAGAAAGACCATGGAGAAGTATATGTGTAGAGGAGTGATGGTGGAACGTGCTGTAAATTTGCAAAGACTTGACACTTCATATATTTCTTGACGTATTCGTGACAATCTCTCTCCATAGTAGTCTAATAATAACCTTGTCGTGGAATCTTTTGGACTAACATCTTTGCATTCATGTGCGTTCCACATATACCGGCATGAAGGTTTTACATGGTTCTATGTGCTTCTTTCTTGGCTATGCATAAGAGATTTCTCCCCATTGTAGTCCTCTTTTGGAGTTCTCCCCTGATGAGCACATACTGTGAGGCCAGGAGCCTCAAAGCACGGCGTGCCCTTTTATCAGTATTAGGAGGGTATTCTCCTCTTGTCACATAATTAAGGATATCTGTATACCATGGCTCTTCATCTTCTTCTTGTGATTCCTGTTCATCGTCGAGTGCGTGAACATAAGTCGGTTCATACCTTCTTTCTATGGTCAACGACATTCTGATTGTGTCTATTGGAATTCGCACCATTGATGCTAATTTAGCTAGTGCATCGGCGAACTGGTTTTCTTCTCTAGGCAAGTACGTATATTCCACTTCATCTAGTTGCTCCGTGAGAGTTTCCAAATGAGCTTGATACGTAGCGAGACTTTCACTTCTCACCTTCAATCTCTTGGAGATTTGGTTAATGATTAGTGAAGAATCACCGTAGATTCTGAGCTTCTTAATTCCCAAGGCGACAACTGTTTCTAACCCCAAAATACATGCTTCATATTCTGCGGCATTGTTGGTGACGTCAAAGTCGAGCTTCGTGAAAATTGGGATATGTTCTTCATTAGGTGATACAAGTAAGACTCCTACACCACAACCTTTTTGGTTTAAATATCCATCAAAATAGAGCGTCCAGCTATCATCTTCGGTCATGAGTAAATCTTCGTTAGGGAAATCGTACTCATCTTCTTCTTTCTCAACTTCTTCTAGTAGAAAGTCTGCTAAGAAGTCAGAAACCGCATAACCTTTGATTGCTATTTGTGGTAAAAATTTCAAGTCGAACTGAGCAAGATTGACTATCCACCTTGATAATCTGCCAATGAGTGTTGCTTTTTCGAACAAGTATTTGAGAGGATCCATCTTGGACACGACATGCACTGTATGAGTGAGCATGTAATGTCTTAGTTTCTGCGCAGCCCACACAAGTGCGAGACATAAATTTTCAAGTGGTGTGTATCGTGTTTCGTATCCTTAAGCTTCTTAATCAAGTAGTAGATTGCATTCTCCTTGCTATCAATCTCTTGTGCTAGCATTGCCCCCATCGTTTCTCTTGTGACCGTAAGGTAGAGTTGAAGAGGAAAGTCAGGTATTGCGGGCGCTAGCACGGGTGGGTTTGCCAGGTACTCTTTGATTTTGTCGAAAGCTTTTTGGCAATCGTCATCCCATGTGAGTGGGACATTTTTCTTAAGCTTCTTGAATATAGGTTCACATATCGCTGTGAGTTTTGATATGAACCTACTTACATATTGCAACCTTCCAATGAAACCTTGAATCTCCTTCTCATTCTTGGGCGGTGGCATGGCCATGATCGCTTTTACTTTTGTGGGATCTATTTCAATCCCTCGAGAATTGATTACATATCCAAGTAATTTGCCTGACGTGACTCCGAATGCACACTTTGCTAGATTTAATCTCATGTTGTACTTGCGGAGTCTTTCAAAAAACTTGCGAAGTGCAATGATGTGTCCTGGGCGATCTTTAGACTTGACGATCATATCATCGACATAGACCTCCACCTCTTTGTGCATCATATCATGTAACAATGCAATAGCTGCTCTTTAGTAGGTGGCACCCGCGTTTTTCAACCCGAATGGCATTACCGTATAGCAATATGTACCCCATTGTGTGATGAATGTGGTTTTCTCCATATCTTCTTCACCCATCAATACTTGATTATATCCGGCGTAGCTATCCATGAATGATATGAGTGCATGGTTTGCCGTGTTATCGACCAGAATGTCAATGTGAGGTAGAGGGAACCCATCTTTCGGGCTTGCTTTATTGAGGTCCCTGTAATCAACACACATTCCGACCCTTCCATCCTTCTTTGGAACTGGAACCACATTTGCTATCCATTCTGGATACTTGGATACTTTGATGAAACCTGTGGCCAACTGCTTTCTGATTTCTTCTTTGGTTTTGAGAGCCACATCCGGTTTCATACGGTGTAGCTTTTGTTTGACAGGCTTCATACCTGGAATGAGTGGTATCGTATGCTGAGCTATATCCCTGTCAATTCCTGGCATATCTTGGTATGACCAAGAAAATTTATCAACAAATTCACTAATAAAGTTAATTAGCTCTTTGTGTTCATCTTGACTTAGTGTTAATCCAATTTTTACTTCTTTAATAGTCGTATCATTGGAAATATTAACTGTTTCTGTATCTTCGATAACTGCCGTTTTATTTTCGTGTTCTTCCATTGCTTTTATTATTTCTTTGTCATTTTTATCATTAGCAAAGCAATATTGATCAGGGCTAGGGGAATGACACGCATCGTAAGCAAAGGTACTCATTTTTATTGAATTCATCGGTTAATACATCAAGAAGGGAAAGGTCAGCTGAGACCTCACCGGAAAGAGAAGACTCAACAAGAGACTCAGGATTGGACTCTATAGAAGAAAGAGGGTCGGCCTCAGACTCGAAGGACTCGTCTACAGACTTAGACTCAGACTTAGACTCGGACTCGGACCCAGACGACTCAGACTCATCAAACATAGGACCTTAGCCAGCAGTTATTTCCAACTTCTCTCCGCTTAGCGTAGTGATCCTCAATGTCTTGCACCATCCCTTTGAAATATTATCCGCTTGGACGATTAACTCGGAGGGGTCAAAATCTTTGTTTGCTATAACATCTTGAACGAGCTTGGAATTATCATTGCAGACGGGCTTAGATTCATTCTTCTCCATTCCAAAAAGAAGGTTAATGCCTAGATCATCAGAGCTTGGGCTAGCTGGTTTGTCAGTTGTGAAGATCTCTTTGTCTTCATCAACAAAGTCACAATCGAGGAACATCTCGAATCCTAGTTCACGCTTCCCATCGTGGATGAATGGCTAAGGGAATTCAAATCATGGGAAGTTTTCCCCTTCTTTGATGTACTGGCCATTGAAGGTTAATGGATATGGATCCATGGCCATTTCCGTCTTCATGATTCGAGTGTTATTGCGAGCCTTCATTTTCAAGAGGGCTTGTTTCACATCTTCTTTTGTTGTCTTGAATCCCAAGCCAAAAGTATCTTTCTTGAGTGCACCAGGATGGCCCCAAAGTTCAGCCATTTTCTTTTTGAGTCCGAGGGTCATTCCAGAGAAATGCCCTTGTGTAGGGAATATTTTCAAGCCTTAATCCCACTAGCTTGAACCCCACTGTGATCATACACTAAAGTACGGTGGCGTCCAAAAGGGAAGAAGATAGAGCAAAAGAGTCGCCAACAAGTTTTTTTTAGGAACTTGTAAACTATTCACGAGGTGAAGGTTACACCCCTTAACGATCCAAGAGATCGTCAACTCCATAAGGTCTAGAACCAAATAAGGGTTCGGGGATGAAGGTACAAATCCAACCTAAAAGAGATTGAACCTGCCCTAATAATAGGCCTCTACTTTATTCTGATCGTATTCATGTGCGCTTTTTAATTAACATGTAATCAATAAGATAACCCTAAACCTGTTTATCTATGTTGGTTGAATTTTAATGCACAAATAAACTATTATTGGCGATCACTTAAAATATAATCACATTAACCCTAACAAGATTATTAAATATCTTATTAAGCTTGATTACAAGTACCAAATTCCCTTTAAGCATGCATAGAAGGTGTGATCAAGCAATAACAATAAATATCATCAAGCAACATAATAAATTATCAATAATCATGAATAATAATTATAATAATCATAATAATAATAATCATCAAAATAATAATAATCATAAATTATAACAATTATAATCATAATCATGTTCATGCTAATATTAAAGCATAATAAAAATAGCAAGATCCTAGGCATGATACTAACAAGATTAATAACAAACCCTAGCATGTCACTAAACAATAAAAATCAAATCTTTAGCCCTAACATAATACTAACAATCATAAATATTAGGAAGAACATAGGAAGCATCGTAACAATCATATTTAATATTAAAATTACCCTAGACATGATACTAGGAATATCATAACGCCCTAACATAACATTAGGAACCATAATAACAACCTAAGCATGATTTCTACATAATAACATCAATAAAAACCATTAAAGTACTTACTTTGATGCCTCGTACCTCTTTCTAATAACAAAATACACACGTTAGTAACTTCAAGGAAAATAATAAACAAACAATTAAATTAAATAACGGAAATAGAGATTTGGGACCAAACCCTCAGAAATTAAAACCTTTCACGTCCAGGGCGAAGGCAACTTCGAATATGGCTAGGTGTATCTAAGTCTTGCGAATGCGGAATTTTGTATGAAAACTATGTTTAGGAGGAGATGAATGAGAGAGAATTAAAAGAATGCTAATGAATGTTGATGAATGGTGAGAATTGATGAATCTTGATGAATGAAAATGGAGTTTTTAATACGATATTTATAGAGAAAATTAGCCAAAAAAGATAAATTAACAAAACAGAGTCTGACGCTCAGGAAACAGAGCTGGCGCCAACCCTGGCTAGCTGGCGCCAGGCACCAGCACTAGCGCCAGGCGCCAATGGCTAACGCAGGGCGCCAGGCCTAGTTCTAGGCGCCAAGGCCTGGGGTTAGACGCCAAGCTTGATTTTAACGGGTTTTTCGAAAATCTTATAAGTTTACCGTACTGGAGGATAAAATAATATAATTTCTTCGAAAATGCTATTTGATTTTGATTAAAACTCTTAAAAGTTAACAAAGTTAACTTATCAATGCTAATTGAATTAGGAATGATAAGAACCTTCTAGAACAATCTAGAAGACTAAAACCATTCCTAATTGCATTAGGAATGATAAATCTTATTAGGCCCTCCCCAAGATCATTGGGCCGTACATAAAGCTCAAACCGGGCCCAATTTAGTAAATTGGCCATAACTTCCTCAATATTCATCGAAATTGGGCTTATAATATATCGTTGGAAAGGTCTTTGCAAGCCCCATCCAACTACACCACTATTGGACCCATATCATGGACCAAACAAACTGGATTGGCTGTTTTCTTAAACTAAGTTTTCAAAAACAGAGAGAAAAGAAAAGAAATAAAAACTATCCGGAACACTAGACCTTTCCACACTTTCGTTTCATTCGATTATGATTCGATATGAAAGATACTCATCAACGGGTTTGATTTTGGGGAGACACAAATGGGTGTCTACAGAAGCCCCCACTTTGACTGAGTTTGGAGAAACGCGAGTTTCGAAAACAAAAGTTAAAGTAGCGATAGGGACGGAGAATGATTCAGAACGTTCTGCGATCCTAAATCAATCTTGTTACGCCGATACCTGCAAAACTAGCATTAGTTAAACAGATAAAAGAGTTAGAAACGCGTATCTTGCACCGTCGAGCACACGTCTCTGAAAGTAACCGATTGTTGCTGTGTCTTGTTGTTTTGATGACCTTCTACAAGCTAGAGAATGCCATCCCGCTTGAAAACCGCTACGCCTGTAACTGTTTCCAAATTTGGAAGACCGCTTCGCCTGAAACGATCCTCCTCTGCAATGATAATATTCCACATCCTAGGGAATACCATCGAAGATTATTTCTCTTCAAACAATCCTCATCCGCATTGATAATATTCCACATCCTAGGGAACACTATCGAAGATTATTTCTCTTGAAACAATCCTCATCCGCATTGATAATATTCCACATCCTAGGGAAAACTATCGAAGATTATTTCTCTTGAAACAATCTCTATCCGCATTGATAATATTCCACATCCTAGGGAATACTATTGAAGATCATTTCTCTTGAAACAATCTCTATCCGCATTGATAATATTCCACATCCTAGGGAATACTATCGAAGATTATTTTGCTTGAAATAATCCTCATCCGCATTGATAATATTCCACATCTAGGGAATACTATCGAAGATAACTTCGCCCGAAATTACCTCTAGTTGTTCGTGACAACTCTCCGCAAGCCAGGGAACGCCACCTTGCTGTTTTGACGTTCTGAACAAAGAGCTTCTTTTTCCCGCTGTGATAGTCTTCAAAAAGATCACTGCTTTTTAATATTTTCTATGCCAGTACGTCGGCGCTTTGCTGCTTGTGAACCAGTATGTCGGTGCTTTTGCTGTGATGACAATCCTCTTTTCTTTGGGAATAGTTGCCAACACAACTCTTGTATGATGTATGACAATCTGATTTAGGGAAAATTTTCAATGCCACGTAACAATCCATCCTTGGAAAATGTTGCCACGATGAAGCGACAATCCGTATCTCGGAAAATTTGCCAAAAATCCAATCTTTGGAAAAGTTGCCAATGCTTCGTAACAATCTTTCATAAGAACTTTGCTACGATCGACAATCCACATCTTGGAATATAACTCTTGAAAGCAATCCATCTTGGAAATTTGCCAACGCTTATGCGACAATCCTTTTAGGAAAATATTGCCACAATTGACAATTCGCGTCTTGGAACATTTGCAAAAAAGAGTCGACCTACAATCCTCTTCGGGAAAATTTGCCACTTGCTGAAATGAATGACAATCCACGTTGAGGAACCTTTGCCAAAATTTATGATGAATAGAGACCTACGACAATCCTTTGGGAAATTTTTCCATAGGGAACTGGGTGTATGACAATCCAATCTCGGAAAACTTGCCAACGATCTGTGAATGTATGACAATCCGAACTTGGAAAAACTTGCCAAACAAAGAAGGAGCACGACAATCCACGCTTGGAAACCTTGCCAGGGATGACAATCCAATCTTGGAAAAATTTTCGTTGAAGAAGATGCACGACAATCCATTTTTGGAAATATTATCAGTTGGGGATGACAATCCAATTTTTGGAAAACTTTGTCGTTTATTAAGAATGCGCGACAATCCATATTTGGAAATATTGTCGTTTAAGTGCTTGCTTTTGAACCGATTGTAATGAGCCAGTGTTTTAGGCGCTTAAGCTAAGTGAGACGATCTTTCATCACGTCAATCACTTATTGCGATTGTAATCAAACTGACTACTTAATCATGTCAAATTGCTTATAGGGGCTAACTGGCGTACCAAGGAACCCGAAATTGTTGTATAAAATCGAAATCACCTTACTGAGAGGCTTCGAGCTCTGTCGTTGCTGAAAAGATTTAGCGTCAGGCGCTGGAGTAGGGTCTTCCCTGTTCTGTTGCACCTGTATTTATTTTTTACTATAGGACTTTGCCAATTTCTTTTTAATTATCTTAGGGTTGACCTGAGGTTTAGCATTGCTTGACTCATTAACTTGACACGACTCAAGGTATAAACTTGACTCGCTGAGATTGACACGAGGGTGACTCGACTCGAAGTGAAATGACACGTGTGACTCGAAAATGCAAAAAGCAAAAATAGCAAAAAATTTCCGTCATTTTCGTGGAGGGTATCGACTTTCTCCCGAAAAAGAAAGACGCGAAAAAGAATCAAAGTTTTGAAGGTGCATGTTGAATGAGCTTAGTCAAATGTCATTTGATACTATCTCTCAAGGTGCAAGGATTAATCCATCCTAGGCTATCTCAATGGTTGACTCCATGATGAAAGTATTTGGGTGACTTAGGCACGGAGGCTAAGTACTTCATACTTCGATGCAATGATGATTATGATTGATGAGTGATGTTGAATGCTTCAGCGTTAAGATTTCATGACAAAGGGTTCCTAAAGGGAAATTATATTTGGTCATGTATCTGTGCGGTGTGTGAAAGTGACACTAAATCTAAGCCACAAGAGCTAAGTGTGTGGGAAAATATTATTTTTAGAAGAGTCAAATGATGGTGACTCTTAGGCTAGGTGAGCTAATGATGTAGGGATCAAGCCCCCAAGTCTAGCTCTAAATGAATAGGGATGAGCGTAGGATATCCTTTGATATGATCATGGTGCATGTGTGTGAATGTGAATATGAATGCATAATTATTACGGCCGCACCTCGATGTGAGGTTGCCTACGTATCCGTTAGGAACCAGGCCGAACGTAGCTCTAGCCGAACCTCGCACAAGTGTGTATATCTCAAAAAGGTCTTTTTAAGGGTTGTAACGTGGTTAGGCTAAAGGTTATAGAAGAAGGGGATAAAGGCTCAGGACCTTAGATAAGCCCCCAAGGTGTGAAACCTCGCTTTTGAATCTTTGAGTTTCTACTCTTTTTTAGCTCTCTTTGTTTTAGCATTTATTTCATTTTTATAAGTGTGGGCAATCCCGGTCATGCGGTCTATCACTCACTTGGCATTCATGTTTCTCAGGCACGGTACCAAGCACTCGATAAGAGACGCAATCTGAGACGTGTTCTTATCAAAGATATTTTCATATCAAAGACATTGGAACACTTGCCCTTTTGTACACTTTTATTTATTTTTTTTCTTATTTTTGCTATTTTAATCTTTTGAAGTCACTCAAGCTTTTATGAAATTGAAAATTGCATAAGTTATGTACCATCCCATCCCAAAGTTAGGTAGATGTAGGTTGAAAAATGAAAGGTCTATCGTTAGACGAGGCTCAAAATGGTTTATGAAGAAAGGATTGCATAATTGAAAGGTGAAAGAAGATATGATGTGGCTACAAGGGGTGCCTTATATCATTGGTATACCTTATGCTTAATTCGAGATGGATTTTTTTTTTTTTGTTTTTTTTTTTGTTTTTTTTTTGTTTTTTTTTTTTGCAATGGTCATATATAAGGAAATAAATGCTCATTTTATTAAAAGAAAAGAAATAGAAATAATCTAAAAATTAATCTAAGGAGAATAAAAAGGTGCCTATGCTAGACTTATTGGGGAAAGGAAAAAATGAAAAAATAGAAAAAAGAGGTCACGAAATCTTGTTGTTAAAGCTCGCCTCTTGTCTTGTGTTGTTCGCTTCATCATCACCCAGTCTTCTCGCTAGCTAGAGGCAATGGGACTTTGTTTTCTTCTATGAGGTCTTGAATGAGATTTTGAAACCTGTAGCATTCATCAGTGGTATGACCGTTTCCCCGATGGTACTTGCAATAGGAGTTTGGATTCCATCTCGAAGATCTATTTTCTGGTGTTGGATCCTCGGTAGGGCCAATAGGTTTGATTAATCCTCGATCGTAGAGATGGTCGAAAGCAACATCGTAGGTCATTCCAATGGGTGTGAACTCTCGCCTGGGTTTCCTTTTAGATCCTTGATTGTTTATGGCTAAGACATCATTATGGTCAAAGGTACTAACATTATTACTAGATTGGGCGTTTTCGAAAGAAGAAGGATTGTCGCTCTTCTTTCCTTTCCAGCCACCGTGGTTACTATTGTTAGTAGCTTTTTGCTTTGCGAGGTCATCTTCGATTTCGATACCTATGTCATAGACGGCCTTGAAAGTATTCAAGTTGTGTTGATATTTTAAGTGCTTTGAATACTTTTCTTGGAGATTCTTGACAAACATCCTCACAGACTCCTTTTCGGTGGGGACCTCAATCATCTTAGCGGAAGTTTCCCTCCATTTATTAAAGAAAGAAGTAAAACCTTCATTCTCTTTTTGTCTTAGCATCTCAAGTTGTCTATGGTCGGTTTCAACTTGGATATTGCACTTGTACCTATCAATGAAAGCGTTTACTATCGATTCCCAAGTAGAGGTTTTCTCTTTGTCAAGGGAGAAGTACCATTGTTGGCAAACGGTTTCAAGAGATAGTGAGAACAGAGAGGGAAAAACCTTCTTATTGATACCCTTAATACTCATTATGGTTTCAAAAGCTCTTAGATGAAAGTAAGGATTATTTGTTGCCGTGAATTTTGGGATGTCAGTGGCGTTGAACTTATGTGGAATAAGTTCCTTGTCCAGCGAGACCCCTTGTGAACTCATGCCCTGAAATTTATAGTCATTAGATAGCTTCCTCAAACTTTCTTGCATGAGGTTCATTTGTTGTTGCTTCACGGGATCATCAACCTTGAGCGCGAGAAGCTTCAGTGTTTCAGTCACGGTAGCCAGTTGGTTCCTAAGATCATTGACTTCTTCTTGAGTTGCCATTATCTTTTTAGCCTTCCTCTTTTGACGAATCGGTTTATCAAAAAGTGAGACTTGAATAAAGAGGTTGTCCTTGATTAATCGCCCTTCTTTCCTTGTCCAAGTAATGTGGAAAATGAATTTGGGGATACTTGTTAATTATTTGACTCAAACTTTATTCAACATGCAATGAATGGAGGAAGTGAAGAAAGATTGGAATAGAATGTGAAGAAGATTTAGATGGAGGGATATGAAGAATTAGGAATAAAATGTACCCCCCAACTCAAATGACGGAAAGACCGACTCATGCATGAACCTAAGACATGGTCATGGTAATGTGCTCAAAGTGTGTGCTAAGACTAGTGAGTGTAGGTGACACGTTGAAACTCGTGTCATGACCATGTGGCTAGACTATGTGACTGAGACTCGATTGATGACTCGACAAGGTGTTATTGAAAGCAAAAATTAACCGAATTAATTAGCAAACTGGTTAATTAGACCTTAGGTGATGACTCGACCAATAATCCGAACTGTCGGCCAAGCGACAGGACTGGCGTCACACTGTGGAGCTTGGCGCCAGACAACATAGCTGTCGTCAGGCGCTACACTCCATCGTGTGGCACTACAGCTCAAACCTTGGCGCCAATATTGGAGCTTCGGTCTGGGACTGTTTTCGGTGTTATTAATCAACTGGGGTATGCCTAAAGTCGTACTAGGTCAATTCCGATTAAAATATTAGACTTTATTGACTCAAATTAATTAATTAATTAATTAATTAGGCAAAGTTCTTTAAGTCATTAATTTATTTAGTCTCAACACAAGTCAACAAACGGTTAAGAGAAACATAGAATATATATGCACAACAAATGATGCACAATTAGTCAAGTAGGCACAATATGATGCAATGAGTTCGCAACCTAACCATTGCTCTAGTTCTCTAAAGTTCGGGATATGGTTTAGTCAAAGAGGGTCTATAGTTAATTTTCCGGATGCACCGCACGGAAGCCTAACCGTGAAGGGTTGGCGCGAGTGGATGGGACACCGCGAGCTTTAGAAAAAACTCACTTCCATGGTTTGGTGAATTCAACATCTCGGATGTACCCTTTGTTGCAAGGAGCGTTCAATCGGGTAGATGGAGCATGAATTCCCAGAGGGTTATGTCCATATGTAGAACACATATGGGTTTTAGAAAAGTGAGAAAAAATTCAATCAGGAAGTAGGATCGAGCAAACAATACGAAAAACCGGTCGAAATTAGAACGCATATTTCTGGCTCGGTATTGGGGGAAATTGGCGCCAGCAAACAGAGACTGGCGCCAGCTTTTAACTGTAGCGCCTGGCGCCAATGCTGGCGTCTAGCACTACGGCTAAAAGTCTAGCGCCAAGCTCTGGCCCCTGACGCTACTTCCCACATGCCTCAGCAGCTTTTTGTGCTCGATAAAATTTCCCAGTTTCGCGCGGTGTTATCTCAGTCCTAGTTGTGAAAGGTATTTCTCAAATTTCCTACGTGTAAAATCCTATGTTTTTAACTCATTACGGATGGTCTTTCCAATGAGATCTTTTTTATGCATATGACAATAATGTTAATCAAAATTACGCACATGAAATACTTAGAACGTTTCGAGTCTCATCCACTCATTGTAAATCATTGCCGAAACAAATTCAGGAATTAAAATAGAAATCCTCCCCAGTGGAGTCGCCAAAAACTGTAGGGAATATTTTCAAGCCTTAATCCCACTAGCTTGAACCCCACTGTGATCATACACTAAAGTACGGTGGCGTCCAAAAGGGAAGAAGATAGAGCAAAAGAGTCACCAACAAGTTTTTTTTGGAACTTGTAAACCATTCACGAGGTGAAGGTTACACCCCTTAACGATCCAAGAGATCGCCAACTCCATAAGGTCTAGAACCAAATAAGGGTTCGGGGATGAAGGTACAAATCCAACCTAAAAGAGATTGAACTTGCCCTAATAATAGGCCTCTATTTTATTCAGATCGTATTCATGTGCGCTTTTTAATTAACATGCAATCAATAAGATTAACCCTAAACCTGTTTATCTATGTTGGTTGAATTTTAATGCACAAATAAACTATTATTGGCGATCACTTGAAATATAATCACATTAACCCTAACAAGATTATTAAATATCTTATTAAGCTTGATTACAAGTACCAAATTCCCTTTAAGCATGCATAGAAGGTGTGATCAAGCAATAACAATAAATATCATCAAGCAACATAATAAATTATCAATAATCATGAATAATAATTATAATAATCATAATAATAATAATAATCATCAAAATAATAATAATCATAAACTATAACAATTATAATCATAATCATGTTCATGTTAATATTAAAGTATAATAAAAATAGCAAGATCCTAGGCATGATACTAACAAGATTAATAACAAACCCTAGCATGTCACTAAGCAATAAAAATCAAATCTTTAGCCCTAACATGATACTAACAATCATAAATATTAGGAAGAACATAGG
This sequence comes from Chenopodium quinoa, assembly GCF_001683475.1. NCBI lineage: Eukaryota > Viridiplantae > Streptophyta > Magnoliopsida > Caryophyllales > Amaranthaceae > Chenopodium > Chenopodium quinoa. The sequence goes on from NW_018743937.1 coordinate 1,350,752, forward strand.
AACCATCGTAACAATCATATTTAATATTAAAATTACCCTAGACATGATACTAGGAATATCATACGCCCTAACATAACATTAGGAACCATAATAACAACCTAAGCATGATTTCTACATAATAACATCAATAAAAACCATTAAAGTACTTACTTTGATGCCTCGTACCTCTTTCTAATAATAAAATACACACGTTAGTAACTTCAAGGAAAATAATAAACAAACAATTAAATTAAATAACGGAAATAGAGATTTGGGACCAAACCCTCAGAAATTAAAACCTTTCACGTCCAGGGCGAAGGCAACTTCGAATATGGCTAGGTGTATCTAAGTCTTGCGAATGCGGAATTTTGTATGAAAACTATGTTTAGGAGGAGATGAATGAGAGAGAATTAAAAGAATGATAATGAATGTTGATGAATGGTGAGAATTGATGAATCTTGATGAATGAAAACGGAGTTTTTAATATGATATTTATAGAGAAAATCAGCCAAAAAAGATAAATTAACAAAACAGAGTCTGACGCTCAGGAAACAGAGCTGGAGCCAACCCTGGCTAGCTGGCGCCAGGCACCAGCACTAGCGCCAGGCGCCAATGGCTAGCGCCAGGCCAGGGGTTGGACGCCAAGCTTAATTTTAACGCGTTTTTGAAAATTCGATAAATTACCGTACTGGAGGATAAAATAATATAATTTCTTCGAAAGTGCTATTTGATTTTGATTAAAACTCTGAAAAGTCAACAAAGCCAACTTATCAATGCTAATTGAATTAGGAATGAAAAGAACCTTCTAGAAGAATCTAGAAGACTAAAACCATTCCTAATTGCATTAGGAATGATAAATCATATTAGGCCCTCCCCAAGATCATTGGGCCGTACATAAAGCTCAAACCAGGCCCAGTTTAGTAAATTGGCCATAACTTCCTCAATATTCATCGGAATTGGGCTTATAATATATCGTTGGAAAGGTCTTTGCAAACCCCATCCAACTACACCACTATTGGACCCATATCATGGACCAACCAAACTGGATTGGCTGTTTTCTTAAAATAAGTTTTCAAAAACAGAGAGAAAAGAAAAGAAATAAAAACTATCCGCAACACTAGACCTTTCCACACTTTCGTTTCATTCGATTATGATTCGACATGAAAGGTACTCATCACCGGGTTTGGTTTTGGGGAGACACAAATGGGTGTCTACACCTTGCTTCTTCAAAATGGCATTAATATTGGTGTTTGAATAGGGATCGAAGTCGAGATGGCACTTCTCCTCTTCTTCGATCATGAGAACATCATCGAGTGAAAACCCCCAAAGATCCTCATCTTCTTCGTCATGTTCGACATGGACGATAGGAGTGTCGATAACTTGAATGCGCATGGGAGAGGCATCAATAGTAATTGGAACCCCTCCAACTATGGCTTTCACTTTCTGGTGCAACGATGATGGGATCGCCTTTAGCTCATGGAGCCAAGGACGTCCTAACAACAGGTTGAAAGAGGCCTTAATTTCCACCACCTGAAATTTGGTGCGACGTTCAATGACCCTAGTAGCTATGTTTAGTATGATAGTACCCACGGCTTGACGGCGAGTATTATCATAAGCGCGAATCCCTTGAGTAGAAGGAGTCAGTTCTTCATTCTTTATGCCTAACTTCTTTGCAGTGCGGAGTGGGCATACATGGATTGCAGAGCCATTATCAACCAGGATCATAGGAACATTCATCTGCCTACACACCACAGTGAGGTGTAAGGCCTTATTATGTTGATCCCCTTCCGGGGGCAGATCCTTGTCAGAAAACGAAATCAGATTGCTAGTACTTGGAAATTCAGTAGTGAGAAAGTTAATCAGTCCTTGAGGAGTCATATCATCATCAACTCCTATTTTCACCAGAGAATTCATCACAACCTTTCGATGCTCGTGAGAGGTGGCCAAAAGCTTCCATACATTCATCTCCACCTTACTTCTTTGCAGTGCGAAGTGGGCATACATTGATTGCAGAGCCATTATCAACCAGGCTCATAGGAACATTCATCTGCCTACACACCACAGTGAGGTGTAAGGACTTATTATGTTGATCCCCTTCCGGGGGGCAAATCCTTGTCAGAAAACGAAATCAGATTGCTAGTACTTGGCAATCCAGTAATGAGAAAGTTGACCAGTCCTTGAGGAGTCATATCATCATCAACTCCTATTTTCACCAGAGCATTCATCACAGCCTTTCGATGCTCGTGAGAGGTGGCCAAAAGCTTCCATACATTCATCTCCACCTTGGTCTTTTGTAATTGTTTGACCACATCGTTGTTCACAGGGTCGATGGGATCAACTATCGGATGTGATTGCGGTGGAGGTGAGGGTGGACTAGGTTGTTGCAACCGTCCACTTCTGGTGAGAACCTTGACCTCAAGGTCTCCCCAAACATCTTCACTTCTGCCAAGAGATGAACAGGCTATATCTTTGAGATAGACATCTTCATCATCACTATCCCAAATTCCATTCACTTCTTCATAACTGGATACAAATACAACTTTCGGGAGAGGTTCATTCACAGGTTGAATGAGTATTGAAGGATCAAAGGAGACTTCATCTCCCATGATAGCCAAAGCATCAAAAAAAGGACATGTTTGAATGTTAGGCTTCTTTCCCCCTAGAGGGACAGGAAGTTGATTAGCATCAATTAGGTCTTGGATCGCATCCTTCAACCTCCAACACTTCTCAGTATTATGACCCTTGCCTTGATGAAACTTGCAATAAGCATTGGGGTCATAGCTAGCGGTGCTATTCTCTGGTCGAGGTTCTGGAAATGGTCCAATTGGCATAATCAGTCCTTAACCATGCAAACGGTCAAAAGCAGCATCATAAGTCATTCCCAAAGGCGTGTGAACCCTCATTTGCCTTTGGAATCTTTGGGGAGGAGCATTAAGGGCCAACACATCATTGATATTGATATTTTGGTAGCATTATTGGGCTTGGAAGACGAAGAATAAGGAGTGTCGTTCTTCTTGTTTTCCAAGAAACTTCAAGTGTTGCTTGTACTTATGAGTCAGATTGGCAATGAACAAGCGAACCATCTCCTTTTCCTTGGGGGGATCCACCAAGAGTGCGGCTGTTTCCCTCCACCTGCTTAAGTAAGTGGTGAAGCCTTCATTCTCTTTCTATTTGAGAATGGAGAGTTCACGTTCAGAAGTCTTGGCCTGAATGTTACACTTGTAACGATTCATGAAGCTTTCAGCAACATCCTCCCAGGTCGCGACATGTTTGGATTCCAAAGAGTAGAACCACTGTTGACAGGCATGCTCCAAGGAAAGAGGGAACACTGTAGGGAAGAGTGTCACATCTACTCCCTTAAGAGCCATGGTTGCAGAAAAAGCCTTCAAATGGAAAAGCGGATTATCAGTAGGCTTGAATTTGGGAATGTCAGCAGTGGAAAACTTCTCAGGAAGCTTGTCCCATATGGACGAAGAGGTGACAGGTTGTTCCACATAAGTGAATTCTTCAGAAATCTTACTCATCTGTCCCTTAATCTTGTCCATTGCAGCGGCAGTGACATTGTTTTGATTGTCTTGCTCTACCGTGTTGACTCTAGTGGTGAGTGTTTGCATCATGTTAGACAACATTTCAATTGTCTTGTTGATGTTCTTGATATCTTCCTTAGTAGCCATTAGTTGAAAGTAGACTGGAGATGGATCTTGTGGAGATTATTATGGTGGTTTACTTGTACGCCTCTTTGGTATAAGAGGTTGTTGAGGTATTGACTCGAACCGTAACAATCTACCCCTGCTTCTTGACCAAGTGATGTGACACCGAAACAAACACACCTTTAATGACCGAACCTAACCTTAACCCATCCGGATAAAAAAAATAAAAAAATTGAATTTTAAAAATCTATAATTTTAAAATTCTATTTATTTATTATTATTTTTTTAAAAAGACTACAAAAAAAGACTACCCTAAAATACGGTCAAAAAGTGGTGCACGACTAAAGAAAAAGTGTGTGAACACGATATGTGAGTGATTAAGTGAGGTTATGGACGCGTGTTTTGATCGTACAGCTAGACATGACACCAAACTGGACGTATAAACCACATACGTACGCACAAAAAACCGAAAAAAGACTGACGGGACATTTTTCCTAGGTACCGTGTCATGGTGCTGACTGTCGTGACACGGTGCAGCCTACCGTCAGACGGTAGAAAGCGCCGTGTCACGGCACTGTTCACCGTGGCGCGGTAGAACTTGCCGTGACACGGTGCGCAGTTCCAGGTCTTTTTTGTGATTTTTCCAGATTTTAGTCTATTTTAGGTCCGTACTAATTATTATGTGGAAATAAAAACCCTCGTTCATGGGTTAAACAAAAAAGAGTAAAAACCTGAAGGTTAGCACCAAACATACCATGTAGCACTTAGTCACGATGATGTAAAAGTTCGCAACCTAGAGTCAAGATCTATGTTCCACTATTGGTCAAACTTTGGGTGTCAAAAGGGTACCATGGTTAAGAGTTTGGACGCATTAGCAAGGCAGCCTCCCTTGAGGGTGTATGCCAACGGACGGCTCCGCGAGTTCGTGATGAAATCGAACTCGACTCCATGGTTTGGGTGGATTTAATAACTCGGATGAACCCTTATTACCATGAGCGTTTTTGGGTTGATAGAGCTTAAATCCCCCGGGGCTAAGACGCATGTAGAACACACACGTTTTTTCAGAAAAATCGAAGGAAGTTGACTGTGAGAAGATAAAACAAGCCACCGGACTGATTTTAGGACTGCCGTGACACGGAAAAAATTCCCGTGCCACGGTACGGCACACCGTTAGACGGTGCACTGTACCGTGTCACAGCAGATTTTGTCGTGGCACGACAGTCAGAAAATCTGACTAGTGCCCTGTTTTCCTTCGTACACAATCAAGTTATTCAATTTTTCCTACAGGACAGACCTAAATACGACGTTAAAATGTCTATGCATATGCAAAAATGCCAAATTAATCACAGGAATATTTTTCAAGAATCTTTCAAGTCTCATCCACTAATCTTAATTAAATACCGATCACTCAAATCGATAAATAACCAAGAATCCTCCCTAGTGGAGTCGCCAAATTGTAGGCGTCGCTCGAAGTGCGCCTATGTTAAAAGCATGTGTGAATATGCTTGGCACTCATAGGAAGTGGGAATTGACATAATACGATTAGGGACAAGGAAAGTAGGAGCCGCCAACAAGTTTTTAAGGAACTTGTAAACCGTTCACGGATCATAAAAGGCAACCACGATTAAGGGACAACGATAGGCAACAACGATTGACCCGTGAAGGTTACACCCCATTCATAATCCATGAGATTACTAACTCCGTATGGTTCGAAACCACGAAAGGAGGATCGGGGATGATGGTACGAAGTGAGTCATGGAGTCACATTCGCCCGTATTGGCCTCTACTCGATTCTTATAGTGAAAAATGATTCCTGCGATCTCAAAGGCATACATTCAATTCGCTCCAAACTATTATTATGCTAAATTGGTTTAATATTAATGCAACACGTTATTCTAAAATATTTGTGATCACTTGATTAAACAACAAGATTAAAAAGGAACCTAAACCGGTTGTCCAAATTATTTTATTAGGCGTGATTTTCAATTACATATTCCCTTTGAACATGCAATATAGTGATCATAAATATAATAGAATAACATCAATATTGGAAGCAATTTAACAATAATTTCAACAATACAAAATCGTTAGAAAAATAATAGAAATAAAAGGAACATAATTCTTACTTTGATTCTGTTTGTTTGCAACTACAGAATAATAAACGAGTTAGTAACTTCAAGGAAATAATAATAAAATAATAATTAAATTAAATTAAATAAAGTAAAGTTGATTTGGGGCCAAACCCTCAAACAGTTCTACCTTTCACGCCTTGGCTTAAGGACAGAACCACGAGTAAAGTATGGACTCCTTGGAGTGCTTGAAGAAGGAATTTTGAAAGAAGAAGGGTAGGCTAGTGTTTAGGCTAGAGCATAGAAGAGAGAAAAAACTAGAGAATTCTTGATGCCCCGTACATCAGAAATGAGGGATTATTTATAGAAAAAATGTGCTAAGGGAACACACGAAACCCTAAAATGATAAAAACCCTAAAAAAGTATCCCGCGACACGGAAAACTGTACCGTAACACGGGAAAGCCCACCGTCAGACGGTAAACATTCTCGTGACACGGTGCAAATTTTGTGTGATGCGGGAAATATTTAGTAAACGGGGGAGAAAACGCATTAAGGGTTTACGCGGAAAGGACACGGAAATTCCCGTGTCACAGCAGGTTTCCCGTGTCACGGGAAATCCCACCGTCAGACAGGAAAGTTTCCCGTGACACGGTGGACAGCTGCCGTGGCGCGGGAATTTTCAGCCCGCTTTTCCGTCTAAATTCATTTTTAACCCTAATTTCGTTAAGCATTTTAAGTGTCGATTGATAATTTCGGGCCTTTTTCTCATTTATTGTTATTTGGGCTAAAATAAGAAAATAAATAAAAGGTTTGGGCCAAAAATAAATGATAAAAAAAGGTTTGGGCTAAAATTAAATAATAAGTTTGGGCTGAAATTAAAACTATGCTTTTACCAAACATCAAGACTAATCCATGGACTATTCAAAAATACGAATTAAATACAATTTTTTAAGCACTCTCGGGATTAAATACTGAACCCAACCAATAGTGGCGGTGAAAGGTTGTTCATCATCGGGTTTGGTTTTGGGGAGACATTTTTAGGTGTCTACACCCATCAGCAACCACAACTGAACAACGACCCATGCAGCTCAGATGAGGAGCCTGACATAAACAGCCACTGGTTCGCATCAGGCTTGGCTTTTGATAGGTCGCACCACGAACAGTTCGGGAAGGACCTTTGATGTGGAGGTGATCCTGGTTGAAGGTGGCGCTGTCTTTGGGTACTAGTTCTTCATCTGTTTACTTAACACATATGTTAAGTATGGTTCTACTTTAAGCAATGTTTTCTCATGTATTTCTTTTGTTGAGACTAAGATCAAATGTGTGGAACAATCATCTTATGTAGTAGTAATTTAACTTATTTAATACTCATTTCACTTTCTAGACATTTGTGAGTAACAGAACAGAAACGAAATGAAGAAGTTACAGATGACTAAAGGTAAAATATCATGAAGTACCTAATAAGTGGTACATTCATGTATGTACACGTCAAAATATTGTACCACTGTCTAAAATAGGTACAAATATGTCCCACTAACTACTAAGTAACTACAATAACTTGGCGTAATACCATCAATGGTACAAACAAGACCCCCAAAATGTACCACTGACAAAGTCTATTCATAAACAGATTCAAAGGCTAAATATAACCAAGGCTATCTAGAATTATGAGTTTGTTAGTTGAATGCATAATCAATATTGTTCAAAAACCAGTGATCACCTAAAATATTGTTCAAAATAAGCATATCATCAAACAACCAGAATATGCCTCAATGATGATTCCATCCCCGTACTCCACCTATTTCCCCCTTAGTGTCTTTCTAACTGCGGGAATCATTGAATCTAGGTTATCAACCAAGTCATTAGTTTTGCATTGCATCACAGGGTATGAGGACGACACCGGAATACACACACATACAAAAACATAAATGTTTTGCAGACCAGTTAAGTGATTATAAATGGCAAAAATTATAACTTCATTACACAGAGAGAAGCAACACATACCAAGTAGGGTCTTTCAACTCCTTCCATTGCCGCACGTACAACATCATCCTTGCCTCCAGCGTCGTGTGCCTACGGGTGTCTGCAGTTCCTGCTATAGCAGTAGGTTTTATAACCCTCTTGTCTGCAGTTCCTGAATGTTCATTGCCATTGGACGGAGACATCTCTTCACCTTCAGAGTCTGTCTCACTACAACCGGCAGCCACCAACACAGTCGTCTCCCTTGACTCGACCGTTTTCAGAACAAACTCTCCTCCTGCTTGGGGAGACTCTGCATCCTCCTGTTCTTCATCATCTTCAGAACGAGGAGTGTCTCCCTCATTGTCATTGACATCATCCCCTTCAACAGCTTCAGAATTTTTACCCCCTTCACCACCCTGCTCTGCATCCTCATCATCAACACCCCCACCAAGGCATCCTTCAGACACTCAGCTGCAACCTTCTGAACATCAACCTCAGTGGTTTTCCCACCATTATCAGCTCCATCATTACCAGCTGCATCATTACCAGCTGCACCGTCGCCACTGCTTTCAAACAAATCATTCTCCTTCCCATATGTTTTATCCACCTCCACCACACCGGAATCAACCACAAATTCAGTTTTTTTTCTTCCCATTCTTATTCCCATCTGTTTTATCAACCACGGGTTGTTTTTCCATCGGTAAAGTTTTCTTAACATCCCCTTTCACTGGTTGCTCAGTCGCGGCCGACGCGGCCAGACTCTGTTTCAACATTTCATTCATATTATATAGCATCGTACCCATTTTCGCATCAATTGCATCCATGAACTTTGGAGTCAAATCATCCACCACTCTAGAAACCACCTGCATACATAACGCGATTCAATATAGAATTAACTAAGAAAGACATCCAACCAACCATGAATGAAAATATTTTTTAACCGTAAAATGAAACTATTAATAGAAAACTATAGTGGGAAACCAGATCAAGAGCCAGGATCAATTACAATACCAATAACTCCAGGTCTTAAGAAAGCAAAAATAAAAATAATAATAAAAAAAATCAAATAAAGAGAAAGACCTGCTCAGTGATCCCATCCACATCAACAGCAGTTGCAGGTGCAGTTGCAGCTACTTTCCGTGGGACTGGACCTTCACGGGGTGCCAGCGGATGGTCCTCACCGTATGCAATATTCAAGGACTGCACAGCAAACAAACTTAATCAAACGAAACACAACTACACAATAGACAATGATGTCAACTTGTCAAGTAAGACCACAATGATTCTAACACTTACCAGCGACAGACCATAGTCCCCCGTCTTCTTTTGGTCCTCTTTCACAATTACGCCAATTTCTTCCTGTGACCAGGCCGCCAATCTCAGAGTCATTCCCCAAGACTTAGGTACCCGATCCAAATGGTCAATATAAAAGATCTACAACATATGTGCATTAAAGATTATGTCAACAACTAATCATAAACAAGAGCAATCCCTTCACGTGTAACAATCTAAAACATTATTCAACAACAATTTATAAGATACAATACTACATTTCTTACCAACACAAACAATATGCAACCTCCACCGCCTGCAACATAGCCTCTTGAATCAAATTTCTTATGGAATTTCCTAGTTGCTGCGCACATCCAAGAATAAGTCAAACTGCACCAATTGTAGTTTGCAGCATCATTGTAAGCAGTGAGAGCAGGTCCCAAAGCTACTGCCAGATTTGATGTGTTTGTGGTGGTACACAATATGTACCCAAGAGCAACAATTAGAAATGCAATCTTAAACTCAGAATTTTCCTTGTCTGTTTTAATAGGTAACAACTTCCCTTTTTTGTCAGCACGAATTGCAGCAGCTGCAGCTGCTGCCACGGGAATGCTCTCCCCAGGCTTGCCAAACAGTCCAGAAATTCGCTTCCACTCAGCTTTCATCACTTCATCATCCTCCGGAATGGTAGATGGAACTGGCTTGGAACCCATGGGTATACCAAGCACCCACTCCACCTGAGCTGGACACAGAGGACATACATAATCATCTCCAAATACCATGGAACCATCTCCATCAATCCTTGACAACAGTCGATAAGCAAATTTACGAGGCAAATGATCCAAAGGTATGCTTAACAGCCCACCAAACCCCATTTCAGTCACCAAATCCTTCCTCGTCTTATCAAACTTCTTAACCAAACTTCCAAATGCCTTTACACCATTCAGATTAAAAGCCTACACAATACAAAACAGTTGCATAAACAAGTTGATCTCATTCCAGATACAGATCTAAGCTTGTCCTAATACCTCAACACACGATCACTTTCAAATAATGGTGGTACATTTATTTTCATATGGATTACCTAAAATGCATAAACAACTGAAACATATTCAAGCAACATATCTAAGCTAGTCATAGAACTACAATAATGGGTCATTTATACATTTCTTTTCCCATTATTATTACTTGGCATCATTTCAACAATATGATAATCAATAAACACCACCGAGTACAATAATGGTACATTCCAACAACTTCAAATGTATTATCTACACTGGGTTTTAACAACCAAATACTTTCTCAACACAAATTAGAGATTACCTTCTAAGTCCTTCTAGACTGGGTTTTAACAACCAGCTCTTCCTCTTTCACTATCTCACCTTGGTTTTTCTGGAAAATAACAAGGATTTTTACCATGAATGAAATTAACTTCACAATATTGACAAAATACCATGCATACAACAAGAGTCACAACCATTACCTTCGCCTTTTTGGCTGTTTTGTTTACTGATTTGCCACCCTTCCTCTTTCCTTTTTTGAAGTCGTTCCTGCAGCAACTGCAAACAGAGTTCCTGCAGCTTGTCATTTTGTAGACCAGAAGGAGGAGTATCATCCTTTTCTTCCCCATCCTCACCACCGTCTCCCTCGCCATCTGATGCGTCTGAATCATCCTCTTCATCAGATTGTTTCTCTTCAGAGCCCTCCTCACTACTGGTATCCCCCAATTCCTCTTACTCAAAATCAGGATCTGCATCAGAATCAACATTTACCTTCTTCTTGCCTTTATTAGTACCTTTGGGTTTAACCCCATGATTCACCTTCACTGATTTCGCCTACAACACAAAAAAATTACAGAAATTGACAGCAATTACATACACATAAACCGTAAACAAACAAAAAAACACAATCAACACAAACACATCAACTCACCACATCCTTTCTACGAACAATACCACTTCCACCGGCTTCAGAAGATTTCCTCTTAGTCATTATCCAATCCTGCCACAAGTACTTAATTACTCATCCATTTTTACACAACCAATGGAATCAATAACCTTCATTTACACACTGAATTCGTCCTAAATTAACCAATACCTCTAAAAAGAAATTCCAAACTGCTAAGTTCTAGAATAAAGGGAGGACATCATTACCCTACTAATAAGACCATAATTTTAACATACTCAGCTCAATATTCATTCGATATATAAACTCAACCTCCTCATGCATGAATAACTAAATAACAGAGTGTAAAACGCATCCAACTAACATCCACATCACACTTCAATTTTTTTCAGTTAAACGCTAATCACAAACCCTAGGTGATCAGATTTTCCCAGAGTTCGAAGGTAATAAGACTAAAAAACCATATTACACTAAACAATATCGCCACAATTGACATTAGCGGAAACTAACCACAAACCCTAATTGACCTGCAATTCCCAAAATTAAAAGGTAAAAATCGCAACAAACATTTAATTCGGCTCAATTTTGCCAACAATTACATGAAAAACACTCGCAAACGCAAATTCATACTAACTCAAACCCTACCACCGACCACGTTAAACACCCACACAAATTACACAAAGCCCACAAAATGCACAATTCAACGACTTACCTAGGAAGATGGGAATTCACCACTTCACTTCAACTAACAAAAGCCGACGGTATGCTCTGATGAAGCCCTTCAAGCGCAAACGACGGAGGACGAAAGAGGAGAACAAACCAGAGAACTTAAGAGAGAGAAGCAAGAGAGAGAAATAATTAAATGAAAGAGAGAGAGAATGCAAAAGGTGAATTACAATTTTTCAAATGCCCGTTACAATTCAAAAAATAATGGAGTCAATAATAAAGTCAACACTTAAAATAAAAGAAAACATATTGCTTTTATTCAGTCAGCCAACCGAATTTACTGCTATACCCTCCTATTTACAATCTTTGTAAATAGGGACTATGCGCCTAGATGGACTCATGCTTTTATATAATCGAGATAACTATTAATAGATGATAAGAAATAAAGCGTATTATAAGATTACAAACCCTAAATTATCATAATTTGAGAACAACAATAACAATCTCTATTTTCTTTTCGCTTTTTTAATGACAATGCACAAGTAAAATTTAGAATCGATATCAATATTGAATTTGAAGAAGACAATAAATATATAATTTGTTTTTTTTTCGAAATAATTTGATTTTTTTTTTTTTTTTGGTATTTAAGAAATTGTAACAAATTTATATAAGCAGTCATAAATTGTCAAGTAATCCATATTTAACAATTGGGTCTTTTTCTCTCCATCTTCATTCGCCCTTTTTCCTTCCTCCAACTTTGAGGATTTTCGTGTTTATTTATAAAACTTTTTTTTTTCCAGAAAATCGAATTCCAGAACTCACTGTTTCTTAGGTAAATCAATTCAATGGTTGTCTTTTATTCTTTCAAATTCCAGATTTAGTTCTTCGTTTTTACTCAAATTTATATATTTCAGATTTAGGGTTCAGTTAATTTTTAGTATGCAAGGATCGCAAAAATCAAAAAGGGTTTCTTGGGCTTCTGATGGGAATCTTTGTCAGGTATTTAACATTAATCGAAATTTATTCTATGCCCAGATGAAAATTTCAAATTTTTCCCATCAAATCTGTGCAATTAATTATTTCGGACGCCCAAGAATCAAATTCAATTGAACCGAAATAAAATAACACTTTTAATTTATTTGAAGTAAAGTGAAATTTCTGGGTAATTGAGAATCTATTGAATTAATGGAGTATGTGTAATTGGGGATTAACTCAAAGTCTCAAAAAACAAAGAAATACATGAAATAAAGTCTCAAAAAACAAAGAAATACATGAAATACATTTCTGGGTTTTATTTTTCTTTAATTAATCTGAAAGTAAGAATCAATCTTTGAATTATCTTGCGAATTAATTAATGATTTGAAAATAAAAAAGATACAATCTTTGATTTATCTGTTGTATAGATGGATTATGCTGTGTTAGTGAACTTTTTCACTAAATTAAAGACTATCTTGGACTCCAATGGATTATGAGAAGTTACATTTACTTTGCTAAGTTTGCTAAAATAGCTTACACAAAGTTTGAGTTTGTCAATAGAAGTTGAATTTGATTACAAATTCTGATATATATGCATGTAAATTTCGTATAAGTGGTTTTATATGTAGCATGGGATTGCTAGATAATGTCGCATTGCATGTTTTCCAGAACTGAAGATTTCTTTTTATTGAGTCCTGTTGATTGTAAATTTGATTTTCCATAGGTTTGAGTTGATTCTGAAAAGTAAAAGCAAGGCTTGGATTTTTCTTCCGCTTATTGTTATGCTGATGTTTGACTGTTGATAGACTTCCTATATGTATTAGAGAAGATTTCAGAGTATGCAAGATTACCTTTTGCAGAATATTTGAGGCTTTTTACTCCAATATTTGCATTGTCATAAACTGATTCATGATGGATTCTCGAAATTCATTGGTGCTGATGTAGGTAAAAAAAACGAGGAAAAAAAATCTTATGTCCGAAGTTAGTGACTTGTGTAATTATGTTGACGTTTGATTTTTATCATCATGTACTAGTTGATTTCTCTTTTGGCAGGGTGTAATGCTTTGCTATCCGAATTCATACCCGATTGTTGGCAATGCCTAATGAGAATGAATTGTTTTGTTGTGTTTATTAGGTTTGCTTTTTGTATTTTGTTTCAGTTTTTTATTGTCACTATTATTCTTATCTGTAAATTTTAAGTGTTTAGGTGATTATTTTTACATTCCTAGCTATAGTATGATAGATGATTGCTTGAATCTAGTCGTATCTCTAATGGGCTTTGTTGTGTAGGCTCAAGATATAGGGTGATGAAAATTATGTTTCAATTAGCGTTTCTTATACAGATGATCATTACCTCTGTGTGATTACTTAGTGTAACTGTGCAAGGAGAAGAGCTAAAGTCATATTCTCTGATTATTGAAGGCCATGCTTTTAGGCCATTATTGGGCCATATTTATGCTAATTCTTAGGCTCTATAAGTGATGGTTGGTGGTCACAGTAAATCAGTATCTCTAATATACTTGCCTGCATATCATAGTGCATATATTTCATACTCAGATGTAACCCTGTAACACACAGCTTATGTTCCTGAGTTTACATGAATATTTGTTGAAACTTTACAAAAAAGAAATGCTGCCTGTAGATATCTTACATATCTAATTTCTGCTTTATATGCTCTTTTCTTGTCACCTATCAAATATATTGTTGCTATAGGATTTTGTGATAGTTTGAGAAAAATTGAGATGCTCTTATATTGGAGAATATTTTCATTTTAACTATTTTTTTACATTTGTTAGATACATCTTCAGTATGATTCTATTCCTTTACAACAGAGGATGAACAAGCTTGATGCCTCTTTATCTTCTTATTTTTTAATATTTTGGTGATTTGTTTTGATGGGCATTTAATATTCAAAGCCAATAATGGTAATAAGAGTTTAAGTAATGAAGGAAAGTTATGGTTGTGTTAAGAGTTATTTTGGCTTCACAATTGTGTTGATAGCAGTATGTAACTGCACCTTTGGGAATAAAATAATTTCTGTGTTTACTTGTAGCACTTTTAATTTCATGTTTGCCAATGCATTATTTCAATCGTGAATATCTTTAAATATCAATTAAGTAATAATTATAAGATTTGATACTATGAAATTACAAGTAGAGGCGAATCTTACAAGATCCCACATTAACTACATTTTTCATTAATTATACATCATCAAAGCTAAGTAGTGTATGTGAGAGTACATAAGTCAATTTGTTGCAAGTAAAAAGAAATGGAGGAAGTGTATATAGAGGGTTGTTTTAAACTAAAATATGAACATGAGCGTCTTGGTTACACTTCCTCGAGATATTCCTTCATCTGCCTTCTTAATTTTTTCCTGTTTATACATGTATTGATTGCATTTTTTTCCCCTCTCTTCTGATGTATATATGGTATAAAATTATAACTTTTCTCCATCATTTATGTTATGCAAATCAATTTATCCTGCAAAACTTATTGATTTGAATCAATCCATAATTATAAATATATTTGATGGATACTGATGTGTATGTAAATTTCAGTGCCACCTCCTTTGTTATAGTTCCTCTTTTAATCTCAAGATATGGCCCCTTCCCTATTCTATTTCTTCCTCTAATTTGCATCTGCTATTTGTTTTTCTTTCTCGCAATTGCTTCATTTTTCATTCTTGTTAGGTTTTTATATGTTCTTACCCTTGGGCTTAACTTTTTTTTTTGAATTCCTAGACTGAAAAAGATTAGTAATAGTCTTAACTTTTTATTTTTATGTTTTTTGAATAGTAGTATTGTGAAAGACTGAAAACCTTTAGTCAATATTTTTCATTTGTTTTCCTATTCCTATTCAAGTATTAATAAAGCAGCCACATATATCACAAAGACAAGCTGCAAAAGGATAACCTATCCTATTTATATATCTTAACATGCTTCCTGCCATTGACAAAACAAGCATGTAATTGTTGTCTTGGTGACTTGGTCTTTAATTCTCCTTTATATTTATTCAAGCTGATTGATTTTGGGCAACCTGATACTGCTTAATGATGTCGGTTATAACATGATCATAATAAGTTCCTTTGTTTTCTTAATTTTGACATCTTTTTAGTAAATACTAACCCTGGTCTACAAATTTTGAAATATTTGGAATTTTACAATTATCTAAACACCACCCTTTGACCACCTTTTGTCATTTATACTCCAGGAAAAAAAATATAGTCAAGTAAGATCTTATTTGATTTGTCTTGATGTATAGTTTCTAGATGTTAACTTTTTATGATTTTTATTTATTAAGTACTTCCTCTGTTCTTTTTTACTTGACCCGCTTTGACTTTTACACTATTTACCATCCCTCCTTTGACCGTGTTTTGTGAATAATATGTAAGGAAAAACATATTTATATTGGATCATTTTGAATTTGTCTCAATAAGTACTATCATAATATATAAATTTTATATTTTTTAATTATGGAGAATTAAAGTTATTGATCGTTAAAGTTTTGCATTGGCAAACGTGATAAAAGCAACAGGTCAAGTAAAAAAGAACAGAGGAAGTATTTATTAATGTTACCAATAAAAAAAAAGGAAAAAAGTAATTAAGTTAACTTGAATATTGTCATGTGTGATTGGAAAAATATGGAAGAAACCAATATAAATTAAGGACATTGTAATTATTGCACCTTGCACCCTTTTTTGCACTGCCTCAAAGTGAAATGCCAATCCTTACACCTAAGATGGAGATTCTCCATTTACCACTGATGTGGTGTGACAAAATCTTATCTGTGTTGCTAGATTTTGGTATTTATAATTCGTAGTTTCATATTATCCCAGCTTATTACAAAAGTGCATTTTAGTCGTTTACTGTTGAAGAAGTGAGAACTCTGAGAAGATGTTGCCTACTTGCAGTATACACATTAGCATTATGTTTGGATAGGGTGATTTGGAGGGACAGGAAAGTGAGATGAATTTTTCTTTGTTGGGTTAGCAAATGAGGAGGTGGATGAAATGGATGGGAGGGATTAGGACTTAAGGAGTGACTTGCGACCCTTCATTCTTTAACAAATCAGTTTTTAAAATTGGAGGGATTTGGAAGGAAAAGTATATACGAAGTAATCCTGAATAAAAGTAAAAAGACCAAAATATCCTTACTAGTCAAACCCAGCCAGTTATGACAACCGGCCTAATGCTCTCTCCTCTTCCCCTCCCCTCCCCTCTCTCTTGTAGATGGAAAACCCCCCCTAATAACTCTAAAAAGGTTTACCTTCTTTCTTCACCTTAATGACTCTCACTCGCTTGCTTCTTTGTTTTTATTTGTTGAAAAATTGATAAAGTTTATGATCTGCTAAAACTGCGTGCATTTTTATCAGTATGTTTGATCGGAACTTATCATCTTGTATCATCTAAGTTATGATTTCAGTTTTGTTGACAGATAAGACATTAGAATATTATTGTAATCACAAAGTTGCAATCTGCCTTGTATGGTAGATTTTCTGCCTTAATTTTTTTGGCTTCTGTTTTGATGATATGGATTCAGAGATGTTGATAGTATACCTTTCTCTCCTTTTTTTGGTTTTCTTTTAATAGTTCCTCTACCTTCTCTCATCTTCTTTTTCCTTTTAAAAGTTATCCAAGCGAGCTGTAATTGGCTGTGAGACATCTAGTTCTCATCTTTCAGCCTTAGTGATGTGGTATTTGGTCAATGCATACTGAGGAGGGAATGGGAGTTGGGATAGCTGCTGAATGGACCCAAATAACTATGTTATGCACATTTATATAGCTTGAAATATTGCAGTATATTGAATGTTGTGGTGCTTTCTTTATTTTGCATTATGAGTCATTGAGCTCTCTTAGACATGATTTGAGGTTACGACTAATTAAGGGGAGCATGAAAGATGTTTTGTACGTTGATCATGATTTGTGAGCCACTCACTTTGCAACTTAGCATCTGCTAAAGCAAGATACAATTTTTTTTATAATGATCCTAATTTATCTTCTATTACATTAGTTTATGAATATGACAAGGATTTGTTGAGGGATGACAAGAATGATTAACATAGGTATGATGTTTTGATTTGAACAGGTTAGACTGTTTCTCTCGGAAGAATCTCCCTCACAAGTTGGGGCAGGTGCACAAGATCACCTTCAAGTAAAGAAAATTGTATCAGGCTTGCCTGTAAATGGATTAGTGACAGATGACAACCTTCCACCTGGATTTGAAGGTTTCAGTCCTGCTAATCAATTGAAGAACAGGTTAGCCCAGATTCCTGTTGTCAAATGGCGGTCCCCTCCAAAAGTAAGTGGCTATTAGTCTTGGAATACCTTTCTATGATTTGCTTGCAGCTTCATCTTTAATGTAGCCAGTGACCTTATCTGCTTATGCATTTGTTTTGATAATTAATTATCTGTCTGTCCTCCTTTCTTTTAGCTTTCATTTTATTTGGCCGGGGATTTGCATGCTGTGCCATCCACCATGTCCATGATGCCTTCTATGCTTTCCACTTTGGCAATGTAACACAGAAGCTAATTTTATTTTGTATTGGAGTTTTGCAGTTTACTTTGGGGGTTGAGTGGCAAGTAGTAAGTGGGGAGGAGAGTAAAGAGGTGGAGATCCAAAGTCAAAGAGAATTAAGAGTGCTTGAAGCGTATTATCCACGCCAATCTGCAATTCCTCCAAAGTTTGAATCTATACCTTAAAACATTGTTTAGCTCTTTGTCTTGGGTCTTATGTACCTACTAATCCATGTCATTTGTTATTCTTTGCAGCCCTGCTTCTGCGCCAGATATAGAGTGTGCTGGACAGGATGACCAAACATTGCCTTCAGTTCCCATTACTCCTATTGAAGAAGAAGATCTGTCAGATCCCTCTTCTGATTCTGTTGCTTCTGCTTGTGCTACTACTAGCTCATACATGTTGGCGGCCCAAGGGACGTCTTCATCTCATGGTGTGTCCCATAATATCAACAGTGGGACATTGGCTGCTGGAGTAGCAACTTCTGGTCAAGAAGATGTGTTAAAAGCTGCTCTTGCTGCTGTCGCGAAGGGCAATGAGCAGATTGACCACAACCTGCTTGTAAAAATTCTCAGTAATCCGACTATTTTAGAACAGTTAGTTAGGCATCAAGGTCCAGGCACGGGACTTCAATCTGTTTTGCCAAAGCCAATGGAAGGCCCACATACTATTTCTAGTCCCTTATCTCCTGGAGCTCCCATGTACAGGATGGATACACCACCTCCTCCGGCTCCTCAATATACCAATATGGAAACAGGACTATCCTCGTCTGCAATGATGTCAAATGGGTTTATGTACCCGTATACAAATGGCACAGGACCTATGACCCATCAGCATTCAGTCCCACCGCTGCCTGGAGTCGCCCTCCAAGCTCCCCCTGTACAATCTGGTTCTTCCTCTCAAGTGAAGGACCTCAACTACTATAAGAACTTGATTCAGCAACATGGAGGGGAAAGGCAAGCTGACCCTCAACCACCGTATTCAACGAATCCCATTCATCATACAGGTGTAGATCAAGATGTAGATAATTCAAAACCAAGAGATGCCAAACATAAAAGCATGAAGCCTTGTGTGTATTTCAATGGTGCAAAGGGTTGTAAACATGGAGCAAATTGTATGTATCAGCATGACATGTCGCTCCAGCAACGGGTTAGTAGTATTTCAGAAATGCAGAGTGCAAAGAGAATGAAGATGGATAGAGAGATTAGAGGACCACAATCGTATAGTTGATTTGAAGACTAATTCTTGACGTTCCAAGATAAATTACGAGGTCTGGGTTCGTATTTATGAATCTTCATAAGTTTTGGGCCAAATTCTTGCTTGTGTGCCTCTTCTCCGAATTGCAACTCTTGGGCACAGTCGGATGGAAGCTCGGGTTTTCAAAGATCAGGGGTATATTGTCTCAAATCCTGCAGATGGCTTTGCCCTTGTGTGTATACGAAATTTAATCCAAGAGGAGAGAGTTTTCAGCCTCATTTGGCCTGCTGTATACTGTTTCGGCTTATTTTATCTGTTCCCAGAGGATTTATTTTGTTACTAATTGATTTCTTTTATGCCTTTTAGCATACCAAATTTACAAATAACAGTACATGAAGGCTGGATAGGTTCACAGGATGCAGATAATTACTTACCATGGAATGATTTTCTCTGATATCTTTGAATCATCAAGATGTGATTTTGTTCGTTTATTTGACTTTTCCACTTACTAAATCATGCAAATACAATACTCTCCAGTCTCCATACCATCTGAGCCGAAACACATTGATGGATTTAGGGGTCTACTTGGTTTGAAACTTTGAATCATGAAATTAAAATGGAAATTGATTTTGACACACCCTTAATTGATTTTGACACACCCAAAGCTAGAAGAGCATAGAAAATTATACTCTCACATAGAGGTGTGCCAAAATCATTTTTGGTGTGCTAAAATCATTTCCCAATTAAAATATAGTTTTGGTTGAGATTGCATGAATGGAAATGGTGTAATCGTAAGAGACCAAGTAACAGTTATCATGGTCTGGTAGATATATGATTTTGAAAAAACAAAATTGAAAAAAACAAAGGAAAAATTTATTTTAATTATCCCAGGCCGGTTCGTTGATAATAATTCTACCTTTTGATTATTATCTAATAATCCCACCTCTGGGGGGATATCTTCTTTTAATGGTCCCTTATGACCGGTAACTTGTTCTTCGGGTAAGAGTTTTTTTTTTTTAATTATTATTTATTTGTTTTTATTTTCTTGGCCACACACCAACCTTTCTTTCACCAACCACCAGTCCCCCTTCATTTCCAACCACCAGGCACGAACAACATGCAATCCCTTTGCCCTCGTTATTCCCTGCTCACTCACTAACAATCACGCCACCAACATCCACACCATTGTTGCATGAGCCATCGTCACTCAACAATGCAGCATCACGCAACCATTTCGTAGTCCTTAAACTCCAATCCGCACCTATCGACGGCAACAATTCGACCTTCAAACCACCTGCAATAAGCAATTCGGCCCCATAAAAGCAAAATTCTGGCCTCTAATCTAGCAATTTGACATAACAACTTCAATTATTGATGCTCCAATTTGTAGAGTAAGATGCGCCTTTGTTAGGGTGGGGCGTTTCAAGATGGGGAGAGTTGGGCTGGGGTAGGCTGAGGTATGGTGTTTCGGGGGTGGGGGTGGCTCCGTGGTTGGGGTAGGCTGTTATAAGAGTGAGTGTGGCTGGGTTTTAGTGTTTCGAGGGTGGGTGTGGCTGGGGTAGGCTGTTATAAGGGTGGGTGTGGCTGGGTTAAGGTGTTTCCGGGGTGGGGTGGCTAGTTGCAAGGGGAGTATTGGGCTGCCGGCTGCATAGTCGGAAAATATGGAGGAAGGAGGGGAAAAGGATAAGGAAGAAGGAAAGGGGATAAAAAGTCATTAATTTTTGGTTATTTTGACTTTTACCACCTACAAAAAACTAAAAATTTGTTTTTACCACCTCCATAAAAAAAAGCTTTATTTTACCACCACATAAAAAAAAAAACAAAAAATTGGCTTTTACCACCAATTACCTCCAACTAACGGATTCCGTCCATAAATCGATTAGTGGGGCCTA
This sequence comes from Chenopodium quinoa, assembly GCF_001683475.1. Taxonomy (NCBI): domain Eukaryota; kingdom Viridiplantae; phylum Streptophyta; class Magnoliopsida; order Caryophyllales; family Amaranthaceae; genus Chenopodium; species Chenopodium quinoa. The sequence continues at coordinate 1,371,833 of NW_018743937.1, forward strand.
CCATGTCCACGTGTCACCATATTATTGGGTTTTATTTTTTATTTGTTTATTTATTTATTTTTTTACCCAATAATATGGTGACACGTGGACATGATATGCCCCACTAACGGATTTATGGACAGAATCCATTAGTTGGCAGTGATTGGTGGTAAAAGTCAATTTTCATTTTTTTTTTATGTGGTGGTAAAATAAACTTTTTTTTATGGAGATGGTTAAAGCAATTAAGTTGTTTTTTAGAGGTGGTAAAAATAAAAATTCCTTAATTTTTTCTTTTTCTAAAAAAAATAAATATAAAATATAGGAAATTTTGATTTTTAACACCACACAAAAAATCAAAAATTGGTTTTTAACACTACAAAAAAAAAAAAAAAACTTTTATTTTAACACCAAAAAAAAAAAAAAAAAAAACCCAAAAAATGGCTTTTACCACCACTTAACCGGTTTATGGATGAAAACCGTTAGGGAAACCTACAATGCCACATGTTAACATATAATTGGTCCAATATATATAAATATATATATATATATATATATATATATAGGAATAGGATCAGGTAAAAACAAGTGTTAAAATAAAAACTGAAAACTTTTAATCTCAGCCGTTCATCAAATTGTATGGCTGAGATTTCTTTCCTCTTTTCAGACATGAATTTCTCTCTTCTCCTTAATTTTCACGTTATTTTCTCTCTCCTTTCTATTCTCTCCTCTTTCGTACTTTCTCTCTCTTCAACCAGCTTCTCTGTTACTCTCTCTACTGTGTTGCATCAAATTATGGCGAAAAATCTCTAGATTTCACAATCAGGTATGATTATATTCGACAATTTGTTTGTTTTTTCACGAATTTTCAGCGATTTTTGTGATTTGATATTTGTGTTCTTTCTGTTCAATTTTCATGAATTTTGCATGAGTTCGATTTTTTCTGATTTGATTTTAAGAGTTTCGCATGAAGTTTGATTTATTTTTGTAGTTCGATTTTTGCAAATACAGGCTTCGATTTTGGCTTATTTTTGCGGATCTATAGTTCTATTTTAGATTTCGAATTTCAGAGATTTAGTGTTCAAATTAGTGTTTGATTTTAGCTGATTTTTGCGGAGTTTGATTTTTTTGAGTTCCATTTTTGCAAATGTAGGCTTCGATTTTTGCTTATTTTTTCGGATCTATAGTTCGATTTTAAATTTCGAATTTCAGAGATTTAGTGTTCAAATTAGTGTTTGATTTTAGCTGATTTTACATAAAGTATGAAGAATGCTTCCTGGTTTAAGATACTGACTTTGATTCTATATGTCCGACTTTTGGTGTTGAGCAGACTGCTTAAGCGACTAACCCTGGAGCTACAGACATCTGAGGTGGATTTGTCACTGGCTAACATCTCAGTTCATCTTGATGTTGGGAAGGGAGGAAATAGTGGCTCAAATGCTATTGCCCCCACTATAGAGGTTGGTTCTGAGTTTCTTTTTCTTCTATTTGTTTCTTTTTTCTGAAACTTGGAGCTAACTGCTTGATAGATTGCTTCTGATCATGCTAAATCGACATCTACATGACTTTCTTGACTGTTGAAAAGTGTACTTCTAGTCTGACATATGTGCATGGTTAATTTGACTCTGTACTGGATTTTGCTTCAAAATTTCTGAATTAGGCCTGTTTTGAACTTGAATCAAGGTAGCCAGAATTCGAGGATTTGGATACCTTAGCTCAACATCATGAATAATTATGGGCAGAATTCAAATAGAACATTGTATTACTTAAATATGAGCAGAATTCAAATATAATATACAGATCAAATCTAGACAGTTTCCAATTGCCTTGTACTATAAGAGAATACAAGCTGAGCTCAATCTAATATGTGTTTTCTATCTGAATTTTGGAGTCATAGATGAATGAAGAACTACATTTTGAGGTTCCACCACATGTTTAGCAACTAATAAAGTGCTACCTTTTTTTTTTTTCCCCGACTATATTGTCAGGAATTTCAAGTGTAGCATACCAGTACAATTCTGCTATTCATGGGTTTACATAGCTTAATACCTTGGCCTAACTTTTACCAAGGTATACTTTTACCAATGAAATAAGAGAATTGATACTTTGATTAATGACTAATTCTATTATAATAGAAATATGTAAAGTAATTCATTTAAACAAATTATGTGGCTTTGTATGATACATTCTTGATCAATAAACAATTCTTAGAGCTAATTAGAGCTGTTACATGATTGGCTCAACTTGATTGTGTGGGTGTCAGTATACATTGATTGTCCACTGTAAAATGGATTAAATCAAATTGCTTAGAAGCATATATATATATATATATATATATATATATATATATATAAAAACGTCCAACAATACAGACAGAATATCTACTAGTGATCTATTATCACAAAAACTGCATATGCTTTGCTGATGCCACATGTGAGTTTGAATTGTTGCTGATGATTCGTTTATTACATTCACTTGCAGCTGGGAATATGCGCCACTTAATTGCTGAAGCTTGCATGGTTTGGATTGTACTTGATATCAACATACCTTTTGATTAGGGGATTTTTATCCACCAAGCGCCGTTTGACAAGTGGACCAACCAGGTTCCGCCACGCGTCCTCCACGGACCACTTAAGACACGCCACGTGTCCACCCATGCCAAATGGGACAACCGGCCATCAAGGCCCATTTCAGTCTAGAAGCCCGATCGGCCCTAGGTTTACCTTAAACCTAGAGAGTTGCACGCTTCCCAAGGCTATAAATACTCGATTAATCCTCATTAATCAGGGGACCGAATACATTACGGAACACACTAATAACCGGCTGATCTCGCTAGCAAAGCAGATTACCTACATTAAATACTCTCACCTAGAGAGACCTTATTACTTTGATTTCTGTATTAATTACTCCTTAATCAGGTACTAACTTGACCGTTGGAGGCGGAGCTCTCAGGAGTCTCCGTTATTTTGCAGGTACAGGCGTCCGGTTCCAGTCTCGGAATTGTAGCTCTCCCGCAGGACATCAGAAAACCCCGAAACATTTGGCGCCGTCTGTGGGGAGAGTACTTCAGAGATGGCATCCAAGTCTGTACCGACCCCAGAAGAGAGGCGTCCCCTAGACGACCCTCAAGTTCAGTCGGACCATGATACCGAAAGTGAATTTGAAGTTGAAACTCATACAGCTCCAGACGGGACCCTAAGGGCCCGCCGTACCCGTCATACTGAAATAAGGGAACGGGAGTATCTTCAAACAGGAAGCGAGCCAGCAGGCGCACCGCTTGCTCGGCAACAGCCGACTGATGGGTCTGCTCCCATCACAAGGAACGAACTCATGACCTTCATGAGGGGATTCAAGGGAGAGATCCAAGAGTTGATCAACAAAAAACCGCCTGCTTCAGTCAAAGAGCAGGCGGCCAAAAAACCTTCCACTTCACTGAAGAGGAAGTCAGTTCAAGGGCGAGAGGCGACTCCCCATCCTAAATCTAAGAAGCGGGAGCCGTCTGCTCTTGATTTCACAAAACTCCGTTATCCTACGGGAAATAGGAAACCGGTTCGTCATATTCAGGCGGACGGGTCAAAGCAAACGTTCACAGATGCTCGGCACCTGCTAGAGCAGAAGAGGAGTGACCGATTATCAGAGTCGGCTTCTACTTCAAATTTTCAGGACAGTTTGCGAAATGCCTCGATGAGGCCAACTCGGTCGTACCATGAGAGTCAGTCAGGCGGCACCTCCCGACAGTCTGGCTTTCATAGTGCGCAGGCGGTACCAAATTTGCCATTTGTGCCGCAACAACAATATTTTATGCAGCCACCTCCATTTGGTGGACCTGCAGCAAAAAACGTCCAACCTATGGACTGGCAGCTACGGCTGCTTAGACTTGGTGAACAGCCGTCGGCCTTCTCCAAGGAAATTACTGAAGCCGCTCAGCCGGCCAAAGTAAAAAATGTTTTAGTAGGCGCCTATGATGGCACTACTAACCCGGAAGACCATCTGATGGCATTCACCAACCTGATGTACCTTCAAGGGTTGGATGATCCCACTTGGTGCAAGTGTTTCCCAGCAACTCTCAAGGGAATTGCACAGCAATGGTTCGGCAACCTGCCGACTGGTTGTGTAAACAGTTTCAGGACGCTTGCTTACTTATTTGCCTCCAACTTTGCAATGAACATCCCTGCGAAGAAAACGACCCTTGATTTGGGAACAATTCAGCAGGGTGAAAAGGAGGGGCTTCGTTCCTACATCAGGCGGTTCAACCTGATGAGAATACAGATTCAAGGGTTACCGGATGAGGTAGCTTATACTGACTTTTTTAGAGGTCTCAAAGACGGGTCTACCTTCAAATTTGATTTAGTTCGAAAAAGGGTGGCGACTCTTCAAGAGGCCTTGATTGAAGCAGAAGCCTATATACAGGCGACTGATCTGTGTACAATGAAACAGTCGGACGGGAAGAGGTTCGACAATAGAGAAGGACGACAGAAACAGTCGTCCAACAAAGATGAAAAAAGAAAAGGGGTCTGGGCGGCTGATTCCTCTAAACAGCCGGCCAAGAAGAAAAAGGAATTCAAACCATACTCCCCAAAGTATGTGTTTAACAAGGATAACCAGTTTATCCTAAAAGAAATAAAGGGACGGCTCTCAATTGAGAAACCGCTCCCCATGAAGGGTTCTGCGAGCAACCGGAACCAAGACAAAATCTGTGCTTATCATGATGACATTGGTCATCACACCAACGACTGCATTAGTCTCATGCGGTACCTAGACCGCTTGGCTGATCAAGGTGATCTTGACACTTATGTCAAGAAATCTACGGGGAATACTTCCTCAAAAAAGCAGTCGGCCAAAAAGAATCAACAGGCCGACAGTTCCGATACAGATGATGCAGTCGTCTACACCATTGCAGGCGGCTTCTCAGGAGGCGGCCCCACTATTAGGGGCAACAAAGATAATATAAGGCGGTTAGATGTAAATTCCGTTCACCAAGAACGACCGTCCAAATATACATTTCCTGAGATTGTCATCACTGAAGAGGATCTAGGAGGAATAAGGGGGCCGCATGACGACCCTCTCGTTATTGAATGTAAAGTGGCCAACCAGAGAGTTGGTCGAATCCTCATAGATACTGGGAGCTCTTCAGATCTCATCAGCAGCAAATGTCTGTCAAAACTGAAATATCAGACGGACTGCATACATCCGGCCTCCCACCCTTTAATAGGGTTTGGAGGAGGAGTCGTCCACCCACTGGGACGAGTTGATCTACCCGTCCGCCTGGGCGAAAAAGGGGAAGGACGACACATGGTAGTCCGATTCCTAGTTGTAGAGGAACTCTCTGCCTACAACATGATTCTGGGTCGCCCAACCCTGAATAGTGCCAAGGCTGTTATAATCCCGTCACTTATGCTGCTTAAGTTTGAAAGGGACAATGGAACAGTCGGCTCCCTAAGGGGAGATCAGAGGATGGCCCGAGAGTGCTATCTCTCGGATGTCAAACCCACTGCTAAGGCCACTGGGTCAAGTGGAGAAAAAACAGACCTTGACAATGTCAAGGAAAGTGCGCCTGTTCAAGAAACAGGCGACAGAAAAAGAAAGGCGTCCCAGACAGAGTCCGCCAGAAAGGCAAGAAAATAGCAATCATTGGCAGAGGACCGGCCGGATGAGTTCCGCCCTCAGCCGGCTGGTGAGCATACGGACCTGATATTAGACGACTCCCGCCCTGACCGAACAGTCAAAGTTGGGACGACTGCTCTGGGAAACCTTGGTGATGACTTTCACAACCTGTTGAAAGAATACAAGGACATCTTTGCATTTGAAGTCCATGAAATGCCAGGCATTAGTCCTGATCTGGCAGTACACAAACTCGCTGTGGATCCGAAAAAGAAGCCGGTACGGCAAAAGAAGCGGAACCAGGGTGAAGAAAGAGGTCAGGCGGCCGCCGCCGAAGTCAAAAAATTACTTGATGCAGGGTTCATTCGGCAATGTTACTTCCCAGATTGGGTTGCAAATGTGGTACTTGTTAAAAAGCCGAATGGCACCTGGCGAATGTGTGTAGACTACACAGACTTGAACAAGGCGTGCCCCAAAGACAGTTACCCTCTGCCCAAAATTGATAACCTGGTCGACTCAACAGCCGGCCATGCCTTGATGAGTTTTATGGACGCCTATTCTGGTTTTCATCAAATTCCTTTGTGGAAGAAAGATCAGGAGAAGACGGCCTTCGTCACTGATCAGGGATTATACTGTTATACGGTCATGCCGTTTGGTCTTAAGAATGCCCCGGCTACATTCCAACGAATGATAAACACAGTGTTCTTTGATCAGATTGGGAGAAACGTCGAGGCATACATTGATGATATGATTGTTAAGACTAAACTTCAGAAAGATCATCTGACGGACCTCCGAGAAACTTTCGCCACACTCAGGCGGCACCATGTCATGCTCAATCCCAAGAAATGTGTATTTGGAGTTGAGTCTGGGAAATTTCTCGGATTCCTTATCAACCAGAGAGGAATAGAGGCGAACCCTGAGAAGGTACAGGCGGTCATTGACATGCAGTCTCCTCGTACCGTCCGAGAGGTTCAGAAGTTAACAGGTTGTCTGGCGGCCTTGGGAAGATTTCTAAGCCGATCAGGCGACAAATGCCTATACTTTTTCCAGGCAATTAAGAAAAAGGCAAGGTTTGAATGGGGGCCGGATGCTGAGGCCGCCTTCCAGAAATTAAAGGTTCACTTGCATTCCTTGCCAAGGCTGGTCAGCCCTTTGCCCAAAGAAAATCTCTACATGTACCTGGCCGTCTCTGATCATGCGTTAAGCGCGGTGCTCCTTGCTGAAAGGGACGGCTGTCAACTTCCGGTCTACTTTGTCAGTCACGTACTGAAAAATGCCGAGTTGAGGTATCCCCTAGTGGAGAAATTTGGTCTTGCACTCTTCATGGCTGTTAAAAAATTGAAGCCCTACTTTCTGGCACATGCAGTCGTCGTGTATACCGACCAACCGATCAAACGGCCCCTTACCACCATGGAGTCCTCCGGACGAATGATCAAATGGGCCATAGAAATGCAGAGTCTCGAAGTTACTTTCGAGCCTAGAAAAGCAGTGAAGGGGCAAGCCTTTGCTGACTTTATTGTAGAGATGACTCGTCCTCCTGACTCTCAAGTTCCAGACCAAGTCTGGAAGGTATATGTGGACGGAAGCTCTACTTCAAACGGTTGTGGAGCAGGCGTCGTATGTCAATCTCCAGAGGGCGACAGGTTCGAGTATGCTCTACGCTTCAGTTTCCAGGCTTCAAACAATGAGGCAGAATATGAAGCTTTACTAGCCGGGATCCGCATGTGTAAGGCGGCCGGGGCAAGGAAAATAGACGCCTGTTCTGATTCACAACTGATAGTGAGTCAGTACAATGGCGAATACGAAGCAACACATCCGGCCATGATCAAATATTTACAGGCGGTCCGACAAGCAGTCGGCTCCCTTGAGGATTTCCATCTGATCCAAGTACCGAGATCAGAAAACAACCAGGCAGATGCACTCTCGAAATTAGCATCATCCGCCTCCTCCGATACTCCTCGAACTGTGTTTTGGGAAGTAATGGAGAAGAGAAGCATCGAGGAAAATCCTATTGGAATTCTAGACAGAAGCTCAACCTGGATGGATTCAATCAGGGCATATCTGACAAACGGTACACTGCCGGATGATCCTCAACAGGCGGCATCACTGAAAAAACGAGCCTCCTGTTTTGAAATGATACAGGGGGAACTGCACAAGAGGGGGCACCTTCAACCCTTCTTAAAGTGTGTTACTCCTGAAAAGGGACGAGAGATACTAGATGATCTTCACTCTGGTTTCTGTGCTTCCCATATAGGTGGTAGGATGCTTGCTCAAAGGGCAAGGCGGCAGGGCTACTTAATTCACCGTCCGGCTACTGACCTCACTACCATTCACAGCCCACTACCGTTTGCTAAGTGGGGCATGGACATTCTGGGTCCATATACGCCTGCTACAGGCGGCAGAAGGTATATACTTGTTGCAGTTGACTACTTCACTAAATGGGTAGAGGCGGAGGCTGTAAAGGGAATCAAGACGAAAGATGTAATTTCATTCATTTGGAAAAACGTCATCACTCGGTTCGGGGTTCCCATGTCTATGGTTTTTGATAATGGTCCCCAATTTGAGACGCCTGTTCTCAAAAGCTGGTTGGGAGACCAAGGAATTGGACATTACTTTGCATCTGTCGGCCGTCCACAAGCAAACGGCCAGGTAGAAGCCTTTAATAAAATCATCTCAGACGGTCTCAAGAAAAAAATTGAACGAGCAGGCGGCCTATGGGCAGATGAACTACCACATGTTCTTTGGGCCATTAGGACGACTGAAAAAGGGGCGACTGGAGAAACTCCATTCCTCCTAACTTATGGTGCAGAAGCTGTTCTTCCAATAGAACACTACGAGCCGACTCTTCGAGTAATGCTATATGACGAAGAGGCAAACTGGGAAGCTATGCGCCTGGCATTAGACTCACTTCCTGAAAAGAGGGGCAATGCTGTTTTGCGCCATGAAATCTACCGCCTGAGAATGACTAGATCATACAACAAAAAAGTGCACAGGCGTCCACTCAAAGTAGGGGACTTTGTACTTAGAAAAATGGAAGCAGTTGGTAGGGCTAACGAGTCTGGCAAACTAACTCCCAACTGGGAAGGACCCTACCGAATCTAGGCGGAAGTCAGGGACGGTACCTACCGTCTGGAAACACCAGACGGACAACCGTTGCCTCGAACTTGGAATGTAGATAACCTTAAGAAATATTTCTTTTGAATGATGTAAAGTAAAGAGCTACTTAATAAAGTTGGCACTTACTATTCAATTTTGTATTACGAGGGGCATGCCGTCTGTACCTTTACAGTCGGCTACTCTCCATTGAGTTTCACTCTTTATCTTTACGAGGGGCATGCCGTCTGTACCTTTACAGTCGGCTACTCTCCATTGAGTTTCACTCTTTATCTTTACAGGGGCATGCCGTCTGTTCCATTACAGTCGGCTACTCTCCCTCGAGTATTTTACTCACAATACTTAGCTAAAAAGTTTAGGGCCTGGCCGATCCTGTAACTAACAGGCGGCTACCCTTCTTTTACTTAGCACATACGTTCACCAAAAACGTACCAAGGCCACTGGCCGAATGATCAGACCAGGCGCCTAGTCAACTGATCTAACTTTTAAAAACTAATCCGACCTGTCCCAACATTATAGCAGGCGTCCGGCGGCATCCATTCGGATGAAATTCGTCGCAGAGAGCAGCTCCCTTTTGGGTGGAACATTGTTCTATAAACTAATTACACGGCACCTATACGACTGTCCCAAAGGGCAACCACGTAGCCGTTTTTGAGACAAGGATAACTCTATCACTAACCAAACCAGTGGTAGCAGTTGACATCTGAGTCAGATGACCGCCTGTATTACTTGGGATAAATGCAGGGGGTACCTATTGAGTTAATAGCCAACAAACATTGGCGAATCAAGGGGTCTAGCCGGCCTACGCCGCCTGGTACCTCTACTTCTCAAACAAAAGTGACGGCGACTGAGTAACTCCAAAGTTAACTCATAGTCACTCCTTCAAATTTGGTATGGAACCTAAAAAGTTTGAGTCGTCCGCCTGTTTTATACAAACAAGGGCACTCGAACCCCTATTCCTACTGGATAACCTATTGAGTAAATAGCCAACAAACATTGGTAAATCAAGGGGTCTAGCCGGCCTACGCCGCCTGATACCTTTACTACTCAATCAAGATTGTGACGAAGACTAAGTAACTCCTATGTTAACTTAATAGTCACTCAAACTTAGTACTGAGCCTAAAAGGTACGAGTCGTCCACTTGTTTTTAATAAACAAAGGCTCTCAACCAATACTCTTGCTAGGTTAACAAATAACAAATTAGAGGCCAACATTGGCAATAAAGGGAAACAACCGGTACCCGCCGCTTGTTTTCCTACTTAAATTCCTTGGCTACTTGGTAATTCTATTTACTTGGTCAAATTGAATAAAGAGTTCGAATACCGATTGATTAAATGGCCGACTGATCATCTATCCTGGAAACAGACAACCAGTCGTCCAGGGGCATAGGCGGCATACTTACTATTTGTACCTGTCTTAACGTTCGGCCATACACAACAGTCTGTCTAGTGAGCAAATTTCAAATACTTAGACAAATTTGAACAAAAACAAAAAATTTGATTAAAATGAGCCGGCCATAAAAGACCAGCAGAATATTCAAAATCCCGGCCCCCTGGCCGGGTAATTACAAAGCAAACGGCACGCAGGCCGTGAAAAGAAAAAATATACTTAAAGCTTAAGAAGGGGGCAGTTCAGTATCAGCAGCAGCCGCCTGGTCAGCACTCTTCTTGCTGGACTCGGCCTTCGCTGCATCATCTTTTGATGCCTTTCCCCCAAGTGGCACAAGCGCCACAACAGGCTCTTCCTCCTCCAACGCAACGTCCATCGCCTCTTCTTCAGCAGCCGCCAGGATCTGTTGATTATATATTTCCGAACACTGGCGGTACGTTCTTTCCCATGAGGCAAAGTCGGCACTGGGGAACAGTCGTTCCCAGGTCATGCGTTGGATTTGGGCGGAGTCTTCCACCATCTCCCGGACGAGCTCTTGTTTTTCTTGCTCGGCCTTGTCCGAGAGCTCTTGGGTAAGACTCTTCTCCTGGTTCACCAGGCGTTCTTTTACGTTAGCCAAAGATTTCTCCATGGCTTCGTAAGAGTGCATTTTCTGGCGAAGGGGTTTCAGCTCGGCTTTAAATTTGGTGACGGTCCCCTCCAGCTCGTCAACCTTCTTTTGGGCCGCCTCTAGCTGAGCCCGAACAGCGGCGGTCGCCTGCGCCTGATAATAAAGAAGATCAATGGTCAGTACTTCATTTTGGGCAATTTGAAACATTGCTTTATCACAGCTGGAGGCGGCCATAGCCTTTGCGGCCTTTACCTCTTTGTTTTTCCGATCAATCGGCTTGCGAAGGCTGTTGACTCGGAGCAGGGCCTAAGTACAAAGAAAAACAGGCGTCAGTTTCCAATCATAAGGGTTAACAGGCGTCCTGGAACTTCAAAAGGGTATACCTCAGCTAGGATCCCCGAAATTCCATCGAGGTCAAGGGTGCCGGCACCCTTGACCGCCTCCCTGTCAGAGGGAGGAACTACTTTAACCATTGACTTGGCAACCTCAACCAAGTCAAGTCCCTGGGGGCCGGCTGCATTAAGCAGAAGGAAAAACAAGTTAGACCTAATCAAGAAGGAAGCAAGAGTGAGTTTTTACAAGCAAGTGTCCATACATCTAGGCGGCCCCGCCTGGGTTTTTGAAGAAGTGGCCGGCTGCTTCTCAGCCGCCACTGTTTTCCTGGAAGACCCAGGAGAGCTTGCAACAGTCGTTCTCCGGGCCTTGGGGTCCGGCTGTTGCGAGGAAGAAGCCCTTGGAGTGCCAGACTGAAAACAAAAAGAGTTAGTATATGCATAATACAACTTAAAGGGGAAGAGTTTTCAAAGCTTACCAAGGGTGCCTCCTTGCTGGGGGAGTCGGCGTACGACTGCTTCATTAGCGAAACCCGCAGCATGGCCGCCGCAGTCTTAGATGCTGTTATTTTACTCATGGCGTCGGCTGAAAGAAATAAACAGCAAAGTTAGTAAAAATCCCAAGTAAACAAGGCGTGAGAAAACAGAGTATTCGTCAGGCCGGCTACCTCTAGAGCACCGACTGCCGAGGCCACAGGCGGCCAAGAAGTACTCATCATAGAGCCACTTGAAGCTCGGGACGCAGTGTAGGGGTACTTGCTCTCGTACCCCTGAAGTAGAGTTCACCCTAGTCTCTACTTTGAAGAGTCCTTTGTCTAGGATCTCTCTTTTAGCCTTAGGGGGAACAGGCGGCATGCTGCGGCCGCCTGCAAGAAGAGGCGGATCCCTGTTCCACTTGTTAAAACGTTTGTTCAGCTCCGTGTCTGAACTCTCGATAATAAGGAAGGTGTTCCGCCAATCCTTCCATTTGTTTGCCTTACCTCTCGTCATGAGGTAACCCCTGTGGCTTGTTAGTTGATACCAGCCGGTACCTCCCGACTTAGGGGTCCGGCTGAGATAGTTCATGTGGGCGAAAGCCTCAAAACTTGGCTCCACCCCGTTCAGTTCGCACCCGGCCACATAGCCGAGTACGTTTACCCAAGAGTTGGGGGCTAACTGCCATAACCCCAGATCATACCCATCTAAAATCCGCTGAACAGCCGGATGTAATGGGAAGCGCAGACCAGCTTTGATGGCCGCCACATAGCAGCCAAAACAGCCGTCACCATAGCTGGTACCAACCGGCCAGACGACAGTATCTTCTGGATCCGGCACAAACAGTAAATACTCCGGGCCCATTTTGTGGTTAGCAATAAAGCTCGCCACGTTGTCTCGCATGGTTGCGATCCGGCCCCGGGGCACCCTGCAGTAGTAGGGGGTGTTTTCCTCTCTGTAAGAGGCGGACGGCTCTGCCCAATTATCCCCCTTCTCCACTGCATGGGAACTTCTCGCCTCTTGTAGGCGGTTATGTTTTTCTTCTGAGTCAGAAGAACTATGGTCAGAAGAACTATGGTCAGAAGAGCTGGAATCGGACTCGTCCCCTGACGAGTCCGAAGAGGACGACGCCTCCCCTCTCCTAGAGGGGCCCGCCTCCTCTCCCTTAGAAGGAGCAGAAGGTAAATTAGACATGTCCACGGTTAGATGAGAAGGGAACACCTTGGTCCCTCTCTCAGAACTGTCAGCTTGACAGTCGCCTCGTTCCACATCTGGCGCCTGGTCAGATGTTTCGCTAAGGAGTACCCTTTGGGAGGAGCCGTCTGAGTTTGATATTCTAGCAGTCTTTTTTGTTCTGGCCATCACGTTCTGCATAGACACAGATTCAGTCGGACTTTGTATAAAGGGCAAAGATGGGTCCAGAAAAGGGCAGGCGGCACTCCTAGTCCTAGATTCAGCCGTCCCCGGTGACCGGCTGATCACTAACTTAGGGCGTGTCGTGTGCTTCCATGGTGCCATTTCAAAAAATAAAAAGAAAATTAAGAGTAAGAGAACTGAGTTACCTGAACGGATGACAGTTGATGAAGTCCTGAAAGTTCGGGTCAGTCGGCTTGTCAGAACAGGCGGTAGGCAGAAAAAGTCCGAAAATGTCAGAGCAAGTTCAGGGGTCCGAATGTTCTCGCAAAAATTCTCAAATGTGAAAATGACCGAAGTCAGCACTTCCTTTTATAGGCAAAATGAGAAGGCGAAGGGTCGCTTCCGAATTCAAACTTGGGCGGGAGAGTCTCCCGGCCGTCTGCAAGGTGACACCTGTAACGGGCCGTCGCCTGTCACCGTGCGACACCTGTCACAGGCGACACGTGACCAGTCGCGTGCCACCTGTGAGGGGCAAATGATTAGGGGATTTTTATCCACCAAGCGCCGTTTGACAAGTGGACCAACCAGGTTCCGCCACGCGTCCTCCACGGACCACTTAAGACACGCCACGTGTCCACCCATGCCAAATGGGACAACCGGCCATCAAGGCCCATTTCAGTCTAGAAGCCCGATCGGCCCTAGGTTTACCTTAAACCTAGAGAGTTGCACGCTTCCCAAGGCTATAAATACTCGATTAATCCTCATTAATCAGGGGACCGAATACATTACGGAACACACTAATAACCGGCTGATCTCGCTAGCAAAGCAGATTACCTACATTAAATACTCTCACCTAGAGAGACCTTATTACTTTGATTTCTGTATTAATTACTCCTTAATCAGGTACTAACTTGACCGTTGGAGGCGGAGCTCTCAGGAGTCTCCGTTATTTTGCAGGTACAGGCGTCCGGTTCCAGTCTCGGAATTGTAGCTCTCCCGCAGGACATCAGAAAACCCCGAAACACCTTTGGCCTCCTTTCAACCAAAAAAAAGAAGTTACTAGTGGTAATGACAAGTTGGATGAGGCTCCGGAGATTTTTCCTGAAAGTGACTGTATGAATCCTGAAGTGTCTGCTTTTAGACCCACAACTTTGGAAGGGTATGTGATCTGCTTGAAAACTCTGGTAAAGGTACTTGACTTTAGTGAATATGTTTATGAATCTAAAATATGTGTTGGTTTTAAGCCTCTACGTTTTTGGCATGTTGAAAGCCTATTAGCTCAATTGGTCGAGCACCGTGTAATCACGGGATGTAGGTTCGAATCCTACATAGACTTTTTTAATACTTATTTTTATATTTATTGACCTCTGGGTAAATGGTGTCAAATTGATATATATAATTACCCGAAATTTATATATAGTTACCTTATTTTCGATATAATGACCTTAGATTTATGGAAATGTTGTAAATTTTGGTTCAATCACCTTATTTTTATATATAGTGACCTTTATTTTTGTATATAGTGACCTTTATGTAAATGGTGTCAAAAACTCAGATATAGTTACTTTATTTTTGTATATAGTGACCTTAATGTAAATGTTGTAAAAATTGTTATAGTTACCCTATTTTTGTATATAGTGACTTCTATGTAAATATGGTCAAAATTGATATAGTTACCCTTTTTTTGTATATAGTGACTTCTATTAATAGGATCAAAATTGATATAGTTACCCTATTTTTGTATATAGTGACAAATGTTGTAAAAATTGAAATAGTTACCCTATTTTTGTATATAGTTACGTTATTTTTATATATAGTGACTCTATGTTATTTTATTTTTTTTAAACCGTTAGATCTTGTTAGTAATAATGGATGGTTGAGATTTTCTGTTTTTAGTTTTCACCATAAGCCCTGTTTTTAGCGGAACCTCCCCGTATATATATATATATATATATATATATATATATATATATATATATGAAAGAAAACCTAAAACTACCCCAGCCACCCAACCCCCACTGTCAGCCGCACCGCCGGCAACCAGCTGCTACTACCTCTCACCTTGATTGCCTCGTTTCCAGCCCAAACAACCATAAAATTTGCTCCCTCCCTTTTCCCTGTCCCCAAAACCGGCAGCCCTCCCCAACGACCACCAAAAACAAGCCGTCGTTGCCGCAATTTTCCATAACCCTTAAAAACAACCACAACAAACGGCCGCTAGTGGTCGAAATCGGCCGTATTAGGGCTGAAATGGTCGATTTCGACCATAAGTAGCGCTTGTGGTCGTTCGTTTTTTGGGTTGCTTGAAAAACGAACGACCGTTTTTGGTGGCCGTTTGGGAACTGACGATCAGATTTGGGGAGTGGGAAAGGAAGGGCGGCGCTTTTCCGGTAGCTAGGGCCGGAAACGAGAGGGTTAGGTTGAGGATATGGTGGTTGTGCACCGCCGAGGGTGGGTCTGTGGTAGTTGGGTTAGTTTTAGGGATTTTTTTTTATAATTTTTTTTTGTCTAAACTAATAATATAGCAACACGTGGCACAATGGACCCCACTTAACGGAAATTTGAACGGCAACTGTTAAGTGGTGGTAATATCAAAAATTTTAAAAATTTTGTGGTGTTAAAATAAATAACTTTTTTTTTTTTTGTAGTGTTATTTTTTTCATTTTTTTGTGGTGTTAAAAATAAAAAATTCCTAAAATATATTTGACAAATCACAAAGTAACACATGACATGTTAACCCATTATACCGGTTATCAACAGGTTAGAGACCATTGAAAGAAGATGTCCCCTAAAGGTAGGATTATTAAATAATAATCGAAAGGTGGGATTATTAGAATCAATTTTTCCAAAAACAAAAGCGGCTTTAAATTTGCACCAAAGCATTATAATTTACAATCCTTTAATTAAGGTTTTTTTAGAAAATAATACCACAAAATCTCAAAAAATGTTGGATTTCATCACCTTTTAACTAGGGTTGTTCATCGGTCCAAGACCAGACCGGACCGATAATTAAAATTTTAAGAAACGAAGACCAGACCGATCAAGCTAGGACCAAACCCGGACCGGACCGAAAGAATCAGTCTACAACCCGGACCGGGCCTGTTTGGACTGATTTAAGAACTGGCTTTTTAAAAGAATTCTAATTTTATTTTATTTTTTTAATAATTTTATGACAAAATCAAAACAAAAGGAAAGGAAAATCTACACTTTAATGTTTTTTTTTTTTTTTTTTTTTTTTTTGTAAATTTAGTACAAAAATGCCCATAAATTTAAAGTTTTCTAAGCTTATTAAGGATAATCTTAATCATTATTTAAGGTTTCATGCATATTTTTAATAAAAAAAAATCGATCTGGTCCATGACCGATTTTTATAGGGTTTTGGATCGAACCAGACCAAAGACCGGAAAAAAAAATTTCTAGACCCGAAGACCGGATTGATTAATTCGGTCCGGTCCGGGGTAGTCAGGTCCATTTTTTCGATCCGAACCGATTTATGAACACCCCTACATTTAACGGATATTTAGATGAAATCCGTTAGTAGGACCCACTATAGAGACTTGTCAATAACACATTGATTCAAAACAAATTAAAAAAAAAAAGGAAAAGGAAAAAAAAAACCTAACCCAACCACCGGCCCACCACTGGCAGCCTTGACCCCACCTCCGGCAACCCAACCCTAGTCATTGGGACTAGCACCTAACCCCCATAGCCCAGTGTAGGGAATATTTTAAGCATCCCACACTTGAGTCCCACTGTGATCTTACACTTAAGCATGGTGGCGTACGAAGGGAAGGAAGTTAGAGCAAAAGAGTCGCCAACAAGTTTTAGGAACTTATAAACCGTTCACATGGTGAAGGTTACACCCTTTTCACGATCTATGATATCACTAACTTCATAGTGGTCCAGATACATGACTGGATATTGGGGGATGAAGGTACAATCCAACCTAAAAGAGATTGAACCTGCCCTAAATAGGCCTCTACTTTATTCTTCTCATATTCATGTGCACTTTTCTGACTAACATACAATCAATATATTAATCCTAAACTTGTTTAATCTATGTTGCTATTAATGCACAAACAAATCTATTATTGGCGATCACTTGAATTAAAATCATATTAGCCTAAATAAAATAATAAATTATCTTATTAAGCGTGATTTCAAATACAAATTCCCTTTAAACCTGCAAGAGATGGCGTGATCGAGTAATAACAATAATATCAAGCAACATAATAATATTGACAATCATCGTTATCATAAGAATTATCTCATCAAAGCATAATAATATTAATTAGCAAGATCCTAGGCATGATACTAACATGATAAAAAGTAAAAGGAAGCAATCTAAGCATGATATTAGAAAGCAATATATAGTATCCTAACATATACTATGAATTAAAATAATATAAGCATGCTTTCTTAAAAAATAGAGAAATAAAACTACTTACTTTGTTGTCTCAAATCTCTTTCTATCAAAACAATACACGCGTTAGTAACTTCAAGGAAAATATTAAATCAAACAAATAATTTAAATAATTGAAATAGGGATTTGGGACCAAACCCTCATAAATTATCAAACTTTCATGTCTAGGGAGAAGGGAACTTCAAGTTTGGTTAGGTGCGTCTAAGACTCGTGAATGCAATATTGTATTTTGAAAAGGGAAGGCTTAGAAATAGAGAGATAGAGCAAGATTCTAGCTTTGAGAGAAAAAGAGAATAGAATAGATGATAGTTGATGATTGTTGGTGATTTGAAAACGGCGCGATAAAAATAGTTTTTGCGGATTTTGTTTTTATTATAACTTTTCATCCAGAAGTCGAAATAAGACATATAATATGTCGTTAGAAAGCTCTTGAAGTCTACTATCAGATTAAAATCTTTTGTAGAAAAAAGATATGGCCGAAATAATGGAAGGGTGTCAGTTTTGGATAGAATTTAGTATTTCTTTCATATATTTTTCGTTATAGAGCGGAATTAATATTATAATATATCACTGGAAAGATAATTTCAAGAGCTATCCAAACATATAATATTTGGATAAAAATTATGAGGAACTAAAATAATATCTGAACATATTCCATTTCGCACAGAATAAGGATTCTCAAAAGGAAGAGTTTTATTTAATTTCAAATTCTTTGATCTTTATCTTTTCAAAAAGGATAATTAAGATCTTTTATAAACTTATAATTAATCCTTATTGTTTTATGAATATAATTAAGATTATTGGACCCTCCACATAATCATTGAGTCGCACATAAAACTCGTTTAGAGCTTATTTAGTATTTTGACCATAACTTCCTCGTTATAACTCAGAATTGGGCTTATAATATATTGTTGGAAAGATCTTTTCAAGCCCCATCCAACTATACAATTATTGGACCCTGATTATTGACTAAATTAAATTGGATTTTGGACGTTTTTCATAAATAAGATACGAAAAGAAGTATTTTCAAAAACATAAATGAATAATTAAAACATTTTAGAAAACAGAAGAATTCACGAGACTCTTCACATTTCACCTTGCTCAATATTCAGTGACGTGAAAGGTACTCATCCCTGGGTTTGGTTTTTGGGTAGACACAATCAGGTGTCTACACCCAGCCGAACCCACCACCAAAATCCCATTGCCCACCAGCTAAACCTACTACAAGAAAAAGGGGTATTAGCAACTGATATTTGTGACTATCCTAATATTCAGTTGCAAAGAGACGAGTAGTTGCAAATATTGTAACTAATTTTTCCATAATTACTATGCGGTCGCTACTTTCCGACAAATATTTGCGACAACCATAAAATTCAGTCGCAAAAATATTTTTGCAACTAACCGATTGCAAGATACAGGTAGTCGCAAACTTTGCAACTAAGTTTTTAGTAGTTGTTATGAGGTCGTTAATTTGCGGCGCTCTAATAATTTTTTTACTAAATTGTAATTATTGGGGTTTATAATTTTTAAAACTTTTTTTTTATAGAAAAAATACACTTTAATAATCCCAACTATGGGCGACGTACTTTTAATAATCACAACTAAGGTTTATCATCTAATAATCCTAACTATGGGGTATGTTTGCCTAAAGTAGTCCTGATGTCTATATTGCATAAATAATTTAAATACTAGATTTACTTATGACCGGTCAAACAAGTCACCATTTGACTTATACTATAATTAACTCTCAATTAAATAAGAATTGTATTAATTAAAAACAAAATATAGCTTAATATTAACTTTGAATACAAAAAATTAAGGGTTTTCCTACATGGTACCCTCAAATTATTGCATTTTCTATGTTGTGCCCTTCTAAATTCAAACTTCTACACGGTGCCCACAAGTTTTGTGTATTTTTTTATATATGCCCTTCATAAGATGTTTTGTTAACCGTAATTAACTTATGGTTAAGTTAACCACCCACCTTAGTTAATTACTACTTAAATTTAAATGACATAAAATACATAATTAAAACCCCATTCTGATCAAACCTCTCACACTCATTGATGATGTTCACAAATTTGACAGAAAGAATTGTAAAATAATCTAGGCAAAGAAAACCAAAATGACAGAGAGAGAATTGGCACAAATTTGAATTCTTTCATTGATGATGTTCACACAAATCCACCTACAAAACAAACAAAGCTAATCATCCTTTAACTTACTACAATCAAAGCTAATTCATCCTTAATTCACTTTCACATAAAATAACCAGCAAAATAATGACGGATTGCTATTCACCCCCTTCTTGAAATTGTGATTTGTAGAAGACACCTTCAATTTAGCATGTTTTGGTATTTTGCAATTACATTTGAGTTGATTTGACATCATAGAATGACGATACGGTGAATATTGGGGCTGAATTGGACGGTTTTACGGGAGAGGGATTTTTGGGTTTTAACGGGGAAAGTTGCGGATTAGAAATCGATTGAGGTTGTTTACTAATTCGTTGTTGTAGAATTTGGATTTTAATTAGTGATGAGAAGATTGAGAAAGTTCAGAGAAAAAGAGCTCATTTTATCAATGTTTATTATGGAGAAGAAGAAGCTGACAATGGTGGAAGATCTTGAATTTGGGGGGAAATAGAACCACATTATCTTATAAAGTTATAATTACATCTTACTGACCTTGCTTTTAATAAAATAAATGGGAAAAAAAAAAATAGTGCTAACCATAGTTAGTAGTCAATTTAAAGTGTTTAACAGTAACTTAATGAATGGTTAAAAGTGATAAAGTTAATTAAACTTGTAGGCACCGTGTAGAAGGTTGGATTTAGAAGGGCATAATATAGAATACACAATAATTGGGGGGTACCATGTAGAAAAACCCAAAAATTAATTTTAATTATAATAAATATTTTTTTAAAAGACTAGTATTAGCAACTCCTATATATAGTAAGCTAATTAGAAAATTAGCTTTTTAGGCTACATAGGATTTTAAAGCTAATTTCTTTTGTAGCTAGTTTGTGCCCTGACTACTAGTTTGTGGTGTTTGGTAGAGAGAAGAAGCATATGTCATGCATGCGTTAAAGAATTGCCATGTAGCCCGAGCAATTTGGAGTAAGTACATTTATTCTATGGTTTTGTCTCACTCTCTTTGTAGCATGGGTGACTGGTAGGAGCACTGTTTTTGTAATTTTGGGGAGGATATGGTGAATTTAATTTGAAGGAGTTATGTCTTCGCCGTGTGCAATTACTAGATATATAAATGGATCAAATTATGGAGATAATTAAGTTTGTACATTTGGGTCGTCGTTTTATCATAGCTAGAGGTACTAACGATCTTTGGACTATTAAAATATCCCAAAGCCCAATTGGACGGATCCTATAAGGTCTCACAAAGGGGCTAGATTGAGCATTAGAGGACGAGACCCATCATGGGCCTCATCACTTTAGGTGGCCGACCATATGGAGTGGATAAGAGAGTTTTGGGCTTCGTGCCCTAGTCTAATTATAATGAGATTATAAATAGACTAGGTGCCTAGGTTTGCAAGCAAGCAATAAACTAATCATTTGATCAAACCCTAATTAGCAAACACGAAGCCCAACCCTCTCATATTCCTTTATCTCTCATGGCTCTCTCCTCCTCCTCGGCGCCGGTGGTGTCTCGTGGTGGTGGTGGTTTGTGTGGTGGTCGGTTGCCCGTAAAGGTGGTGATCGCAGTTTTCCTCAATCACTTGACCAATCTAGTGTTGGTGGACGGCTCGTTCGAATCTCGTGGACTAAATAGAGGAGCTACGCTTGGGGCTCTATTCTTTCCCTGATTTGCTTGTCAAATAGCTTCGTGGAATTCACGCATCAAAGGTATGATTATGTGTCTTGTGTGTTATGCATGCGATTCTTGGGATTAGGGGCTTATTTGAATATGATTCATATTATTTCCGCTGCGTAATACCTATAAACTTCTACAGTGGTATCAGTTAGCCTCTTGCATGAACGCGCTAGATCATAATAATACGATTATTTGATGTCCATGTTAATTTTATAATCAATTAAGAGGGAGAAATTAATTTAAATATGGTTCAATTATTATTTTAATGTGATTAAACTTTTGGAATCCACTAAATGTGATTTAATTATGCTCAAATAGCCATGAAGATGATCGAATTTTAGCCCTAATATGCGAAATTTTCGAAACCCCTAACCCTAATTTTTGAATTTTTTTAAATTAATAGCCCTAAAATATGATTTTTGTGCTTGATTTTGATTTAATTCGATTTATTTTATAATTCATAATTTTAATCGGATTAATTTATGCATAAAAGTGTTTTGTGTATGATCATCGATTTATTTTAAAAATTAGAATTAAATTGGGATTAATTTTATGAAGAACCCTAATTTTAAGATTGGATGTTGATTAAATTTTAATTTTTCGGACTGATTTAATTTAATTTTAATAAAATTTATTTTAATTAAATTAAAACACAACAAAAAAAATTATTTAAGGTCGGCAACCGCGGCTAGGTGGCGCAGCCACGGCGGCTTCCGACCAGGTGGCAGTCCGAGAGGGAGGGCAGGCGGTCTGTGGTGGCTGTGGGCAGTAGCGTGCAAGCGTTGCACGGCTGCCAGTGCTGCTGCCGCGCCGCTACCCTTGCAGTAGTGGCTGCCTTGTGGCTATCTTCGATCGGCCAACCACGGTGGCCGGCGATGGTGGCTCACAGTTTTCCAAAAAAAAAAATTTATTATTTTATTTTAAAAATATTTCAAGATAAATATGATTTATTTTGGATAAGATAAAATATTTTGAAAATATGATCTTTTATTTTGAAAGATAAAATCGGTTTTATTTGGATAAAATCTTTTATTTTAGGATAAAATCAAATATTCAAAAGTTGTTATATTTTGTATTATCCATATTTAAAGTTGTTAAATTGGTAATTATCCTAATTAAAGTGGTTAATTTTTGGATAAGATTGATTAGGATATTCTGAGCATATTCTAAAAAGATAATAATTTATTTAAATAATGTGATTATCCCATAATTAGATTAGGATATAATTGATTTTAAAATTATTTGATTGACAAGTAATTAGGATAGAATCTCCTAAATTTGTTAGGATAATCATGGAAGATTAAGTATGATTTATCTTTCTAGATTAAAATATGATTTGATTCTATCTCATAACTAAATTAAATATATGATATTTTATAAACGGTCATGAATAATATATGATATTATCTAATTATGATTAAAATAAGAGATATTTTAGGAAATGCGTTGACTTTATTATGAACATTCGATGTTGTAGTTTAGACAAGCATGCTGAGTGATTTATTATATGGCACTTTTATAATATATGATATTATGTTGCTATATATAGATTAGTATGGCCCATAGATTCTTAAATACGATTTGCACATTGTGAAGTATTTTTGTAATCTAAATACGGTCTGCGTACCGTTAAGTATTTTTGTAACTTTTATTTAAAGTAAATAGAATAGTTATTCAAATAGTGTTAGTTCAAAGAAGCCCATGAAGTGAAGGCCCAAAGGAGCAAGGTGGATGGAGATCCATGATGATTCAAGTGGGAGCATTTTCATTTCTAGTTTTCTTAGGACTAAGGGGCCATACTATGTCATGCTTTATTTTATTGCATTAGTAGATTATGCATGTTAGATTTTATTTATGTTGATTGATGATGCGCTAGAGTTCACTAAATAATCACAACATAATAAATCTAGGTCCCAGTAATATTGAGATTGCTTTTCTAATTAAAAACCTAATGAAACCTTCGATTTTTATGATGGATCATGCCAAAGCTGGGTGTCATATTATATCTTTGGGAAGTTGGGGTAAATCAAATTTTACAATTTTAATTGGTTATGCTCAACAAGGTTAGTTAAAGAGTTTAGAACCTTGAAGCAAAGGGAAATAATTAAACATGTGATGATTAATTATTCAACCAAGAATTACAAGAGTTGTAATCAGTAAAGAGTTTACTCACCTTGAAATTGTAAAGGTTGATGGTAGGGCCAAAGTCCGGTCAATTATTGCACGAATAAAGGGTCTTGGAATCACTTAAATTCAATTGGGATCAATTAATTATTGAATAAAGTGTTTTAAAGTTACCTAATGAATTCGTTTATGGTACTTTATATTTTAAATTAAACATAATTATTAAACTTTGCCTTATTTTGACATAGATGGGTAGCCATAATCACAATGATAACAACGTTTACAATCTTCGACCATTCCTTGAGAAGGATAGGTTGATATGGGATAACTTTTCCAATTGGGAAAGAATGCTAAGGCTTGTTCTGAAATCTGAAGGTAGAGAGGATGTCATTAACACCCCATTGCTAGGATCTCTGCCAGAAAATCCAACTGCGGCAGAGATCAAGAAGCACAAGGAAGCTCATGACAGAGTTATACCTATCACTTGCTTAATGATTGCTACTATGGAGCCTAGTCTTCAAAAGCGTTTTGAGGACCAGGATGCCTACTCAATCATGCAAGAACTCAAAGCTTTGTTTAAGAAACAAGATAGAGTTGAAAGTATGAGCTCCATCGTGAGATTCTGGATTGTAGGATGGAGAAGGGCGCCACAGTTCATGATCATGTTTCCAAAATGATCGGCCTAATTCAAAGTTGGAGAAACTAGGGAACCCATATAGTAATGAATTGGCAACAAACATCGTTCTCCATTCACTACCAGAAAGTTTCAACCCGTTTATCATGAATTTTAACATGACTGCCACTGCAAAGACTATGAATCAATTGCATGCAATGCTTATTAGTGGTGAGAAACAAATCCCTAAAGAACCTAAGAAGAAAGTTCTTATGATTCAAAAGGGAAAGGGGTTCAAGAAGAAGGGGCAAAAGGCTAGTGCCAAGAGCAAGGGCAAGCAAATTGCCAAGGCTCCTGAAAAGCCTAAGACAACTCCAAAGCCCAAGGCTGCAAGTGAAAGTGAATGTTTTTACTGCAAGAAGAAGGGGCATTGGAAGCAAAATTGCCAGAAATACCTCGACTTCCTCAAGAAGAATGGAGCATCAACCTCAAGTATTATGTTATAAAAATTTTAACTTTCACTTAGGTATGTGACACCAAGTTGCAGTGCTTAACATTGTGATGTTACGCAAGAACTGCAAACAAGTGAAGCTAGCAAGGAAATGGAGCTTGAAGGTGCACTAGAAGTGTTTGAGTGGCCAGAGATAGTTTCATAGTTTTAAATTTTGATTAGTTTATCATGTTTTAGAACAATTTCCAGTTTTGATGAGACAATACTGAATTTGGTTTACTTGGCTTGGACAAGTGTTGATCCATGACCAAGGTAATAAATTGTTTTCATTTTGCTAGATATGAGTTAATTTTGTTTTATGGCATTGATATGAGTAGATCAAAAAAGTAAATTTAGATGATTCAAAATACACTTACTTATAACAAAGTAAGGTTAGGTCACATAAACCATTTGCACATCCAAAGTTGTGGATGGACTCTTATTCTTATATGATTATGAATCACTTGAGAATTAGAAGTTATGCTTGATAAGTTAGTATGACCAAGTTGCCTTTTAGTAGAAAGGGTAAAAGAAGCTAAAATGACCGTATGGAACTTATACATATGATGTATATGGACCAATAAGTTCAAAATTAGCAAAGAGATTTAACTACTTCATTGCTTTTACTAACGATTTAAGTAAATATATCGGTAATTACTTAATGAAGTAAAAGCTTGGAAACATTGAAATGTTCAAAATTCCAAAATGAAATATCAGTTTGAGATAAACAATTTAACAGCACAATATGATTTTTGCAATAAATATTTAACTCAAAAGGAATGATTATCTAAAGGGAATTGTTGAATTAATTCACAATCCAGAAACATTACAATTAAAGTATATATTTATGAAGAAGGACTCAAACTTTGCTTGCCATTGTTCGATCCAAGATTTAATGATTTACAAATATCGTTTTGAGTATATACATTACAACAACAATTGCGAATGTACTAAACAAGAAACTTAACCAAAGCAGTAGAAAAGATGTCATAAGAGTTATGATTTGAAAATGTTCCAAAAGTTATCTTTTCTAAATAGGATTAAGGGTTATGAAATCAATGTAAAATGTTTACAAAGGTGACATAATGCACCCTAAATCAGAAAAATAGTTCTTCATGGGTTTTCTCATGGAAACTAAGAGGTATTATTCCTACAATCGCGTAAAAACAAAGTGTTTGTTGCTCGCGATAGTGTCTTTATAGAAAGAAATCTCTTCCTACAAATCCAAGTGGGAGTAAAGTTAGAGCTCGATGAGATTCGAGACGAGCAACAAATGGATATGGATAACACTATATCAGAGACGAAGGCGCATGAAATCAACTAATTTGATAAAACATGTGTTGAAGCAAGCTAATTCAACTAGCGAGACTTCTATTGTCCTACTAGAATGAAAGGCTTCAAAGAGTTGAAGAGAATAATTCTATTGTTGCTCATACTTATTGTAGGTTAGTTGGGATCAAAACAAACAGCTTGTTGAAATTCTGAGAAATGGTGGATTCTAAAATTTTCTTATTAGAACGGTTAGAATCCATGCCCTACAAGCAAGCTTTGGATAAGTGCCGACTCATGAAATGGCTTAAAGCCATGAAATCTAGTATGGACTCTATGTTTGTAAAGATGTTTTAGTCCATTATAGTCTTACAAATAGGGTCAAACCTATTAGTTGGGTAAGCCTATTCGGATTATTCTAGTTATTGATATCAAAATCACCTTCATGAAATGTTCTTGATGGTGAACATGTATATGATACAACCTAAGAGTTTTGAAATCCAAAAATCCTATAAAGTTTTGCAAACTTCAGAAATTCATTTAATGGATTGAAGTAAGCATCAGGGAGTTGGAACATTCGTTTTGATTAGGCGATCAAACAGTTTGATTTCCTTAGTATAACGAAAAGGGAATATTGTAGAGACAAGAAGTTTAGTGGGTATAATTGGTCTTCTTAGTCTAGTATGTAGTCGACATACAGTTCATATGAAATGATATATCAATGCTTGAATAAGTCAAGCAGTGGTTAGAAAGATTGTTTCAATATGATAGACTTAGGAGATGTTAAGTACATATTAGGAATTAAGATCCATGTAGTGAATCTTGAAGAATAATTGGAATGAATTGAGAGACTTATGTTAGTAAGGATCTTGACAAGTTCATGAAGCAAGACTCTAAGAGAGGATGTCTTCCCATGTATCATGGTATTACACTCAGTAAAACTCAGTGCCTCAAAAGCTAATAGAGTTGAGTTGTAAAAGTAGTGTACCTAATGCTTTTGCAAAAGGATCCATTACATGTGCCATGAAATGTAAAAAGCAAGATGTTGCATATGACTTGTGCATGTGTAGCAGGTTTCAAGCAAATTCAGAATAAGCATACGGAGAGTTACCAAGAACAAATCCTTGAGTACTTGAGAAGCACTAAGAGGAATTATTCTAGCTATTGTGTTAAAAGGTAATTTAAGCAAGTTGTCAAAAGGTTACATGAATGCAAGTTTTCCAAACAGGAAAGATGATTCTAGATGGTGATCTAAATGCATATTTGTGTCTAGATGGAGAAGGACAGTGAGCTTGAAGAGTTCAAAGCAGAGCACTGTTGCATACTCAATGTCAGAATATGTGTATTAAACTACAGTAAGATAGTTAGAGAGGAAGTTCGGATTAGAATGTCATGTGACTAACAGGTCATCTTTTCCCTAGAACAAAGGAGCCAGAGTCACATCACAAATCCAAACAAAAGGATATGAGATATCACCTCAATTATGAGATCATTGGCCAGCGGAAGGTCATGTTCAACAAAGTTTTATTATGAGTGAGAAATCACTAAACCCCTTCCATGGACTAAGGTATGAGAGTCATATTAAAGTCTTAGGATTGAAGCAAGTTATGTAATTTAAGTTGTATATGTTTTGAGAAAACATATTACATGAGAAATGCATCAATTTGCAGAATTTTGTTTAAAATAGAAATTATCATTTCTCTTATTTAATTATGGTTCTGGAAATTAAATAAAATGTCCAAAATAATTATGAATTGATGGGCTCATCAGGTTGATGACCTGGTGAGTTCAAACCCCACAGATGAACAGAATTCATATATTATTTAAGTTCCTAGTTCGAGATCATTAAAGTGGACATAAATGATTTCAATAAATGGAGTAGCATGTAAGATTGATTGGATAGCGCAGTTTTATGGGCTATAGAGGCATATTGATGCTCGGTCAATCACTTGGATATGCATGAATGATGCATGAACGAACTATTGACCTACTTTGAAGTTCAAGTATAAGAGCTTCCGTATATATTAGTGGATTCCTTTGACATGAGTGGAACATTGATTTCATTCAATGGATGTTGTGACTATGGTACACTCAAACGTCTAGCCGTAACTAGAGATTATAAAGGGTGTTTCCTGGTTATTTCAGAAGTTGAGTGGGAGGCTTGTTACCACAAGATTGTATAGATTCTACCTATATTAAATTAGGAAATGTGTCATGGCCGCTTGAAGAAGGAGAATTCAGAAAATACATGGCCACGTTCAAATGCATTACACAGTAATCATTAGGTTTTGTAATTCTAACTCAGATTTTAAGAAACAATTTGTAGATTAATATGATCTTGACATGTGATGCATTCATATTATCAAATCGACACATATATTGACTTAAGGAATTTGAATATTGCACCCTTGTCTCAGACAAGTGGGAGATTGAAGGAGTTATATCTTCGTCGTGTGCAATTACTAGATATATAAATGGATCAAATTATGGAGATAATTAAGTTTGTACATTTGGGTCGTCGTTTTATCATTGCTAGAGGTACTAATGATCTTTGGACTAGTAAAATAGCCCAAAGCCCAATTAAACGGATCCTATAAGGTCTCACAAAGGGGCTAGATCGGGCATTAGAGGATGAGACCCATCATGGGCCTCATCACTCTAGGTGGCCGGCCATATGAAGTGGATAAGAGAGTTTTGGGCTTCGTGCCCTAGTCTAATTATAATGAGATTATAAATAGACTAGGTGCCTGGGTTTGCAAGCAAGCAATTAACTGATCATTTGATCAAACCCTAATTAGCAAACATGAAGCCCAACCCTCTCATATTCCTCTCTCTCTCACAGCTCTCTCCTCCTCCTCAGCGCCAGTGGTGTCTCGTGGTGGTGGTGGTTCGTGTGGTGGTCGGTTGTCCGTAAAGGTGGTGATCGCGGTTTTCCTCAATCACTCGACCAATCTAGTATTGGTGGACGGCTCGTTCGAATCTCGTGGACTAAGTAGAGGAGCAACGCTTGGGGCTCTATTCTCTCCCTGATTTTCCTGTCGAATAGCTTCGTGGAATTCACGCATCAAAGGTATGTTTATGTGTCTTGTGTGTTATGCATGCGATTCTTAGGATTAGGTGGTTATTTGAATATGATTCATATTATTTCCGCTGCGTGGTACCTATAAACTTTTACATAATTACCATGTATTTCGGGGTTTACTGTGTCATGCGGGAGAGTTACAACACCAAGACTTGAATCAGCTGCTTGTACCTGCAAAACAACGAAGACTCCGGGTGATTGGAGTTCCGCATCCGACGATCAAGTTAGAACGTGTTCGGATAAAATAAAAGAGTGCGGAAAAGGTAAAAGTGAGATCTTCTCGGATTTCGAGATAAGGTGTTTTCTCGGATGTGAGAGAATTCAGGTGTTTGTAATAAATGAACGTGCCCCATAAATGGGGAAAATCTCACCATTTATAGGGTCATCGGAAATTGTGCCCCTGCCTAGGTTACGGAAACTTAGGATTGATGGGCTGTGCCATTTTGCGGCTTTCTCGGGAATTGGGCCATGAAAGCCGCCTTTTTTCCCAATAACTGGGAGGGACACGTGTCAGAGGAGGATTGGTCCCCTTGGAACCTCTCGTAGGGTGACACGTGTTGCCTTCTGATAGGGCCATGTATCATGGGTAATTTTACCCAAAAATACCATGTGTTGGACTATGTGGGGCGCAAGGAACAAATGAATGATTGAGGGTGAAAATCCAAATATTGAGAAAATTGTTGCATATGCTTAAAAGATTAATACGAAGGGTCGTGAGGTGGAAAAGTTGAATAACAAGGGGAATGGATGGGTGGAAAGAGTGTCTTTGTGGGCGGGTCTCTCTAGCATATGATGTGGTGAAAAGTATTGTTTGCTGGTGTTTTGGGGGAGGTGGGGAAGGGGCTGGCCAGCTGGGTGCAGTCTGCAGGAATAGTGAGTGGGTGGTGGAATGAAAAAATGAGAGACTAAGGCCCCGTTCTTTAAAGCTCTTCTGCTATGCTTAGATCAAATCTGCTCTGCTAAAAAGAAATCTGCTATGCTCTGCTATATTTTCAAATAATAATTAACAATAACAATACTAATTAATATTCAATAATAATAATTAATATTGTATTTTTTTTGAGGAAATAATTAATATTTTATTAATGATAATAATATTTTATTTTAAATAATTATAACAATTATTAAAATTAAAACTAATTATAATAATTATCAATATTAATAAAATTAATATTTATTAATCATAATAATAATTATCAATAATAATCTAATATATATAGATATATAAAGGTGAGTTTTTTTTCCTAGTTTTTAGAGAGCCATATATGATTTAATATTCTTAACGCGCCACGTAGGATTATAAATTTTAATAGTGTCCAATAAAATAAGAGATTATTAGTTTCTTTTAAAATAACATAATTCAAATAAATAAATAATAATAATAAAAATTAATAACAATTTCTTTTTATAAACATTTGATATTAGAATCACAATGTATAAAAACATTTAATGTGGGTATTGATTGTTAGTTCACTGAGCTGAATTACTTTTCAAATCTTTCCATACAATTTATGAATTGAAAAAAAGGAGGTTATTTTCAAGTAGTACTTTGTATATTTTTATTTTGAGGGTTAAAATATATGATTAAGACTGTAGACACCCATTTGTGTCTCCCCAAGACCAAACCCGGTGATGAGTACCTTTCGCGTCGAATCATAATCGAATGAAGTAAAAGTGTGGAAAGTCTAGTGTTGCGGATAGTTTTTATTCTTTTCTCTTCTCTCTGTTTTTGAAAACCTATTTTAAGAAACAACCAATCCAGTTTGGTTTGGTCCATAGAAAGGGTCCAATAATGGTGTAGTTGGATGGGGTTTGAAAAGAGCTTTCCAACGATATATTATAAGCCCAATTCCGATGAATAATGATAAAGTTATGACCAAAATACTGAATTGGGCCCGGTTTGATCTTAATGTGCGGCCCAATGATCTAGAGGAGGGCCTAATATGGATTTGTCATTCCTAATGCAATTAGAATTGATTTTAGTCTTCTAGAAGGTTCTTTTCATTCCTAATTCAATTAGCATTGATAAATTGACTTTGGTTGACTTTTTCGAGTTTTAATCGGAATAAAAGAGTGTTTTTAATGAAAATACGATTTTTCCCTTCTGTATGGCTAAATTTTGTCGAAATGAAGAAAACGCGTGAAATTAATTGTTAGCGCATGACGACAGGGATTAGCGCCTGGCGCTAATGCTTGGCGCCTGGCGCTAATGTTCAGCGTTTGACGCTAACCTGTTTTATTCTTGTCGAAACTCTAATTTGTTTTTTTATCCGTTTGGCTGATTTTCTCTACAAATAGCCTCCTAAAACCTCTGCTTTCCATCATAAAAAATCATCAAATATCATCAATTCTCATCAAATATCATCAATTCTCTAGTTTTCTTATTCTCTCTAGCTTTTAAGAATTCTCTTCTCTCTCTAGCTTTCTCTACAAAATTCCTCATTCACAAGATCTAGAAGCACCTAGCCAAATTCGAAGTTGCCTTCGCCCTAGACGTGAAAGGTTTAATTTCTTAGGGTTTGGTCCCAAATCTCCCTTTCAATTATTATTTAATTTGATTCTTTGTTTATTGTTTTACTTGAAGTTACTAGCGTGTGTATTTTGTTATTAGAAAGAGGTACGAGGCATCCAAGTAAGTTCTTTAATTGATTTATTGGTATTATGATATAGAAATCATGTCTAGGTTGTTGTTATGATTCCTAGTGTCATGTTAGGGTGTTTTGATCTTCCTAGTATGATATTTAGGGTGATTTGCTTATATCAATTATGATTTCTGTGATGCTTTCTATTTTCTTTCCTAATATTCATATTAGTATCATGTTAAGGCTAAATATATGATCTTTGATGTTTAGTGACATGCTAGGGTTTGTTATTAATCTTGTTAGTATCATGCCTAGGATCTTGCTATTATGGTTTTATATGATTATTAATTATAATTAATTATGATTATTTTTATAATTAATATGATTATTATTATGTTGCTTGATACATTATTTGTGTTATTGCTTGATCACGCCTATTATACATGTTTAAAGGGAATTGGTACTTGTAATCACGCTTAATAAGATAATAAATAATCTTGTTTAGAGTTAATATGATTATAATTCATATGATCGCCAATAATAGATTTATTTGTGCATTAATATTTAACCAACATAGATAAACAGGTTTAGGGTAAACCTATTGATTGCATGTTAGTCAGAAAGCGCACATGAATACGATCAGAATAAAGTAGAGGTCTATTATTAGGGCAGGTTCAATCTCTTTTAGGTTGGATTTGTACCTTCATCCCCGAACTACCAGTCATGGTTCCAGACCTATTGGAGTTGACGATCTCATGGATCGTTAAGGTGTGTAACCTTCACCCTGTGACTGGTTTACAAGTTCCTAAAACTTGTTGGCGACTCTTTTGCTCTATCTTCTTTCCTTTTGGACGCCATCGTACTTTAGTGTATGATCACAGTGGGGTTCAAGCTAGGGATAAAGCTTGAAATATTCCCTACAGTTTCTGGCGACTCCATTGCGGAGGATTTAATTCCTAAAATTTATTTCGACAATGATTTAGAATGAGTGGATGAGACTCGAAAAGTTCTAAGTATTTCATGTGCGTCATTTTGATTAACATTATTGTTATATGCATAAAAAAGATCTCATTGGAAAGACCATCCGTAATGAGTTAAAACATAGGATTTTTACACGTAGGAAATTTAAGGAATATCTTTCACAACTAGAATCGAAATAATGCTGCGCGAAACTGGAAAATTTTATCGAGCATAGAAAGCTGCTAAGGCATGTAGGAACTAGCGTCAGGAAACAAAGTCTAGCGCCACTTATTTGAATTTAGCGCTAGGCGACAACTTCTATCGCCAAGCGCTAAAGCCAAATTGTGGCACCAGCCTCTGTTTGCTGGCGCCAAGTTCTTCCAATACCGAGCCAGAAATATGCGTTCTAATTTCGACCAGTTTTTAGCACTGTTTGCTCGATCCTACTTCCTGATTGAGTTTTTCTCACTTTTCTGAAACCCATATGCGTTCTACATATGGAAATAACCCTCTAGGAAGTCATGATCCATCTACCTGACTGAACGCTCTGTGCAACAAAGGGTACATCCGAGAATGTTGAATTCACCAAATCATGGAAGCGAGTTTTTCTTAACTTGCGGTGTCCTTTCCACTCGCGCCAACCCTTCACGGTTAGGCTTCCATGCGGTGCATCCGGACAATTAACCATGGACCCTCATTGACTAATCCATATCCCAAACTTTAGAGAACTAGAGCCATGGTTAGGTTGCAAACTCATTGCATCATGTTGTGCCTATTTGACTAATTGTGCATTATTGGTTGTGCATACTCTATGTTTTTTCCTAACCGTTTGTTTGACTTCTGTTAAGACTAAATAAACTGATTTATGACTAAAAGAACTTTGCCTAATTAATTAATTAATTAATTAATTTGAGTAATTAAAGTCTAATAATTTAATTAGAGTTGACTTTGTACGACTTTAGGCATACCCTGTAGAGTAATAATACCGAAAGCAGTTCCAGATCGACGTTAGCAATGGTGCCAAGATTTAAACTGCAGCGCCACTCTGTGGAGCGTAGCGCCTGGCGACAGTCCTGTCGTCTGGCGCTGCACTGCAAAGAGAGGTGCCAGTCCTGTCGTTTTGGCGACAATTCGGTTTATTGCTCGAGTCATCACCTTATGTCTAATTGAACAGTTTTCTAATCAATTCGGTTAATTTTTACTGTTAATAATACCGTGTCAAGTCCTTAATCGAGTCTAATCACTAAGTCCCATGATCTTACACAAAAGTCAAAGAATGTCACTTGCACTCACTATATAAAACACACATTAATGCACACTTTGACCATGTCTAAGAGAGTCTTGTATGCGCTTATTTTCCGTCATTTTTATAGGGGGGTAAGTCGGATATTAATCCTCCAATTTAAACCATTTTATTGAACTTTGATTGAACCCTATACTTAATTCCCAAAAAATATACACCTTGTTTTTGCCACAAATATGCACCCTATTTTTGCTTTTTTCTTTTTCAAAACCCGTAAAGTCAAAGTCAATTTGAGTCAAGTCATTAAAACAAAAATGGTTTAATTTACAGCGCGTGGTCAAGAAAGGAAAGGCGTTTAATAAAAGACAATCTTTTTATTCAAGTTTAACTTTTAGACAAACCAATCGCCCGGAAAAGGAAAGCTAAGAAGATAATGGCAACTCAAGAGGAAGTTAATGAGCTCAGGAACCAATTGATTACTGTGACTGAGGCGTTGAAGGTCTTAACCCTCAAAATCGATGATCCTCTGAAGCAACAACAGATGGACCTCATGCAAG
Organism: Chenopodium quinoa; assembly: GCF_001683475.1. Classification (NCBI taxonomy): domain Eukaryota; kingdom Viridiplantae; phylum Streptophyta; class Magnoliopsida; order Caryophyllales; family Amaranthaceae; genus Chenopodium; species Chenopodium quinoa. The sequence goes on from NW_018743937.1 coordinate 1,405,859, forward strand.
AAAGTTTGAGCAAGTTGTCTAGTGACTACAAGTTTCAAGGAATTAGCTCACAAGGGGTCTCATTGGACAAAGAGCTTCTTCCGCAGAAGTTCAATGCTAACGACATCCCGAAATTCAAAGCGACTAACAACCCTTACTTTCACCTAAGAGCTTTCGAAACAATACTGAGCATTAAGGGTATTGACAAGAAGGTGTTTCCCTCTCTGTTTTCTCTATCTCTTGAAACCGTTTGGAAACAATGGTTCTTCTGAAAGGAATGGTGTCCTTCGAACAAGTGTATTATTCAAATAGCGGGTTCAGAATTATTAGAAAGCTAATACATTCAGTAAGGTCAAGTGATTGGAATGCCTGGGAGGAGGCCGCTTCTGATCAGTAATATTAAATATTACAGCTTAATCTTGACTGAACCCTTCGGGTCACACCCAAGCAAAATATACGAACCGACTCGATGAATTAATTCGGAAGAAAATAATTCGTCGCCCGAGTATTAAATATTTAGACGTCGGAAATTCAAGCTTGGAGCGTTGAAATCGAGCGTCGGAGAATCTCAAATGTCGAGCCAAAATTTAGGATTTGGCGAGACGGGAAAATACTTCAAGTAACAAGGAAATCGTGCCCAATAGGAGCGTGCCACGTGGCAGCACGCATGGCAGCCACTAAGTGGCAGCGTGCCACGTGGCAGTGTGCCACGTAGGCAGCATACCACGTGGCAGCGCGCCATGGTGGCTGTGCGCCACGGTGGCGTCACAAGTGGCAAGGGGCCGTGGACCCGGGGTGAAGGGTCATGGTCACAGGCCAAAATAAAATGGCCCAACCGAACCCAACTTTGGGCTCAAGGTTGGGTGACACATGGTTAGTTCACATTGCATGTGAAATGCCTTGGGGACCAAGTGAGAAAGTGGTCCACTCCTAACCATGTGACACTTGTTACTTGTTCCTTGGTTTATTTAACTAAGGGTTGAATTCACCAATCTTTCCATGTGGGATCTTTTTGTGAAAAGTCCCACATTGAAAGATGAGTGGAATTCACAAAGCATACTTCCTTATAAATAGTCATGGCATGGCTTGAGAATTCTTTGCTTGAGTGGGAGTTAGAAAGAGCATTCCATATTTTGGGAAAAACTCTTAAACTCCATTAACACTTGGGTTTTGGTCGGACCTTGCTAACTCAAAGGTAGCGGACCTTAAAAGTCGTGTTCGTCCTTTGTGGGTGGATACCGTTGGAGGCACGGCATTCGCGGTGCTCATGACTTTCAAGTAAGAGCCCGTTTTGTGAGGGCGAAGCTCGCTTCAAGGGTATGATTCGTTCTTCCTTTTCTCGCGTTTATTTATGCTTTATGGTTTTATTAATTACGAGTGGTTCCTTGGGTCGGGGTCGTTTCCGCGGTACCCCAACAGTGGTATCGGAGCCTCGCTCGTTTATTTTTATAATCATGTTTTTCAAGGTTTATTTTGGCTTATTTTTCTGGTTTAAGTTACTAATTAGATTAGTAGCTCGGTTTTATTAATTTTAATCCCGTTTTTAATGTCGAATTTGGCCCAGAACTCAGATTTTCGCCCAAAAATAGTGAATTTTGGGTGGAAAAGGCGTTCTGGAAAGGTTTTTATCCCTTCGGAACTGTGATTTTAGCCAAATTCCGACCAGAAATGCCTTTTTCGAGGGATTTTTATTTTTGACGAAAAATTTTAAGTCTTTTCTAACCTTGAAATTAATGGCATACCTTATTGATTATGTGGTTGATTATTTACATTATTTTCTGCAATTTTTAGTCCCCTTAAAGCACACTTACTTGGTAGTATTTGATGCTTAAAGGTTGATTTATTTTCACATAATTGCAAACTAATTGCTTTTTAGTGTGAAAATTTTTGTTTTGAGGCTTCCTAAGTGTTAAATATTCAATCTTTATTTGTGATAAGTGATTGAAACTTTAAAAACCACTAAATTCCATGTTATTTTGTGTTAAACTTTGCTGTTTTAATCATTTTGAGTTGATTGAAAACATAAAGTTTCAATTTTTGCGATAGAAATTTGGTTATCTTCATGTTGGAAGATAAAATTTTCAAGGATTCAAAAAATTTAGATGTTGGAATTTTCATTTGAACATTAAAGTTCATATTTTTCCAACTTCCCCTTACTTTGTCAAATTCTCAAGTTTAATTTAAATTGATTAAATTAAAAGTGAGAGATTGCCTCAACTTTGTTATTGCACCAAGCTAAACCAATTTAATTAAGAATGGTTCTTGGAATTATTTTGGTTATTTGCACTTTGAAATTTTATTAAGTTGGACTTGTTTAAAATTTTTTCATTTTTGCTCATTAAATTAGTTCTAAAATTAATTTAGAATTAATTAATTATGTCTCGCGAAATGGGATCAAATCCCGAGGCCATGGCACGCAAAACGAGGCAAAGAACCACACTTGGCTAGCCGGGCTGCATAGCAGCCCGCATGTGGCTGCCAAGGTGGCTGCCCCGCCTTGCGTGCGGCCATATGCGCGACAGAAGCACACGACCACAGCAGCAGCCATGGATGTGCGTGCGCGTGCGTGCGGCAGTGGCAGCAGCTCAAGGCTGCTTGCCGCGGGCCGTGTGTGCGGAGCTTTTATGTGTGTATGTGCTTGGTGCGGTGAGGCGAATGGCCGTAGTGTGCTTGGTTTGCACGAGCCACAATTATTCGAGTTTCTTTGGCAAAACGCTTAAAGCGAAAGCCACTTGAAATGCGGTTGGCTTAATATTTGCTTACTTTGCCGTTTTATTTATTTTAATTAATTTTTTTTATTTTAATTAAAATTTTGGGAGGCTAGGCCTCGGTTTTGAGCGGCATTGAAAAAATTTTATTTTGACAAGTTTGGGTGCTACCGACTTAATTAATTGGATTAATTAAGGGAAATGCGGAATTTAGTGGGAGCTTCAATTATTAATGACGTCAATTACATAATCGGTTAAACAACTTTGACTAGTTTTAATTAGGCGTGTTGATCGGATTAACCACCTATATTAGTTACTAGTGCGCGCGTTGTTTAAATGCTTTTTACTTGTTTGATATTGTAAATTGCATGGGCCATTCACAAATAGTGAATGGATGAATGGAATGTATATTCTCTCTCACAAGTTTCATGAAACGACAACTAGTGGGACCCGATTAGGATGGAAAATACGGACTACGTGCCATTATGTATTTTTCTAAATCTAAATACGGTCTACGCACCGTTAAGTATTTTTGTACCTTAATATTTAGATTATTCCTAGTCGTAGACACTAGTATTTGCATAGTTTGGTTAAGTCTTGAAGACGGAGTATCTTGGAAGACAAAGCCTTGAATTGCAAATGAAGACCTTTTGAAGACTTGAAGAATTCAAGGGGTCATGCTAGTTGCCAATATGCATCTATTACTTCGCTTTATATTTTATGCTTATATACATGTGAATTATTCGTTAGATGCATGTTTAGGTTTTCTTTATGTTGCGATGATTAGTTAAGTTCACTTAAATCAACCAACATAGAAATCCTAGGTCCCTAATAATATTGAGTCAAATTTTCCTTTCCAAAATAGCACTTACCAACCGAACGAGGGTGATGGTAGGCTACGCCAAAGAGAGGTTCCATCACTACTCCAAGGCTCATAAGGCACACCGGGTGTGCATGTTGGTTTTGGTTGAACTCATCGGTATGAGTGAGGAGTCCTCACATACCGTGGCAAAAGAGATACATCGTCAAAGATGCATTAGATGTGACGATTATCTAACCAAGAGTGGCTTAGAGCCATTAGAAAGGCAATGCTTACCTTAGAATATTGAGTGTTAAGACAAGCCAAAGCATGCTTAACCACTCTTTGTTTCTTCGGGTCTTGGAATCGCCTTATTTTCGCCAAATAGGGACAATTTTTATGCGTAAATAAGACGTTTAATAAGATTGAAGTTTGCATGAATGCTATTAAATTTCAAAGGCATTATGTTCTTGATAAATGGTTATACTTTGCACTTATATTTATAGTATTCTAAATCAAATAATATTGTTTCCATGATTGGTAAAGGAAATCCTTGAGAATAGTTCTCAAAGACAGGAAAAGCATTTCTAAAATACAATTCTCATAAATGATTTTTATAACTAAGTCCGAAAGGACGGTTGGACATCATGTATTCAAAATACTAGGTAGTTTTGATAAAACATGAGGTATTAAGTTGCAAACTCAATATTGTCAATGTTTGACTACCAATGGATCTTTTCGCATCATACATAATTGAGTAGGACTCATTGATGTAGTAATTCGAGTAAGAATTAATGGAAAAGATGGAACTTTATTTTACGGCGCACTGGGTGCTTGAATATGCCTAAAAAAGTATAAGAGTCAAGGTACTTAAAGAAATAATTCTTAAAGTAAGATTATGAGATATTTTATGATAAGAAATATAGGAAAGAAGGAACAAAGAAAAGGAATTAGATTCCATTTCAACTCATGAGTTCATGTTATTGTAGTTAACTTAGCAATTCGTTATCTTCACAAGTATCGGATACTGCTTGAGTCTTCCACTATGATAGTGACCTCAAACTATTGAAGTTAAGCTAAGTTATCGACTTACAAGCTTAGAATGAAGCAAGAAGAGCTACATCAGTTGTAAGGTCGTATGTTTTGTTTAAAGACCTTTTAAGCCAAAGGCCGAAACAAATAATGGTTATTATGTTCCATAATCAGCAATTGATCCGTTTACACACGGAAAGACTCACATTCAAAGTAATGAGCAATAGTTGCGAGATTTATTTTAATGGCATGGTTATCCAAGCGTTGAGTCAAGAATGCTTGATTATAAACAAACATTTCCCTAACATGATTAACTCACTAAGTTCAAGTCATGGGTTTGATTTGCGTTCCAAACATCTTTAGCAATGTCATATCGACAAGAACGTACTCAAGATTCTATTAGATAGGCTCTTGATAGTTGCTCGATTTGGAATCATTCTAAGACAAGCAAGTCTTAGTTGTTGAAACCGACAAAGCAGAGAGCTATTGTTCTTGGTATAGACAATTGACTCCGAAGGCTAAAGAGGAATCAATTACTTCAACGTTTCACAATGAATTTGAAAGGATATGGCTATATTCATCAAATGTGAACAAACTTGACCTGAATAGCTCAAGAGTCCAGTGAAGTACAAAATCGACTTGGCAAGATATCAAAACTTCTAGATTAGATCGAGCAATGTTTACTTGAGCCAAGCGTGACCATCTCAAAGTTATGAATGGAAATTTTCATAAAGAACTCCACAAAGAACATGGTGTGTCCTCACGGAGACCTCGATGTCATTGGAAAATGACTCAAACGATGATGGTTCACAACCCTTCCTATAAAGTTCTTAAAGATTTGCACAAATGACTAATGTTACACTAAACAATATGCCGAAGCTAAGAAAGGACGCCATATTCAGTTATGGATAGAAATAACTTCTAAAAGTCTTTTCAAGTATATGTCTAAAGCTCTTAGTCTCAGTGGGAGTTCACTAGATTAGTGGGAGCTAAGTGGCTCAGTGGGAGCTAGGTGGCACAGTGGGAGCTGAATGGCTCAATAAAGACTAAAGATAGCTCAAGTGGGAGCTAACTGTTTGTTTCACAACAAACTTTTACAAAAAGACAATATACATGTCTCTTTGTAAGCATTCAAGTGAGACTACGAGCATTACCTCCACATCCTAATTGAGAACACAATGTTTGTTGCTCTAAGTGGTGTCTTTCTGGAAAGTAACATGTTTCCAAAACGACAAGTGGGAGGAAAATGAACTCGATTACCATCGAGCTTAGCAACAAACTAGAACTGAGAATCTCGGAAAACCTTAAAGGATTTCATGAGAATGCTTGATCAAGAATACTCAAAAGGACTTTACAAGTGCCTTAAAAGAGAATTCATTACTCACAAAACATTAAAAATGTTGGAGTAAGATCAACATGATAAAAGGGCTTTGAAAGCGCCTTAAAACTCAGTGTTTGATGCAATTACCCCGATAGGTATAGAATTCACCAAAGGCTTGGATTGGATCCTATAAATTTTCTATTAAGTTAGAAATAAACCTAAGACTTACAAGGAAAGGAATAATGTCTTGTAAGATAACTATGACAAATCCAAATTCCGAATGATGGTTAGAGGCCATGAAAATCCGAAATAGACTCCATGTTTGAAAATCATGTTCGAAACTTGATTAATTTGCATGAAGGATGAAAGATCCATCAATTGCAAATAAGTTTTCAAGGAGAAAACTAACAAATGTGGAAATGTATATGCATACATAGCTAGATTGGTTGAAAAGGGTATCATTAATTTCAAGGAGTTGATTTTAATAAAAACTTATTCACCAATCGGAATGCTTAAGTCTTTTCGTGATTGATCTAGCAAAATTGCATATATGATATATGGAAAAATAGATACCAAAACCGCCTTCCCAAAATAGGATCTTGGAAGTGACTATGGAATAGTCTAAGGGTTTTGAAAATCTAAATAATGCTAGATTTGAAAGCAAGCACATGGAATCCGTCATGGGATTAAAGGAAGCATTGCATGAAGGAATTGGAATGTGTTTTCACATAAAGTTAATAAGAGGATTGACTTATGGAGAAACATAGAAATTCTGATGAACAAGAAGTTTAGTGGGAGCAAAAGTAAAGGTCCAACGAGAAGTTTACGAACTCTATTGTGAAACAACTATCAAATGCTAAATGTTTAGATTTGAAAATATTTTCGACAATGGACCAAGCTAAAGACGATACTTAGTAAATGTTGGGAATTAAGTTCTATGGTATAGACTTAATTAAATGTTTAAATGAGTAAAGGAATTTACCATGTTAAACATGAAGGACTTTGAAAGGCTTTCGACCCATATATGTATGAAGCTAAGTAAATGTTTGAACTAAGTATAAGCTAGGCTAAATACTAAGTCAACCAAGAAAGACTCTAGTAAGAGACTTTCAACCATATCACATAGCGAACATTTTGGCAAGACTCAGTGTAACTGAATGAGCTAAATGTCACATGGATGGAATAGAATTGAGAATCATTCTAGAATTAAATCCATCAAGTAAAGCTATGATATGGAATCGTCAGACGACTTACTTGCTTAGAGCATGTGAAGTATGTATATAATACCAGTCGACATTAATCTAAGTATTAGATCATTAGATTATAGTCAAGAACATCCATAGCACTTAAATAAGTAGTTGGATGAGTTCTTGACGCATGGAAACAAATACAACTTGAGTTTTGTTGTTGCAAGCACAAACCTTAACAAGGATTAGATCCTTAGCAAGGAAGCCATTTATAAGCACGAGGCAAGAAGTGTCGTGGCTTGAGAATGGTAACATGGATATGCATCCATGTATAATGTGCGGAAATTTAAGATAAATTTCCATGATCGTAAGTGATTTGAGTATTCCAAATCATTGTGAGTCGTTTGGAGTGAAATCCATGCAAGTCATCATCGAAGAGTCTACTAAAACATATGTTGAGAATATTGTTGCCTTAAAGGCAATAATAAGATAGATGTTAAATTGAAAAGTTCGTTGTTGAACATTGATGATTGTAGGTTGTCAAGTAGAAGGTCTCAAATCATGAAAATGAGTGGGAGCCATTGCTTGGACAATAAATCCTAAATCACATGTAATCCATTAACACTCTCAAAATTTTATCATCTTATTATGGAAATAATGGATAATGAATATGCTAAGGTTTGCAAAGTGATTATAACTAAACCTATGCAATAAGTGAACGCCAACATTCATAATTGCATGAAAGAAATCAAGCATATCAAATATGAGTGTGATTTCTATGAATGTTTTATGAAGAGTACTACTCTTAAAACATTTGGGAAAAACCATTTATCATAAGATGAAACATTGTGAAGTTTCATAGTGGAATAAAATATTTCTAAATATTCCACAAAACTATTTAATTGTGGTTTAGAATTAAATAATGAGTCCATTCGATTTTAATAAATATTCAAAATAGGGTATCAAGTCAATGGCTTGGATAAAGAAACACCTATTAAGTGAACATTGAATATTTTAATAAAAAATTATCCTTAATCAAGGTCATATTTTATGTGGACGATTAATGACCATTAGAGATTAGTGTGTAGTATGATTTATAGCACCGTTTCTTGTGCTATGAGGATATAAATCATTTGCACATGTATTAGTTTAGAACCATACTGGATCGACCTATGAGAATACTTTAAGAGATTTAAAATCGTCATAAGTATTTTTCTCATTATTACTATCGGAACTCTTTTCCTTGACCATGAGTAGTGGGAGATCTCTTGTTTGAGTACTAGTCCGCTTTGGTATCCGCCAAACGTCTTCCGTAACTGGGGATTATAACGACAGATATCGGGCGGCTAGGTCCTCTTAGTAAGAGAAGCTAGATTACAAGACTGGAAATGTCCCCTACTAACAATAGGGAACATGTCTTGTTGTTTACAAGGCCTCTCGAAGAGCGAGACTGTGAAAATGCATGGTCGTGCTCAGATGGATTTTAGAAATCATCTGCTTATTGACAGCCAAACTCGGATTTCGAGAAACACTTCTGGACGTAACAGAGATGACGAGTAATCTTATTCTATAGTTCATGAAGAGACATGAAGAGACATAGGAAAGGGGTTATACACTAAATGCACACTTGTCCGGAAGGAAAAGTGGGAGATTGAAAGGAATGCTTTCCTTCGAACAAGTGTATTATTCTGATAGCGGGTTCAGAATTATTAGAAAGCTAATATATTCAGTAAGGTCAAGTGATTGGAATGCCTGGGAGGAGGCCGCTTCCGATCAGTAATATTAAATATTACAGCTTAATCTTGACTGAACCCTTCGGGTCACACCCAAGCAAAATATACGAACCGACTCGATGAATTAATTCGGAAGAAAATAATTCGTCGCCCGAGTATTAAATATTTAGACGTCGGAAATTCGAGCTTGGAGCGTCAAAATCGAGCGTCGGAGAATCTCAAATGTCGAGCCAAAATTTAGGATTTGGCAAGACGGGAAAATGCTTCAAGTAACAAGGAAAGTGTGCCCAATAGGAGCGTGCCACGTGACAGCACACATGGCAAAAACGCCATGTGGCAGCACACATGGCAGCACGCATGGCAGCCACCAAGTGGCAGTGTGCCACGTAGGCAACATGCCACGTGGCAGCGCGCCACGGTGGCGTCACAAGTGGCAAGGGGCCGTGGACTCGGGGTGAAGGGTCATGGTCACGGGCCAAAATAAAATGGCCCAACCGAACCCAACTTGGGGCTCAAGGTTGGGTGACACATGGTTAGTTCACATTGCATGTGAAATGCCTTGGGGACCAAGTGAGAAAGTGGTCCACTCCTAACCATGTGACACTTGTTACTTGTTCCTTGGTTTATTTAACTAAGGGCTGAATTCACCAATCTTTCCATGTGGGATCTTTTTGTGAAAAGTCCCACATTAAAAGATGAGTGGAATTTACAAAGCATACTTCCTTATAAATAGTCATGGCATGGCTTGAGAATTCTTTGCTTGAGTGGGAGTTAGAAAGAGCATTCCATATTTTGGGAAAAACTCTTAAACTCCATTAACACTTGGGTTTTGGTCGGACCTTGCTAACTCCAAGGTAGCAGACCTTAAAAGTCGTGTTCGTCCTTTTGTGGGTGGATACCGTTGGAGGCACGACATTTGCGGTGCTCATGGCTTTCAAGTAAGAGCTCGTTTTGTGAGGGCGAAGCTCGCTTCAAGGGTATGATTCGTTCTTCCTTTTCTCGTGTTTATTAATGCTTTATGGTTTTATTAATTACGAGTGGTTCCTTGGGTCGGGGTTGTTTCCGCGGTGAGTCGGACTCACCAAACCCCAATATCTTCTCTCTTGAGAAAGAAAGAACCTCTACTTGGGAGTCAATAGTAAACGCTTTCATTGATAGGTATAAGTGCAACATTTAAGTTGAACTGACTATAGGGAACTTGAAATTCTCAAGCAGAAGGAGAATGAAGGTTTCACTTCTTTCTTCAAAAAATGGAGAGAAACCTATGCTAAGATGATTGAAGTACCAAGTCAGAAAGAATCTGTGAGGTTATTCATCAAGAACCTTCAAGAGAAGTACTCCAAGCATCTCGAATACCAGAATAATCTCCACACCTTCAAGGCCGTCTATGACATCGGAATTAATATTGAAGACGACTGGCTAAGCTGAAAGCTGCTAACAGTAACTCCAACAGTGGTCAGAAAGGCAAGAAGAGCGAAATACCTTCTTCTTCCAAAACCACCTACTCAAACAATGTTAGTACCTTTAACTTAAGTGAAGTCCTTGCTGTGAATAAACAAGGACAAAAGAAACCATTTAGGAGGAACTTTACTCCTATAGGTATGAGTTATGACACCGCATTTGACCGACTAAATGCAAAAGGTCTTATAACTCCTATTAGACAATTTGGGGACCCACCGGTCGAGAAGAGGACAGCTAACTGGAACTCCAATGCAGATTGCAAATATCACTAAGGTAGGGGCCATCTTACCGAAAATTGTTGGAAGCTTAAGGAAGCTATCCAAGATTTAATCGATAATAACAAACCGCCATTGCCTCCTGCCAGCAAGAAGCCGAGCATTGACAATGCGCCTCTCGCTCATTCCTTGGCCATCTCTGATGAGGAAAATGAGGTTGATCCCTTATCTCTCATCAAGCCTACTGAAGAAATCCATGCTATCGAAGAAGAGGAGGAGATCTTTTTCGATGCCATGGATAACTCTCCCGAACCAGCAAGCAAAGAGGATGTACAGTTGCTTACATTGTCCATGTGGGAGGGATCAAAATTGCTACGTGAAGCTCTCGAAGTCGCAAAGAAACAATTAGAGGATCTTTAGAAAAAATGTGACAAGGTTCCACCCACGAAGAAGAGACCCTTCTCTCTACAAGTAATTGACAGACCCAAGAAGAGTAATAAACTCCATACTCCAATTGGGATTTCATACGCTAAAATGTTCAACATGATCTCCGAGAGTGGCAAGGTCAAACCTCTCGAACCGAGACCATTTGAATCGCTGAAAAGGATAGATAGGTTCTAATGTCAATACCATCAATCAGGGGGTCACACTATTGAACACTGTTTTAAATTTAAAGATTTAATTCAGAAAATGATTGATGATAAAAAGCTAGTCCAAATCCCAAAAGAGGAAGATATCAGTATCAATGGGGTTTGGGACAACGATGATGAAGACGTCTATCTTAAGGATATGGAAGAACCTCCACTTTTAGTCATATATCCAATAAGTGATTTTTGGGATAAAGAAGACTCATCTATAGAAGTCCTCACAAAATTTGGGAGAATGCAACCTCCCATCTCAACACAACCTATACCGATTACGCAGCAAGTTCCCATACCTATCATAGAAGAAAATGATATTGTCAAACAGTTCAAGAAACCAAAGTTGAGATGAATATATGGAAGCTTCTAGCAACATCTCGAGAGCATAGGTTGGCAGTGATGAATGCCTTGGATAAGATAGGGATATATTCTGACACCACTCCTGAGGGGTTGACTAACTTCATTACGAGTGATCTCCTTAGTCCTATCAACTTGATCACCTTTTCCGACAAAGATTTACCTCCAGAAGGTGACAAGCATTATAAGGCACTAAACCTCACAGTAGTTTGTAAGAGGATGAACGTCCCTATGACTCTTGTAGACAATGGATCGGAAATTAATGTCTGTCCACTTAGAATTGCGAGGATGCTAGGCATAAGGGATGAAGACTTAATCTCGACGCAAGGAATAAGAGCTTATGACAACACTCGTCGTCAAGTACTTGGCAAGATTACCATGAATATAACGACGGGAGCGATAGAACATGCTACTACATTTCAAGTAGTAAATATCAAAGCTTCATTAAATTTATTGTTGGGACGCCCTTAGCTTCATGACCTAAAGGCCGTCCCTTCATCTCTCCACCAACAGGTAAAGGCCATAGTTAGAGGAATTCCTATTACGATCGATGCTTCACCCACGAGGATTAAATCTATAGAATATCCAATAATTAATGTAGAGCACGATGAAGATGATGAAGATTTGTGGGGATTTAATGAAGAGGTCTCCTTAATCGAGGAGGATGAAAGGACCCCTCTCTGCAACGACCACCACTCCAATATGATAGTGAACACTATTCTGAAGAAACAATGTCATGGGATTACTATTTGGGCGAGAAAAAGATGAGCCGAAGTACATAGAGGATAACTCCTCGCTCATCCAAACGGTCCTACAAAGCGAAAGCTTTGACCTCTCAAAGCTCATCACTCCAGCAGAAAGATCACTACAAGGATGGCGCAAGAAACAAACAAGGTGACTACTCCAAGTGGAAGGAGATTCTCCATTACGACAGGGCAAGGACCAATGTTTGAAGAGTCTTCTGAGTCAGAGTCAGAGTCAGAGTCAGAGTCCTTTCCTATAGAGTCATCTAAATCCTTAGTTGTAGCACCCCCTTCTTCTATCTCTTCCCCTAGGATAGTTAGCAATCAAGTCCCTAAGGACATATCTCTTTTCGATGTAATGATTTCTGAGTTTAATAATATGTCTTCTTCCTCTTATTTCTCGTGCTTTTCTCTAAACCAAGATGACGAGCATTGCTTAAGTAACAATGAAAATGACAAAGAACTTATTAAAGTAATGGAAACACTTGAAAAGAAAACACCGATAATTGAGGAAACTGAGACGATTGATATCTCAAATGATTCAAACATTAAAAGAGAAGTTAAAATTGGGTAAACACTTAATGAACAAGAAAGAGCCGATTTAATCAATCTACTTAAAGAATTTATCGATATATTTGCTTGGTCATATGAAGATATGCCATGTATTAATAGAGAAATAGCTCAACACACCTGTAGGGAATATTTCAAGCATTACCCCTAGCTTGAACCCCACCGTGATCATACACTAAAGCATGGTGGCGTCCAAAGGGAAGGAAGCAAGAGCAAAAGAGTCGCCAACAAGTTTTAGGAACTTGTAAACCGTTCACAGGGTGAACGTTACACCCCTTAACGATCCAGGAGATCGTCAACTCCAATAGGTCTGGAACCATGACTGGTAGTTCGGGGATGAAGGTACAAATCCAACCTCAAAGAGATTGAACCTCCCCTAATAATAGGCCTCTACTTTATTCTGATCGTATTCATGTGGGCTTTCTGACTAACATGCAATCAATAGGTTTAACCTTAAACCTGTTTATCTATGTTGGTTGAATATTAATGCATAAATAAATCTATTATTGGCGATCACTAGAATTATAATCATATTAATCCTAAACAAGGTTATTATTTATTTAATTAAGCGTGATTACAAGTACCAATTCCCCTTAAACATGCATAAAAGGTGTGATCAAGCAATAACAATAAATATCAAGCAACATAATAATCATCATAAATTAATTATAATCATAAAATTATAATAACAATAATAATTATAATAATAATAATAATAATAATATATGATCAAGCAACATAAATAATAATAATAATATTTATTATAAAAATAATAATCATGTTAAAGCATAACAATAGCAAGATCCTAGGCATGATAATAACAAGATTAATAACAAACTCTAGCATGTCACTAAGCAATAAAGATCAAAGCTTTACCCCTAATATGATACTAACAAAAATATTAGGAAGAGAATAGGAAGCATCATAATAATCATCCTTGCTTTAAGGAACTTATCCTTTACCCTAAAAATGATACTAGGAAGCATTCTTTTAATCATACTTGATATTAAAAATTACCCTAAACATGATACTAGGGATCAAAATAATAACCTAAACATGATTTCTGTATCAAAATATCAATTAAGCAATTAAAGCACTTACTTGGATGCCTCGCATCTCTTTCTAATAACAAAATACACACGTTAGTAACTTCAAGGAAAATATAAAATAACAATTAAATTAAATAATTGAAATAGTTATTTGGGACCAAACCCTCAGAAATTAAAACCTGTCAAGTCTAGAGGCGAAAGCAACTTCGAATTATGCTAGGTGTGTCTAGATCTTGTGAATGCGGAATTTTATATGTAAAAAGGTTGATTTAGAAAGAGAGAGAGAATCAAGAAAATTTTGATGAGAGTTGATGATTGAAAAAGGGGAGATATGACCTCTATTTATAGAGAAAAAAGAGGGTCGAAGAATAAGAAAAGAAATCCGAATTCGAATCGAAATAAAACTCGATGGACAGTAGTTTTTGCAGATTTTGTTTTTATCATATCTTTTGATCCAGAAGTCCAAATAAGGCATATAATATGTCGTTGGAAAGATATTGAAATCTAATTTCCAACCCAGTTAAAATCAGATTAAAGTTCTTTGTAGATAAAAATATATGGCCGAAATAGTGGAACGGTATCAGTTTTGGATAGAGTTTCATATCTCATTCATATCTTTTTCGTTATAGCACGGATTTAATATTATAATATATCATTGGAAAGATAATTTCAAGATATATCCAACCATATAAAATTTGTATAAATATTATGAGGCATGAAAATAAAATCTGACTGTCTTTGAACATCTTTAAATTCTAATAGAATTGGGATTTAAGAAAAAGGAAAGTTTCAAAAAAGGAAAGTTTTTATTTACTCAAATTCTTTAATCTTATCTTTTCAAAAAGGATAATTAAGATATTTTAAAAACTTATAGAAGCTTCTAATTAATCTTAATTAGTTTAGGAATAGGATTAAACCTTTGGACCCTCCACATGATCATTGGGTCGTAGGTAAAAAACGGTTCGAGCCCAGTTTAGTATTTTAGCCAAAACTTCCTCATTATTCATCGGAATTGGGCTTATAATATATCGTTGGAAAGGTCTTTTCAAGCCTCATTCAATACACTATTATTGGACCCATATAATGGATCAAACTAAATTGGAATGCACGTTTTTCAAAAATAAGGTAAGAAAAGAAATATTTTTAAAAACAGAAAGAAGAGATATTTTAATAAAAACATCCTCATCTCTAGACTTTTTACACTTTTGCTTTGTTCGATAACAAATGACATGAAAGGTATTCATCACTGTGTTTTGTTTTGGGGAGACACATTTGGGTGTCTACAGAAGCCCCCACTTTGACTGAATTTGGAGAAACGCAAGTTTCGAAAACAAAAGTCAAAGTATTGATAGGGACGGAGAATGCTTCAGAACGTTTTGCGATCCTAAATCATTATTGTAACGCCAATACCTACGAAACTAGTGTTAGTTAAAACAGATAAAAAGTTAAGAAACGCGTATCTTGCA
This sequence comes from Chenopodium quinoa, assembly GCF_001683475.1. Taxonomy (NCBI): domain Eukaryota; kingdom Viridiplantae; phylum Streptophyta; class Magnoliopsida; order Caryophyllales; family Amaranthaceae; genus Chenopodium; species Chenopodium quinoa. The sequence continues at coordinate 1,421,120 of NW_018743937.1, forward strand.
CCGTCGAGCACACGTCTCTGAAGTAACCGATTTGTTGCTGTTACATTGCTGTTGTATTTGTCGTGATAACCTTCCACAATCTAGCTAGGGAACGCCATCTTGTTGCTTGTTTTGACAATCTTCTGCAATCTAGGGAATGTCGTCGATCAATGTTGCTACATCACGAGCCTTTTCTTTTATCATAATGACAACCTTTCCAATCATAGCAAAAGTCTTCGAAGACCGCCTCATCACGAACCGTCCTTCTCAAATCTTGGCGACAACCTCCACAATCTTAGCGAATTCTGTCGAAGACCGCCCATCTTCTGCCATCTTTTCAAATCTTGGTGACAACCTCCACAATCTTAGCGAATTCCGTCGAAGACCGCCCATCTTCTGCCATCTTCTCAAATCTTGGTGACAACCTCCACAATCTTAGCGAATGCCGTCGAAGATCGCCCATCTCATGCTATCTTCTCAAATCTAGATGACAACCTCCACAATTTTAGCGAATGTCGTTGAAGACCGCCCATCTCGTGCTATCTTCTCAAATCTTGGGTGACAACCTCCACAATCTCAGCGAATGTCATCTAAAAATAACCTCTCTTGAAGTCATCCTTAGTTGTTGCGATAATATTCCGAAGAAAACTACCGAAGACCAACGCTTGTCGATCCTTAAAGCTCGCTTGAACTTTTCTTTAGCCGGTGCGTCGGCGCTTCTGCTGCTTGTAAACCAGTATGTCCACGCTTTGAATTGTGAACCTGTATGTCAGTGCTTCTGAACCAATATGTCGGTGCCTTTGTGATGAGCCAATGTTTAGGCGCTTTAAGCTAAGTGAGAAGATCTTTCGTCAGGTCGATCACTTATTTGCGTTTGTAATCAAATCGACTACTTAATCATGTCAAATTGCTTATAGGGGCTAACTGGCGTACCAAGGAACCCGAAATTGCTGTTCTGAGAGGCTTCGAGCTCTGTCGCTGCTGAAATATCTCTGGCGTCGCGATTTTGCTCTGTCCCCAGATGCTGGGATCTAGCGCCAGGCGCTGGAATTTATTGCCAGACGCTGGATGTTGTCGTCTGGCGCTGGAGTCGGGTCTTCCCTATTATGCTTTTTCTGCCGCTATTGCTTGGTTTCGCTCTGAACTTTGAGCTTGGTCGTTTCCTTTCAACCAAATCCGCTCAAGTATTTTGTAAATTAAAGCTCTTCATCTCTAATTTACCGATCAATGTAACTCCTCTTATCTTGGAGGAATCTCCTGTGTCATATTCGTGGTTTTTTTTAAAAAAAAATCCGGGAATGTCCCCGCTTGCTAGGATGCACCTGCATTTATATCTTTGACTATAGGACTTTGCTTATATTTCTTTAGGGTTGACCTAAGGTTTAGTGTTGCTTGACTCATTGACTTGAAATGACTCAAGGTATAAACTTGACTTGCAGTGATTGACTCGAGGTTGACTCGACTCAAAGTGTTTGACACATGTGTCTGACTCAAATCAAGGTGATATGACACGACATGACTCAATGTGTACATGACTCGTGTGTGCATTGTAATGTGATCGTGCGACTTGAAAATGCAAAAAAACAAAAATTTCCGTCATTTTTGTGGAGGGTACCGACTTTCTCCTGAAAAAGAAAGACGCGAAAAAGGAATCGAAGTTTTCAAATGCTTGTTGAATGAGCTTAGTCAAATGTTGTTTGATACTATCTCTCAAGGTGCAAGGATTAATCCATCCTAGGCTATCTCAATGGTTGACTCAATGATGAAAGTATTTGGGTAACTTAGGCACGAAGGCTAAGCACTTCATACTTCGTGATGCAATGACAATTATGATTGATGAGTGATGTTGTTATGACAAGGCATGCTTCAACGTTGTGTTAAGATTCCATGACAAAGGGTTCCTAAGGGAAGGTATATTTGGTCATGTATCTGTGATGTGTGTGAAAGTGATTCTAAAGTTAGGCCGCAAGGGCTAAGTGTGTGGAAAAAGATATTATTTCAAGAAGAGTCAAGTGATGGCGACTCTTAGGCTAGGTAAGCTAATGATGTAAGGATCAAGCCCCCAAGTCTAGCTCTAAGTGAATAGGGATGAACATAGGAGATCCCTTTATATGATCATGATGTGTGAATATGAATGTGAATATGAATGCATGTTTATTACGGCCGCACCTCGATGTGAGGTTGCCTACGTATCCGTTAGGAATCAGGCCGAACGTAGCTCTAGCCGAACCTCGCACAAGTGTGTGTATACCTCAAAAAGGTCTTTTTAAGGGTTGTAACGTGGTTAGGCTAAAGGCTATAGAAGAAAGGGATAAAGGCTCAAGACCCTAGATTAGCCCCCAAGGTGTGCAATCTTGCTTTTAAATCTTTATATTTTTATACTTGAGGTTTCTCACTCTTTTTTATTTCCTTTTGCTTTAGCATTTATTTTATTTTTATAAGTGTGGGCAATCTCGATCATGCGGTCTATCACTCACTTGGCATTCATGTTTCTCAGGCACGGTACCGAGCACTCGATAAGAGACGCAATCTAAAACATGTTCATATCAAAGACATTGGAACACTTTCCCTTTTTGTACACTTTTATTTATTTTTTGCTTATTTTATTTATTTTGATATTTTGAATTCACTCAAGCTTTTGAAATTGCATAAGTTGCACACCATCCCATCCCAAGATTAGGTAGATATGGGTTGAAAAATGAAAGGTCTATGGTTAGACGAGGCTAAAAGTGGTTTATCAAAAAAGGATTGCATATTTTAAGGGTGAAAGGTGATATGATGTGGCTACAAGGGGTGCCTCAAATCATTGGTATACCTTGAGCTTCATTCATCTTTATTATTTTTTTTTTTTATGTAATGGAATGATCATATGCAAGAAAATAAATGCTCATTTTATTTAAAAACTGAAGGGTAAAAATCAAACTCTAAGAAATAAATTCAAGGAGGATGAAGGGTGCCTATGATAGACTTATTGGGGAAAGGGTTTCAAAAAAAGAAGAAGAAAACATGAAATCTTGGTAAGAAGCTTGCCTTGTGCATTTGTTTCATCATTACCCTCATTTTTTTTGTTTGTCAATCACATGAATCAAACTCAATTCAACATGCATGGATGGAATAAGTTAGGAAGAATGAAGGTTGTGATGTGAAGAAAGATGATGTAGAGGGAGAAATATGAAAAGATTAGAAATAGAATGTACCCCCAACTCAAATAACGGAAAAAGCAAACTCATGCGTGAACGTAAGACATGATCATGGTGACATATACTCAAAGTGTGTGCTAAGAGTAGTGAGTGTAGGTGACATGTTAAGAATCGTGTCATGACCATGTGGCAAGACTATGTGACTAGACTCAAGTAAAGACTAAATTAAGACTTCACGTATATGCATTAAACTGGACAGGTTGTAATATTTTAGTCATAACTTTTAATCTGTGACTCTGATTGGTATGAAACCAGATCCAAATTAAAGATAAAACTCGGGGCTACAGATCCATAGGTTGTACGACTCGTATTTATTCCTAGAACTCCGGCTATGACCAAAACAAGTTGACGTTTGTGCAGTATACGGGAATAAAAATCCGGGTTGATTTAAAGGAATTATGACTCGATTTTAGGTATATTTTTTAGCTCAAATTAATTAATTAACTAATTAAAAAAATTCCTTTAGTTATTAATTAGTTTATTTAGGCTTAATCACAAGTCAAACAAACGGTTAGGAAAAACACATAGAGTATGCACAACCAATAATGCACAATTAGTCAAGTAGGCACAATATGATGCAATGAGTTTGCAACCTAACCATGGCTCTAGTTCTCTAAAGTTCGGGATATGGGTTAGTCAAAGAGGGTCCATGGTTAATTGTCCGGATGCACCGCGCGGAAGCCTAACCGTGAAGGGTTAGCGCGAGTGGATGGGACACCGCGAGTTTAGAAAAACTCGCTTCCATGGTTTTGGTTTGGTGAAGCTCAACATTCTCGGATGTACCCTTTGTTGCACAGAGCCTTTAATCAGGTAGATGGAGCATGAATTCCTAGAGGGTTATGTCCATATGTAGAACACATATGGGTTTTAGAAAAGTGAGAAAAACTCAATCAGAAAGTAGGATCGAGCAAACAGTGCTAAAAACTGGTAAAAATTAGAACGCATATTTCTGACTCGGTATTAGAAGAACTTGGCGCCATCAAACAGAGGCCGGCACCAACAATTTGGCTTTGGTGCCTGATGAAAGATTCTATCCCCTGGCGCCAAAGTCAAATTAGTGGCGCTAAACTCTGTTTTCTGACGCTAATTCCTACATGCCTCAACAGCTTTTTGTGCTCGATATAATTTTCCAGTTTTGCACAACATTATTTCGATCCTAGTTGTGAAAGATATTCCTCAAATTTCTACGTGTAAAAATCCTATGTTTTAATTCATTACGGATGGCCTTTCCAATGAGATCTTTTTTATGCATGTGACAATAATGTTAATCAAAATTATGCACATGAAATACTTAGAACTTTTCGAGTCTCATCCACTCATTCTAAATCATTGCCGAAATAAATTTTAGGAAATTAAAATAGAAATCCTCCCCAGCGGAGTCACCATAAACTGTAGGGAATATTTCAAGCATTACCCCTAGATTGAACCCCACTGTGATCATACACTAAAGCATGGTGGTGTCCAAAGGGAAGGAAGCTAGAGAAAAAGAGTCGCCAACAAGTTTTAGGAACTTGTAAACCGTTCACAGGGTGAACGTTACATCCCTTAACGATCCAGGATATTGTCAACTCCAATAGGTCTGGAACCATGACTGGTAGTTCGGGGATGAAGGTACAAATCCAACCTAAAAGAGATAGAACCTGCCCTTTCTGACTAACATGCAGTCAATAGGTTCCTCCATTTCTACTCTACTTTATTCTGATTGTATTCATGTGCGCTTTCTAACTAACATGCAATCAATAGGTTTAACCCTAAACTTGTTTATCTATGTTGGTTGAATATTAATGCACAAATAAATCTATTATTGGCGATCAATTGAATTATAATCATATTAATCCTAAACAAGATTATTAATTATCTTATTAAGCGTGATTACAAGTACCAATTCCCTTTAAACATGCATAAAAGGTGTGATCAAGCAATAACAATAAATATCAAGCAACATAATAATCATCATAAATTAATTATAATCATAAAATTATAATAACAATAATAATAATAATAATAATAATAATAATAATAATAATAATATATTATCAAGCAACATAAATAATAATAATAATATTTATTATAAAAATAATAATCATGTTAAAGCATAACAATATCAAGATCCTAGGCATGATACTAACAAGATTAATAACAAACTCTAGCATGTCACTAAGCAATAAAGATCAAAGTTTTAACCCTAATATGATACTAACAAAAATACTAGGAAGAGAATAGGAAGCATCATAATAATCATACTTGATTTAAGGAACTTATTCTTTACCCTAAACATGATACTAGGAAGCATTCTTTTAATCATACTTGATATTAGAAATTACCCTAAACATGATACTAGGAATCAAAATAATAACCTAAACATGATTTATGTATCAAAATATCAATTAAGCAATTAAAGCACTTACTTGGATGTCTCACATCTCTTTCTAATAACAAAATACACACGTTAGTAACTTCAAGGAAAATATAAGATAACAATTAAATTAAATAATTGAAATAGTGATTTGGGACCAAACCCTCAGAAATTAAAACCTTTCAAGTCTAGAGGCGAAAGCAACTTCGAATTATGCTAGGTGTGTCTAGATCTTGTGAATGCGGAATTTTATATGTAAAAAGGTTGGTTTAGAAAGAGAGAGAGAATCAAGAAATTCTTGATGAGAGTTGATGATTGAAAAAGGGGAGATATGACCTCTATTTATAGAGAAAAAAGAGGGTCGAAGAATAAGAAAAGAAATCCGAATTCGAATCGAAATAAAACTCGATGGACAGCAGTTTTTGCTGATTTTGTTTTTATCATATCTTTTGATTCAGAAGTCTAAATAAGGCATATAATATGTCATTGGAAAGATCTTGAAGTATAATTCCCAACCCAATTAGAATCGGATTAAAATATTTTGTAGATAAATAGATATGGCCGAAATAGTGGAACGGTGTCAGTTTTGGATAGAGTTTCATATCTCATTCATATCTTTTTCGTTATAGCTCGGAATTACTATTATAATATATCATTGGAAAGATAATTTCAAGATATATCCATCCGTATAAAATTTGGATAAATATTATGAGGCATGAAAATAAAATTTGACTGTATTTGAACATCTTTAAATTCGAATAGAATTAGGATTTAAGAAAAAGGAAAGTTTTTATTTAACTCAAATTCTTTAATCTTATTTTTTCAAAAAAGATAATTAAGATCTTTTAAAAACTTATAGAAGGTTATAATTAATCCTAATTAGTTTAGTAATAGGATTAAACCTTTGGACCCTCCACATGATCATTAGGTCGTAGGTAAAAACCGGTTCGAGCCCAGTTTAGTATTTTGGCTATAACTTCCTCATTATTCATCGGAATTGGGCTTATAATATATCGTTGGAAAGGTCTTTTCAATCCCCATCCAACTGCACTATTATTGGACCCATATAATGGATCAAACTAAAATGGAATTCACGTTTTTCAAAAATAAGGTACGAAAAGAAATATTTTCAAAAACAGAAAGAAGAGATATTTTAATAAAAACATCCTCATCACTAGAATTTTCACACTTTCGCTTTGTTCGATAATCAAATGACATGAAAGGTATTCATCACTGGGTTTGGTTTTAGGGAGACACATTTGGGTGTCTACAACACCATACCGCTAATTCCAGGAATGAAATCTGTAAAACAAAAGTTGCGTCGAATGAAACCCGACGTAGCTCTTAAAATAAAATAAGAAGTTCAAAAACAAATAACTGCAGGTTTCATCAGGGTATCGAAATACCCCGAATGGATGCTCAACGTCGTCCCAGTGCCGAAAAAGGATGGAAGAGTAAGAATGTGTGTCGACTATCGAGATCTACATAAGGCAAGTCCAAAGAACGACTTCCCTTTACCATACATCGATATTTTGGTAGATAATACAACGAATCATGCATTTCTCTCGTTCATGGATGGATACGCGGGGTACAATCAAATTCTCATGGCAGAAGAAGACATGGAGAAAACAACCTTCATAACACCATGGGGTACTTACTGCTACACGGTAATGTCATTCGGGTTAAAAAAACACGGGTGCTACTTACCAACGAGCAGCAACTTCCTTGCTCCATGACATGATGCACAAAGAAGTTAAAGTATATGTGGACGATATGATTGTGAAGTCAAAAGATCGCCCAGGCCATCAAGTAGCCTTGAGAAAATTCTTCGAAAGGCTTAGAAAATAGAACATGAGGTTGAACCTATCTAAGTGTGCTTTTGGAGCCACCTCGGGCAAGCTTTTGGGCTATGTCATAAGGGTCGAGCTCTCTTATGTGTAGGAAAAAAGGATGCTCAAAGAGCAATGAGGATAGTCCACGAAGGCATTTGTGGAACTCATGTGAATGGCAAAATGCTAGTCCAAAAGATAATGCTAGAAGGATACTATTGGACTACCATGAATAGGGATTGTCATCAATATGTAAAAAGATGCCCTAAGTGCCAAATTTACGCCAACTTACAACATGTTCCTCCATTTCTACTCTACACCTACACTTCACTATGGCCATTCTCTACATGGGTAATTGACATTATTAGTAAAATCACTCCCCCAGGAACAGGAGGTCATGAATATATCCTAGTGGCAAATGAGTACTTCACAAAGTGGGTCGAAGCACAATCATATGCTAAACTCACTGCAAAACATGTATCACTCTTTATTGAAAGAAATATTATTTGTCGATATGGAGTCCCACATGAAATGATAAGTGACAATGGAACTCACTTTCAAGCTGAGTGTGAAGAATTGTTACAAAAATATGGCATTCAACACCATCATTCTTCTCCTTATGGACCTCAAGCAAACGGAACAGTTGAAGCGGCTAATAAAAATCTAAAGGCTATCATCGAGAAAATGACAGAAAATTACAAGGATTGACCTGACAAACTCCATTTTTCACTGTGGGGTTATCGCATGTCAATTTGCACATCAACAGGAAATATGTTGTTTTCCTTGGTTTATGGAATGGATGCCGTACAACCTGTAGAGCTAGAGATACCATCTCTACGCATTGCATTAGAAAGAAAACTCGATGAAGTTGAATGGACTAGGGCGAGATATGAGGAGCTAATTCTACTTGATGAAAAACAGCTAGAAGCTCTACATCATACTCAATGCTATCAAACTCGTATGGCTAGGCATTTTAATAAGAAGGTCAAGACAAGAAACATCAAAGTACGAGACTTGGTGTTAAAAGAATTAAGGAAGAATGTTTTAGATCCAAGGGGTAAATTTAGGCCTAATTGGTCTGGACCCTATATTGTCAAAACAATCCTATCAGGAGGTGAAACAAAATTAACTAATATGGATGGCAATGAGTTCTCGAACATGACAAATCTTGACCAGCTTAAAAAAATACTACCCATAATTACTTTAGTAGGATACCCGAAAGAGCTACGTTTGGCCTGATTCCTTAAGAAAGGATACGTAGGCAACCCTTTATGGGTGCGGCCACTTTACTTTTTTCAAACCTCGCATCCCAGACTTAAAAATAAATTAGACAGAAATTCGACGAAGCATCAGCGTCACAGAAAAAGTTCCATCGCCAGCCGATTAACTCTAGCGCCAGACGACAGTGTCTATCGCCTGATGCTAGACTGCCGCAGCTGGCGTTAGTCGCGAAAAAGCGGCGCCGTTTTTCTGGGAGTACCTGGGAATATTACGGTGATTTTCGGAAAATTTTCGACTTCCGTACTCGAAAAAATCTCTAGAAAATTAAATTTTCATTTTTCATTGCTTTAATAAATTAAATTTAAAGGAGATGATTTACTTTAAAGTTGAAATTTCATTTACAAAATAAATTACATTATAGATGGAATTTAAATAAAGCTCAAACTAATTAACTTTAAATTTAAAACTAAGTCTAATAATTGAAAGTTAAGCAATGCTTTAATCTTTTTCTCTTTCTTTGCTCTCTTCCAATTTTTGTTTGCATCCTCTTCATCATCCATGATTTTAGCTAGTAGGCATCCTTTAGAGGCCATACATTCAATTTTGGAGTAATAGTTTCTCCCTTAGCTAGGACTCCATGTTTCTTCTCTACCCAAGCCTTCTTCTCTGAAGTGTCAGCTTTTCCTTTCCCTTTATCCTTTGTAGAGCTTTTCTTCTTAGGCATCGTAGGTGTTTTGAATTCAACATTTTCACTCAAGCGTTCCTTAAAGGGAATCACTTTGTCACCTAGACGACTCTTCACATCAGTTTTACTCTGATTTTTCTTCATGTCCTTTGAAGGTTTCTTGAGAAGCCACCTCTTCACATCATTGGCAAGGAAGGAGGAACCTTTTGGGTAATCACTTCCCATAAAAGGTCTAACACTCCATTAAGCATCAAATTTTTCTACTTCTTGAGAAACAGGAAATTCATAGGGACGACGAAGGTCCCCGGAAGGAATTGTTTGAAGTAGGTTGTACTATCTTTTTACCCTGCATGGATAATAAAAATTTATCTTGGATAAGCTTGGAAGACGGCAGAAGGGTTGCTTGTTGACACCAAACATCTTCTCTATTTTCCACCAAGGGATGACCCACTTGATGGCAAAGTTGCAAGAGGCAAAGACTTTCTTCCACTCATGGCGCCCCATCTTAGAGAAGCGTTTCTTCCTTTTCACAAAGCAATTTGGAGTGTACTTTTCAACATTGTCAGGAGGACTGACTAATTCTAGTCTCTCCATTAGCCACATTTGCAAAAAAATTCAATGCAAATAAATTAATATTACTATACAAAAATATGTTTTTGATTTCTATAATTAAAAATATTATTTTTCTACCTGTAATAAAATTAGAGAGCCCCGAAAAGGTGCTTTTGGATTTCTTTTCAATTCATCAAGACTAAGCATAGTCTCTCCAACGATTAGCGGCATTGGATTTTTCCCAGATTCAATCTGCTCCAAAACAGTTAATATAATTGCTTGACCCTCATTAGTTCTACCACTAGTGAGAAGATATTGGTTAAACATGCAAAAGAGAAAAGCCCTTCTTCTATAAACATGAAAAGACTCAGAGTAAGGTATATCAAAATAATGGCGACCAAATTCTTTCAAATTAACTATGCTACCATCTACTATATTTGTTAGATCTTTGTCTTTTAAATTAAAGAAGCTCTCAAATCCTTATAATAATACTCATTTATTCTAGGGATTACTGCAAAATCTAATGCAGGAAAGCCTAAAGATAGCACCGAATTCTTCCGTCAAAGGGCTAATTTCATCACACCCTAGTCTAAAACAATGAGTATCCACATCCCAATATTCTAAGGCGGTATGAATAAAGTCTATATCAAGATCTACCCCCTTGACACCATAAATACCCCCCATATGGAGAAAGTCTAATTCTTTTCTCTCCTTGGCAGTTAGAGAACGACATCATTCATGAGTGAAGTTGGTAAAACTCTTAGTGATTAGAGACATGATTGATTTCTTTTTAAAAAAAACTAAGACTACATTTAATCTGCTGAAATTATGAAGAATATCGGCAGACCAGGGGGCTACTTATACACAACATCGGCATAGTTTTAATCCGGATAAAATTCGGAGTCAGCGCTCATCAGCGCCAGACGACGGAGTCTGGCGCCTAACGCCAAAACCTGGCGCCAAGCGCTAAGAATTAGCATCTAGCGCTAACACAAAACGCGTGGCGCTAGATAGCGCCGACGTGTCTTATCATACTAGCTTTTCAAAAACCGCGTTCTTCTGGCTTATTCGAGTCTGAACAATGACTTTACTATTTTTTATACCTTTTTTTTTAATTAAACATATTGGCTATATTAATTATATTTTTTTTTGGGATTTTATTTAGACTTAATTTTTAAGTTTCTTGTAAATCCAATATTATTATTTTTCATTTTCTATTTTGGGGGAGAAAGTCGGATACCCTCCATCAATAATAAAAATGACGGAATTTTTGCGTAAAATTATGAATTATCACAATTCTTTGCACACACAAACATGCACAATAAAAATTATAAATAAATGTTAAATAAATAAACTCATAGTGGTATGTATATACAAATATGTCTAATAAATGAGTCTAATAAAGGCAAAGTTCTATACAAAGTCAAAATAAAAAAAAAGCACAAGTACAAATTACGGTGTCGGAGGACGCAGATGATGAGAGACGCCCATCATATCATAAAACTGCGCAGTACGAGGAGTAACCTTTCCACTAGCTCCAGCTCCAGTCTCCTCGGGAGGTGGAAAACTCAGCTCCGGACCTGCCCACCCAAGGTCACCCTGAGGCTGAGGCTGCGGAGGCTGCTGCGATGACGAGCCGACCTCGTACATCCCACCACCTTTAAGAGCCGAGGTAGCCTCTGATGCGGGAGTTTTAGAGCGTCAAGTTAGTCAAGCAGTCGATAAGGCTATATCTCTTACATGTCATCCAAGTAGGCTTCTATTATCGTTGGATTGGATCGTGGCCTACTCAGAGGGTCGTTTTGGGGCTAGAGTTGAAATAATAGTTTTCTTGAGTTTATTATTGCAGACTTACGAATTAAGTTTGTTTGTTCGATCCGTTTCATTGAGCAAGCTTGGTTTTGATCCGATTGATCAAAATCTAGCATAGGTTTGTGTTAGCTCCGTTTGAGTTTAACATTGATCAAAAGAAAACCCTCAGTGTTTGGGTATAAACGCATCAAGTGGTATCAAGAGCCATGTTCAAAGGTTTTTGGTGCGGATTCTTGCGGCGTAGTCTAACGTAATCGACTCTCTTGATTGAGTAAGAGGGAAACCAACGAGAGACATGCATGGAGATGAAGAACAACCTCGTAATTTCGGAAACGAAATTGATTATCTCTCAGATAATGTAAACAAACTTACTGCATCAGTGGGTAAGATTTTAGAGCGTTTTGATGGGTTGGACACACGTATGGAACAAGTTAATATTAGTGTGGGAGAATTGAGGCATAGTGGCAGCGACGATAATGGTGGTCGGGTGCGTCGAAACTTTAATCATATTCATGGGGAGCAAGAAAATAATAGGCGATGAGAGGACGAAATTAAAATCACAGATTTCCCGAATTTGATGGTAGTGCAGACCCTGAAGTATATTATGAGTGGGAACGTCGTATTGAGCGAATATTTGATTTTAAGGACCTTGATGATCAAAGAAGGTTTAAGTATGCTACCTTAAAGTTGTCTCGATATGCATCCTTATGGTATGAGAGCATGAAAAGGGCTCGGGATAAAGAAGGGAAGGAGAAGCTTCAATCTTGGGCAAAATTAAAGAAAAAGTTGAGAATGCGGTTCGTACCAAAAACTTATAAACAAGACCTTTTTAGACAGCTTGATACATTACAACAAGGTGGGTTGTCCATCGAGCAATACACTAAGAAGTTTGATAATCTTAGCTTAGCTTGTGATATTGAAGAAGGTGAAAAGCAACGTATGAGCTGGTTCTTGCGTGGTCTTAATATTGATATAGCCAATGTAGTGGAATTGCAACAATTTTGGACATATGATGAGCTTAGTTCTTTGGCTTTAAAAATTGAGAAGCAACTACGTGGCACTAAAGTGAGAAGTTATACAAAGGCACTAACTCCTAACAAAGTGGAAGGTGTTGGGTGAAGGTTCAATGGGCACTCAAGAGGGGGGGGGGTGAATTGAGTGTTAAGTAATCGTTGGCTAATTTTGCTTCTTTTCGGATTATGTGTGAGAAACCAGTTGTGCTGGTTCCCGTACGCAGCGGAATATAAATAAGCAATAAAGAAGACAACAAATTTAACGAGGTTCAGCCAACTCAGGCCTACGTCCTCCTATCCTAAGTTCTTTATTAATCTACTCCGAAAAACAAAGACAAAGAACACTCTGCTGTTTCCCTACTCCGGGAACCAGCAAACCCCACACTCTACTCCGAGTGTGCTCTCGACTTACACTCGTAAGCCCAATGTGTTTGAACTCACAAACACTCACCCAGCCTTTAACCCCTTTGTTAAAGACTCAATACAAGAATCAAGAACTCTCCTTTGATCTCACTTCTACGAAGCTAATTAACAGAAAATGTTTTTGTACTAGAATGCTCTTGTATATGACTTGATGAATGGGATTAGTGCTTAAGTATATGCTCTCAAATAATTGCTCTTTTTAATTTCTGGAGAGGCACACGAAATATGTGAAATAAGATGAGTTTATATAAGCTTAGATTCCTAAAACCTAGTTTCCTTAAATCACACAATCTTAGAGAATAAGATATATTGTAATTTTAGGAAAGTATTTATCTTATTTGATTTAATCACAAAGATAGAATCAATTAAGATAAATACTCCTAGTTTTTAGGTAACCAAGAATATTTCATCTTATTTCCAGCTGCACAAAATATTTTCAAAATAATCTTTTCGAAAAAATCTTTTTGTAAAATCTTTTTCCAAAACGGCAGCTCGAATATTTCGTACAGTGAACCTGGTTCCCCGACCTGGTTCCCTGAATTGAAACATGTTATGAAACCTGTTCCAACTTTGTACCAGATTTCATATCATACTTCAATATACTTTTAAGCACTTATATAACCCAAACATGCAAGCATACTACGGAGCATATTACATGAAAACCTAGATAACATATTAAAGCATAAATCGTCTTTTCTTCATGTAATCTTCAAGACTTGAATCTTCCTTGAATACTTCTATTATGAGCAAACAATCTTTCTTCGAAATATCTTCGAAAGGCTTCTATGCTCCAAGTCTTGGAATCAACTCAACTACTGCACATGTAACATGGTTAATGCACAATAAAGAGTATGTGACTGCTTTTCCGCATAGCAGTCAAGGAAACGGTTCATACTGGTTCCCCACCAGTACATAGCACATTTATCATCTAACTGTTTCCTGTATATAGATAAGTTAGTTCAATAGATAACTCATATAATCAATAACTTATCTAGGAAAACAGTGTTCTATTTTAGTTGGTTCCCCCAACTGTATTGAACACTTTCAAAGACCTGTTTCCCTTAACTGTTTGTCATCATTCAAAATTATCAATCAAAACCTAAGGGACTCAACAAATTCCCCCTTTTTGATGATGACAAACTCTTGAAGTTCTTGAACCTGTGGACATGCTCAAAAAGAAAACCGTCAAAAACTTCAAGGACTCAAAACTCTTTGGAACAAGTCAGTTAGGCTAACTGGTCCCCTAAACAGAAAATAGAAAATACGAAATAAAAAGACTCAAACGGACTCAATCTAAACTAGCTAAACCTCAAACTGACTCAATCTAAACTAGCTAAACCTTAGGCTTCAACTTCAAACTACTTCCCCCTTTTGGCATCATTAAAAAAGTATCCACAAGTAAAAGCAATGTGCACAAGTTAATGTGCTTATCCATACAATGGCATCAACCACCATTCAAGCATTATGCTGCAAAAAGAGATTAGTCAAACAGTTCATACCATAGCAGAGTTAGTAGTTCATACAAGCCAACAAAGTTCAACCAAAGAAGCCCAAATCCATCCAAAAAGAAAGTTCATGGAATGGAGAGAAGTAGACAGACCAACAAAATCAGTTATTTTAGAATAAACATGAGGGTGAGGAAACAAGAACAGAAACAACATCACTCCTCATCATCATTCTCGTTCCCTTCCTCCTCCTCGAACTTTGCAACATCTTCTGTATTATCATCTGATTCCTCTTCATCCTTGTCACCATGCTCTGCTTAAACCAAAATCATTATATTACTAAGCATATTCTTGTGATTCCCCAATCTGTTTCAAAACCACTTCCTGACCTGCTGGTTCCTCTATTTTTTTTATTTTTTTTATTTTTTTTTTTTTTTTATAAATCATGAGAGATCCGCACTTATTCATAAAGTTCTCCTTGTTGCATAACGAGTACAAGACTAGCATCACATCAATCAAGCAAAGACCTCCACCCTTTTGTGGTGTGAAAGGTTCTTGCTGGTACCCTTTTTCTCTTGGTTTCCGGAAGAGAATTAATGGACTGTTCCTCCTACACCTTCTCAGTGAACTTCTTTAATGAAGATTGAGTTACTCTACTTCGTACCATGGTCTTAACAATGAGTGTCTCCTCATTGTAACCAACAATCTCTATTTCATCCTCTTCACTCTGACTTTTCCGAATTTCCTCCAACTTCGGGCTTAAGGACATTTGAGCTTCCTTCTGATGTTCCCCCTGAGACTGAGCTGGTTCCTTGAGTGAACAGTAACCGAATGAACAATGATGAATTTAAAGCATACGAGAGAGAGAAAGAGAATTTCGAGTGATGATGATTGATGATCTGCACAAAGGGTTAGTGTATATTTTTAACAATGAAGCACAAAGAGAGAAGAAGGAAAGAAAAGAGTTAGTTGAGCCAATAAAAAGCAACTGTAAAGGATATTTTTTTTTATTTTTTTTTTAAATTGAAATCAAAAATTTGGTAATTATCTTTTACCATAATTATCTCAACCAACTATAAATAAGGCATATGATATGTTTGCCTTTTATATGGGATTAAATAACTGAAATAAGATAAATTCCTTCCAAAAGGAAATATCTTATAGTAATCTTCCGAAAATAAAAGATATTATCGGATGACATATCAGAGCTGGTCTGCTGTTTCCCTTTGCTGGTACCTGTATAGAACCATGTCACGCTGTTTCTGGCAATTCAGCCTGATTTCACCTGTTTCTTACAACAATGATTCTCAATCCTTTTGAGATTTTGAACCACCTACACAGCACTTGAAAGATATCAACATAAGTATGTACACACACTATACAAGAGAATACCATTCTAACCAATCATTGAAGGAAGTAATTGAAGCCAATACCTAAAATCTAACTAGACCTAAAAGGACTCTTAACCTACAAAAAGACTCTCTACACAAAGGCTTTGTGAAGATATCAACAATTTGATCTTCACTTTTACAAAGCAACATCTCCACCAATCCTTTTTCCACATTGTCTCTTAAAAAATGGTGTCTTATTTCAATGTGTTTTGTCTTGGAGTGTTGCACAGGATTCTTTGAAATATTGATTGCACTAGTGTTATCACAAAAAATAGGAACACTTTTATAAATAACACCAAAATCTTTCAGCTGGTTCCTTATCCACAGTAGCTGGGAACAGCATGAAGCTGCAGCTATAATTCAGACTCTGCTGTGGATAGGGCCACTGAATTTTGCTTTTTAGAACCCCATGAAATTAGACAAGAGCCAAGAAAGTGTGCCATACCTGATGTGCTCTTTCTATCAACTAAGAAACCAGCATAATCTGCATCTGTGTATCCAACAAGATCAATGTTACTGCCTTTGGGGTACCACAATCCCAGATTTGCTGTTCCTACAAGATACCTAAGTATCCTTCTAACAGCCTTCAAGTGAGATTCCTTTGGATTGTTTTGAAACCTAGCACACAAACCAACAGAAAACACAATGTCAGGTCTACTAGCTGTTAGGTAAAGTAGAGAACCTATCATTCCTCTATAAAGAGAAGCTTCAACATCTTTTCCCTTAAGATCAGCATCTAATTTTGTAGATGGGGGAACAGGTGTATCATAAGCTTTGCTGTTCTCCATGCCGAATTTTTTCAGCAACTCTTTTAAGTACTTTTGTTGATGGATCATTATTCCATCATCCATTTGCTTAATCTGCAGCCCTAGGAAGAATCCTAATTCTCCCATCATGCTCATTTCAAATTCACTCTGCATAAGATTAGCAAATTCATCACATAAAACCTGATTAGTAGCACCAAATAAAATATCATCAACATAAATTTGTACTACAATCAAGTGTTTCCCCCTGGTTCTTATGAACAAGGTCTTGTCTACTGTTCCCCTCTTGTAATCATTTGCCATCAAGAAATTGGACAATCTTTCATACCAAGCCCTCGGAGCTTGTTTCAACCCATATAATGCTTTGTCCAACTTGTACACATGTTGGGGGAACAGTGCATCTTCAAAACCAGGTGGCTGCTCCACATATACTTCTTCCTTTAAATATCCATTGAGGAAGGCAGTCTTTACATCCATCTGAAACAGCTTAAAATTCATGTGAGCAGCATAAGCAATTAAAATCCTAATAGCCTCTAGCCTAGCTACTGGTGCAAACGTCTCATCATAGTCAATTCCTTCTTGTTGATTGTACCCTTGCACCACTAGCCTTGATTTGTTTCTGACTATAGTACCAAGGTCATCTAACTTGTTTCTAAAGACCCATCTAGTGCCAATGACTGATCTTTCCTTGGGACGGGGAACCAGGTGGCAAACCTGGTTCCTCTGAAACTGATTTAACTCATCTTTCATAGCTAGTACCCAATCAGGATCAGTCAATGCCATTTTATAGTCAGTAGGCTCTACATTAGACAGGAAAGAATAGAAAGCACAAAAGTTTTGAAAAACATTTGTTCTCGTTTGAATCCCCTTATTTATATCACTAATTATTTGATCAGTGGGATGAGAAGATTGATATCTGTAACTTTTAAAATTAAGACTGTTTTGTGCTTTCTCATTAAGTTGGGAACCAGCATGTTCATGGATCTCTCCTTCTTCTGAGGAGCCAGGAGGATTCACATTCATGCTGTTTCCTCTATCATTACTTACCTCAGGTTCAGGGGTGGTACCTTCTTCTGTTCCCCCTGAACTCATTACCTGTCTATTATTTGAGGAACCATCAGGACTTGGTTCCCCTTCAGAGTCCTCATTATCTTCATTTTCTTCTCTAGGCACTTCATCATTATCATCTGGTGGAGTATTTGGTAGGCCTAGATATGCTTGCACTTCATCCGTGGGACCAGTATACTGGTTCCCCGTGAAATCCATCAATCCAATCACTTCATCAGGTTGTACCTGCGCAATCTCAGAAGACATGTTAAATTCATCAAAAATGACATGGACACTCTCCTCAACACAAAGAGTCCTTTTATTGAAGACTCTATATGCTTTGCTGTGAGAAGAGTATCCAAGAAAGATTCCCTCATCACTTCTAGGATCAAACTTATCAAGTTGATTCTTCCCATTATTATGCACATAACATTTACATCCAAAGACACGAAAGTATGTGATGTTGGGCTTTCGACCTTTAAGAAGTTCATAGGGAGTCTTATTTAACTTTGGTCTAATGAGACCTCTATTCAATATATAGCAAGCAGTGTCAACAGCTTCTCCCCAAAAACTCTTTGGGAGACCACTCTCAATGAGCATCGTCCTCGCCATCTCCTCAAGAGTTCTATTCTTCCTTTCTACAACACCATTTTGTTGAGGTGTTCTAGGGGCTGAGAAGTTGTGATTAACTCCATGTTCCCTACAATAATCAATAAAGTTAGCATTATCAAATTAATTACCATGGTCTGATCTTACCGAGACCAGCTTGTGGGTGAGCTGGTTCTCCACTTGTTTCACCAATGTTACCCATTCTTCAAACGTTTCATCCTTTGTGTGTAACATCATTACCCAAGTGTACCTAGAATAATCATCAACCATAACACAGACATATCTATGACCTCTTCGACTTTGTACTCTCATGGGACCACACAAGTCAATATGTACAAGTTCGAAGGGTCTGCTGGTACTCATAATAGTTTTAGGCTTAAAAGAAATTTTGACCTGTTTCCCCCTTACACATTCAGAACAAACTTTATCAGCTTCATACTTAATGTTAGGAAGGCCTACAACTAAGTCACGTATTTTAAGTTTGTTTAGAAGTGTTAGGCTAGCATGTCCAAACCTCTTATGCCAAATCCATTGATTATTGTCAGAAACAGCTCTCAAACAGATGGACTTGTCTTGAGGGATTTTATCTAAGAAGGTGATGTAAACATCATGCTTCCTGGTTCCCTCACATACAAGTTCTCCTGTTTGTGAGTTAACTATGTGACATAGGTTGGCTTGAACTCAACTCTATTACCTTTGTCACATAATTGAGAAATACTCAAGAGATTATGTTGCAAGCCTTCAACATAATAAACATCATCTATTGCGTTAGAAAGTGTCTTACCAACCTTACCTAAACCAGTGATGGTTCCCTTGCTGTTATCCCCAAAGGTGACACTTCCTCCATCAAAGGCCACTAGTGAAAGGAATTGATCTTTATCCCCGGACATGTGTCTTGAGCAACCACTGTCCAAATACCAATAGGTGTCTCCCTTCACTCTAGCCTGCAAGAGCAAATCAAACATTAGATTTAGGAACCCAAACATACTTGGGTCCCTTTTCAACAATATTAACAACTTGTTGATCCTTTCTTCTCCAAACACACTTTGCACCCTTGCTGTTCTTATTAGCACTAATTTTCTTAGCTGGACATTCATGTATCTTATGTCCATTTTTACCACAATGAAAACACACATGCATCTCTTTAGTCATGACATACTTGCCTCGTTGATATTCTTTGATCCAGGTGGTTTCTCTGGGAGACCAGTTAGTCCTGGTTCTCTGTCTAGTATAACCGAGACCAACTTTTCCTCTGTTTCCTCTTGATGAAGTCAGGTAATTTAAGGATTTTTGAGCATTCAATAATTTGTCCACATGTCTATGACTATCATTAAGTTCTTTTTCTCTGGTTTCAAGTGTCTTAGTCAACAATTCGTTTTTCTCTTTAAGAAAATCAAAGTTACTTTTTAAAGCTTCGAATTGTAGATTAAGCTTTGAAACCATAGGGTCAATAGACATGTCAACAACCACTGGTTGCTTGTCCTTTTTCAGTTGATTGATTTTCGCATGCAAATCACAAATATTACTTTCATACTTATCAATCATATTACTGACATCTACACTGGTACCTGTAGGGGAAACAGTGAACTGTGCAGCTTTAAGTGAAGCAATTTCCTTGTGAGAATTTTCCAGGTTGTAAGCCAATGTTTCAAAGGCCTTCAACAAGGAAGTTCTAGTACATGAATTTGCTTTACTTATAGCTACTGAAAAATCAAGAGTATCACTAGTGGTTGATAAGTCTCTAGGGAACCAGGAGGTCAGATCCTCTTCATCATCAATTGGTTCAAACGATCTTTCCTTTTCTAGTTCCACTTTACACTTGTCCAATTCAACCTCTAGTTCTGCTACTTGATTTTTTAGTTCATAACAGACTCCTTCTAGATGATCACAGCTAGCAATAGCAATATTACATTCACCACTTTTTTCTTTTAATTCTCTTTTGCAAATTATGTATGTTTCACTTAATTTATAGCATTCATCTAGTAAGGAATCAATACAAGCAAGCATATTTTCTCTATCATATTCATGCATATCTTCTCTAATTTGCTCTAAGCTTACCTTGCGTTCATGTAGTACATCCTTCTTTGCCATAAAGCATTTGTTGAATGTACTGGTTCCCCCTCTGGTTCCTGGACCAGTGTTGTTTTCCTTGATGTTTGTAAAGGCAGTTAGGCAAACATCTGAGTTGGGTGATCCTTCTTCTTCATCTGACCCTGAGTCAGAGTCTCCCCACATGGAAGCTATCATGGCATTCTTGTATGCTTGTTTATCTCCGGATTCAGACTGTTTGTCATTCCACTTAGGACAATCTCGAATAAGATGTCCTTTTTCTCCACACTTGAAACATCCTGTAGAAGAAGAATTAGAGTTAGATTTTTTATAGTTTTTAAAATGCTTACCTTTGAAATTCTTTCTTTGATCTCGAAGAGATCTCTCAAATCTTTTTGCAATCATGCTAATTTCATCTTCATCATCTTCTACTGTTCCCTTAAGCGCCATGCCTCTTGCTGGTTCCTTCTCAGACTTAGAGTCAATCAGCATCTCATGAGTCATAAGGGAACCAATCAGCTGTTCCAGAGACAAGGTAGACAGATCCTTTGCTTCGTATACTGCTGTTACCTTGGCTGTCCATGCATCTGTTAAACTACGCAATAATTTTCTCACAAGATCCTCGTCAGATAAATTTTTACCAAGAGATCTAAGATCATTTACAATAGTCATAAACCTACGAAAGCAATCATTGATTTTTTCATTTTTATTCATGGCAAACAATTCATATTTAGACATGATTAAATCAATTTTAGACCGTTTTACCTCACTGGTTCCCTCAAACGCAAGTTCAAGGGTGTCCCATATCTCCTTAGCACTACTGCAGCCAGATATACGATTTGTTTCGGTCTCACCTATTGCTTGTTGTAGTATTGACATTGCCTTAGCATTCTTCTCCAGCAACTTGTAATCAGCAGTGACCAATTCACTATCTTTCTTGGGAACCTGGTTCCCCTCAACATCTGTCTTGAGAATGATATTAGGACCATTTTTAACTACGAGCCAGCATTCATAATCAATACCCATGATAACATTCTGGATCCTGTTCTTCCACCAAGCATAATTATTTCCATTAAACTTGGGTGACTTGTTGTCATAACCGATTGCACTTAATTCTTGAGTACTCATTCTTAACTCCTCTAGATGCTACTCTTTCGAGAAGCTTAGGCTCTGATACCATTTGAAGGTTCAATGGACACTCAAGAGGGGGGGGGGTGAATTGAGTGTTAAGTAATCGTTGGCTAATTTTGCTTCTTTTCGGATTATGTGTGAGAAACCAGTTGTGCTGGTTCCCGTACGCAGCGGAATATAAATAAGCAATAAAGAAGACAACAAATTTAACGAGGTTCAGCCAACTCAGGCCTACGTCCTCCTATCCTAAGTTCTTTATTAATCTACTCCGAAAAACAAAGACAAAGAACACTCTGCTGTTTCCCTACTCCGGGAACCAGCAAACCCCACACTCTACTCCGAGTGTGCTCTCGACTTACACTCGTAAGCCCAATGTGTTTGAACTCACAAACACTCACCCAGCCTTTAACCCCTTTGTTAAAGACTCAATACAAGAATCAAGAACTCTCCTTTGATCTCACTTCTACGAAGCTAATTAACAGAAAATGTTTTTGTACTAGAATGCTCTTGTATATGACTTGATGAATGGGATTAGTGCTTAAGTATATGCTCTCAAATAATTGCTCTTTTTAATTTCTGGAGAGGCACACGAAATATGTGAAATAAGATGAGTTTATATAAGCTTAGATTCCTAAAACCTAGTTTCCTTAAATCACACAATCTTAGAGAATAAGATATATTGTAATTTTAGGAAAGTATTTATCTTATTTGATTTAATCACAAAGATAGAATCAATTAAGATAAATACTCCTAGTTTTTAGGTAACCAAGAATATTTCATCTTATTTCCAGCTGCACAAAATATTTTCAAAATAATCTTTTCGAAAAAATCTTTTTGTAAAATCTTTTTCCAAAACGGCAGCTCGAATATTTCGTACAGTGAACCTGGTTCCCCGACCTGGTTCCCTGAATTGAAACATGTTATGAAACCTGTTCCAACTTTGTACCAGATTTCATATCATACTTCAATATACTTTTAAGCACTTATATAACCCAAACATGCAAGCATACTACGGAGCATATTACATGAAAACCTAGATAACATATTAAAGCATAAATCGTCTTTTCTTCATGTAATCTTCAAGACTTGAATCTTCCTTGAATACTTCTATTATGAGCAAACAATCTTTCTTCGAAATATCTTCGAAAGGCTTCTATGCTCCAAGTCTTGGAATCAACTCAACTACTGCACATGTAACATGGTTAATGCACAATAAAGAGTATGTGACTGCTTTTCCGCATAGCAGTCAAGGAAACGGTTCATACTGGTTCCCCACCAGTACATAGCACATTTATCATCTAACTGTTTCCTGTATATAGATAAGTTCGTTCAATAGATAACTCATATAATCAATAACTTGTCTAGGAAAACAGTGTTCTATTTTAGTTGGTTCCCCCAACTGTATTGAACACTTTCAAAGACCTGTTTCCCTTGGCTGTTTGTCATCATTCAAAACTATCAATCAAAACCTAAGGGACTCAACATTGGGTCCTCAAGCAAAGGCATTAGCACAACAACAAAATCTGAATTCTGGGACAAAAATTATCAAGAAAATAAAGGAGAAAATTCCAGAAACTCCAAGAATGAAGGTAAGAAGTCAACTATTAAATGCTTTAAGTGCCAAGGGGTCGGACATTATGCACGTGAGTGTCCCAATAAACGTGTAATGACAATGGAGGATTGGCATGAGGCTACAAATTATGCATTGACCATAGCTTCACAGAGGGATAAAGTACAAGAAGTAAATGATGAGGTGATAGTGGAAACCGAAGACGAGGAAGAGGATATTGGAGAGCATATATATGGGGGTGATAGTGATGTTAGTATGGTGCTCCGAAGGGCTCTACATTCTTAATCGGTGATAGCGGAAAACGAGCAACGTGAACTCATATTTCATTCAAAATGTTTGATTGGTAACAAAAAGAGGAGTTTGATTATTGACAATGGGAGTTGTACGAATGTTGTAGCACTCTCTTTGGTGGAAAAATTGAAGCTTCTTACTAAAACACACCCTCGACCCTACAAGTTGCAGTGGCTCAACAATGGTAATGAGGTAAAAGTAAATAAGCAAGCATTGATTTCTTTTAGCATGGGGTCATATGTTGATAATGTGCTTTGTGATGTTGTTCCTATGGATGCATGCCAATTATTGTTGGGTAGACCTTGGATGTTTGACAGGGAGGTGTCGTACCTTGGGAAACAAAATGTTTATTCTCTTTTGTTTAACAAGAAAAAAATAATTTTAGAACCTTTGACCAGAGAAAAAATACACAAACTCCATAAAAAGCCCAAAAAAGAGAATATGTTTGCCACTGAAGGTGAAGTTTTGAGGGAAATTGGAGATGGCAGTAAGTTGTATATTATCTTAATGAAAGAGGTGGAGTCAAAAGAAGGGGAGAACACCTCAAATCCCTTCTTAAAACCTTTATTAGAAGAGTATAAGGATGTGTTTCCTATTGATTTACCTCCTGGCTTACCTCCATTACGTGGGATTGAACATCAAATTGACCTTATTCCTGGTTCTCAACTTCCTAACAAACTAGCCTATAGGTGCAATCCCGAGGAGACTAAAGAATTACAAAGACAAATTGAAGAGTTGATGGGGAGAGGTTATGTGTGAGAGAGTATAAGTCCATGTGCAGTTCTTGCATTATTAGTGCCCAAAAAAGATGGTACATGGCGTATGTGCATTGATAGTAGGGCGGTAAATAATATAACTATTAAGTATCGTTTTCCTATTCCTCGATTGGATGATATGATTGATTAGTTGCATGGTGCTACTATATTTTCAAAAATTGATTTGAGAAGTGGATATCATCAAATTCGCATGCGTGAAGGAGATGAAAGGAAAACAACTTTTAAGACTAAGCACGGGCTATATGAGTGGATGGTGATGCCTTTTGGGCTTACAAATGCCCCAAGCACTTTCATGAGATTGATGAATGAGGTGCTTAAGTCCTTTCTCGGGAAGTTCGTGGTGGTGTACCTTAACGATATTCTTGTTTATAGTAAGAGTGAAGAGGAGCATGTGGGACATTTAAGGAAATTATTTGATAAATTGAGGGAACAAAAGTTGTTCGGAAAGAAGGAAAAATTCTCTTTTATGGTTCCTTCAGTTACATTTCTTGGTTGCATTATATCTAATGAAGGTATTAGTGTGGATCCTGCAAAGATTGAAGCCGTCAAGTCATGGCCTACCCCTACTACCGTTACTGAGGTACGATCTTTTCATGGTTTAGCTTCATTTTATAGAAGGTTTATAAAAAATTTTAGTACTGTTACTGCTCCTATAACTGAATGCTTGAAGAAGGGAAAATTTGAGTGGTCTGGTACAACACAACGAGCGTTTGGATTAATAAAACAAAAGCTTTGTGAGACCCCGGTTCTCGCATTACCTGATTTTAGTCAACCTTTTGAGGTAGAGTGTGATGCTAGTGGGGTTGGTATCGGTGCCGTATTATTACAGAATAAACGACCAATTGCTTATTTTAGTGAAAAGTTGGGTGGTGCTAAACTCAACTATTCTACTTATGACAAGGAGTTTTATGCAATAATTCGTGCTTTAGATCATTGGAGCCATTGTTTGAGGCCTAGTCATTTTGTTCTTCACTCAGATCATGAGGCTCTTAAATACATTCATGGGAAACACAAGCTTAATCCTAGACATGCTAAATGGGTTGAGTTCCTACAATTGTTTCACTTTTCTTGCAAGTACAAAGATGGGAAAAGTAACATTGTTGCAGATGCTCTTTCTAGGAGGCATTCTTTGATCTCTATTATGGATTCTCGACTACTTGGATTTGATGTGATTAAGGAATATTATGCCACTGTCCTGTTTTTTCTCATGTCATTGATTCTTGTAAAAGGGGTGCACATGGTGGCTATGTCATACAAGATGGTTTCCTTTTTCGGGGAAATCGCTTATGTATTCCTAAATGTAATATGCGGGATTTGTTAATTAGAGAGGCACATGGAGGAGGAATAGCAGGACATTTTGGTATTAATAAAACCCTTGAGGTATTACAAGAACATTTTTATTGGCCAAAGATATTTGGAGATGTTCAAAATATTTTTGTTCGTTGTGAGTCTTGCCAAAAGGCAAAGAGTTCTTTTCAAAAGGGTTTGTATACTCCTTTACCTATTCCAGAAAGACCTTGGGAAGATATATCCATGGATTTTATTATGGCATTGCTGAGAACTCAAAGGGGAAAGGATGCAATCATGGTTGTGGTGGATTGTTTCTCAAAGATGGAACACTTTATTTCCTGTCACAAAACGGATGATGCAACTCACGTGGCCGATTTGTATTTTAGGGAGATAATTCGTCTACATGGAGTTCCTAAAACTATTGTTTCCGATAGAGATAGTAAGTTTCTTAGTCATTTTTGGAGGACTTTGTGGAAATTGATAGGAACTAAATTGCTTTTTAGTACTTCTCATCATCCACAAACCGATGGATAAACCGAGATGACAAATAGAATACTTGGTACACTATTGAGAGGGTTGGTGAGTAAGACTCAAAAGGATTGGGATTTGAAGCTTGCACATGCAGAGTTTGCTTATAATAGGTCACCGTCTTTTACTACAAAGCATTCTCCATTTGAGGTGGTTTATGGTACAAATCCAATGCTTCCAATTGATCTGATTCCTTTTCCAAAAGAGGAGATTACTAATATTGACGCACAAAAGAAATTGGAGGAAATGATTAAGTTACATGAACAAGTCAGAGAAAGAATTGAGCAAGTTAATGAAACTTATAAAAAAAGAGTAAACAAGCACAGAAAACAACCCACTTTTCAAGTTGGTGATCTTGTTTGGTTGCATTTGAGGAAGGAGCGTTTCCCTGACAAGCGTAAGAATAAGTTAATGCCAAGAACTGAAGGTCCTTTTCAAGTTATTGAGAAAATTGGAAGTAGTGCTTACAAGTTAGACTTACCAGGTGACTATGGTAGTGTTAGTGCCACTTTTAATGTTGGTGACCTATCTCCATATCTTAGTGATGATGTATTCTCGGAATTGAGGACAATTCCTTTCAAAGAAGGGGAGAATGATGCAGGAGTTTTGGAGGGTCAAGTTAGTCAAGCGGTCGATAAGGCTATATCTCTTACATGTCATCCAAGTAGGCTTCTATTATCGTTGGATTGGATCGTGGCCTACTCAGAGGGTCGTTCTGGGGCTAGAGTTGAAATAATAGTTTTCTTGAGTTTATTATTGCAGACTTACGAATTAAGTTTGTTTGTTCGATCCGTTTGATTGAGCAAGCTTGGTTTTGATCCGATTGATCAAAATCTAGCATAGGTTTGTGTTAGCTCCGTTTGAGTTTAACATTGACCAAAGGAAAACCCTCAACGTTTGGGTATAAACGCATCAGCCTCTCCCTGGCCTACCGGCCCAGCACGTGCACCCTCAGATGAAGAGCCCGAGCCCTCTACCGCCTCGGTCCGAGCAGCCTCAAAATGACCACCCCGACCGCCAGAGCTAGTACGACGACGTCTCAAGCTAGACCTCGCCAGGTCTCTCCGTACCTCAGGTCTTGTTCGGGTACGAGAAGGAATGGGCTGACCCTGCAAGAAGAAAGTAAGTCAGAAACAATCAAAATAGAAGCAATAATGCAAAAATAGGAAGGAAAACTACCTCCTGAACGGCGTCGTCGCGACGACACGTAGCCACATTCCTCATCCTTATGAGTTGGCTCCGGAAGGCATCTATACACCATGCCATCGCCGTAACCACCTCCCGCGAGAACTGTCAAAGAAATAAAGTCAGTAATAATGCATAACATACATGAACAAAATTGCAACTAAATGAAGCTTACCCGAGTCTGGTGGCGAGGAATCGACCGCTCCACGAAGTGCTCATCCTTAGGAGCCAGAGGAATCATCTCCTCGATCGGCCCGTATGTCCCCTGATAATGGATGGACATACGAGGTGGCACAAACTCAGTAGGTCCAGCCTGACAAAAGCAAATCAGAGTCAGTAAAATATTACTTGGGGGCTACTTAACAAAAGGTAAAAGATGAAAATCATACCGCCACCTCCTCAGCAAGAACAGGGACTGGAGCTAACAGCGGCAGCAACTCCTCCTCATAGCACCACCCAGGGATCCTATAAGACCGCCAAGGGGTACCAACTCTCTCTTACATGCTCACCAACCTCGCGCCATTGAACATATGACGCGGCGGAGGAGCAGAAACGACGAAAGTGTATGAGGAATGCTGAATAGAAACCCTCTCTCCAAGATATGAAATCGCTCTATATGTCCCTAAGAAGTAGCGATGCTCAGCGTTATACTGCGCAGCTAACCCAGGGACAACCAAGCCGATCCACGGCCGGTACTGCACATCAGGCTCCTTCGAAGAATGCCTATTAGATAAGAATCTACCAAAGGTAATACGAAAGTATTCAACTATGCAAAGAACCATACCGAGATGATCTGATCTCGGACATAAGTTGTAGGCATCCTAGCGCGGCGGCCTCCCCAACAAGCGCTCACTGGAAACCTGCGTGGCGATGGTCTCGCCGCCGCAACTGAAGGAAAGTACTCGTAGAACCAGATCTACAAAAGGAAAAAGTATCAGCAAGTGCTAACCAAAGTTTAGAGCTAAACTTTATGTGAGATAAAGTATACCTCTACTACTCTCCAAAAGACGGACAGAGCGACGTTTCTTGTGAAGGACTGGTGTCGACATGAGTCTCGCAACGCTCGGACAAAGTCAGCATAGGCCAAGCTGGCCCACTCATAAGTCCCGATCAAGTGAAGATCACGGACCGCAGGTAGGTAGTAAAGCAGCACTCTACTACCCTTGTCAGGGAAAACGTTCCTGACAGCAAGATAAGCTCAAAGATGCGCACCCGCTGCTCTCGGGTGGTCGCATCATCCACGAAAGCCGCCGGCAGAGTCGATCGGCGAATGCCTTTAGTACTTAACTGAGTCGACTCTACCTCAGCACGAGCCCGAACAGCAATCGGACCCAAAAACTCCTCAACCTCAGGAGAGAAGACACTGATCTCGTTATCGAACGGCAACATAGTAGAACTAAACTCCAGTCCCGTAATGAGACTGAAGTCGGTCGGAGTGACAATCATCTCACCCCAAGGGAAGTGGAAAGTGTTGGTGGTGTCCCAAAAGAACTCCACCAGGGCACGAGCCACGTGGTGACCCCCTCTAGAGGCAATCATGGCCTTCGAACTCTCAAACAGTGCAGTCAACCCGCAAGACGCCCAGGGTATCGCAGCCTGAGCCGTGGTAGCGCGTCCTACCAACCGTGATCCCGCGTCACACCCTCTAAGAAATATGGTGGACGGGAGAGAAGTACAGATTCCGCTCATCCCACTCAGGGAGGGGACCAAGAGAATTGGACGGGTCGGCGTC
Organism: Chenopodium quinoa; assembly: GCF_001683475.1. Classification (NCBI taxonomy): domain Eukaryota; kingdom Viridiplantae; phylum Streptophyta; class Magnoliopsida; order Caryophyllales; family Amaranthaceae; genus Chenopodium; species Chenopodium quinoa. The sequence goes on from NW_018743937.1 coordinate 1,449,998, forward strand.
CTCCTCTACGGGCTCATGCTCCCGTCGTGTGTCTCGGGACCGTGAACCCGAACCTCGTTGTCTAGCCATGCTACATTGTGCAAAATCAATATAAATTAAGGTTCTATGATATCTAAGGTTCACCTAACCGCATGATACTATGTTCGCAAAAAAAAAAAAAAAAAAAAAAAAAAAAAAAAAAAAACAGAGTACGTAGTACTAAAACAAAGCACAATTTCTGATTGAGCATACACGTCATTTTTCGAGCATTGAAACAATTTCTTGCAATACTATGGTAATCATTGTGACAAATTGGACAAGAATTGCTAGCAAGAACAAGCTACATTGTATTCACGACCTTAAGAGGTCCAACAATGGTGATTTGTTCGTTTCTTCACCAAATTGAGTTAAACAAGTCTCAAATTACTCCCAAGGCAATATATAAACATAATCAAGCAATTTCATGGCATAAAATTTGACAAACAAAATGAATTCAGCATTATAAATTTCGAATTTTTAAGAAATTCGTGAACAAACATGTGCAAAATTCATCAAAACCAGAGTGAGTTTGGAGAAAACTTACATAGATCGGGAAAATATATGAAAGAATCTTTGATATGATTTGCAACAAATTTGAGCGAATTTGGTTGAGAAACGAGCAAGAACGACCAAATTGGAGCTCAGCGGCGATTTCTCGAACAAAAGCAAGCAGCAGCAGCGGAAATGACGAAGATAGGGGTGTATACGGAAATCCCGACTCTAGCGCCAAGCGACAGGCCTTGGCACCAGACGATAATGTTTAGCGCCTGGCGCTAGAGCCAAATATGTGGCGCCAGCAAAATTTCAGTGGCGACAGAATGCTCAGCCACTCAGTGTGGTTATTTCGACCTCTTACACATTTCTAGGTTCCTTGGTACGCCAGTTAGTCCCTCTAAGCAATTTGACATGATTTAGTAATCGACTTGATTACAATCGCATAAAGTGATCGACCTGATGAATGATCGTCTCACTTAGCTTAAAGCGCCTAAGCATTGGCTCATCGCAAAGCACCGACATAATGGTTCATATAGCAAAGCACCGACATAATGGTTCATATAGCAAAGCACCGACATAATGGTTCACAATACAGCAGAGGCACCGACATACTGGTTCATAATTCAGAAGGAACCGACGTACAAGTTCAAAAGCAGCAAAAGCGCCAACGTACTGGCATAACGGAAGTAAAGTTCAAGCGAGCTTTAAATATCGACAAGCGTGGGCCTTCGGTAATTTTCCTCGGAATATTATCGCAACAAATGAGGATAGCTTCAGGCGAGGATACCTTTGACAGCGTTCCCTAGCTTCCGGAGAGTTATCACAAGCAACTGGAGGTGATTTCAAGCAAAGTTATCTTCGATCGTGTTCCCTGGCTTGCGGAAGATGGTCACAAAGTGCTAGAAGGTGGTTTCAAGTGAAGCAATCATCGATGGGGTTCTCTAGCTCGCAGAAGTCCATCATGGCGGAATTGGAGGCAGTTACAAGCATAACAGTCTTTAGGCGGTATTCTCTAGCTTGTAGAAGGTCGTCAAAATAAACAGCAGGATGACATTTCCTGGCTTGCGGAAGGTTATTAAAAAATACAACAATGCAGCAACAAATCAGTTATTTTCAAAGGCGTCTGCTCGACGGTGCAAGATACGCGTTTCTTAACTCTTTTATCTGTTTAACTAACGCTAGTTTTGCAGGTATCAGCGTTACAAGAGTGATTTAGGATCGTCGAACGTTTTGAATCATTCTCCGTCCCTATCGCTACTTTGACTTTTGTTTTCGAAACTTACGTTTCTCTAAACTCGGTCAAAGTTGGGGATTCTGTAGACACCCATTTGTGTCTCCCCAAGACCAAACCCGGTGATGAGTACCTTTCGCATCGAATCATAATCGAATGAAGTGAAAGTGTGAAAAGTCTAGTGTTGCGGATAGTTTTTATTCTTTTCTCTTATCTTTGTTTTTGAAAACCTATTTTAAGAAAACAGTCTATCCAGTTTGGTTTGGTACATAGCAAGGGTCCAATAATGGTGTAATTAAATGGGGCTTGCAAAGAGCTTTCCAACGATATATTATAAGCCCTATTCCGATGAATAATGAGGAAGTTATGGCCAAAATATTGAACTAAGCCCGGTTTAATCTTAATGTGCGGCCCAATGATCTAGAGGAGGGCCTAATATGGATTTATCATTCCTAATGCAGTTTGAATTGATTTTAGTCTTCTTGATTCTTCTAGAAGGTTCTTGTCATTCCTAATTCAATTAGCATTGATAAATTGACTTTGGTTGACTTTTTGGAATTTTAATCGGAATAAAAGAGTGTTTTTAAGGAAAATACGATTTTGCCCTTCTGTACGGCTAAATTTTATCGAAATTAAGAAAACGCGTGAAATTAATTTTTAGCGCCTGACGAAAAATGTTCAGCGTCTGGCGCTAACCTATTTTATTCTTGTCGAAACTCTGATTTGTTTTTCTATCCGTTTGGCCGATTTTCTCTATAAATAGCCTCCTAAAACATCCGTTTTCCATCATCAAAAATCATCAATTCGCATCAAATATCATCAATTCTCTAGTTTTCTTATTCTTTCTAGCTTTTAAGAATTCTCTTCTCTCTCTAGCTTTCTATACAAAATTCCGTATTCACAAGACCTAGAAGCACCTAGCCAAATTCGAAGTTGCCTTCGCCTTAGACGTGAAAGGTTTAATTTCTGAGGGTTTGGCCCCAAATCTCTCTTTCAATTATTATTTAATTCAATTCTTTGTTTATTGTTTTCCTTGAAGTTACTAACGTGTGTATTTTGTTCTTAAAAAGAGGTACGAGGCATCCAAGTAAGTTCTTTAATTGATTTATTGGTATTATGATATAGAAATCATGTCTAGGTTTTTGTTATGATTCCTAGTGTCATGTTAGGGTATTTTGATCTTCCTAGTATGATATTTAGGGTGATTTTCTTATATCAATTATGATTTCTGTGATGCTTTTTATTTTCTTTCCTAATATTCATGTTAGTATCATGTTAGGGCTAAATATATGATCTTTGATGTTTAGTGACATGCTAGGGTTTATTATTAATCTTGTTAGTATCATGCCTAGGATCTTGCTATTATGCATTAATATGATTATTAATTATAATTTATTATGATTATTTTTATAATTGTTATGATTATTATTATGTTGCTTGATACATTATTTATTGTTATTGCTTGATCACGCCTTTTATGCATGTTTAAAGGGAATTTGTACTTGTAATCACGCTTAATAAGATAATTAATAATCTTGTTTAGGGTTAAGATGATTATAATTCAAGTAATCGCCAATAATAGATTTATTTGTGTATTAATATTCAACCAACATAGATAAACAGGTTTAGGGTAAACCTATTGATTGCATGTTAGTCAGAAAGCGCACATGAATACGATCAGAATAAAGTAGAGGCCTATTATTAATGCAGGTTCAATCTCTTTTAGGTTGGATTTCTACCTTCATCCCTGAACTACCAGTCATGGTTCCAGACCTATTGGAGTTGACGATCTCATGGATCGTTATGGGGTGTAACCTGTAAGGAGGGTGATCCCATCGTAAGGGGTACTCTCCTTAAATGCCCTTGGCCCCTTAAAATCCTAGGACTTTACACTTGTTAGGGTGTATTAGGATTTGAATTCCTAAATGTTTGGGGGACCTTGAATTATAAATGATTCTATCATACACGCTTTTTTGTAAGGAACAAGTAGGAGTCGCCTATGAGTTTTAGGAAAACCCATAAACCTCGTTCATGCCTTTTTCCCAAATAGAGTTCAAGGGATATTTAGCATGAATCATAAGTTTACCCATGCCCAAATTGGTTTACATAAACCAGAAATGAGTTCGGGAGCGAGGGTACCAAGATAATGTTCCCTTTAGAGGGGAATCGCGATCCTAGCCCTAGTGCGGCCTCTACTAGCTCTTCCTTTGTACAATTTCATCACCAAATAATATATGCAACGTGATACCTGAAACTATGTTAATTGATTTTATTTACACACATCAATTCACGTAGGAATTACATCGTAAGGTCGTTATTCTTATTTAATCAAATTCGTGAAAAGAACAAGAAAATAAACAATATTCGCCATGGCTTAAGTGATCAACCAACAATTATTTTATTCAATTTTAATCATTATTTAACGAAAGATACTATGTGGAATTGATTAATTAATTATTTTAAAGGTTATCAAACAACACTAATTAATTAATTAAGGTTCTTTTAAACAAGAAAATAAATGTGATTAAACTAAGTGCTCGGGAATTTACCACTTCTCTTTGCTAGATCTCCGTTTAGAACACTTATGGATTCCTTCTTGTTGGGGAACCTCCATCGTAGTTATAACAAAGTATCAAACGGGGTGAGTGTGTAGGACAAGAGATTTAGGAAGCACAAGTTCACAAGTATTCTGCCAGCATTTTAGGTTATTTTCTCCATGTTTAAGCCTCGGATTAGGGTCTTATTTATAGGGAATGATTAGGTTTAGGGTTAATAACATTTTGCCGCAACAGATGTCGCGCGCAACTATTTGTCTTGCGCGCAGCTCTATGGTAAAATTTGATTTTTTGATTTTTTGATATTCTGAATCTTTTGCAAGCGCATCTCCAGAAGTTGCGCGCAGTGTCGAGCGCAACTGAATAAGCTGCGCGCGAGTTCCCAGCGCGACTTTATAAGATGCGCGCGACATTTTCCATGGCAGCTTTAATTTTAACCTAGGCGCTCCTTAATCCGTCATTATTGGGTTTTAAGCACGCGCTTAAGCCTAATTATGACCGGGTTTAGTTAATTGGACCTTGTATTGGCCTTGTTCTTTTATTCGGGTAGTCTTTTGTGTTTTGTGGCTTAACCAGTTATCCATAAGTATTCTTCAATTTGATCCAACACGAAAATGGATTTATTTATCGTCACTACATTTCCTGTCGGGACAGGAGGCCAAAAGTAGATGTCTACAAATAGCCCCCACTTTGATCGAGTCTAGGATAGACGATGATCAAAGTAGTCAAGGAAAAATCCGAGACTAATTCTGCGAAGTTCTCTAAGGTTAGAGAATCTTTCAGTAATGTTTAAGGATGTCGAAACAGTCCTCGGTTTGTTAAGTGTTTGAAACAAGTAGCTAATAAGGCTAGAGAAATTTTTCCCTAGTCTTAACACGCTAAAGAATCTAGATTGATCCTTTGCAATTGTAGAATACTTTTACAAGTAAATGTATTCTTGGTGATGTCAAGTCATGAGAAGAGATCGGTTTTAAAAAGAATAAAAGGGGATGATTTCCTCTCAATCATGTCATCGTTGGTCTAAAGTCCCTCGATATGTCATTGAAACTTTAGCCTGACTTTAACAAAGTAAAAAGAATGAAAAGGGGTTTTCGATATTCGAACCGAAAAGGGTCCGGCATTCGAGCCGGGTCCGGTATTCGAACCGGATGTTCACAAGATAGAAATACATGTCTCAGGACAGGAGGTATGTATCCAAATCAAGTGAGAGGGAAGAAAGTCAGCAACTCTCTCAGCAGTTTTGTCCACAAGATGAGTACACGTGTCTCAGGACTGGGGGCACGTGACTACATGGGTGCGACATTGTCTCGTCGCTCTTTATACAAGGGGTGGACGGACACCCTAACTGTCCGGTAAGTTAGTACGCTCACTAACTACCGTATTTGCTTCCATTCAAGAAGTACCTTTTCCTGAAGGTTCGACGCGCCTGTCGACTCGTGAGCTAACGCCTACAGTAATAGTCTACCTTTTAGTTCCAAGAGGTAGATCTTGCAAAGCTTGGGCTGAGGTGAAATTTTACACAACACCTACGCCGTACAATTTTACGATGTACGCTACGCCATTTGCATTTTTACGCTGCATGAAAACGCCTTCCTTTTGCTTCGGACGTGAAAAAGAAGAAAACACGGACACTTATAGTCAGTAAAGTAAAATTACAAACCTGTCTATGGGTGCTTTTACGTAAAGCACCACCACGAACTCTTTAAGGCACGCTAACGAAAAATGTTCAAAACGTATGCATGGGAAAGGCACAAAGCACGGTGTGCATGCAAAATGATGCAAAAAACTATCAAAGAAGAAAATAAACTACAATGCAAAGCAATTAAAAAGGATTTTGATAATTTGCGCGCCATTACGTCTAATAATGAGCAAAAACCGTTGAAAAAATGATCAAACGGATCAAAATGCGGATACCGGTCATTTTAGTGACCAGTATCCGCGCGCAACTCAGTAGGTCGTGCTGGCCAAGCGCGCGCATCTTTCTGAGTTGCGCTTATATGTCACACGCAACTTCTTTAGTTACGCGCGACACTCAGTTCAGCAAAAAGAAAATCGCAAACGCGATTTTTCATTTCGCTTTCTCTCTCCTTCCTTCCTCCATTTTCGTCCCTTTCTCTTTCTATAGAGCTCAGATATTTATGATTTTCGAGGCTAAAGGAAGAAAATCTCGCTCTTAATTCATATTTGCCATAATCCAATGTAAGTTTTTCTTAATTTTGTTCATTCTTGGCTGGCATTTGAGCAATTTTCAAACCATAAAATCTCAAATTTTGAATTTGGGTGTTTTTTATTCAGTCTATTATTCTTGAAATTGTTTGTTCCATGTTGTTATGCTATGTTTAAGGAGTGACTTGCAACAAATTTCATGAAAAATGGTTAAGTATTGAACCTTGTATGAGCATTTCATTGTTTAAGTTCGTTTGTGCTCTTTTTGTTCGAATTTTGGTCGAATCTGTTGCTTTTCTTGCTCATTTTGGTTATACTTGTTGATTATGAAGTAGATTGTAGTATTAAAACTAGTAATAATTTCATAATTCACATTTTGCAAATTTTGAAATTGAAAAAAATGGCGCGAAGTGTATACTTAGCTCGTTTTTGCCATATTCGAACTTCAAGATTGTTTGGTAGATGATAATTGTGTTGGTGTTACTATTATTCGTCTTGTAATAGTTGATTCTTTGATATTTTGAAACATAATCCCTTGAATGCTTAGTGGAAACTGGTATAGGATAGCTTTTGTGGGTGTTAAAAGCCCCCATTTACTGAGTTTGGCTGCAGGTATCGTAGCCCCCAAGTATGGGTGGCATTCGATTTTTGTGTTTTTTCCTATCGGCAGTCGTTATGCTGCCGAAATAGATCTAGAACACGATTATTAGTTTAGGAAAAAAATGAACTAATAGAGAAATCTCGTCTATCATAGCATGGATTTGCCTCCATTTGTCGGCTGAGGAGATTCTAGTCGGTCATGACGAGGTAGTTTGCCCTCGAAAGAGGGTGGCCCGGCCTCGTGAGGGAGTTTGAGAGCGACGCGCCGCTACTGATCGACGTTGCCAGGAGGATGTTGACGAGGGTTAAATCGATCGCTACAATCTAACTCTCAATCAAACAATACTTATACGAACACCCTATACACAAGTACAATGGCAAATAAAGGTTCGGTCCACGAGGAACGAGAGTAATTGCAAACCAATCTTAAACCTAAGCTAGTTCGAAATCAATGGAAAATGGTGTTCTAAAATACTACTAATAAGATGGGATAAACCAGATAAACTAAGACACTAGGGAAGACGGGAATTCACCAAACCATTGGTAACTACGCAACAAGGAATCACAGAGACAAACGGGATATGCAAAGACTATATGTCTGATCAATATCATGAGGTAGGAAGACAACGGGCAATATTAAGCTTGGATTTCTCATGCACTTAACATTACTCGATACATAATTAAACCACATTCAACAATGAAATACTCAATTCACAATCTCTTGTTCAAATCAAGGATACCATGCAATAAAATTCAAGATTCTAGGTTAGCTACTCCTATTATAATGAATTAACATGCAATCGCATATAATCAATTTAATCACAATCCGTTTATCAAAATCAATCAAAACCCTAGCTAGGAGACTTCTCACGCATATTCATAATCAAAGCAATAATGAATTCCAAAAGCATAATAGATATAAACATGAATTCTGATTAAGGAATAATAAAGCTTGATTAATAAACAAGAATGAATAATACCAATTGTATTGATGCGAATCAATGGAAAAGTTCAGAACTTTGATATCCGTCGTCAATGAATAATACAAAGAATCTTCACAAATCTTGCTTCAAATCAATCCAAGAAAACTAAAATCGCTAGAATAATCTCTAAGAAAACTAATGAATCTCTAATACTAAGAACGTTCTCCAATAACTCTCTACGAAGGCTCTCAAAAACTATCTCTAAAACTGTCTCCAAATCTCCTTAAAGTCCGGCCTATATACGTCTTCTAATTCGGAGAAGTCAAGCGCGCAGTTAACCCTGGATCAGCACGGCCGTGCTGTATTTGGCACGGCCGTGCTAGCTTGTCAGTAAGTAAACCGGGTTTCTTCTTCGAATTGGCACGGCCGTGCTATATATGGCACGGCCGTGCAGCTTCCTGGCACGGCCGTGCTAAAAATAACACGGCCGTGCTGAATATGCTCTAGCACGGGGCTCATACTGAAGCTGACACGGGCACGGGCAACATCTGGCACGGCCGTGCTAATGGCCTGCACGGCCGTGCTGGTGCGTGGATACTGACACGGCCGTGCATTGGTTTGCACGGCCGTGCTGCCTTGCCTGGGGTTGCTTGCTTATAGGCCAGCACGGGTGTGCCTTTGGTAACACGGCCGTGCTGCCTGTGCTATGTAATCAATGCACGACACTTGAACTTCCTTAACTCCTCGGACTTCGGTCAAGGCTAGTTCGGTTACGCATCAAGGGCTCGGGATCCGATTAAACTCGGTTGATATTACCTGAAAACACATCAAAAACAAACCGAAAACCCGTGAAGCACGTAATATGGGGGACGTAAGCATAACAAGGTAATAATCGGCCAAAACGGCCCCAAATACATCCAAAATCATCCTAAAATATGCTCTAAAGCGCGCCCTAAAGTGCGCTTGTCAAAACCCCCCAAGCTACACTTTTGCTAGTCCTCGAGCAAAAAACCTAGGGAAACACACACAATATCAAATAAACTATGCCATTGCGTACAAATCAAATTAAGCACGGAATGAAATCAATGGATCCTACTTAGAACAACCATGCACGGAATGAAAACTCACTCAAACAAGCAACGAGACACACAATCCAAGATATCGTTGATCAAATGCGAACAAGACCTAAACCAAGCATAGAGAACAAAGAAATCATGCTTCCCTCTAAACCCAACCAAACCGGCCACGTCCTCCCCTTTTGCTTCAAATCACCACCCTAATTGGCCCCTCGTGATTCCTCGAAGGAACCGGAAAAAGTGATGTTTTGAGGAAATAACAAAGGTATCCCGACATCTCGATTACGCATAATCTTTCCATAGGGTTGAAAGGTATCTCCCTCCACCGTTTGAGAACCGAACACCACTAAAGTCTAAGGGTCTTAAAGGGTTGTAATGTATTGGCAATGGGTAAGGTAGGTGAAAACAATTTAAAAAGTGGGGTTAATTCCTAAATGAAGCGCAAGAATCACAATTCTCAAAAACAATACTTCAAAAGATGTAATTCACTTTCCACAATCTCATTGATTCACATTCTTACACATCCCAAATTATCCATATAATACACACTCAAATGACCTCTTTCAAACTTCAAAACTTTATTTATGTGTCCTTGCCTTTTTCACAATTCGGACGGCTTTTCTCTTCTTCTTTTTTTCTTTTTAAATTCTTTTTTCTCTTTTTTTTTATTGATGGCAAAATGACTTTCACATTACATATTTACAATTAGGCTCACTTTCACACCTGCTCAAACCAACTATCAAACTTTATTTCTTGATTAGTAAACAATAAGCTCGACAAACCTATCTAGGTAAACGCTTCACAACTAAGGGTTGGTAAAACATTGGCCATCGGGTTTGTAACACGGTTAACCAAGAATGGAATTAAAGCTCAACATGGTTAGCAAATAAGATGATGTAAAAAGAAAATCAATATTTAACAAAACAAAAGGAACAAAATAAGAAAAATGAAAAAGGTGCCCTCTTCCTCCCTTAAAAGTGTCAAGTCGGTCTCGGGAGCTACTAGTCAACACAAAGATCGAAAAATGCGTAATCAAGGATCCAAATATGCCACTCAACAAGAACGATGAAGGCTAGAACAAATAAACCTCACGGGATCTAACAAATAAAGCAACTACCAATCAAGGGGGTCAAATCCACAACCGGGAAGCGACTCCATCTTACCACAGCCCAAAGGCATAGAGTTTCACATGACAAAAGTGTTCTATCCCTACCCTTCGCCTAGACTCGTCTACATTGATCAACAATAGACTCAAACTGTGTATTCATCACTGGCTTAAGTGGAAATAGACATTCCATACACATTCATTCACATTTCGAATCCAACATGAAAAATATTCCAAAATTTTGCAATTAGACAAGTTTATCACGATCCAAAAATATAGGAAAAGACTATGAGGCAAATCATATAAACTAGACTACACATTCTCATAACAGAAACTTTTCCTATCTAACACAAACATATGTACAACTAAGCCAACTGAATAAGTTGAAAGGCACATAACGAGGCATAAAAATCACATAAAATCCCAATCGACAAACAAGTGATCGAATGATATCAACATCAACGATCCCAGGTTCCTTAGAACCGATCAAACATCCTCGAACCATTCAACTTCTTCCTAAACTAAACTATCCTAAGCACACACAAAAAAAAAAAAAAAAGATCTCACCAAATTTGCTTCCCGGGAGCTCCAATTAACGGCCATAGCATCGTTCTTCAAACTCATGCCGCGTCTCGAATGTTCCCAATCTGCAAAAAGGAAAGACATACTAGCAAACAAGTTAAGGTTAGTCTAGGAAAGCAGTAAATCTTTTTTTTTTTTTTTTTTTTTTAAATACAAGTAAGACCCCCCCCAAGCTAGAATCAAACATTGTCCTCAATGTTTATACATCAAAGACTTACAATAGTAAGGAGAGGGAGGTAACTAAAGGGAAAGGGAAAGAGATCACGAGCTAGGCCCGCCCAGGCCATAAGGGAAACGGGAGGTCATATCATCAACACTCCTCTTCAGGTCTCTGCAGGCGGAGGTCATATCCTCGTTCGACCGGCGCAAATCCGCTACCTCGAGCTTCAAATCTTCCATTCCTTGGCGGATCCAAGTGAAGTCTTGCGCCGGGATCTGCTGGGCCGCATCCGGGCCACCCTCCTCGTTATCATCATCATCATCAGCATCATCACCTCCTTGGCCCCCGTGGGCCTGCTCATCCCCCTGGTGAGGCTGGGGACTGCGGTCTACATACTCCGTGCCTCCGTCCTCGTGCCAGGCGAAGTCGGGGTCGAAGATCCAGTTGTCCTTGTTGTAAACCACCGTCCTCTCTGGATCGGGCAAGTAGGCGTATGGCTTGCCTGCTACGAGCCACAAATAGCAATCCGGCTGGGATGTCCCTTCAAGCCACTGCATGGCTCTCAAGGTGCGCATATCAAGCCTCGTAGTGCCTCGGATAGCCTGCAAGTCAGAAAAATCAATCCCATTATATTGCGCAAGAATGGTGATCATGCCACCGATAGTAATATCACCCCTACCCCGGGCTACACCGTCGAGGTGGTCTAGTAACCACGCTCCCATGTCTAGACGCCCGTCCCCACGGGTGAGGTGCCAAATAAACTGTAACTCCCTAATGGAGACTACACCCGAACTATCTCCTCTAGCAAAGATAGTAGAGGAGAAGGTCCTGTGGGACAACCGAAAGGAGGGATTGACGATGGAAGTCGCCTTATCCCTACGGGGATCTCTATCCATCTTCCCCGTGATTTGCCGCCAAAACAACCCGGAGTTGTAGTGTTTTGAGTGGCCATCCTTAGGACCATATTTCAGGTCGGATGTCCACCCAAAGGCGGCATTAACTTGGGCCACCGACATTTGAATGGTGCCCGAGTTCATTAGTTGAAAGGACAAGTACAGGGGTGAGTTATGCTCATCCCTATGCACGTACAAAGAAGACAAAAATTCGAGGGTAAGCCTCTTGTAAGTGAGAGCATGCATGGTAAGGAAAGAATCAAAGTTGGTAAATGAAAATAGTTGAACCATGTCGCTTTCGATCCCTAGAGCCCTAGCGGCTAAAGGGTCGTAGAACTTGGTAGGTCGGATCGGTCGGTGGGATAATCCTACAAATTTTTCCAAAAAGGACGGGTTATTAAAAACGATACCCATGGTGTCCACCGTGGGTGGAACCATGGATGAGGATGCATCGTTCCGACCCGGCAACCTAGTCGATGTCTTTGTTCTAGGCATGTTTGATTCAAGAAATTAAGCACAATATACCAATTAACAAGCAAGAAACTATCCTAGCATGCAATGTACTACCCTAACACTACTAGTTCACCCAAACTTGCAACAATAAAGCACAATTCAACAACAAATATTCAATAAAACTAATGAAATTGGACAAAAATTGCGAAAATCAATGAGTTTAAGAACGAATTCACCGAGGACTCCACGAAGTGGAGTTGTGGCGAGCTCAAAGAGGGCCGAATTTTGCTTCCAATCACTTGAAAAATGCTCCAATGCAAGGAGGGTGCCGAGATCTTGAAAGAAGAATATGGGGAATTAGGGTTTGATTTGAGGAATTGGGGGAGGAGGTTGGGGGTTTGGGTTAGTTTAGAGAGAAAAAGGGTAGGAAAGAGTGTTAGAGAGTTGGGGAATAATGAGAGAGTTTGAGTGAAATTGTGTTTAAAAACACGAAATATTATCCGGAACCCGCGCTGCACGGCCGTGCTATAACTAGCACGGCCGTGCTGAGGTTTGGCACGGCCGTGTTGGCTTGGCAGGCTTTTTGCGAAATTGAATTTCAGATGGCACGGCCGTGCTAGAATTAGCACGGCCGTGCTATTACTTGACACGGCCGTGCTGAAAATGGCACGGCCGTGCTAGAATGTCAGTGGGCTTTTGAGGTTTGGCATGGCCGTGCAGATTTTGGCAAGGCCGTGCTGGATTCTGGCACGGCCGTGTTGTCTGACGGCACGGCCGTGCTGTGTGCTGCAGTCTGCAGGTTTTCTTTTCCTTCAAGGCACGCATCACTCTCTTCATTCCGACTTCTAACCAATCTTATACCTGCACAAAAACACACAAAAAGCACACAAAACTCACACAAATTAGGAGCTAAACCAACTACAAAACAAAAGAAACTACTCTAGTAAAAGCAAGAAAATCGGGTTGCCTCCCGGAAGCGCTAAGTTTAACGTCGATAGCTTGACGTGGTCACATTCAACTCTTGTGACCGCATTTGAACACATCTATCACACCAACATGGGCTCCCTCATAGTATGTCTTAAACCTTTTCCCATTAACCACGAAGGATTGCAACCCACTAGAATCATAAAGCTCAACCGCACCGGAAGGGAAAACATCTTTGACAGTGAATGGACCCCTCCATCTTGACATCAACTTACCGGGGAAGAGCTTCATCCTAGAGTTATATAAGAGGACTTTGTCACCAACATTGAACACCTTCCGCTCTATCTTCCGGTCATGGAACTCCTTAGATCGGGACTTGTATAGGTTTGCACTGTCATATGCGTCCATCCGAAGCTCCTCCAATTCATGAAGTTCCAACATCCGTTGCTCTCCCGCGCTTGCTAGATCAAAATTTATCTTCTTGATAGCCCATTGAGCGTGGTGCTCTAGTTCGACCGGGAGGTGACATGCTTTCCCGTAGACCAAGCGGTATGGGGTGGTGCCTATTGGGGTCTTGAAAGCAGTCCGGTATGCCCAAAGTGCATCATCAAGCTTATCGGACCAATCTTTCCTATTCTTCGCCACTGTCTTCTCAAGGATGGACTTTATCTGTCGATTGGAGACTTCCGCTTGCCCACTAGATTGAGGGTGATAGGTTGTCCCGAACCTTTGATGTACTCCATTCTTTCGAAGCATCCTTTGAAAGGCCCCATGCACAAAGTGTGACCCGTTGTCACTTATAACCGCCCTAGGAACCCCGAACCTTGGAAATATAATCTTCTTGAAGAGTTTCACCACCACCCTGTGATCATTTGTAGGGGAGGCAATTGCTTCCACCCACTTAGACACGTAATCCGCAGCCACAAGTATGTATTGGTTCCCACGGGAGGAAGGGAAGGGTCCCATGAAGTCAATGCCCCACACATCAAAGATCTCAAGTTTAAGTATGGGTTTTTGAGGCATTTCATTCTTCTTGGAAATGTTTCCACTCCGTTGGCAAGCATCGCAAGTCTTCACAAATGCCCACGCGTCCCTAAAGATATGGGGCCACCATAGCCCACATTGCAAAACCTTTTGGGCTGTTTTATTAGCCCCCATGTGACCTCCGCAAGGGTCGGAGTGGCACATTTTCAGCACACTATGAACTTCTTCCTCCGGAACGCACCTTCTTAGGAGACCATCTACACCTCTCTTGAACAAAATTGGATCATCCCATATGTAATGCCTTGCATCTCTCCTAATCTTCTTTCGTTGGTTCTTGGAGTAATCGGGGGGAAACTCCTCACAAGCCAAGTAGTTTACCATATCCGCAAACCATGGTAGAATCTTCTCCTTGAGGAGGTATAAAACATCATCCTTCAACTCATCACAAATGGGCAGCCCATCATCTTCTTGTTGCTCCCTCTCCATGCGCGAAAGGTGATCCGTAACCACATTCTCGGCTCCCTTCTTGTCCCGGATCTCCACATGAAATTGTTATAAAGAGAGGACCCATCGGAGGAGGCGTGGTTTGGATTCCTTCTTCGAAATTAGGTACTTGATGGCTGCATGGTCGGTATAAACAATCGTTTTGGAACCAATGAGGTAGTCCCAAAATTTCTCAAATGCATGAACAATGGCTAAGAACTCTTTCTCTGTAGTGGTGTAGTTCCTTTGTGCTTCACTTAAGGTCTTGGACATGTAATAGATCACGTGAAGCCTCTTCTCAACTCGTTGCCCAAGAACACCTCCAATAGTCGTATCACTAGCATCGCATATCAACTCAAAAGGTAGATCCCACCGTGGTCCTTGCACTATCGGTGCCGAAATCAAAGCTTTCTTAAGTGTGTTAAAAGCTTGTAGGCACTCTTTGTCGAACTTGAAGTCGACTTCCTTTTGCAATAAGGCATTCAAAGGCTTGGCTATAAGAGAGAAATCTTTTATGAATCGCCGGTAGAACCCCGCATGCCCTAGGAATTGTCTTACCCCTTTTGCATTGACCGGTGGTGGTAGCTTTTCATAACTTCAACCTTTTCTTTGTCCACCTCTATGCCTGCATTTGAGATCTTGTGACCGAGGACAATAACTTCTTCAACCATGAAGTGACACTTCTCCCAGTTCAGGACTAAATTCACTCTCTCACACCGTTGTAGGCACTTCCCCAAGTTCACTAGGCAATCATCAAAGGAGGCTCCTCCAACAGAAAAATCGTCCATGAAAACCTCCATCTCGGCCTCCAACATGTCCCCAAAAATGCTCATCATACACCGTTGAAAGGTGCCCGGTGCATTGCAAAGTCCAAAAGGCATTCTCCTGTAGGAAAAAGTACCATATGGACAAGTAAAAGTCGTCTTCTCTTGGTCATCCGGGTTTATAGGTATTTGGAAAAAACCCGAATAACCGTCAAGAAAGCAATAATACTTGTGCCTAGTTAGTCTTTCGAGCATTTGATCAATAAAAGGGAGGGGAAAATGGTCCTTTTTAGTAGATGCGTTTAGACGTCTATAGTCTATGCACATCCGCCAACCGGTCACCGTTCTAGTTGAGATGAGCTCACCATTCTCATTCTCAACTACAGTCATTCCCCCCTTCTTAGAGACAAAATGCAAAGGGGAAACCCATCTAGAGCTTGAAATGGGGAAGATGATACCTGCATCAAGGAGTTTGGTGATCTCTTTCTTCACCACCTCCCCCATTTGAGGATTGAGTTTCCTCTGCCTCTCAATAGAAGGCCTCGCACCATCCTCGAGAGTTATGTGATGCATACATATAGCGGGGCTAATACCCTTGAGGTTATCAATGGTATATCCTATGGCACTTTGATGCTCTCTCAATACATCACACAACTTCCGAGTTTGATCCGCATCTAAAGAAGAATTCACAATGACAGGATAAGTTGAATTAGGGCCAAGAAATTCGTACCTTAGATGTGATGGTAGAGGTTTCAATTCTACCTTAGGGGCCTCGTTTACCTCTTTTGTGGTGGCCATAGCAAGTGCATACATTGGTGTAATTTCCTTGAAACCGTTATCACCATCATCTTCCTCTAGCATTTGCTCCTCTATGTACCTGCTCTCATCGGTATCACTTGGCTCAAGATCATGGTTAGTAGAAAGCAATAGTGTATGCATACTAGAGACAATCGAATCAATAGTGTCAATCATCATGCAGCTTTCGGAAGTAGACAAAGGATATTGCATGCTTTTGTTCAGATCAAATTCAAGGACCTTCTCTCCTACCTTTAAAGAAATCTTGGCACTCTTCACATCAATGAGAGCACCAGAGGTAGCTAGGAAAGGTCGCCCAAGAATAATAGGTATATGATTATCTTCATCCATTTCCAAAACTACAAAATCCACAGGTATCACAAATTTCCCAACTCGTAGGGGAACATCTTCTACCTTACCCTTAGGAAATTTGATCGAACGATCAGCTAACTGTAGGGTAATGTTGGTAGGAAGAAGTTCTCCTACCCCTAATCTTTGATATACAGAATATGGCATAAGACTAACACTAGCCCCAAAATCACATAATGCATTATCAATTTTCATTTTATTAATAGCACAAGGGATTGAGAAATTACCTGGGTCTCCCAATTTGGGAGGCATCTTGTTCATGATGATTGCACTACAATTCGCGGTGAGGTTAACAGTTTCCACTCCATCATAATTCCTCCTGCCACTCAAAATATCTTTCAAAAACCTAGCATAGTTAGGCATTTGTTTTATAGCGTCGGTGAATGGTATGGAAAGGTGAATTTGCTTCAAAGTCTCTAAAAACTTACCGAATTGAACATCCAACTTATGTCTCACAAACTTATGGGGGTAAGGAAGTTTTTGCAGTAGATTGGGTTCTTTGACTTGTGTTACTTCCTTTTCATTTAGGACCTCTACAGTTTTATCATTCTCTCCGGTCTTCTCCTCCTCACTCTCTATAACATTATCAGTGGTAGGTGTAGTCACAGATTGACTCCTAGGGGGTACTACTTCATCGCTCCCCCTCAATGTCTTTCCACTCCTAGTGGTGATAGCATTTACAGAGTTTTTAGGGTCAATACCTTGAGGTGGGAGTTTTGACACTCCAACCCCATCCTTTATAACACTAGCCAACTGAGAAATCTGGGTTTCAAGCATTTTATTATGTGTCATCACTTCATTAAACTTTTTGTCACTGGTAGCCATGAAAGTGTTGAACATTTTGGTTTGTGCTTCCATCATCTCCTCCAAACTAGTCCTTTGCGATGGTCCTTGAGCATTGTAGTTGTCATTAGAGGCTCGGGAGCCACGCGCATTAGACTGTTGGGGATTTTGATTTTGGAAGTTGTTCCTGTTACCATTGTTATTCCAATTTCCCCTGTTATTGGCATTCATGTTCTGATTGTATTGCCCTTGATTACCTTGATTACCTGCATTTTGTTGGTAATTATTCTGATTACCAAAATTACCATGTTGATTATAGGACCCTTGGGGATTTTGGTCCCTTTGGTTCCTGTTTCCCCACTGGTTTTGCTGTTGGTAGTCAGAATTGTTACCCTGTTGATTATAATTGTTCCCTCTTTGATTAGGTGGTAAATATCTGTTATTGTCATTCCTAGGTCTATTATCATAAGACAAGGCATTGACTTGTTCATTATCACACTCATTACCATCATTATAGTTGGATTGAAATTGAGAATCTACGTTGCAGGCAGAGGTATCATGGTCATAAGACCCACAGTTTTCACAGAATATACATCCAGCAGGCATATTATTAGAGTTAGAGTGCATACCTGCTCCCTTATAATGGGATGGAAGATTTTGATGCGGTGGAGCGTTGAGCTTCTCTTTTATAATTGACATTTCCTTACTTAGATTTACAATTTGCGATGTCAAATTCTCGATTGCATTAAGATGGTCTACCGAATAGACCGCTCCTCCACTCTTGCTCGTGGCCTCTCGCTCTCCATCTTGCCAATCCATGTGGTGTCGTACCACATCTTCTATGATATCAATGACTTCTTCTTCGGTTTTGTTCATAATGGGACCACCTGCTCCCGCATCCAAACTGGTCTTCCCTTGAGGACTCAATCCTCCATAGAAAATCTGTAAAACTTGATATGTTGGGATTCCGTGGTGTGGGCACTCTCTTTGGTACTCCTTGTACCTTTCCCATGCTTCGTAGATTGACTCCCCACTCCTTTGCCGAAATCCCTGGATCAAAGCTCTAGCATCGGCCGTCTTCTTTTGGGAATAAAATCTTCCCAAGAATGCTGTTGTGACATCATCCCAAGTGTGTAGAGAGTTCGGCTTCACCTCCTTCTCTAACCATTCGAGAGCTCTCCCAATAAGTGAAAAGGGGAAAAGCTTCAATCTCACGAACTCTTGATTCACCCCATTAACCTTGATGGTATTGCAGTACTTCTCAAATTCGTTCAAATGAGCCAAAGGGCTCTCATGCTTGGCACCACTAAACTGCCTTCTCAAGATGAGGGTGATCATAGCCGGCCGGATCTCGAAATCATTGGCCTCAGTAGTGGGTGGAGCAATCCCACTTGAAGCTCTATACGCCCCAGGAGTTCCCAACTCCTTAAGGGGTCGAGGTGCTGGCCGATTAGGTTGGCGCGGTATGTCTGTCATTGGAACCTGTTGTGTGTTGTGTTCCTTTCCCTGAGAGTTTGATGACGTCAATCGAGATTTACGATTGCTCTTCAAAGTTCTTTCGATTTCTGGATCGAAGGGTATTAATTCTCTCTGTTTAGACCTGCGCATTCACACTAACCAAACCAATTAAATAGCAGGGCTACAAGTGTAGCCAAAAGGGAAAAATCTTTTTGTGCTTTTTTTTTATGATGAACTAGACTCAATAAATCAAAAAGCAATTAACAAACACCGTTCCCCGGCAACGGCGCCATGTTGACGAGGGTTAAATCGGTCGCTACAATCTAACTCTCAATCAAACAATACTTATACGAACACCCTATACCCAAGTACAATGGCAAATAAAGGTTCGGTCCACGAGGAACGAGAGTAATTGCAAATTAATCTTAAACCTAAGCTAGTTCGAAATCAATGGAAAATGGTGTTCTAAAATATGATGGGATAAACCAGATAAACTAAGACACTAGGGAAGACGGGAATTCACCAAACCATTGGTAACTACGCAACAAGGAATCACAGAGACAAATGGGATATGCAAAGACTATATGTCTGATCAATATCATGAGGTAGGAAGACAACGGGCAATATTAAGCTTGGATTTCTCATGCACTTAACATTACTCGATACATAATCAAACCACATTCAACAATGAAATACTCAATTCACAATCTCTTGTTCAAATCAAGGATACCATGCAATCAAATTCAAGATTCTAGGTTAGCTACTCCTATTATAATGAATTAACATGCAATCGCATATAATCAATTTAATCACAATCCGTTTATCAAAATCAATCCTCAATTACATAAGTTACCTAGGCCGGGTTTCATCCCGAAACCCTAGCTAGGAGACTACTCATACATATTCATAACCAAAGCAATAATGAATTCCAAAAGCATAATAGATATAAACATGAATTCTGATTAAGGAATAATAAAGTTTGATTAATAAACAAGAATGAATAATACCAATTGTATTGATGCGAATCAATGGAAAAGTTCAGAACTTTGATATCCGTCGTCAATGAATAATACAAAGAATCTTCACAAATCTTGCTTCAAATCAATCCAAGAAAACTAAAATCGCTAGAATAATCTCTAAGAAAACTAATGAATCTCTAATACTAAGAACGTTCTCCAATAACTCTCTACGAAGGCTCTCAAAAACTATCTCTAAAACTGTCTCCAAATCTCCTTAAAGTCGGGCCTTATATACGTCTTCTAATTCGGAGAAATCAAGCGCGCAGTCAACCCTGGATCAGCACGGCCGTGCTGTATTTGGCACGGCCGTGCTGTATTTGGCACGGCCGTGCTAGCTTTTCAGTATGTAAACCGGATTTCTTCTTCAATTTGGCACGGCCGTGCTATATATGGCACGGCCGTGCAGCTTCCTGGCACGGCCGTGCTAAAAATGACACGGTCGTGCTGAATATGCTCTAGCACGGGGCTCATACTGAAGCTGACACGGGCACGGGCAACATCTGGCACGGCCGTGCTAATGGCCTGCACGGCCGTGCTGGTGCGTGGATACTGACACGGCCGTGCTATTGGTTTGCACGGCCGTGCTGCCTTGCCTGGGGTTGCTTGCTTATAGGCCAGCACGGGTGTGCCTATGGTAACACGGCTGTGCTGCCTGTGCTATGTAATCAATGCACGGCACTTGAACTTCCTTAACTCCTCGGACTTCGGTCAAAGCTAGTTCGGTTACGCATCAAGGGCTCGGGATCCGATTAAACTCGGTTGATATTACCTGAAAACACATCAAAAACAAACCGAAAACCCGTGAAGCACGTAATATGGGGGACGTAAGCATAACAAGGTAATAATCGGCCAAAACGGCCCCAAATACATCAAAAATCATCCTAAAATATGCTCTAAAGCGCGCCCTAAAGTGCGCTTGTCTGATGTGGTTTGGGAGGCTCCTCCCAACTGGGACTCTAGGGTCCGTAAGTGGGATCCAGACCATCACGTCTCGGTTCGAGGGTGGCGCGGCATCGTGAGTTTCCTACGCCTTCTTTCTTTTACTTTCCCTCTTTTCTTTTAATAACCGTTTTTTTTTATTATTTTGGCTCTCTCTCTTCTTTTTTTTAGAGTGAGTCTTGCATGCGTCTATACGGCTCTGGTGACCTACGGACTCGTTTTGGGAGTTTACCTGATGAGTTAAAGGAGATTGTGGAGCTTTCAGGGATCGGTCGTGCGCTGGCGGCTCTTCGGGATTTGTCAAGTCAGTCTGCTTCGTCAGCTTTCCTCCGCGGATTGTTGGAGTTTTGGTGGGATTCCACCAACACTTTTCACTTTCTGTGGGGAGAGATGACAGTCACCCCTTACAACTTCTCCATGATTACGGGGCAAGACTTGAGACTAAGGGATCTTGTGGGGGATCGTTTGGCAGCAATCCTTCACGTATATCCTCAGTCTTGTCCGTACTCGATTCTTGCCGACGAGTTGTCGGCTGACGAGGTTGACCGCCAGTGTACACCTGAGCAGTTGGCTTGGATATACATTGCCCACATTTTTTCCGTCACTCTCTTGAGTGATCGGGGAGAGAATTTCCCTATTGGGTTACATACTTGCCTCATAGACTTGGGGCAGGTAAGTAACTTGAACTGGGCGGAGGTTTCGTACGCCCGTATGCTTAGAGCTATGGGCAAGGCGACCCGGGTAGTGGATCCTACGGCGGCTACTAAGGTGCCTCGGATCTCCCTTACATGGCATGGTCGTATCCTTGAGGTACGTACTTTAAACTTTCTTTTAACTTTTTATTATTTATTTTTCTCTTTTAAGCTGTTTTTCTTTTGTTTAGTCTTAAGGATACTCGTACCTGCCTTTCCTAGCCTCCAGGGTGCTCGGGGCTTCTTGCTTTCCTATTGGCCATCGACTGGCTATGATTAGGAAAAGGCGAGCTACTTTAGCCGGCGACTTTCGCCAGAGGATTCTTACGCGGACCCGTGCGTCGGTGAGTATTTTGATAATACATGTGTATCTTTCTTTACATATTATTATTTTGTTTTGATGATTTTCATGTGATTGCATTAGATCGATCTCTGTCCTTGGAGTTTGATCGTCGGAGTCCCTGAGGATATCCGGTCTAGCATGGTTCGTTGCCAGTTCCGGGCTCTCTGCTCGGGACTTGCGGTGCTTTAAAGGACGGACGCTTGGTTTTTAGGCGAGCGCGTTCTCTGGCAGCATTCGTCAAAGGAGCCTGTGGTTCCTGTGGATCCAGATGTTACGTCCAGATTTGCTGTCAACCGAGGATTGAGCTAAGGCGGTCCTTGGTTATCCAGTGAACCATTTGGTGCTGCCGGATGCTTTTTATCCGGCTTTCATTGCATCCAGGCTGACTCCTTTCCCAGCTTTTATTCCGGTTAGTATCTCAATTCTCTCTTTTTTTTTTGTTTCCATTTTTTTTTCGGAACTTTGAGCTCCTTTTTTTTTAATTTTATTTATTACTATTATTATTTTTTTTAGCGGGTCGAGTTATGCAGTTGGGGGCCTCCTACAGTGGAGATCATGTATACCGATGTTATCGGGTCGGTAATTCGTGAGATCCTTCCAGCAGCAGAGGATGATGAGGGGATACCGTTCGTTCTTGAGACGGTTGAGTCAATATGTCTTTTTTGTATATGTACTTAAAATATTTCTATATTTTGCTTCATATACATTTGTTTACTAACTGTCCTTTTATTCTTTGAACAGGTTCCGCGGGAGACCGTGAACGGCATGGTGAGGACTATACGTGCTTTCCGAGCTGCTTATCGGAGAGCCCTCGTGACTTTGTCATGCCGTACATCATCGGATGATCGCGGTAAGTTTCATTTCTTTTCTTTTTTTTTCGACGAAGTTATTACATTTCATGTATTAATCTTCGTTTTGGGATTTTGCAGGATGTACAGCAACCGTCTAGCAGTCGCAGAGCACCTTGAATCCTTTTGTACACATTTTGTTATATTTTTAGGAACCAAATGTACATGTTATTTTATTTTGTTGTACATATGACACTTCTTTTTGTATATGTCATTTATATTATTATTATTTTTGTTTCCATGTGTACGCATATAAAAGAAAAGGCAAAAAAATTTCCGAGGGAGGGAAAAGGTTCCCGATTTACCCCCCTCGAAAAAAATAACAAAATAGAGGAAAATAGGAAAAGAGAATAAAAAGGAAAAAAGGAAAAAAGAAAATAAAAGAAAAAAGGAAAGTAAGAAAAAGAAAATAATAATAAAATAAAAAAAGAAAACAAATAAAAAGGAAAGAAAAGGGACACAATAGTTAGCAAAAGGCAATCATATGATTAGTCTTAAAATTTCGTCAAGATTCCGTCATTATGTAAGCCAAAATACGGAAATAAACCTAAACCATATATCACGACAGAGAAGACGCGCGCAACTGAATGAGTTGCGCGCATGTGATTTAGTTGCGCGCGGATGTCGCGCGCAACTCATGAGTTGCGTGCGCCATTTGTTTGTGAACTTTCCTTTGGGCGAAAATTGCCGACAATTTGCCCCTCTTGGGTCTATTTAAGCATGGTTTCGTGTAGGCTTTTGATCATCTCTTCTTTTTCTTTTTTTTAACATTGAACAATGGTGAAGACCTTTGAATAGCGTTTGAAGCAATGGGTCACCTCCCTTTCCAACGAGGAAAAACGAGCTTCCAAAATTTATCATCACCTAGACCCTCTATTGAATTATATGCAATTAGTGACTAATTTTGATTTCCTTCATGCCGCAGTTAACCATTGGGACTCCAACCACCATCTCTTCTTATTGAAAGGGGACGAAATTATTCCCCTTCCTGGTGAGTTCGAGGCCTTGCTGGACTTCCCTACAAATACTCTCCCTGTGACTTATTGGCCCCCATTGTCGGATCCCAAACCTATATTCCGAAGATTTTTCGGCTTGTCCGACAATGATATGACCAATATTGGAACTGAAGAAGGCGTGAATTTAATTCAATTTATTGAACATTTTGTCGCCCCTCGTGACAGCATGACTAAACAACACTTTAAAATTCGTGCTTTATGCTATTGTCTTGTTGTCAATTGTTTACTTAGGACAGCCAAAGAATATGGAGATTATTCCATGGTGTCCATAGTGGAGCAAATAGAGGGATGTCATTCACCCGCTCCTTTGGCTTTGGCAGAAACCATTCTATGCTTAAATCTCCTTAGAGGAGACCCTAACGAAAATGGTTTCACGGGAAGTCCACTCCTATTACACGAAAGTTTTTTTTCGTCGTTTTTTTAGCGCAAGCAATGAAGTTGCGCTGGTATGACCAGCGCAATCATCTGCGCTGCGCGCGGATGGCGCGCGCAACTTATCCTGATGCGCGCTCCACCTGCTCGTGTAAAAAATCGCAAACTGATTTTTTTTTTCAGATTTGGCTCATGGAGCGTTTGCAAATAGTTGCTCAACCACAAAATATCGAGGATAATGGAGTACGGACATTCCCTAGACGTCGAATCCTTTACAAGCACAAGAATGAAGAGGAATGGACGTCGTTTTTCTGTCACGGGGTTCCTAACATACGTTTTGTGATTCCTTGGTGGAACATAAATAGTATGGTTGGGAGTAGTCTAAATTGCCCTTACATTAGTCTTTTAGGCCTATCTAGTGCTACTTACATTTTTCCTTGCACGGTAATGAGACAATACAAGATGAAACAGATTATTCCTCCGCAAGATTATGATGCACCCAAAGATGTGACTTTTAGACCCGAGCGATTTTTTCGTTGGATAGAGTATTGGTTAAGTCTTCCAAGGTGGGTAGTACAAAATCCTACTGCGAGTATTGTATTATCTTCCTTTTATAAAGTTTGGATGAATGCGGCGGATAAGGGCGAATTAAACAAGGCCCGATCTCAATATCAAACTGCCATAGCTCGCAATCCACCTAAGCCTTTAATGCATTCGGCCATCACTACCCCTCCTAGTGGCCAAAACAAAGGAGTGAGAAGAAAATTGGACTTCTCGTCTCCTAAGGTGCGTTCGAAGGAAACCAAAAGGAAAGCTCCCTCCAAACCCGCACAAAAAAGCTTGATAATCAAGGAACCTTCGCAACAAACTCGAAAGAGGACTCTAACAAAAGCTTCGGAAAAGGGAAAAAGAGTTGAAAAGGCTCCTATTCCTAAATTGAAGAACAATGTATGGGTCAAGAAGAAGAATGTAGGAGAAAGCTTTAAGGTTTCTGAAAATACTGCGATGGAAACTACTCCTCCATCTTCCGTGACAATCGAGGATATAGTGAAGCCTTAGAGTGTTATACAATTTCGTTGTGCTTTTTTTTTTAATACAGCGTAATCAGCTATGCCCCTTTTTTATTTATGACCTAGTTCAACAATGTCTCTTTTTTTGAATTTGAATGAAATAAAAATGAGCTTTACGTTTTGATATTTTGATATGACCGAATCATATAGATTGCCTACATATTCGTATCACGAAATCAGGTCATTGCGTAGTTCTAATTCATTTATTATGTATATTTTTTATTTTTTATTTATTTATGTTTTTTATTTTTTCTTTAATTCCTTAGGTAGAAATTAAAAGAAAAAATTAATCAAACTTTGTTTAAAAGAAGTAAATCAGAGTTTAATTTTTATATTTTCCGACTACATGTTTATATTCACGAAACACCCTCCTTTTATCGTAAGTAGAAGTTGCAACTTCGTTCAAACAAAAAAGTCCGGGTTCGTAGTTTACAATCAGGTGGCGCGCAACATCTAAGGTTGCGCGAACCTGTCACGCACAACTAAATGAGATACGCGTGACATCCGCGCGCAACTATTCCAGTTGCGCGCGACACCTGTAATACGAGTGTTTCGAAAAAAAAGTTTTTATTTTCTGTGCTATGACCACCCAAGTGTGAAGATTTTTTTCATGAAGTTCGATAAAAAATCTGAACACTTAGAACGGTTTATCATTTCTAAATTACCCCCCAAGTGTTATGTATTTTATCGTGTCATTAGATAAAATGCATAACACTTAGAATCTTTCAATTGAATGCTAATTAAAGTTAGTTGTATGAATGAACGAGTTAATCCGGATTTCATATGTAATATTTCTTAAGTCGATCAATGTTTATTAATTGGCGAATTTCATCTCCTCCAATGTCCATTAATCTGATGGCTCCTCCTGATAGGATTTCAATTACGCGGTAGGGACCTATCCAATTAGGTTTGAATTTCCCTCTTGGATCGGTAGGTGGACCCCTAACCTCTTTAGTAAAAAGTCACCTTCTTTTATATTTCTGGGATTTACTCTTTTATTGAAATGACGCGCAATGCGCCTTTGGTAGACTTGTACATGATGCAAAGCTCTTAATCGTCGTTCATCGAGCAATAAAAGCTCCTCATACCTCGCTCTTACTTATTCAGCTTCCAGTAGCTTACTTTCGACTACGATGCGTAGGGATGGTATTTCCAGTTCTACTGGTTGAACTGCATCCATTACGAAAACTAAGGATTATGGAGTTACTCCTATTGATGTTCGTATAGACGTTCTATAACCCCATAGTGCGAAGTGTAGTTTATTCGGCCAGTCTTTATAATTTTCTGCCATTTTCTTAATGATGACTGTTATATTTTTATTTTTCGATTCTACAGCTCCGTTCATTTGAGGTCTGTATGGGGATGAGTGATGATGTTTTACTTTGAATTGAGATCCCTGATCACTAATTAGTTCATGTGGAATTGAGATCCCTGATCACTAATTAGTTCATGTGGAAATCCATATCTACAAAATATGTTTCGTTCGAGAAACTTTGCGACATGTTTAGAAGTGATATTCACGTAAGAAAATGCCTCAATCAACTTGGTAAAGTAATCGATGGCTACTAATACGTACTTGTGCCCTCCTGCTCCTGTTGGAGATATTTTTCCAATTATGTCAATTCCCCAAGTTGAAAAGGGCCAAGGGGAAGTGAGATTATATAGTTCGGATGGTGGAAGGTGTTGTAAATTAGCAAACATTTGGCACTCTGGACATTTTTTGACATATTGTATGCAATCATGTTCCATAGTGGACCAATAGTACCCTTGTCGTGAAATTATTTTTGCGAGCATTTTACCATTCATGTGAGGTCCACAAACACCTTTGTGAGTATTCTCCATAAGGCGTGTGGTTTCGGGTTGGTCTATTCATAATAAACTTTGACCATTAGGTCCTTTTTTGCATAATTGACCATTTAATAGACTGTATTAAGCCGCAAGTGTTCGTAAGGCTCGTTGGTCTTTTGATGAAGTATTTTCGGGATATGTGCCATGAGTAATATATTGGAGGATATGATCATACCAAGGATTGTCTCCTTCGATGTCATTTATTTCCTCTATTGCGTTGCAATATGATGGTTCTTCTCTTCTATCAACGCATAATGGCATCATATTCAAGTGATCTGGAATGTAGATCATTGAGGCTAATTTTGCTAGCGCATCGGCAAATTGATTATAATCCCTTGGGAGATATTTAAAGTCAATATGTTCAAAATGCTCAATGAGTTGCTCTAGGTGTGCTTGGTATAATATCATTGTGGAGTTCTTTATTTTCCATTTTTTCAGTATATGATTTATAATCAAACTGGAATCTCCATATACCTCTAATTTTTGCACACCTATGCTAGTTGTTGCTTCTAATCCCATAATGCACGCTTCACATTCTGCGACATTATTAGTAACCTCAAAGTCTAGTTTGACAGAGATTGGAGTACGTGCTCCCTCTGGACTTATGAGTAACACTCCTACGCCACATCCCTTTTGGTTGGATGCACCGTTGAAGTACATTATCCATTTTTCATCTTGTGTCATGAGAATCTCTTCATCCTGAAGATAAGTAGTTTCTTCATGACTTGTTTGAATTGGATGTTGGAACAAAAAGTCGGAGTATATTTTAACTCAAATTTGGCCAAAATCACCAACCATTTGGATATTCTTCCTTGTATAGGTGGTTTTTCAAACAAATACTTTATCGGATGTTGTTGAGAATCATATGAGTAGTGTGTGGTAGCATATAATGTTGTAATTTTTTAGTTTCCCACACTAATGCTAAACTTGTCTTTTCTAAAGTTCTATATTTCGTATCATATTAGATGAATTTTTTACGTATGTAATATATTGCATGCTCGACTTTTTCTACCTCTTGTGCTAACATGGCGCCTGCGGTCGTGTCTGTAACTGTAATGTATAGCCTAAGAGGTAGTTTGGGTACTGGTGGTGCTAAAATTGGTGGACTTTTGAGATAATATTTGATTTTCTCAAAGGCCTTTTGGTATTAATCGTCCCATTCATGTTTTTCTTCTTTTTTCAATTTTTTAAATATTGTCTCACAAGTCATAGTCAATTTGTTGATAAATCGACTAATGTATTGCAGTTTTCCAAGGAACCCCCTAATTTCTTTTTCTGTTTGAGGGGGAGCATGTCAACAATTTCCTTTATTTTAGAGGGATCGATCTCAATACCGCGTGTGCTTACTACGTATCCGAGTAGCTTGCCGGAAGTTACTCCGAAGGCGCATTTTTGTAGATTTAATCGCATGTATTTTTTTATGCGAGTGAAAAATTTGCGTAAAGATTTTATATGTCCCATTCTATATTTGTACTTTAAAATCTTATCATCCACATACACTTCTATTTCCTTATGCATCATATCATGTAAGAGAGTCGTAGTTGTTCTTTGGTACGTAGCTCCTGCATTTTTTAAACCAAATGGCATGACTGTATAGCAATACGTACCCCAAGGGGTGATAAATCATGTCTTTTCTTCGTCTTCTTTTGCCATTAAAATTTGGTTGTAACCTGCGTATCCATCCATAAAGGATAACATCGCATGTTCAGCCGTGTTATCTACCAATATATCAATATGTGGTAAAGGAAAATCATCTTTAGGGCTAGCCTTATTAAGGTCCCTAAAGTCGACACCCATGCGAACTCGTCCATCCTTTTTAGGGACTGGGACGATGTTCGCTACCCATTCTGGATAATTACATATGTGAATGAAACCTGCGTCCAATTGTTTTTGTAATTCTTCTTTTATTTTTAACGCGACGTCAGGTTTCATTCGTCGAAGTTTTTGTTATACTGGTTTAGAGGTAGGGTTCAAGGGAATGGTATGTTCCGCAATTTCCCTATCTATTCCAAGCATGTCCTTGTATGAACAAGCAAACACGTCTTCGAATTCTTTGAGCGTCGATATGAGGGTCGATTGCTCTTCCGGATTTAGAGTCAAGCCAATTTTAACTTCTCTTTTGTTTTCATTAGTTCCTATATTGATTGTTTCGGTTTCTTCAATGATAGGGTTCTTTTGTTCTTGTTCACTCATTAGTTCAACCAACTTATTAATATTATCATCTTCATTATATTGATTGTCATAGCATTCGAAAGATTCAATAGAAGGCATATACTCGGAAATAGAGCTCATATTATTATAATCAAAAGAAAGTACATTAAGAGAAGAATCCTTTTTGGGATCTTTGTCCTTAGAACTAGAAAATAAAGAATCAGTAATGGCCACAAGGCCTAGATTCTCTGATTCCCTAGAGTCTATAATAGATTCGTCGTCCGATTCTTCAAACATCTTCCCTTTGCATGTGACGATTTCCAGCTTATCGCCTTTGTGATTGGTCCATTTGAAAGATTTCCTCCATCCATGCCCCAAGGTTTCATTAGAAGGGGTGATCAATGAAGTTGGGTCAAAAACTTCATCTTGGATGGCATTTTGATTGGTCATTGTAGCGACATGATTTTGCTCTAGTCCAAATAGCAAGTTAAATGCTTGCCTATCATAGCACCCTGGAATTGGGTATTTTGATTTAACGATACTAAAATCGTCATTCAAGAAGTAGCAATCGTGAAATATTTCGAATCCAGGCTTCTTGATTCCTTCCAAAACTAGTGGTTCTGAAAAGTCATAGCATGGGTAGTCTTCTCCCTCCCTAATGAATTTTCCATTAAGGGTTCGTTGGTAGGATGGGAGTAAAGAGACTATCCCTTTCTTGTTGTTGTCTCTACGTGCTTTGTTTTTCGCATTGTGAGACTTTAATTCTTCTTTGGTTGGTTTATATCCCAATCCAAAGGAGAAGCTTTTCTTTGGGATAGGAAGTAAGAAATATTTCTTCATTCCTATTCCTAAAGGCATCCCATGAAAGTAACTACTCTTAAGTAAGATGTTGTTTACTACCCGGGTGGAATATGGATCAAGCTTGAAAGGTTCTTCCAAGTCTTCTTCCATTTCTATTGTGCAGATTACCTCTGCGGCAAATCCCCACATGTCCTCTTCATCATTATCGTGGTTTAATTCTAAGAGTGATTGATCATTTATTGTTATTTTAAGTGGAGAAGCATGTATAGTCATAGGAAGCCCTTGATAGTTCAACCTAATCATTTGATGAAGTGAGGATGGTATTGCACCAAGCTCATGTATCCAAGGACGTCCAAATAGAAGGTTGAATGTAGGTTTTATGTCCATAACGTGGAATTCAACCATCTTTTGTATTGGGCCTGTGGTAATTGGTAGCTTAACAGTTCCACACACCGATGTTCTCGAACTGTCATAGGCCCTAATGCTTTGAGTTGTTGATTGAAAATATTTTTCTGTATTAAGGCCTAAGTATTTTGCAGTTCGCAATGGGCATACATTTACAGCTGACCCATTGTCTACTAAAATTAGAGGGATGTTGTATCCCTTGCACCCCACAGTTAAATATAATGCATTATTGTGGGTAGTGTCTTTTAAAGGAAAATCATCATTAGTGAAAATGAATGATTTGTCAGATTTCTCACTAGTAAGCAAGTTAACGAGATCTTGAGGGGTTGTGTTTGTGCTTACAGACAAAGCCTTTAGAGCATTCATAAGGGAATTCCTATGTTCTTTAGAAGTACTTAGGAGTTCCCAAATGCTAACATTCGCCTTGGATTGGCGAAGTTGTTTTACCAATGGATATTCCACGTCAAGTGGAGGTGGTATCGTATTTTGCATTTGACTTTGAGTTTGATTTTATGTGGTCAAAGATCCATTTGGTTGTGGTGCTTGGTAAACTTGCCCAGAACGAGTTAAATGATCTATCTCGTTTGGATTAGTTGTAGGACTCATAAACCAACTTTCTTCTAGAGGCTTTGAGCGTGCCTCCATTTCAAGATGTTCCATGAGTTGAGCTTGATGTCATTGTTCATCCAAGGAGAGATTTGATAAGTCTTGTGACTTCCCCAAGAATTGATCCCAATCAAGCGCTCCATTTGTTTCATTTTGTAAACAAGATGGAGGTGGGACGACGGCATACTTAGAGACATATAAGTCTTGAGAGTCGTCCCATAGTCCACATACTTCATTAGTTTCCCCTATGAGTATTGTGGATAGAGGTTCTCCTATAGGTGTGATATAGTTCAAAGGATTGAACATATCACTTCCCATATGGTCCTCATTGATGTGAAACACCCCTAAGGGGGATGCATTATTATTAGGTTTAGGCGTGGGAATTCTCCCATCGTCTACCAAATCTTGTATTTTGTGCTTCAAGACAAAGCAACGTTCAGTATCGTGTCCATTGCCTCTATGATAAGCGCAAAAAAGCATTACCATCCCAATTAGCAAATCTTCTTTCTAGTGGAGTGGGCGGTGTTGGTCCTGTTGGCGCGAGTAAACCTTTTTTGTTTAATTTTTCTAGTAATTCTTTATAGCTCACAGGAAATGGAGTAAATTTTCTTTCTCTTGTCCATCTTTTCCTAGGATCATTATATTGATTTGTGTTATTGTATTGCGTGGTGGTCACAAATACGTCAATTAAGGATGATGTGCTATCATTCCCTTTCTTGTATTTATTTTTAGGTTGATGATGATGATGGGGTTTATTTTCCTTTTCTTTAGCAAGATCATCTTCAATCCTAGTAGCCACGGAATAGAATTTTCGAAAAGTGTCTAAACCAAGGTAACGTAGATGTTTGTTGTACTTTTCATGACAGATGTCAATGAATTTTTGTACTATTTCGAGTTCGGTTGGCCTTTGGGCAAGGTGGGCCGCCTTTTCTCGCCATCTACCATAGAAAGCAAGGAAACCTTCATCGTCGCCTTACTTAAGCATTTCGAGTTCACGTAGAGTGGACTTGAACTCTACGTTACTCTCTTATTGGGTAATGAAAGCCGAAACTACATCTTCCCATGTTGCTTTGAATTTTGGATCTATCCTATAGTACCACTCTCTTGCGGTTGGGTCTAGAGACAAAGGGAAAGTCAAAGCATAGAGCTTAGGATCAACTCCCTTTAATGCCATGGTGCCAGTAAAACACATTAAATGATTTTATGGATTATTGGTCACCTTAAATATTGGCAAGTCCGTAGCTACGAACTTTTCTGGTAAAGCAAGTCCTGCGGGAGGAGCAAACTTTTCTGCGTCGAAGTACTTGTTCCCCATTGTAGAACGAAGAACTAGCTTCTCCAACGACTTTTTTTTGATGGATAATTGTTCCGTATTTTCTTGCAAGGCTAAGGCTTCAGCATTTTTTTTATTAGCCTTTTCAATTTTCTTAATTCTTTTCTCCTCGGCTTCTTGAGCCTTTTCCTCTCTCAAACGAAGAATCTCCTCATGAAGTTCTTCAATGGTTGACATTGTTGTTGGACTAGGACAAGTTGTCGAAGAAAAATGGTTTGAAAGGGATTGATCTTTGGGTGGTAAACGTAGAAGGCGAGTGCCCGGGAGTCTCCTTTTCTAAGATTGGAAATCGGCCCTAAAAGAAGTACGAAAGAATAAGTAAACCGATATGCTTGATTAGAAGGGGAAGAAAGAAAAAGAAAATGACGCAAGATATATTCGAACGGATAACATCGCCCTTAACAATTCTTGGATAAAGATATCGTTTTGACGAGTCGATTTGTTTTTGAAAAATCAAAATTGATTCGTACAGTGGGCGCGCGCAAGTGATTCAGTTGCGCGCGGTAGTCGCACGCAACGAAATGACTTGCGCTGGGAGGGGTCGCGCAACTCAGTGAGTTGCACGCGCCACCTGCTCGTACGATTTTTTTTTTTAATTCGAGCGTTTTTTTTATTTTCCTCTTTTTTTTGCATCATTCTTTTTTTTTATGTTACCCTTCGAATATGACTCTAAATCACGAAGAGATGACTTCGTAATTGGGAACCTAAACCAAACTAAAAGGGGAAAAAAAGACTATCCTAACACGTTGCATATAGTCACATAATCACATAAGCATGCCACAAGTCAAGATTAACATATTGCCATTCTAAGGTCAAAAGGCTTGGGTGTCCAAGGTACTGTAGACACCTAAAAATGTCTCCCCAAAACCAAACCCGATGATGAACAACCTTTCACCGCCGTTATTGGTCGAGTTGAGTATTTAATCTTGGAGTGCTTAAATCCATATTTTCATTTCATAAACCAACCCAACTTCTAGCCTATTTCCCCAAACCATAACTTATTTTCCTCTTTTCGTGCCTTTAAACCAAAAATAATTCATTTCGTGTCCTTTAAAATCATTCATTTTATGTCCTTTTTATAAAAACGTTTAATCCAGTTTATTTTGGTCCATAATCTGGGTCCAATGATTGAATAGTTGGATGGGTCTTTAAAAGAGCTTTCCAACGATATATTATAAGCCCAAATCCGAGTTATAACGAATAAGTTATGGCCAAAATATTAAACTAGCACAAACCGAACCTAAGCCCATCTTACCTACGACCCAATGATCATGTGGAGGGTCCAAATTATTTAATCCCATTCCTAAACCAATTAGTATTATTATAAACTTCTATAAGTTTTTAAAATATCTTAATTATCCTTTTTGAAAAGATAAGATTAAAGAGTTTGAAATTGAATAAAACTTTTCTTTTTAAAAATCCAATTTCTATCCGAATTGAAAGACGTTCAAAGATAGTCAGATAAGATTTTCGTGCCTCATATTTTTTATACAAATCTTATATGGTTGGATATCCCTTTAAATTATCTTTCCAATGATATATTATAATATCAATTCCGAGCTATAACGGAAAATATATGAATAAAATATCAAACTCTATCCAAAACTGACGTCGTCTCACTATTTCGGTCATATCTTTTATTCTATAAAATATTTTAATCTGATTCTAATTGGGTTAGAAATTAGAATTCAAGAGCTTTCCAACGATATCTTATTCATCTTATTCAAATTTTTGGATCAAAAGATATGATAAAAACAAAAACTGCAAAAACTGCAGTCTATCGAGTTTTATTCCGATTTAATTCGGATCTTATCTTATTTTTTCGACCCCTCTTTTTTCTCTATAAATAGAGGCCATATCACCCCTATTCCAATCATCAACAAGCTTGATCACAAAATATTATTTTCTCCCTCTTTAGCCTAAACACTAGCCTCCCCATTCTTTCACTATTTCTTCATTTAAGCACACCAAGGAGTCAATACAATACCTGAAGTTCTATACTTTAACCAAGGCATGATAGGTACAATTAACTGAGGGTTTGGACCAAATCAACTCTACTTTCAATTTAATTTAATTTTTAATTTGATTTATATTTTTATTGAACTTACTAACAATTTATTCATGATGTAGCAATTTAAAGGAGCGCGCGAAATGTGAGTAATTAATTAATTTAATTACTCTTATGTTATTTTATATTGATAGTATCATGATTAGGTTATTTTATATTTGATTTGACTAACGTTATTATTGTTAAATTGCTTCCAATATTAATGTTTATTCTTTTATTATTATGATCACCATATTGCATGTTTAAAGGGAATATGTAATTGAAAATCACGACTAATAAGATAATTTGGACAACCGGTTTAGGTTCCTTTTTAATCTTGTTATTAATTCAAGTGATCACTGATATTTTAGAAATATATGTTGCATTAATATTCAATTAATTTAGCATAATAATAGTTTTGAGCAAATTGAATTTTTATTTGTATGCCTTTGAGATCGCTGGAATCACTTTTCATAATAAGAATCGAGTAGAGGCCAATACGGGCGAATGTGACTCCATGACTCACTTCGTACCATCATCCCCGATCCTCCTTTCGTGGTTCCGAACCATATGAAGTTAGTAATCTCATGGATTATGAATGGAGTGTAACCTTCACGGGTCAATCGTTGTTGCATATCATTGTCCCTTTATCGTGGTTGCCTTTTATGATCCGTGAACGGTTTACAAGTTCCTTAAAAACTTGTTGGCGGCTCCCTACTTTCCTTGTCCCTAATCGTATATGTCAATTCTCTTTTCCTATGAGTGCTAAGCTGTAGACACCCAAATGTGCCTCCCCAAAAACAAACCCGATGATGAGTACCTTTCACGTCGAATCATAATCGAATGAAGTGAAAATGTGGAAAGTCTAATGTTGCAGATAGTTTTAATTTCTTTTCTTTTCTCTCTGTTTTTTGAAAACCTATTTTAAGAAAACAGCCAATCCAGTTTGGTTGGTCCATGATATGGGTCCAATAGTAGTGTAGTTGGATGGGGCTTGAAAAGAGTTTTCCAACGATATATTATAAGACCAATTCCGATGAATATTGAGGAAGTTATGGCCAAATTACTAAACTGGGCCTAGTTTGAGCCTTATATGCGGCCCAATTATCTAGGGGAGGGCCTAATACGGATTTATCATTCCTAATGCAATTAGGAATGGTTTTAGTCTTTTAGATTCTTCTAGAAGGTTCTTTTCATTCCTAATTCAATTAGCATTGATAAATTAACTTTTGTTGACTTTTTAGAGTTTTAATCAGAAGAATGTTTTGAGGAAAATACGATTTTATCCTCCTGTATGGTTAAATTTTATCTGATTTTAGAAAACGCGTCAAAAACTTGATTAGCGCCTAACGCCAGTATTAGCGCCAGGCACTAAGCTTGGCGCCTAGCGCTAGCATTAGCGTCTGGCGCTAATGTCATCATCTGGCGCTAATTCCGTTTTTTCGCGTCAGAACTCTTGTTCAATTTTCTATCTTTTTGGCTGATTTTCTCTATAAATAGCCTCCTAAAAACTCCGTTTTCAATAACCAATTCTCATCTAAAATCATCAATTTCTTAATTTTCTAACTCTTCTCCCTTAAAGCTAGAAACTTTTCTCTCTCTCCCTTCTAAACCACCCTTCATACAAAATTCCGCATACATTAGACCTAGAAACACCTAGCATAGTTCAAAGTTGCCTTGGCCTTAGACGTGAAAGGTTTTAATTTCTAAGGGTTTGGTCCCAAATCTTTATTTCAATTATTTAATTTAATTCTTTTGTTTATTATTTTCCTTGAATTTACTAACGTGTATATTTTGTTATTAGAAAGAGGTACGAGGCATCCAAGCAAGTGCTTTAAAGGTTTTTATTGTTATTACGATGTAGAAATCAATCTTAGGTTTCTATTATGATTCCTAGCGTCATGTTAGGGTGTTTTGATCTTCCTAGTATCATGTCTAGGGTAACTTTAATATCAAGTATGATTAAAAGATGATGCCTTATATGTTCTTCCTAATATTTATGATTGTTAGTATCATGTTAGGGTTAAAGATTTTATTTTTATTGCATAGTGACATGCTAGGGTTTGTTATTAATCTTGTTAGTATCATGCCTAGGATCTTGCTATTATTATGCTTTAACATGAATATTGTGATTATAATTGTTATGATGATGATTTTTTATGATTATAATTGTTATAATAATTGATTATTATTATGTTGCTTGATGATTATTTATTTCTTGATCACACCTTTTATGCATGTTAAAGGGAATTGGTACTTGTAATCACGCTTAATAAGATAATTAATAATCTTGTTTAGGGTTAATTTGATTATAATTCAAGTGATCGCCAATAATAGTTTATTTGTGCATTAATATTCAACCAACATAGATTAAACAGGTTTAGGGTTAATCCTATTGATTGTATGTTAGTCAGAAAGCACATATGAATACGATCAAAATAAAGTAGAGGCCTATTATTAGGGCAGGTTCAATCTCTTTTAGGTTGAATTTGTACCTTCATCCCCGAACTACCAGTCATGGTTCAAGACCTATTGGAGTTGACGATCTCCTGGATCGTTAAGGGGTGTAACCTTCACCTTGTGAACGGTTTACAAGTTTCTAAAACTTGTTGGCGACTCTTTTACTCTATCTTCTTCCTCTTTGGACGCCACCGTACTTTAGTGTATGATCACAGTAGGGTTCAAGTTTGGGATAACGCTTGAAATATTCCCTACAGTTTTTGGCGACTCCACTAGGGAGGATTTCTATCTTAATTCCTGAAATTTATTTCGGCAATGATTTAGAATGAGTGGATGAGACTCGAAAAGTTCTAAGTATTTCATGTGAGTAATTTTGAGTAACATTATTGTCATATGCATAAAAAAATATCTCATTGGAAAGACCATCCGTAATGAGTTAAAACATAGGATTTTTACACGTAGAAAATTTGAGGAATATCTTTCACAACTAGAATCGAATAACACTTCGCGAAACTGGAAAAATTTATCGAGCATAGAAAGCTGCTGAGGCATGTAGGAACTAGCGCCAGCAAACAAAGATTAGCGCTAATATTTTGACTTTAGCGCCAGAAGACAGCCTCTGTCACAGGCGCTAAAGCCAAAAAGTGACGCTGGCCTCTGTTTGCTGGCGCCAAGTTCTTCCAATACCGAGCTAGAAATATGCGTTCTAATTTTGACCAGTTTTTAGCATTGTTTGCTCGATTCTACTTCCTGATTGAGTTTTTCTTACTTTAATGAAACCCATAGGTGTTCTACATATGGACATAACCCCTGGGAATTCATGCTCCATCTACCTGATTGAACGCTCTGTGCAACAAAGGGTACATCCGAGAATGTTTAATTCACCAAACCATGGAAGCGAGTTTTTCTAAACTCGCGGTGTCCCATCCACTCGCGCCAACCCTTCACGGTTAGGCTTCCACATGGTGCATCCGGATAATTAACCATGGACCCTCTATTGACTAACCTATATCCCGAACTTTAGAGAACTAGAGCCATGGTTAGGTTGCAAACTCATTGCATCATATTGTGCCTACTTGACTAATTGTGCATTATTTGTTGTGCATACTCTATGTGATTTTTTCCTAACCGTTTGTTTGACTTGTACTAAGATAAATAAATTAATTTATGACTAAAAGAACTTTGCCTATTTAATTAATTAATTAATTAATATGAGTAAATAAAGTCTAATATTTAATTAGAGTTGACTTAGTACGACTTTAGGTATACCCCGGTAGAGTAATAATACCGAAAACAGTTTCAGATCGACGCTCCAACAGCGGCGCAGCGTAGCGCCTGGCGACAATCCTGTCTTCTGGCGCTACACTGCAAAGAGAGGCGCCAGTCCTGTCGTTTTGACGGTAGTTCGGTTTATTGCTTGAGTCATCACTTTGTGTCCAGTTACACAGTTTGCTAATCAATTCAGTTAATTTTTACTGTTAAAAATACCGTGTTAAGTCATTAATCGAGTCTAAGCACTATGTCCCATGGTCTTACACAAAAGTCAAAGCATGTCACTTGCACTCACCATATAAAGCACCCACTAATATGTATATACACCATGACCATGTCTTAGGTTCATGCATGAGACGGTTTTTTCCGTCATTTGAGTTGGGGGTACATTCTATTCCTAATTCTTCATATCCCTCCATCTACATTATCTTTCTTCACTTCCTCCATCCATTGCATGTTGAATAGAGTTTGAGTCAAATAATTCACAATGAATATCCCCAAATTTCTTTTCCAAAGTACTTGGTCGAGGAGAGAAGGGCGATTAATCAAGGACAACCTTTTTATTCAAGTCTTACTTTTTGATAAACCGATTAGTCAAAAGAGGAAAGCTAAAAAGATAATGGCAACTCAAGAGGAAGTTAATGAACTTAGGAGTCAATTGACTGACATGACTGAGGCGTTGAAGGCTTTAGCTCCCAAAATCAATGACCCTGTGAAGCAACAACAAATGGATGTTATGCAAGAAAGCTTGAGAAAGCTATCTAGTGATTACAAGTTTAAAGGCATTAGTTCACAAGGGGTCTTGGTGGACAAAGAACTTCTTCCGCATAAGTTCAATGCCAACGACATCCCAAAATTCAAGGCAACAGATAATCCTTACCTTCACTTAAGAGCCTTTGAAACTATAATGAACATTAAGGGGATTGATAAGAAAGTCTTTCATTCCTTGTTTTCCTTATCTCTTGAAATCGTTTGTCAACAATGGTTCTTCTCCCTGGACAAAGAGAAAACCTCTACCTGGGAATCGATAGTAAATGCTTTCATTGATAGGTATAAATGCAATATCCAAGTCGAAACGGATTATAGACAACTTGAAATGCTAATACAAAAAGAGAATGAAGGCTTTACTTCTTTCTTCAATAAGTGGAGGTAAACTTCCGCTAAGATGATTGAGGTCCCCACCAAAAAAGAGTCTGTAAGGATGTTTATCAAGAATCTCCAAGAAAAGTATTCAAAGTTGTAGACACCCATTTGTGTCTCCCCGAAACCAAACCCAGTGATGAGTACCTTTCACGTCGAATCATAATCGAATGAAGTGAAAGTGTGGAAAGTTTAGTGTTGCGGATAGTTTTAATTTCTTTTCTCTTCTCTCTATTTTTGAAAACTTATTTTAAGAAAACAGTCAATCCAGTTTGGTTGGTCCATGATATGGGTCCAATAATAGTGTAGTTGGATAGGGCTTGAAAAGACCTTTCCAACGATATATTATAAGCCCAATTCCGATGAATAATGAGGAAGTTATGGCCAAATTACTGAACTGGGCCCGGTTTGAGCCTTATATGCGGCCCAATGATCTAGAGGAGGGCCTAATATGGATTTATCATTCCTAATGCAATTAGGAATGGTTTTAGTCTTCTAGATTCTTCTATAAGGTTCTTTTCATTCCTAATTCAATTAGCATTGATAAATTGACTTTTGTTGACTTTCAGAGTTTTAATTAAAATCAAAGAGCATTT
The DNA here is from genome assembly GCF_001683475.1 of Chenopodium quinoa. Lineage (NCBI taxonomy): Eukaryota > Viridiplantae > Streptophyta > Magnoliopsida > Caryophyllales > Amaranthaceae > Chenopodium > Chenopodium quinoa. Next base: position 1,489,773 of record NW_018743937.1, read on the forward strand.
TGAGGAAAAATACGATTTTATCCTCCTGTACGACAATTTCTATATGATTTTAAAAAAACGCGTGAATTTCTAAGTCAGCGCCAAACGCCAGCTGTAGCGCCTGACGCTACGCTTGGCGCCTGGCGCTAGCCTTAGCGTCTGGCGCCAAGGTCAGCGTTTGGCGCTAACTTGGTTTTTTGCGTCATAACTCTGTTTTTGATGTTTTATCTTTTTGGCTGATTTTCTTTATAAATAACGTCGTAAAAACTCCGTTTTCATTCACCAACTCTCATCAAGATTTTTTTTATTATTCTCTCTCTCTCTCTTTTCTAAACTAGCCTTTTCTCAAATACAAAATCCCGCATTCGCAAGACTTAGAAACACCTAGCCATATTCGAAGTTGCCTTCGCCTTAGACGTGAAAGGTTTAATTTCTGAGGGTTTGGTCCCAAATCTCTCTTTCAATTATTATTTAATTTAATTTTTTATTTTCCTTGAAGTTACTAACGTGTGTATTTTGTTATTAGAAAGAGGTACAAAGCATCAAAGTAAGTACTTTAATGGTTTTTATTGATGTTATTATGTAGAAATCATGCTTAGATTGTTATTTTGATTCCTAGTATCATGTCTAGGGTAACTTTAATATCAAGTATGATTGTTATGATGTTTCCTATTTCTCTTCCTAATATTTATTCATGCTAGTATCATGTTAGGGCTAAAGCTTTGATTTTTAATGCTTAGTGACATGCTAGGGTTTGTTATTAATCTTGTTAGTATCATGCCTAGGATCTTGCTGTTATTATGCTTTAACATGATTCATGATTATTTTTATAATTGTTTTTATTATGATAATTTTTATAATCTATTATTATTATTATGATAATAATTATAATTGATTGTTATTATGTTGCTTGATATTTATTATTATTTCTTGATCACACCTTTTATGCATGTTTAAAGGGAATTGGTACTTGTAATCACGCTTATATAAGATAATTAATAATCTTGTTTAGGGTTAATGTGATTATAATTCAAGTGATCGCCAATAATAGTTTGTTTGTGCATTAATATTCAACCAACATAGATAAACAGGTTTAGGGTAATCCTATTGATTGCATGTTAGTCAGAAAGCGCACATGAATACGATTAGAATAAAGTAGAGGCCTATTATTAGGGCAGGTTCAATCTCTTTTAGGTTGGATTTGTACCTTCATCCCCGAACCCTATTTGGTTCAAGACCTTATGGAGTTAACGATCTCTTGGATCGTTAAGGGGTGTAACCTTCACCCTATGAACGGTTTACAAGTTCCTAAAAAAACTTGTTGGCGACTCTTTTGCTCTTGCTTCTTTCCCTTTGCACGCCACCGTACTTTAGTGTATGATCATAGTGGGGTTCAAGTTAGGGATTAACGCTTGAAATATTCCCTACAAAAGCACTTAAAATATCAACACAACTTGAATACTTTCAAAGCTGTCTATGACATAGATATCGAGATCGAAGACGACCTCACAAAGCAAAAAGCTACTAACAATAGTAACCACGGTGGCTGGAAAGGAAAGAAGAACGACAATCCTTCTTCTTCCGAAAACGCCCACTCTAGTAACAATGTTAGTACCTTTGATCTCAGTGAAGTTTTAGCCATGGATAACCAAGGATCTAAGAAGCAACTAAGGAAAGACTTTACCCCCATTGGGATGAGCTATGATACTGCCTTCGATCGACTCCATGCCAAAGGACTCATTACTCCCATTGGACCTATTCAAGATCCCGCACCTGAAAAGAGATTGCCTACTTGGAATCCAGATGCACACTACAAGTACCAACAAGGTAGGGGTCATGCTACTGAGAGCTGTTGGAAGCTAAAGGAGGTTATCCAACATTTGATTGATAATAACAAGCTTCCCATGCCACCAGCTAACAAGAAGAGCGAGTGATGATAAAGCAAACGACACAAGACAAGAGGCGAGCTTCAACGACAAGATTTCGTGACCTCTTTTTCTATTTCTTTTTCTTTTTTTATTTCCCCAATAATTCTAGCATAGACACCTTTTTATTCCCCTTAGATTAATTTTGTAGATTCTTTCTTTTTCCTTTTAATAAAATGAGCATTTATTTTCTTGCATATGATCATTTCATTACATTGCATTAAAAATAAAAAAAAATATCAAAAAAAAAATCCATGTCAAATTAAGTACAAGGTATACCGATGATTTGAGGCACCTCTTGTAGCCATATCATACCTTTCGCCCTTTCAAATATACAATCCTTTCTTGATACACAACTTTGAGCCTCGTCTAACGATAGACCATTTATTTTTCAACCCATATCTACCTAACTTTGGGATGGGATGGTGTATAACTTATGCAATTACAAAAAGCTTGAGTGATTTCAAAAAACTAAAAATCAATAGAAATAAAATAAAAAAAATAATAATAAAAGTGTACAAAAGGGCAAGTGTTCCAATGTCTTTGATATGAAAATGTCTTTGATATGAACACGTCTCAGATTGCGTCTCTTATCGAGTGCTCGGTACCGTGCCTGAGAAACATGAATGCCAAGTGAGTGATAGACCGCATGATCGGGATTGCCCACACTTATAAAAAAAGGTTCAAAATAAAAAAAAATGCAAAAACAAAAAAGAGAGAAAAAAATAAAGAGCTAAAAAAGAGTAGAAACTCAAGCATAAAAAATACAAAGATTCAAAATCAAGATTGCACACCTTGGGGGCTTATCTAGAGTCTTAAGCCTTTATCCCTTTATTCTATAACCTTTAGCCTAACCACGTTACAACCCTTCAAAAGACCTTTTTGAGGTACACAGACACTTGTGCGAGGTTCGGCTAGAGCTACGTTTGGCCTGATTCCTAATGGATACGTAGGCAACTTCACATCGAGGTGAGGCCGTAATAAACATGCATTCATAGTTCACATTCACACACTTACACCATGATCATATCAAGGGATCTCCTATGCTCATCCCTATTTACTTAGAGCTAGACTTAGGGGCATGATCCCTACGTCATTAGCTTACCTAGCCTAAGAGTCACCACCATTTGACTCTTTTCAATATATTTTCCCACACACTTAGCCCTTGCGGCCTAACTTTAGTGTCACTATCACACACATCACAGATACATGACCAAATATACTTCCCTTAGGAACCCTTTGTCATGGAATCTTAACACAACGCTGAAGCATGCCTTGTCATGTCAAAATCACTCATCAATCATAATTGTCATTGCATCACAAAGTATGAAGTGCTTAGCCTCCGTGCCTAAGTTACCCAAATACTTTCATCATTGAGTCAACCATTGAGATAGCCTAGGATGGATTAATCCTTGCACCTTGAGAGATAGTATCAAAAAACATTTGACTAAGCTCATTCAACATGCATGCAAACACTTCGATTCTCTTTCACGTCTTTCTTTTTCGGGAGAAATTCGATACCCTCCACAAAAATGACGGAAATTTTTGCTTTTTTGCATTTTCGAGTCAACACTATGCACACACGAGTCACACGAAATGAGTCATCATTAAGTCAAGTTCATACCTTGAGTCACGACAAGTCAATGAGCCAAGCAACACTAAGTCTTAGGTCAACCCTTAAGAAAGATAAGCAAAGTCCTATAGTCAATGATATAAATGCAAGTGCATCCTAGCAAGCGAGGACATTCCCGGATTTTTTCGAAAAAACCGCGAATATGACACGGGAGATTCCTCCAAGATAAGAGGAATTACATTGATCGATAAATTGGAGATGAAGAGCTTTATTTTACAAAAGACTTGAGCGGATTTGGTTGAAAGGAAACAACCAAGCTCAAAGTTCGGAGCGAAACCGAGCAACAGCGGCAGCATGAGCAGAATAGGGAAGACCCGACTCCAGCGCCAGACAACGACATCTAGCGTCTGGCAATAGATTTCAGTGCCTGGCCCTAGATCCCAGCGTCTGGCGACAGAGCAAAATCGCGGCGATAGAGATCGAAGCCTCATACAACAATTTTTTGTTCCTTGGTAAGCCAGTTAGCCCCTATAAGCAATTTGACATGATTGAGTAGTTAATTTGATTACAACCGCAAAATAAGTGAACGACCTGACGAAAGATCGTCTCACTTAGCTTAAAGCGCCTAAACATTGGCTCATCACAAAGGCACCGACATACTGGTTCAGAAGCACCGACGTAATGGTTCACAGCACTGACGTAATGGTTCACAACACCGACATACTGGTTTACAAGCAACAGAAGCGCCAACGCACCGGCAAAAGAAAAGTTCAAGCGAGCTTTAAAGATCGACAAGCGTTGGTCTTCAGTGATTTTCTTCGGAAATGTATCGCAACAATTGAGGATGACTTCAAGCAAAGTTATATTCGATAGCGTTCGCTAAGATTGTGGAAGTCGTCACCCAAGATTTGAGAAGATAGCACGAGATGGGCGGTCTTCGACAACATTCGCTAAGATTGTGAAAGTTGTCACCCAAGATTTGAGAAGATAGCACGAGATGGGCGGCCTTCGACGGCATTCGCTAAGATTGTGGAGGTTGTCACCAAGATTCGAGAAGATAGCACGAGCTGGGAGGTCTTCGACGGCATTCGCTAAGATTATGGAGTTTGTCACCGAGATTTGAGAAGAGCGGTTTGTGATGAGGCGGTCTTCGACGACTTTTGCTATGATTGGAAAGGTTGTCACTATGATTCAAGAAAAGGCTCGAGATGTAGCAACATTGATCGACGGCGTTCCCTAGATTGCGGAAGATCGTCAAAACAAACAGCAAGATGGCGTTCCCTAGATTGTGGAAGGTTATTGATTAGGGGATTTTTATCCACCAATCACCGTCTGACAAGTGGACCAACCAGGTTCCGCCACGTGTCCTTCACGAAGGCCAACAGGAGCTTGCCACGTGTCAATCACAGATACGTCCTCTACGGACCAATTTAGACACGCCACGTGTCCACCCATGCCAAATGGGACAACCGGCCATCAAGGCCCAATTCAGTCTAGAGGCCCGATCAGCCCTAGGTTTACCTTAAACCTAGAGAGTTGCACGCTTCTCAAGGCTATAAATACTCGATTAATCCTCATTAATCACGGATTTTGAATAATCAAGAGATCAAGCAGAGAAGAACAGAGTTATTAACAACCGGCTAATCTCGCTAACAACGCAGATTACCAACACTAAGCACTCTCACCTAGAGAGATCTCATTACTTTAATTTCTGTATTGATTACTCCTTAATCGGGTACTAACTTGACCGTTGGAGGCGGAGCTCTCAGGAGTCTCCGTTATTTTGCAGGTACAGGCGTCCGGTTCCAGTCTCGGAATTGTAACTCTCCCGCAGGACATCAGAAAACCCCGAAACATTTGGCGCCGTCTGTGGGGAGAGTACTTCAGAGATGGCATCCAAGTCTGTACCGACTCCAGAAGAGAGGCGTCCCCTAGACGACCCTCAAGTTCAGTCGGACCATGATACCGAAAGTGAATTTGAAGTTGAAACTCATACAGCTCCAGACGGGACCCTAAGGGCCCGACGTACCCGTCATACCGAAATGAGGGAACGGGAGTATCTTCAAACAGGAAGCGAGCCAGCAGGCGCACCGCTTGCTCGGCAACAGCCGACTGATGGGTCTGCTCCCATCACAAGGAACGAACTCATGACCTTCATGAGGGACTTCAAGGGAGAGATCCAAGAGTTGATCAACAAAAAACCGCCTGCTTCAGTCAAACAGCAGTCGGCTAAGAAACCTTCCACTTCACTGAAGAGGAAGCCAGTTCAAGGGCGAGAGATGACTCCCCATCCTAAATCCAAGAAGCGGGAGCCATCTGCTCTTGATTTCACAAAACTCCGTTATCCTACGGGAAATAGGAAACCGGTTCGTCATATTCAGGCGGACGGGTCAAAGAAAACGTTCACAGATGCTCGGCACCTGCTAGAGCAGAAGAAGAGTGACCGATTATCAGAGTCGGCTTCTACTTCAAATTTTCAGGACAGTTTGCGAAATGCCTCGATGAGGCCAACTCAGTCGTACCATGAGAGTCAGTCAGGCGGCACCTCCCGTCAGTCCGGCTTTCATAGTGCCCAGGCGGTACCAAACTTACCATTTGTGCCGCAACAACAGTATTTTATGCAGCCACCTCCATTTGGTGGACCTGCAGCAAAAAACGTCCAACCTATGGACTGGCAGCTACGGCTGCTTAGACTTGGTGAACAGCCGTCGGCCTTCTCCAAGGAAATTACTGAAGCCGCTCAGCCGGCCAAAGTAAAAAATGTTCTAGTAGGCGCCTATGACGGCACTACTAACCCAGAAGACCATCTGATGGCATTCACCAACCTGATGTACCTTCAAGGGTTGGATGATCCCACCTGGTGCAAGTGTTTCCCAGCGACTCTCAAGGGAATCGCACAGCAATGGTTCGGCAACCTGCCGACTGGTTGTGTAAACAACTTCAGGACGCTTGCTTACTTATTTGCCTCCAACTTCGCTATGAACATCCCTGCGAAGAAAACGACCCTTGATTTGGGAACAATTCAGCAGGGTGAAAAGGAGGGGCTTCGTTCCTACATCAGGCGGTTCAACCTGATGAGAATACAGATTCAAGGGTTACCGGATGAGGTAGCTTATACGGACTTTTTTAGAGGTCTCAAAGACGGGTCTACCTTCAAATTTGATTTAGTTCGAAAAAGGGTGGCGACTCTTCAAGAGGCCTTGATTGAAGCAGAAGCCTATATACAGGCGACTGATTTGTGTACGATGAAACAGTCGGACGGGAAGAGGTTCGACAAAAGAGAGGGACGACAGAAACAGTCGTCCAACAAAGATGAAAAAAGAAAAGAGGTCTGGGCGGCTGATTCCTCTAAACAGCCGGCCCAGAAAAAGAAAAAAGAATTCAAACCATACTCCCCAAAGTATGTGTTTAACAAGGATAACCAGTTTATCCTAAAAGAAATGAAGGGACGGCTCTCAATTGAGAAGCCGCTCCCCATGAAGGGTTCTGCGAGCAACCGGAACCAAGACAAAATCTGTGCTTATCATGATGACATTGGTCATCACACCAATGACTGCATCAGTCTCATGCGGTACCTAGACCGCTTGGCTGATCAAGGTGATCTTGACACTTATGTCAAGAAATCTACGGGGAATACTTCCTCAAAAAAGCAGTCGGCCAAAAAGAATCAACAGGCCGACAGTTCCGATACAGATGATGCAGTCGTCTACACCATTGCAGGCGGCTTCTCAGGAGGCGGCCCCACTATTAGGGGCAACAAAGATAATATAAGGTGGTTAGATGTAAATTCCGTTCACCAAGAACGGCCGTCCAAATATACATTTCCTGAGATTGTCATCACTGAAGAGGATCTAGGAGGAATAAGGGGACCGCATGACGACCCTCTCGTTATTGAATGTAAAGTGGCCAACCAGAGAGTTGGCCGAATCCTCATAGATACCGGGAGCTCTTCAGATCTCATCAGCAGCAAATGTCTGTCAAAACTGAAATATCAGACGGACTGCATACATCCGGCCTCCCACCCTTTAATAGGTTTTGGAGGAGGAGTCGTCCACCCACTGGGACGAGTGGATCTACCCATTCGCCTGGGCGAAAAAGGGGAAGGACGACACATGGTAGTCCGGTTCCTAGTGGTAGAAGAACTCTCGGCCTACAACATGATTCTGGGTCGACCAACCCTGAATAATTCCAAGGCTGTTATAATCCCGTCCCTTATGCTGCTTAAGTTTGAAAGGGATAATGGAACAGTCGGCTCCCTAAGGGGAGATCAGAGGATGGCCCGAGAGTGCTATCTCTCGGATGTCAAGCCCACTGTTATGGCCACTGGGTCAAGTGGAGAAAAAACAAACCTTGACAATGTCAAGGAAAGTGCGCCTGTTCAAGAAACAGGCGACAGAAAAAGAAAGGCGTCCCAGACAGAGTCCGCAAGAAAGGCAAGAAAATAGCAATCATTGGCAGAGGACCGGCCGGATGAATTCCGCCCTCAGCCGGCTGGTGAGCATGCGGACCTGATATTAGACGACTCCCATCCTGACCGAACAGTCAAAGTAGGGACGACTGCTCTGAGAAACCTTGGTGACGACTTTCACAACCTGTTGAAAGAATACAAGGACATCTTTGCATTTGAAGTCCATGAAATGCCAGGCATTAGTCCTGATCTGGCAGTACACAAACTCGCTGTGGATCCGAAAAAGAAGCCGGTACGACAAAAGAAGCGGAACCATGGTGAAGAAAGAGGTCAGGCGGCAGCCGCCGAAGTCAAAAAATTACTTGATGCAGGGTTCATTCGGCAATGTTACTTCCCAGATTGGGTTGCAAATGTGGTGCTTGTTAAAAAGCCGAATGGCACCTGGCGAATGTGTGTAGACTACACAGACTTGAACAAGGCGTGCCCCAAAGACAGTTACCCTCTGCCTAAAATTGATAACCTGGTCGACTCAACAGCCGGCCATGCCTTGATGAGTTTTATGGACGCCTATTCTGGTTTTCATCAAATTCCTTTATGGAAGAAAGATCAGGAGAAGACGGCCTTCGTCACTGATCAGGGATTATACTGTTACACGGTCATGCCGTTTGGTCTTAAGAATGCCCCGGCTACCTTCCAACGAATGATAAACACAGTGTTCTTTGATCAGATTGGGAGAAACGTCGAGGCATACATTGATGATATGATTGTCAAGACTAAACTTCAGGAAGATCATCTGACGGACCTCCGAGAAACTTTCGCCACACTCAGGCGGCACCATGTCATGCTCAATCCCAAGAAATGTGTATTTGGAGTTGAGTCTGGGAAATTTCTCGGATTCCTTATCAACCAGAGAGGAATAGAGGCGAACCCTGAGAAGGTACAGGCGGTCATTGACATGCAGTCGCCTCGTACCGTCCGAGAGGTTCAGAAGTTAACAGGTTGTCTGGCGGCCTTGGGAAGATTCCTAAGCCGATCAGGCGACAAATGCCTATACTTTTTCCAGGCAATTAAGAAAAAGGCAAGGTTTGAATGGGGGCCGGATGCTGAGGCCGCCTTCCAGAAATTAAAGGTTCACTTGCATTCCTTGCCGAGGCTGGTCAGCCCTTTGCCCAAAGAAAATCTCTACATGTACCTGGCCGTCTCTGATCATGCGTTAAGCGCGGTGCTCCTTGCTGAAAGGGACGGCTGTCAACTTCCGGTCTACTTTGTCAGTCACGTACTGAAAAATGCCGAGTTGAGGTATCCCCTAGTGGAGAAATTTGGTCTTGCACTCTTCATGGCTGTTAAAAAATTGAAGCTCTACTTTCTGGCACATGCAGTCGTCGTGTATACCGACCAACCGATCAAGCGGCCCCTTACCACCATGGAGTCCTCCGGACGAATGATCAAATGGGCCATAGAAATGCAGAGTCTCGAAGTTACTTTCGAGCCTAGAAAAGCAGTGAAGGGGCAAGCTTTTGCTGACTTTATTGTAGAGATGACTCGTCCTCCTGACTCTCAAGTTCCAGACCAAGTCTGGAAGGTATATGTGGACGGAAGCTCTACTTCAAACGGTTGTGGAGCAGGCGTCGTATGTCAATCTCCAGAGGGCGACAGGTTCGAGTATGCTCTACGCTTCAGTTTCCAGGCTTCAAACAATGAGGCAGAATATGAAGCTTTACTAGCCGGGATCCGCATGTGTAAGGCGGCAGGGGCAAGGAAAATAGACGCCTGTTCTGATTCACAACTGATAGTGAGTCAGTACAATGGCGAATACGAAGCAACACATCCGGCCATGATCAAGTATTTACAGGCGGTCCGACAAGCAGTCGGCTCCCTTGAGGATTTCCATCTGATCCAAGTGCCGAGATCAGAAAACAACCAGGCAGATGCACTTTCGAAATTAGCATCATCCGCCTCCTCCGATACTCCTCGAACTGTGTTTTGGGAAGTAATGGAGAAGAGAAGCATCGAGGAAAATCCTATTGGAATTCTAGACAGAAGCTCAACCTGGATGGATTCAATCAGGGCATATCTGACAAACGGTACACTACCGGATGATCCTCAACAGGCGGCAGCACTGAAAAAACGAGCCTCCTGTTTTGAAATGATACAGGGAGAACTTCACAAGAGGGGGCACCTTCAACCCTTCTTAAAGTGTGTTACTCCTGAAAAGGGACGAGAGATACTAGATGATCTTCACTCTGGTTTCTGTGCTTCCCATATAGGTGGTAGGATGCTTGCTCAAAGGGCAAGGCGGCAGGGCTACTTTTGGCCTACTTTGGAAGCAGATGCAATGGAGATGGTGAAAAAATGTGACAAGTGCCAAAGGTTTGGCAAATTAATTCACCGTCCGGCTACTGACCTCACTACCATTCACAGCCCACTACCGTTTGCTAAGTGGGGCATGGACATTCTGGGTCCATATACGCCTGCTACAGGCGGCAGAAGGTATATACTTGTTGTCGTTGACTACTTCACTAAATGGGTAGAGGCGGAGGCTGTAAAGGGAATCAAGACGAAAGATGTAATTTCATTCATTTGGAAAAACGTCATCACTCGGTTCGGGGTTCCCATGTCTATGGTTTTTGATAATGGTCCCCAATTTGAGACGCCTGTTCTCAAAAGCTGGTTGGGAGACCAAGGAATTGCACATTACTTTGCATCTGTCGGCCGTCCACAAGCAAACGGCCAGGTAGAAGCCTTTAATAAAATCATCTCAGACGGTCTCAAGAAAAAGATTGAACGAGCAGGCGGCCTATGGGCAGATGAACTACCACATGTTCTTTGGGCCATTAGGACGACTGAAAAAGGGGCGACTGGAGAAACTCCCTTCCTCCTAACTTATGGTGCAGAAGTTGTTCTTCCAATAGAACACTACGAGCCGACTCTTCGAGTAATGCTATATGACGAAGAGGCAAACTGGGAAGCTATGCGCCTGGCATTAGACTCACTTCCTGAAAAGAGGGGCAATGCTGTTTTGCGCCATGAGATCTATCGCCTGAGAATGACTAGATCATACAACAAAAAAGTACACAGGCGTCCACTCAAAGTAGGGGACTTTGTACTTAGAAAAATGGAAGCAGTTGGTAGGGCTAATGAGTCTGGAAAACTAACTCCCAACTGGGAAGGACCCTACCGAATCTATGCGGAAGTCAGGGACAGTACCTACCGTCTGGAAACACCAGACGGACAACCGTTGCCTCGAACCTGGAATGTAGATAACCTTAAAAAATATTTTTTCTGAATGATGTAAAGTAAAGAGCTACTTAATAAAGTTTGCACTTACTATTCAATTTTGTATTACGAGGGGCATGCCGTCTATACCTTTACAGTCGGCTACTCTCCATTGAGTTTCACTCTTTATCTTTAGAGGGGCATGTCGTCTGTTCCTTTACAGTCGGCTACTCTCCATCGAGTATTTTACTCACAATACTTAGCTAAAAAGATTAGGGCCTGGCCGATCCTGTAACTAACAGGCGGCTACCCTTCTTGTACTTAGCACCTACGTTCACCAAGAACTTACCAAGGCCACCGGCCGAATGATCAGACCAGGCGCCAAGCCACCTGATCAAAACTACAAAACTAATTCGACCTGTCCCAACATCATAGCAGGCGTCCGACGGCATCCCTCCGGATGAAATTCGTCGCAGAGAGCAGCTCCCTTTTGGGTGGAACATTGTTCTATAAACTAATTACACGGCACCTATACGACTGTCCCCAAGGGCAACCACGTAGCCGTTTTTGAGACAAGGATAACTCTATCACTAACCAAACCAGTGGTAGCAGTTGACATCTGAGTCAGATGACCGCCTGTATTACTTGGGATAAATGCAGGGGGTACCTATTGAGTTAATAGCCAACAAACATTGGTGAATCAAGGGGTCTAGCCGGCCTACGCCGCCTGATACCTCTACTACTCAATCAAGATTGTGATAAAGACTAAGTAACTCCTATGTTAACTTAATAGTCACTCAAACTTAGTATGGAGCCTAAAAGGTATGAGTCGTCCACTTGTTTTTAATAAACAAAGGCTCTCAACCAATACTCTTGCTAGGTTAACAAATAACGAATTAAAAGCCAACATTGGCAATAAAGGGAAACAACCGGTACCCGCCGCTTGTTTTCCTACTTAATTCCTTGGCTACTAGGTAATTCTATTTACTTGGTCAAATTGAATAAAGAGTTCGAATACCGATTGATTAAATGGCCGACTGATCATCTATCCTGGAAACAGACAACCAGTCGTCCAGGGGCATAGGCGGCATACTTACTATTTGTACCTGTCTTAACGTTCGGCCATACACAACAGTCGGTCTAGTGAGCAAATTTCAAATACTTAGACAAATTTGAACCAAAACAAAAAAGTTGATTAAAAATGAGCCGGCCACAAAAGACCAGCAGAATATTCAAAACCCCGGCCCCCTGGCCGGGTAATTACAAAGCAAACGGCACGCAGGCCGTGAAAAGAAAAAATACTTAAAGCTTAAGAAGGGGGCAGTTCAGTATCAGCAGCAGCCGCCTGGTCAGCACTCTTCTTGCTGGACTCGGCCTTAGCTGCACCATCTTTTGATGCCTTACCCCCAAGTGGCACAAGCGCCACAACCGGCTCTTCCTCCTCCAACGCACCGTCCAACGCCTCTTCTTCAGCAGCCGCCAGGATCTGTTGATTATATATTTCCGAACACTGGCGGTACGTTCTTTCCCATGAGGCAAAGTCGGCACTGGGGAACAGTCGTTCCCAGGTCATGCGTTGGATTTGGGCGGAGTCTTCCACCATCTCCCGGACGAGCTCTTGTTTCTCTTGCTCGGCCTTGTCCGAGAGCTGGAGGCGGCCATAGCCTTTGCGGCCTTTACCTCTTTGTTTTTCCGATCAATCGGCTTGCGTAGGCTGTTGACTCGGAGCAGGGCCTAAGTACAAAGAAAAACAGGCGTCAGTTTCCAGATAAAAAGTTAACAGGCGTCCTAGAACTCAAAAAGCTCAAAAATATACTAAGTATACCTCAGCAAGGACCCCTGAAATTCCATCAAGGTCAAGGGTGCCGGCACCCTTGACCGCCTCCCTGTCAGATGGAGGAACTACTTTAACCATTGACTTGGCTACCTCAACCAAGTCAAGTCCCTGGGGGCCGGCTGCATTAAGCGAAAGGAAAAAACAAGTTAGACCTAATCAAGAAGGAAGCAAGGGTGAGTTTTTACAAGCAAGTGTCCATACATCTAGGCGGCCCCGCCTGGGTTTTTGAAGAAGTGGCCGGCTGCTTCTCAGCCGCCACTGTTTTCCTGGAAGACCCAAGAGAGCTTGCAACAGTCGTCCTCCGGGCCTTGGGGTCCGGCTGTTGCGAGGAAGAAGCCCTTGGAGTGCCAGACTGAAAACAAAAAGAGTTAGTATATGCATAAGACAACTAAAAGGAGAAGAGTTTTCAAAGCTTACCAAGGGTGCCTCCTTGTTGGGGGAGTCGGCATACGACTGCTTCATTAGCGAGACCCGCAGCATGGCCGCCGCAGTCTTAGATGCTGTTATTTTACTCATGGCGTCGGCTGAAAGAAATAAACAGCAAAGTTAGTAAAAATCCCAAGTAAACAAGGCGTGAAAAAACAGAGTATTCGTCAGGCCGGCTACCTCTAGAGCACCGACTGCTGAGGCCACAGGCGGCCAAGAAGTACTCGTCATAGAGCCACTTGAAGCTCGGGACGCAGTTTAGGGGTACTTGCTCTCGTACCCCTGAAGTAGAGTTCACCCTAGTCTCTACTTTGAAGAGTCCTTTGTCTAGGATCTCTTTTTTAGCCTTTGGGGGAACAGGCGGCATGCTGCGGCCGCCTGCGAGAAGAGGCGGATCCCTATTCCACTTGTTAAAGCGTTTGTTCAGCTCCGTGTCTGAACTCTCGATAATAAGAAAGGTGTTCCGCCAATCCTTCCATTTGTTTGCCTTACCTCTCGTCATGAGGTAACCCCTATGGCTTGTTAATTGATACCAGCCGGTACCTCCCGACTTAGGGGTCCGGCTGAGATAGTTCATGTGGGCGAAAGCCTCAAAACTTGGCTCCACCCCGTTCAGTTCGCACCCGGCCACATAGCCGAGTACGTTTACCCAAGAGTTGGGGGCTAACTGCCATAACCCCAGATCATACCCATCTAAAATCCGCTGAACAGCCGGATGTAATGGGAAGCGCAGTCCAGCTTTGATGGCCGCCACATAGCAGCCAAAGCAGCCGTCACCATAGCTGGTACCAGCCGGCCAGACGACAGTATCTTCTGGATCCGGCACAAACAGTAAAAACTCCGGGCCCATTTTGTGGTTAGCAATAAAGCTCGCCACGTTGTCTCGCATGGTTGCAATCCGGCCCCGAGGTACCCTGCAGTAGTAGGGGGCGTTTTCCTCTCTGTAAGAGGCGGACGGCTCTGCCCAATTATCCCCCTTCTCAACTGCATGAGAACGTCTCGCCTCTTGTAGGCGGCTATGTTTTTCTTCTGAGCCAGAAGAACTGTGGCCAGAAGAGCTGGATTCGGACTCGTCCCCTGCCGAGTCCGAAGAGGACGACTCCTCCCCTCTCCTAGAGGGGCCCGCCTCCTCTCCCTTAGAAGGAGCAGAAGGAAAATTAGACATGTCCACGGTAAGATGGGAAGGGAACACCTTGGTCCCTCTCTCAGAACTGTCAGCTTGACAGTCGCCTCGTTCTACATCTGGCGCCTGGTCAGATGTTTCACTAAGGAGCACCCTTTGGGAGGAGCCGTCTGAGTTTGATATCATAGCAGTCTTTTTTGTTCTGGCCATCACGTTCTGCATAGACACAGATACAGTCGGACTTTGTATAAAGGGCAAAGATGGGTCCAGAAAAGGGCAGGCGGCACTCCTAGTCCTAGATTCAGCCGTCCCCGGTGACCGGCTGATCACTAACTTAGGGCGTGTCGTGTGCTTCCATGGTGCCATTTCAAAAAATAAAAAGAAAATTAAGAGTAAGAGAACTGAGTTACCTGAACGAGTGACGGTTGATGAAGTCCTGGAAGTTCGGGTCAGTCGGCTTGTCAGAACAGGCGGTAGGCAGAAAAAGTCCAAAATGTCAGAGCAAGTTCAGGGGTCCGAATGTTCTCGCAAAGTTCTCAAATGTGAAAATGACCGAAGTCAGCACTTCTTTTTATAGGCAAAGTGAGAAGGCGAAGGGTCGCTTCCAAATTCAAAATTTGGGCGGGAAAATCTCTCGGCCGTTTGCAAGGTGACACCTGTAACAGGCCGTCGCCTGTCACCGTGCGACATCTGTCACAGGCGACCCGTGACCAGTCACGTGCCACCTGTGAGGGGCAAATGATTAGGGGATTTTTATCCACCAATCACCGTCTGACAAGTGGACCAACCAGGTTCCGCCACGTGTCCTTCACGAAGGCCAACAGGAGCTTGCCACGTGTCAATCACAGATACGTCCTCTACGGACCACTTTAGACACGCCACGTGTCCACCCATGCCAAATGGGACAACCGGCCATCAAGGCCCAATTCAGTCTAGAGGCCCGATCAGCCCTAGGTTTACCTTAAACCTAGAGAGTTGCACGCTTCTCAAGGCTATAAATACTCGATTAATCCTCATTAATCACGGATTTTGAATAATCAAGAGATCAAGCAGAGAAGAACAGAGTTATTAACAACCGGCTAATCTCGCTAACAACGCAGATTACCAACACTAAGCACTCTCACCTAGAGAGATCTCATTACTTTAATTTCTGTATTGATTACTCCTTAATCGGGTACTAACTTGACCGTTGGAGGCGGAGCTCTCAGGAGTCTCCGTTATTTTGCAGGTACAGGCGTCCGGTTCCAGTCTCGGAATTGTAACTCTCCCGCAGGACATCAGAAAACCCCGAAACAGTTATCACGACCAATACAATAGCAAGACAGCAACAAATCGGTTATTTTCAGAGACGTGTGCTCGACGATGCAAGATACACGTTTCTTAACTTTTTTATCTGTTTCAACTAATGCTAGTTTGCAGGTATCGGCGTTACAAGAGTGATTTAGGAACGCAGAACGTTTGGAATCATTCTCCGTCCCTATCGCTACTTTGACTTTTGTTTTCGAAACTTGCGTTTCTCCAAGCTCAGTCAAAGTGGGGGCTTCTGTAGACACCCAAATCTGTCTCCCCAAAACCAAACCCGGTGATGAGTACCTTTCACGTCGAATCATAATAGAAAGAAGTGAAAGTGTGGAAAGTCTAGTGTTGCGGATAGTTTTAATTTCTTTTCTTTTCTCTTTGTTTTTTGAAAACCTATTTTAAGAAAACAGCCAATCCAGTTTGGTTGGTCCATGATATGGGTCCAATAGTAGTGTAGTTGGATGGGGCTTGAAAAGAGCTTTCCAACGATATATTATAAGCCCAATTCCGATGAATATTGAGGAAGTTATGACCAAATTACTAAACTGGGCCTAGTTTGAGCCTTATATGCGGCCCAATGATCTATGGGAGGGCCTAATACGGATTTATCATTCCTAATGCAATAAGGAATGGTTTTAGTCTTCTAGATTCTTCTAGAAGGTTCTTTTCATTCCTAATTCAATTAGCATTGATAAATTGACTTTTGTTGACTTTTTAGAGTTTTAATCAGAAGAATGTTTTTGAGGAAAATACGATTTTATCCTCCTGTACGGTTAAATTTTATCTGATTTTAGAAAACACGTCAAAAAACTTGATTAGCGCCTAACGCCAGCATTAGCGCCTGGCCTAAGATTGGCGCCTGGCGCTAGCATTAGCGTCTAGCGCTAATTCCGTTTTTTCGCGTCAAAACTCTTGTTCGATTTTCTATCTTTTTGGCTGATTTTCTCTATAAATAGTCTCCTAAAAACTCCGTTTTCAATAACCAATTCTCATCTACAATCATCAATTTCTTAATTTTCTAACTCTTCTCTCTTAAAGCTAGAAACTTTTCTCTCTTTCCCTTGAAGTTACTAACGTGTGTATTTTGTTATTAGAAAGAGGTACGAGGCATCCAAGTAAGTTCTTTAAAGGTTTTTATTGTTATTATGATGTAGAAATCATGCTTAGGTTGCTATTATGATTCCTAGCGTCATGTTAGGTTTTTTTTTATCTTCCTAGTATCATATCTAGGGTAACTTTAATATCAAGTATGATTAAAAGTATGATGCCTTTTATGTTCTTCCTAATATTTATGATTGTTAATATCATGTTAGGGTTAAAGATTTGATTTTTATTACTTAGTGACATGCTAGGGTTTGTTATTAATCTTGTTAGTATCATGCCTAGGATCTTGCTATTAATATGCTTTAACATGGATATTATGATTATAATTGTTATGATGATAATTTTTTATGATTATAATTGTTATAATAATTGATTGTTATTATGTTGCTTGATGATTATTTATTTCTTGATCACACCTTTTATGCATGTTTAAAGGGAATTAGTACTTGTAATTACGCTTAATAAGATAATTAATAATCTTGTTTAGGGTTAATTTGATTATAATTCAAGTAATCGCCAATAATAGTTTATTTGTGCATTAATATTCAACCAACATAGATTAAACAGGTTTAGGGTTAATCCTATTGATTGTATGTTAGTAAGAAAGCGCACATGAATACGATCAGACTAAAGTAGAGGCCTATTATTAGGGCAGGTTCAATCTCTTTTAGGTTGGATTTGTACCTTCATCCCCGAACTACCAGTCATGGTTCAAGACCTATTGGAGTTGACGATCTCCTGGATCGTTAAGAGGTGTAACCTTCACCCTGTGAACGGTTTACAAGTTCCTAAAACTTGTTGGCGACTCTTTTGCTCTATCTTCTTTCCCTTTGGACGCCACCGTACTTTAGTGTATGATCATAGTGGGGTTCAAGTTTGGGATAACGTTTGAAATATTCCCTACACAAGCATATTCACAACATGCTTTAACGTAGGCACACTTCGAACGACGCCTACAATTTGGCGACTCCACTGGGGAGGATTCTTGGTTATTTATCGATTTGAGTGATCGGTATTTAATTAAGATGAGTGGATGAGACTTGAAAGATTCTTGAATTGTTTTCCTGCGATTTAATTGGCATTGTCACATATGCATATGCTTTTTAGGTTACCTTTTTTTTCCACAATAGTACGTGTTCTACGTATGTGGCTAGCCCGGGGGATTTAAGCTCTATCAACCCAAAAACACTCATAGCAATAAGGATTCATCCGAGTTTTTAAATCCAACCAAACCAAGGAGTCGAGTTCGATTTATGTGCTTATATGTGCCCGTTGGCATACACTGTGATCAAGAATCTTTCAAGCATTACCCCAAACTTGAATCCCACTGTGATCATACACTAAAGTATTGTGGCGTCCAAAGGGAAAGAAGATAGAGCAAAAGAGTCGCCAACAAGTTTTAGGAACTTGTAAACCGTTCACGAGGTGAAGTTTACACCCCTTAACGATCCAGGAGATCGTCAACTCCAATAGGTCTGGAACCATGACTGGTAGTTCGGGGATGAAGGTACAAATCCAACCTAAAAGAGATTGAACCTGCCCTAATAATAGGCCTCTACTTTATTCTAATCGTATTTATGTGCGCTTTCTGACTAACATGCAATCAATAGGTATACCCTAAACCTGTTTATCTATGTTGGTTGAATATTAATGAATAACAAAACTATTATTGGCGATCACTTGAATTATAATCAAATTAACCCTAAATAAGATTATTAATTATCTTATTAAACGTGATTACAAGTACCAATTCCTTTAAACATGCATAAAAGGTGTGATCAAACAATAAATAATAAATATAATCAAGCAACATAATAATAATCATAAATCATAACAATTATAACAATAATCATAATAATAATTATAATCAATAATCATATTAAAGCATAATAATAACAGCAAGACCCTAGGCATGATACTAACAAGATTAATAACAAACCCTAGCATGTCACTAAGCAATAAAAATCAAATCTTTAGCCCTAACATGATACTAATATAATGCATCTTACTTTTAATCATACTTGATATTAAAGTTACCCTATACATGATACTAGGAAGATCATAATAACAACCTAAGCATGATTACTATATCATAATAACAATGCAAACAAATAAAGTACTTACTTGGATGCGTCGTACCTCTTTCTAATAACAAAATACACACGTTGTTAACTTCAAGGAAAATAATAAAAAAAATAATTAAATTAAATAATTGAAATAAATATTAGGGACCAAACCCTTAGAAATTAAAACCTTTCACGTCTAGGGCGAAGGCAACTTCGAATTAGGCTAGGTGCTTCTTGGTCTTGTGAATGCGGAATTTTGTTTGAAGGTTGGTTTAGAAAAGAATAAGCTTTAGCTTCAAGATTAAGAAGAGAATTAGATAATTGATAATTGTAGATTGTAGCTGAATAAAAACGGAGATTTTAGGAGGCTATTTATAGAGAAAATCAGCCAAAAAGATAGAAAAACAAATCAGAGTTTCGACGTGAAAAAACAAAATTAGCGCCAGGCGCCAGGCGCTAATGACTGGCGTTAGGCGCTGATTATATTTTTTACGCGTTTTCTAAAATCAGATAAAATTTGGCCGTATAGAGGGAAAAATCGTATTTTCCTTAAAAACACTCTTTTATTCTAATTAAAACTCTAAAAAGTCAATAAAAGTCAATTTATCAATGTTAATTGAATTAGGAATGAAAAGAACCTTCTAGAAGAATCTAGAATACTAAAACCAATCCTAATTGCATTAGGAATGATAAATCCATACTAGGCCCTCCTCATGATCATTGGGCCGCATATAAGGCTCAAACCGGGCCCAGTTTAGTAATTTAGCCATAACTTCCTCATTATTCATCGGAATTAGGCTTATAATATATCATTGAAAACTCTTTTCAAGCCCCATCCAACTACACTATTATTGGACCCATATCATGGACCAACCAAAATGTATTGGCTATTTTCTCAAAATAGGTTTTCAAAAACAGAGAGAAAAGAAAAGAAATTAAAACTATCTGCAACACTAGACTTTCCACACTTTCACTTTATTCGATTACGATTCGACGCAAAAGGTACTCATCACCGGGTTTGGTTTTGGGGAGACACAAATCGGTGTCTACACCTACCGCGCATGCTTTATCATCTTTCAAGATAACATTCATTAGAAGAAACGTTGTATACTTTCTTAGCTTCCTAACCTGAGCAATATTCATTGTTTCATGCATCGCATAATGTGCTGACAACATTTATATATCAATGATTTGTAATCATACAAAGCATATCGTTCTTAGCTCCTTGACCTAAGCAACGTTCATTATGCAATAATAACTTCATCTATATACGTGCTTAGCTTTCAGACTTAATTGACGTTCAAGATCGTTTCTTTACACCATATATGATGCTTAGCTCCATGAACTAAGTTCATTCATCTATCGTGTCAAATGATGTAAATGTCCTTAGCCTCCTAGCCTAAGAACATGCATCATGCATACATTATTTTCAAGACAAGCAATTCAATCCATACGATTCATTTCGTCTTGCTCAAGGAGGAAATTCAAAACCTCTTCCCTTTTTCATTATTTTCTTTTAGGGAAGTTCAAAAACTTTTTCAAAATTTTTATTGAGGGAAGTTCCAAAACAAAACTTCATTTTTCACGTATTTCTTTTTCGGGAAAAAGTCAGTACCTTCCACTCGTTTCATGACAAAAATTGACGGAAAATTTTTGCTTTTGCGTCTTCGTTTGCTTGTGTCTGCACACACACATATACACACACAATCATAAGTCATACACATGTCATGTCACATCAAGTCAAACTTGGTCAAGTCAGTGGTCAAGTCAATCACAATATATACGAGTCCATTGGCAAATTTATTTTTGCAGGTCTCATCTACAGCCCACGTTTGGGGACAAGCAAACCAACTACAACCCACGTCCGGGGACAAGCGGACCATCTACAGCCCACGTCCGGGTACAAGCAGGCCATCTACAGCCCACGTCCGGGGACAAGCAGACCATCTACAGCCCACGTCCGGGGACAAGCGAACCATCTACAGCCCACATCCGGGGACAAGCAGACCATCTACAGCCCACGTTCGGGGACAAGAGAACCATTTACATCCCACGTTCGGGGACAAGAGAACCATTTACATCCCACGTTCGGGGACAAGCGAACCAACTACAGCCCACATCCGGGGACAAGCGGACCATCTACAGCCCACGTTCGGGGACAATCGAACCACCATCATTTCATGACGCAAGGTTCTCGATACACATAGACTTGCAATCTCATCATCTGTCGACTTTCCTCAACCATGGAAAGTATTATTCGGTGGATTTCTTCAAGCATAGAAAACCGCCAAATTCCTTTGTCGACTTTCCTCAAGCATGGAAAGCATTATCGGTGGATTTATTCAAGCATAGAAAAACCCCAAAATCATATGTCGACTTTCCTCAAGCATGGAAAGTGTCATCCGGTCGGTTTCTTCAGTCTTAGAAAGCTACCAAACTCATCTGTCAGCTTTCCTTAAGCATGGAAATCATTTCAACAAACTTCATCCGGTGGATTCCTTCAAGCATAGGAAAATACCAAACTCATTTGTCACCGATACACTGGTGTCAGATAAGCGTTCTATCCCTTTACTCTTTTATCTGTGGAATTAACATTTTTTGCAGGTATCGGCATATACAGAGTGATTTAGGATCGTAGAACGTCTTAAATCATTCTCCGTCCCTATCGACTACTTTGACTATCGTTTTTGAAACTGACGTTTCTACAAACTCAGTCAAAGTGGGGGCTTCTGTAGACACCTAAAACTGTCTCCCCAAAACCAAACCTGATGATGAACAACTTTTCACCGTCGTTATTGGTCGGATTGAGTATTTAATCTTGGAGTGCTTAAATCCATACTTTCATTTAATAAACCAACACAACTTCTAGACCATTTCACTAAACCATAACTTATTTTCCTCTTTTCGTGCCTTTAAACCAAAAATAATTCATTTCGTGTCCTTTAAAATCATTCATTTTATGTCCTTTTTATAAAAACGTTTAATCCAGTTTATTTTGGTCCATAATCTGGGTCCAATGATTGAATAGTTGGATGGGGCTTTAAAAGAGCTTTCCAAAGATATATTATAAGCCCAAATCTGAGTTATAACGAATAAGTTATGGCCAAAATATTAAACTAGCCCAAACAGAACCTAAACCCACCTTACCTACGACCCAATGATCATGTGGAGGTCCAAATTATTTAATCTCATTCCTAAAACAATTAGGATCAATTAGAAACTTCTATAAGTTTCTAAAAGATCTTAATTATCCTTTTTGAAAAGATAAGATTAAAGAGTTTAAAATTGAATAAAACTTTTCTTTTTGAAAATCCTATTTCTATCCGAATTGAAAGACGTTCAAAGGTAGTCAGATATAATTTTTGTGCCTCATATTTTTATCCAAATCTTATATGGTTGGATAGCCCTTGAAATTTTCTTTGCAATCATATATTATGATATCAATTCCGAGCTATAACGGAAAAGATATGAATAAATTATCAAACTGTATCCAAAACTGACGCCGTCTCACTATTTCGGCCATATCTTTTATTCTATAAAATATTTTAATCTGATTCAAGAGCTTTCCAACGATATCTTATTCATCTTATTCTGATTTTTGGATCAAAAGATATGATAAAAACAAAAACCACAAAAACTGCAGTCTATCGAGTTTTATTCCGATTTAATTCGCATCTTATCTTGTTTTTTCGACCCCTCTTTTTTCTCTATAAATAGAGGTCATATCACCCCTTTTCCAATCATCAACAATCTTGATCACAAAATATTATCTTCTCCCTCTTTAGCCTAAACACTAGCCTCCCCATTCTTTCACTATTTCTTCATTTAAGCACTCCAAGGAGTCCATATAATACCTGAAGTTCTATACTTTAACCAAGGAGTGATAGGTAGAATTAACTGAGGGTTTGGACCAAATCAACTCTACTTTTAATTTAATTTAATTTTCAATTTGATTTATATTTTATTGAAGTTACTAACAATTTATTCATGATGTAGCAATTTAAAGGAACGCGCGGAATGTGAGTAATTAATTAATTTAATTACTCTTATTTTAATTTATATTGATCGTATCATGATTAGGTTATTTTATATTTTATTTGAATAACATTATTATTGTTAAATTGCTTCCAATATTAATGTTTATTCTTTTATTATTATGATCACCATATTGCATGTTTAAAGGGAATATGTAATTGAAAATCAACTAATAAGATAATTTGGACAACCGGTTTAGGTTACTTTTAAATCTTGTTATTAATTCAAGTGATCACTGATATTTTAGAATTAAATGTTGCATTAATATTCAACCAATTTAGCATAATAATAGTTTGGAGCAAATTGAATTTTTTGTTTGTATGCCTTTGAGATCGCAAGAATCACTTTTCATAATAAGAATCGAGTAGAGGCCAATACGGGCGAATGTGACTCCATGACTCACTTCGTACCATCATCCCCGATCCTCCTTTCGTGGTTTCGAACCATATGG
The DNA here is from genome assembly GCF_001683475.1 of Chenopodium quinoa. Classification (NCBI taxonomy): domain Eukaryota; kingdom Viridiplantae; phylum Streptophyta; class Magnoliopsida; order Caryophyllales; family Amaranthaceae; genus Chenopodium; species Chenopodium quinoa. Next base: position 1,513,215 of record NW_018743937.1, read on the forward strand.
AGTTAGTAATCTCATGGATTATGAATGGGGTGTAACCTTCACGGGTCAATCGTTGTCCCTTTATCGTGGTTGCCTTTTATGATCCGTGAACGGTTTACAAGTTCCTTAAAAACTTATTGGCGGCTCCCTACTTTCCTTGTCCCTAATCGTATATGTCAATTCCCACTTCCTATGAGTGCCAAGCATATTCACCACATGCTTTAATGTAGGCGCACTTCGAACGACGCCTACAGGTACCATATCTTAAGAAACAACGCACAAATCAATCACTCAACGAGCTGACCTATGACATCGTCCTCCCAACATTTTGTTGGCGATATGGGTGGGATTATTGTTATTGATTTCGGGATAGAAGCCTAGTGTTGGCAGCCCCTAGTCAAAGAGCCAATCCCCAATGTTTAAGTGTGCTATACTTATACATGATGCAATGTTGCTTGTTTGGTTTTTACTTTTGTGCAAAAGGAAGATATTATGCGTTCAAGTCTCGCTCTCTAACTAGAGATTATCCAAGTTAGTTCTCGTTACAACCCATAGGCAACCTGGTGTTGGAAACCTTGGGCCATAACTACGAACTAATCGTGTAACCTCTAAGTCCCCAGTGGAGTTGGCACTGTAAGGAGGGTGATCCCATCGTAATGGGTACTCTCCTTAAATGCCCTTGGCCACTTAAAAGCCTAGGACTTTACACTTTTTAGGGTGTATTAGGATTTGAATTCCTGACTGTTTGGGGGACCTTGAATTAGAAATGATTCTATCATACACGCTTTTTTTTGTAAGGAACAAGTAGGAGTCGCCAATGAGTTTTAGGAAAACCCATAAACCTCGTTCACGCCTTTCTCCCAAGTAGAGTTCAAGGGATATTTAGCATGAATCATAAGTTCACCCATGCCCAAATTGGTCTACATAAACCATAAATGAGTTCGGGAGCGAGGGTACCAAGATAACGTTCCCTTTAGAGGGGAAACGGGATCCTAGCCCTAGTGCGGCCTCTACTAGCTCTTCCTTTGCACAATTTCATCACCAAACAATATATGAAATGTGATACCTAAAACTATGTTAATTGGTTTTATTTACACACATCAATTCACGTAGGAATTACATCGTAAGGTCGTTATTCTTATTTAATCAAATTCGTGAAAAGAACAAGAAAATAAACAATATTCGCCTTGGCTTAAGTGATCAACCAACAATAATTTTATTCAATTTTAATCTTTATTTAACAAAAGATACTATGTGAAATTGATTAATTAATTATTTTAAAGGTGATCAAACAACACTAATTAATTAATTAATTAGGGTTCTTTTAAACAAGAAAATAAATGTGATTTAACTAAGTGCTCGGGAATTTACCACTTCTCTTTGCTAGATCTCCGTTTAGAACACTTATGGATTCCTTCTTGTTGGGGAACCTCCACGTAGTAACAAAGTATCAAAAGGGGTGAGTGTTTAGGACAAGAGAGTTAAGAAGCATAAGTTCACAAGTATTCTGCCAGCATTTTAGGTTATTTTCTCCATGTTTAAGCCTTGGATTAGGGTATTATTTATAGGGAATGATTAGGTTTAGGGTTAAGAGCATTCTGCCACAGCAGGTGTCGCGCGCAACTGGATGAGTTGCGCGTGACCATCGCGCGCAAGTGAATAAGCCGTGCGCGGATTACGCGCGCAACTATTTGTCTTGCGCGCAGCTCTATGGTAAGATTCGATTTTTTGATTTTTTGATATTCTGAATCTTTTGCAAGTGCATCTCTAGAAGCTGCGCGGAGTGTCGCGCGCAACTGAATAAGTTGCGCGCGAGTTCCCAGCGCGACTTTATGAGATGCGTGCGACATTTTCCACGGCAACTTTAATTTTAACCTAGGCGATCCTAAATCCGTCATTATTGGGTTTTAAGCACGGGCTTAAGCCTAATTATGATCGGGTTTATTTAATTGGACCTTGTATTGGCCTTGTTCTTTTATTCGGGCTAGTCTTTTGTGTTTTGTGGATTAACCAGTTATCCATAAGTATTCTGCACTTTGATCCAACACGAAGATGGCTTTATTTATCGTCATTGCACTTCCTGTCGGGACAGGAGGCAAAAAGTAGATGTCTACATAACCTTCATCCTGTGAACGGTTTACAAGTTCCTAAAACTTGTTGGCGACTCTTTTGCTCTATCTTCTTTCCCTTTGGACGCCACCGTACTTTAGTGTATGATCACAGTGGGGTTCAAGCTAGGGATAATGCTTGAAATATTCCCTACAAAGACATATTTATAAAGTAAAATCATTATTACTCATTAAATCATTTTATTTTAAAATTTTGTGAAATGAATATAAGTAAAGTGTTGTCTTTTATCTTTCTACTATTAACATATGGTACACATTTATTTATGTTTTCACTTACCTAAATCAATGGTATGTGTAGTAGTAGTAGTAGTTATTATTATTATTATTATTATTGATGATGATGATGATGATGATGATGATGATGATGATGATAGTAGTAGTAGTAATAATAGTAATAATAATAATTATTATTATTATTGATGATGATGATGATGATGAAATCTGCTCTGCTCGGCTCAGCTCTACTAGGCTTGGCTCAACTCTGCTTAGCTCGGCTCTTCCACCCTGAAATCTGCTCTAATCTACTGTGCTCTGCTCTGTTCTACCTAGAAGCTCAATAGAACAGGGCCTAAGATTGCAGAGGTGCAAGCGGTAATTTAGGGCATGAAGATTGCTAGACACAAGGGAATGAGCTGCATTGGGATCGAGAGTGATAATCTTGTGGTGATTGAGGCAATGAGGAAGCGTTTGTATGACTCCAGTTCTTTTCATCTAGATTTTTTTTTATTCTAATTTCCAGTCATGGGAGTTTGCAAATTTCCAGTCATGGGAGTTTGGGCAACGGGTGTGGAGTGATGTAAGCCCTCCTCGCATTTTGGAAATTTCTTCGGTTGATCTAGATGTTTTTTTTTTTAAGTATTAAAGTTGTCACTTCTAAAGTTATTCACTAACACTTTTTCGTTTTACACATAACACTAACCAACTCATACAATTTTACACTTGCTAGTCTGCAACTGCATTTATAATAAAATGTAGGTCACCGTCAACTAATGTTAAAACCGCAAAGGTAACACTAACTATACAATTGCATAGTTCACACTTCACACGACACTATTAATTTGCCATAATGGTCACAACAAAAGAATCACCTTAACCACATTTTTTTTTTCGAGGAAAACTCATCCTAAACATGATAACTTGTGATTGACTTATGTTACCATACTTTCCTTTTGTTTGTTGTAAACTCAGTTTTATTAATATAATTTCAGTCGTTTTCAGAATTTTTTATAAAAAAAAACTTGCAAACAAATTATACAAACCTTTTTTTTTTACGAGACAAATTATTGATGTGTCTAATTTATATAGTATTTTACCCCCGTCCCTTGGTTATAATTAGTAGTGTTTCTGGCTCTTTAGAGCAACTTTTATTACTAATTGATGGTTTCTAGTGTTTTGTAGTTTTGCTTGAGTTATGTAGGAAATTGCACTTTTGGAGCTTTTTCCCGGGTTTTAATGAAGCAACTACAAACTCTAGAGGAGCGCGACAATCTTTGAATCCCAGGACCAGTTAGAGCTGGTGATTAAGGGCTCGATATATATGATACCGGGGCATTTGGACCAAGTATTCAAGACCCGAAGAGAAAATCCGGATTGGGCCAAAGAATCAATCTCAATCGAAGTCCAAGCCTCGAAGAAGTAACCGGGCCCGATCGGGCAAGCTTACGCCCGATCGGGCGGGCGTGTAGTCGAGTGTTGCTATCAAGGCGCGCCCGATCGGGTGAGAATTAGCTCGATCGGGCGTAGCTGCTCAGAAGAGGTGCAAAGAAAAAGGCGGGCCCGATCGGGCGCGTGTTTCTAAGAGACCTGATTTTCCGAATTCTTAGTTTCTAATTAGGATTGTTTTTTAGTTTGTTTAAGTACGATTTTAGTACTTGATTTTTGTTTACCTTTTTACTTAGACTTTCTCTCTCTACTTAGATTATTTTCTCTCTCTAGAATTCTCTCAACTCTTATTCTTGACTCAACTTTGTAGTTCCATTGATTTTGGTAATGATTTCTTCTATATTAGTTTCAGCAATTTTATTCCTTTATTCTCTTATGGCTTATTTAATTGCTTTATTTAGTTTAGATTTAATTATGTGTGAGTAGTTTTATTTCTAGGGTTTATGGGGATCCAATAAATAATATGAAGGGGTAATTTATGATTGTTGATTATCAATGCTTAATTATTTTCCCATTGATTGATTTAATGTTATGCAATTAGATTAGGCCTGGTTTAATTTTATGATTTTAGCAATATTGATTCGAGATGAGAATTGATGTTTTAGTTTCAATAGGCGGACTAATTTATAAATGGTTAAGTCGAGATTCGAGAGATGAGATTTAGTACCGGTAAATTAACTCTGTGACAGGGTAAAGTTGTATCCCCTAATCAAAAGTAATTCCTTAATCCTCTAACTAATGTAGATAGGGAAGTAGGGTCGAATCCATATAGAAACGAGTCTTTCTATTCCTAATCAATTAAAGTAATCTAAATTATAAAGTAACCAATATGTGAATTTGAATATGAAACTAAACAACGAAGATTAAGAATAAGGAGAAAATAATATATAAAATGATCTAGGGCATAGGTTCACCAATAAATAATATTCCAGGGTAGAACATAATAATCATTCATCAATGCATACATTAATCAGATCATAAAGGGCTTTCGCTACGTATTATAATCACACAATTAATTTACCGGTATTAAATATCATCTTTCGAATCTCGACTTACAATTTATAAATTAACCTGCCTATTGAAACAAGACCTAAACATCAATTCTCATATGTCGAATCTCGATTCAATATTGTTAAACTCATGCATAAAAGATCTGCGTAAATCTAGTCACAGAGCATTAAATCAATCAATAGAAAATTAATCTAGCATTGACAATCAACAACAATAAATTACCCCTTCATATTATTTATGGATCCCCATAAACCCTAGAAATAGAACTACTCGCTCATAATAAAAATTAAACTAATCAAAGAAATAAAATAAGACATGATCAAAAGAATAAAATAAACAACTAAGATTAAGAGAAGAGAAATTGTTACCAAAATAAATCTGGAATTAAGAATAAAATTAAGAACAAAGCATAAGAGAGAGAAACTAATCTAAAAGCTAAGTATAGAGAGAAAATCTAAGAAATAATTAAGAAAGAGTAAAATAAGGTAAAGAAAAGGGTACTAAACTCGTTTTACGGAGAAGTATTTATACTCCGTAAGAATCCTAAACTAAAAAAAAACTTAAACGACGCTAATCGTCTCCGATCGGGGGCGCCTTTTTCCATTAGGTACGTTTCTCGCGCCTGGCCGGGCGCGTCTTCGGGCGCCATCCTTTGTTTCCCTCGCCCGACCGGGCGCGCCTCCGGGCGCTAGCCTCTTTGGCCGGGCGGCTCTCTTGAGCCACTGTTTGGACTACGATTGGGCTCCAATTCTTCGGGCCAATCTGGATTTCCTCTTCAGGTCTTGAATACTCGGTCCAAAAGCCCCGGTATCACATATACCGAGCCCTTAATCACCGGTTCGATGGCTCTGACTGGCACTGGGCTATAGAAACTGTTCGTGCTTTTTCAATGCTCGTGATTGCTCCACAATATATCGGGAAAATGCTCCAAAAGTGCAAATCCCTGCAAAAGTCAACCAAATCTACGAAAACACTAGAAAACACCAATTAGTAATAAAAAGTGGCTCTAAAGAGCCAAAAACACTACTAATTATGACCAAGGGACGGGGGAAAATACTATATAAAATAGACACATCAAACTCCCCCAAGCCAAACCTTTGCTTGTCCCTAAGCAAAGATCTCATCAATGAATAAATAAATATGCTTCACCCCAAAAAGTAAAAATCAAGCACAACCAATTCAGGGTAAATCAAATAAACATGCTTCAAAATTAACCAATCAAATCCATCCAATTACCTTTCCTCCCTAACGATTGTCAAATAGAGAAAACCACAAGAGCATATAGAATTCAAGACTAGTGCTCACACACTCAGCTCTCATTTATGTGGCGAGTAAAAGATGTACTCGATCGCTCTCCAACCAACCCCTTTATTTGTGAACAATGCCCTCTCAACTCACACTCTCGTGTGTATAAAAAGATGTACGCTCAACCTACTAGTCAACTCGAAATTTGTCAAATCATAACTTGCATTGATAAACAACACTTTCACATTCATACAACTCTATGCACAAAGGTCGGAAGGTCCTTAAAGCTTGTAATGTAAGGCTAGGGTAAAGGGTAGGAATCATTTGGGAACAAGTGAGAGAAAAGCTATGCTTAAGGGAGCAAATCCTAGTAAAACCCATGATCAAAATAAATAATGATCAACATCTCCTACATAACCAACTCTAACAAAAATCCACCAAATATACTCCAATCATAATAAACAATCCCAACTCTTACAATTTCACTCATAAGATATAATAATAAAGAACTGGAGTGAATAAACAAACTTTGTTTTCCAAACTTGAATTTTTCATAGAAGCTCATTTTTTCCTCTTCCTTTGATTAACCTCCAACTAGAACATTTGAACATTGAACACTTTTTTTTCTTTTTTTTTTCTTTTTTATTGAAGTTCACTTTTTTTTTTCTTTTTTTTTTTTTGAACTTCTCTCTTTTTTTATATCATCATGCTTTATTTTTGTTTTCTCAAGAAAATATAACTTTCAAACTCATCAAAAATAAACATGATCAAAAACAAAACAACTTCTCAGATCCCACCCAAATTGTGCAAATAATAAGCACACTACAAACTCCCTTACCTCACTAACTAATAGCTCCCCCAAGCCAAGCTTGGGACTAGTAACCAATGGGGCAAAATAGGCTTGTAATGTGGCTAATAAACAACAAAAAGTCAAGGCAACAACATGGGTAGCAAGAAGGGAACAAATGTATCTACAATCATCTGGAGGTTACCTAAAAGAATGAACGCCTTCGTCCTCCTCAATGTGCATAATAATGAATCATATAAACATTACTTATAGTTGCAAACCAATACTCAAATTCATTGACATACCAGGAACTAACACACATTCCTAACCAAATCAACTAGTCAAGCACTATATTCACAAGTAGTTGGGAAAAATTGACGCATGTTAAGGTTTCAAGGCAATCAAACATCAAATCATGATCAACTAATCCGCAATGCTTATCATCATATACCAGGAATCAAAACAATTTTTCTCAAGTAAGGGGCATAGGGAAGCATGATTTACAATTCATTGGAACGTATTTTTGGAATTTTTTTTTATTTTTCCATATATAAGAAAGCAATAAAACTAACCTAGAAAGCAATAAATCTAAACTAAAAAAAACATATCAAAAATAAAAGAAAAAAGAAAAAGAAAGATACCAAATCCAAAATCTCCCCCAAGCCAGAATCAGACAATGTCCTCACTGGCCCGGGAACTAGCCCAGCATAACTAGTCCTGATCATCCTCATCCATGGAGTCAAACCCTGCACCTCCACTGCCACCTGCACCAGAAGAGCTACCACCAAAATAATCAACATGAAGACTCCCCCCGCCGGTCCCCCGAAAGGAATGTCCTGGTCGTACCCATGGAAGGAAGAATAGTCAGTATAAATGCCATGGGCGGTGGGATCCATATCGTATCCCTGAGGTGGAGGCTGAAACCAGTCAGGGTAAATAGCATCGTCGGGAATGTTGCCTCGACGAGTATAATCATCGTACATAGGGTAGAGAGCTCTACCCTGGTTCCTCTCCAGGTACCCTAACCTCTAGTCTATGGAGCCTACCATCCTCCTAAGGTCAGTGTGGGAATGCTCGATACGGCCTAAAGCCTGACCTATACTCTGAAGGTCCCAAACTGGGTCAAAGTCAACATGGGGGACGGAGTGAGACATGCGAGGTGGAGAATATGCTACCTCGGGCTGAGGCTGAGGTTGAGGCTGGGGTGGTGGAACTGGTGGTGCTTGACCCCTAGCGTTGGCAACTAAAAGGTCATATGTGTAAGATGCTTGCCCGGGGGGAAAGGCGGTCAAGTCAGGACTAGGTAGGGAAAAGATGGGCAAAGGCTGCTCGGTCCCAGTCCTAATACACCAGTAGGGTGTCTGCTCACAGTCCGGTCGTACCCACCCCAACTCCTCAAAATACCTAGCAGTCATATAGGTATCCGGTCCACAGTTGGTCAGTTGGTGGGGTCCACCCTCAACAAAATCGGCCTTTTTCACTGCTATTCTAGTGATAAGGCCTCCTATACGAATGGGGGTGCGAGATTGGGTACTGGCTATGGCATGTCTGATCAGATGGTGAATGATGTACCTACCTATGTTCAATTTCCCAAACCCATGCACATAGTGTCCTATAATAGCTAGTTTGTTGGTTTGGGCATTATGGGGCTTATTCCTACCCAGAAAACACAAACCTGTAAATCTTTGCCAGATTTTTGGAATAGGGTGATGGATAGGTTTTGTACTAGCATGTTGGAGGTCGGGAGTAGGCAAACCAGTCAGAACATGATAAATAAAACCCATTTTGTAATCACCATGCCATTGGAATGGTAATTTAGAATTCAATTTAAACAATTTACAAAATTCCACAAATGTTAAACTAATATTCCTATTGTTCAACCTAAAAATTAAATTCGGTCCATTTCTACTATTTATAACTTTCAAAGAAGACAAGAATTCACAAGTTAATTCACGGTATGTAGGATAGTGCATATCAACGAATTTTCTCATGCCTATGTCATTTAAAAATCGTTTAACAAAATCAAACAAACCATACGATTCTAAAGTAGGGCGGTGTAACCACCGTGAAGGAATTACCTCGCGCCTGGCTAAGTGTTATAGCCGCTCCTTTTGCTCCTGGCTAGCAATACGGATCGTTGGTCAGTACGGGAGTTGTGAATCCGGGTCATACTCCTCCCTCGAGCTAGAACTCCTACCGAAAATAGATCGAGCCCTCTTTGAAGCCATGGTAAAAATGGGTATGAAAATTAATTTGAATGGAATTCGAAAATTTTGATATAGAAATGTAGAGGATGAAGAGAGGATTAAAAATATGTAAAAATATTTGGATTTGGTTGAGAAATGGAGAAGAAAACTTAGAGAGAAGGTAGAGGATTTAAGTTTTTTGGAGAGAGAAAGTTATGGAGGAAAGAGGTAGAAATGAAAAAAGAACGAAGAAAGAAGAAGAAGAAGGGGGTCGGGTGTGTCGCGCCCGGTCGGGCGGATGTTCGCCCGATCGGGCGATCTGAATTTATTTTCTGTTAGGCTATCGCGCCCGGTCGGGTGGCATTCGCTCAGTCGGGCAATCTAAATGCCCGATTTTCTTCTACTCTCGCGCCCGGTCGGGCGAGGCTTCGCCTGATCGGGCGATCTGATGCTGAAATTTTTGTCCCTTCTCGCGCCTGGTCGGGCGATCAAAGATGTCCGTAAACGTCAATTTTTGCGCCCGGTCTGGCGCCCTTTGCCCGGTCGGGCGAAAAAAACCTCGATTTTTTTAACACAGCTCTTGCGCCCGATCGAGCGAACTTTGCCCGGTCGGGCCCGAGGCTATTTGACGAATTTGTTGCTTTCTTCTTTTCTTCAATTTTTGGCTAACTCTTTTCCTTCAAAACTGTACAAAAACTCATTAAACTCATTAAATTCCCTCATTTCTCCTCTCATAAAAAAAAGAAAGAAAAACTAGTCTAAAAAGCATTAAAAATACGGGTTGCCTCCCGCAAAGCGCTAGTTTATCTAGGTCTCGCACGACCTTCTTACCAAGTACAAGAACTAGGACCCTTGGCCTAACGCTTGGTCGGGCGGTTTCTCACCCGGTCGAGCGGTGTTTAGGCTACGACGCGGCTTCCTGACATATTCTGTGGGACGCCAATTCACCTTATCTGGTAGATCCTCCTTGACTTGGATTGGGGGTTCTTCAATGGTGCGCACTAAAGATCCCTCTTTGATCGAGGTTTGCTTCAAATTGTCATTGCATTTGGCACTTGCAACTCGATCTGGCGGAACACTCACCGTAGGCTCAATTTACACAACTTGCTTGATTGATTCCACCTTTTCGTCCTTAAAGCCAAGATTAACAGTGTAGAGGGCTCTTTCTATTGCATCAACTTCCTTCTGCCATTTGTCTATCTCATCTGAAAGGGATGCAACACAAGATACCGCCTCCAAGGAATCTTTTACAAGAGCTTGGGGCTTGTTAGAATAAATTTGAACCACATTAACACTAAAGCACTTCTCCTCTGTCATGGGGCTTCTAGGGGTATTATTAAGATTAAAAATAATTTTATCGTCCCCTACTGATAGTGTTAATTTTCCAATTCTCACATCTATAATTGTTCCTGCAGTGTTGAGGAATGGTATACCCAAAATGATCGGGGTTTGCACGTCCTCAGCCATATCAAGAACAACAAAATCAACAGGTATATAAAATTTACCTACTCTAACAGAAACGTCCTCTAAAACACCTAAGGGGTATTTGAAAGAACGGTCGGCAATTTGTAGAGTAATATTAGTAGCTTTTAATTTACCCATATTCAATTTGGAACACACAGATAATGGCATGACACTAACGCTAGCACCCAAATCACACAATGCATTATCAATCATTAGATTGCCTATATGACAAGGGATAGAAAAACTACCCGGATCTTTTAATTTCGGTGGAGATTTATTTTGAATTACGGCACTACACTCTGCAGTGAAAGCTACTGTCTCTACCTCACTAATAGACCTTTTTCTTGTCAGTATTTCTTTCATAAATTTTGCATATTGTAGGCGTCATTTGAAGTGCGCCTACGTTAAGCATGTGTGAATATGCTGGCACTCATAGAAAGTGGGAATTGACATAATACGATTAGGGACAAAGCAAAGTAGGGAGCCGCCAACAAGTTTTAAGGAACTTGTTAACCGTTCACGGATCATAAAAGGCAACCACGAATAAGGGACAACGAAGGCAACAACGATTGACCCGTGAAGGTTACACCCCATTCATAATCCATGAGATTACTAACTCCATATGGTTCGGAACCACGAAAGGAGGATCAGGGATGATGGTACGAAATGAGTCATGGAGTCACATTCGCCCGTATTGGCCTCTACTTGATTCTTATAGTGAAAAGTGATTCATGTGATCTCAAAGGCATACAAACAAAATATTCAATTCGCTCCAAACTATTATTAAGCTAAATTGGTTTAATATTAATGCAACATATTATTCTAAAATATTGTGATCACTTGAATTAAATAACAGGATTAAAAAAGAACCTAAACCCGTTGTCCAAATTATCTTATTAGGCGTGATTTTCAATTACATATTCCCATAAAACATGCAATATAGTGATCATAATAATAAATAATAGAACAAACATTAATATTGGAAGCAATTCAACAATAATATCGTTATTCAAATTAAATATAAAATAACCTAATCATGATACTAGCAATAAGAAAATAAAATAAGAGTAATAAAATTAATTAATTACTCACATTCCCCGCGTTCCTTTAAATTGCTACATCATGAATAAATTGTTAGTAACTTCAATAAAAATATAAAGTAAATGGAAATTAAATTAAATTAAAAGTAGAGTTGATTTGGTCCAAACCCTCACCTATCACGCCTTGGTTAAAGTATAGTACTTCAGGTATTGTATGTACTCCTTGGAGTGCTTAGGAGAAGTATTATGAGAGAATAGTGTGGCTAGTGTTTAGGCTAAAAAGGGAGAAGAGAATTATTTTGTGATCAAGCTTGTTGATATTTGAAAAGGGGTGATATGACCTCTATTTATAGGGAAAAAAGAAGGGTCGAAGAATCAAAATAAGATAAGAATTCGAATCGGATAAAACTCTTGCGATAGACAGCAGTTTTTGCGGTTTTTGTTTTTATCATATCTTTTGATCCAGAAATTGGAATAAGATGAATAAGATATCGTTGGAAAGCTATTGAAGTCTACATTCTAACCCAACTAGATTCAGATTAAAATAGCTTGTATAACAAAAGATATATCCGAAATAGTGAGACGGTGTCAGTTTTGGATAGAGTTTGATATCTTATTCATATCTTTTCCATTATAGCTCGGAATTGATATTATAATATATCATTGAAAAGATAATTTCAAGGGATATCCAACCATATAAAATTTGGATAAAACTATGAGGCACGAAAATAATATATGTCTATCTTTGAACGTCTTTCAATTCGGATATAAATAGGATTTTCAAAAAAAGGAGTTTTATTCAATTTCAAACTCATTAATCTTATCTTTTCAAAAAAGGATAATTAAGATCTTTTAGAAACTTATAGAAGATTCTAATTAATCCTAATTGGTTTAGGAATGGGATTAAATAATTTGGACCCTCCACATGATCATTGGGACGTAGGTAAGGTGGGCTTAGGTTCGGTTTGGTTTATTAAATGGAAATATGGATTTAAGCACTCCAAAAATTAAATACTCAACCCGACCAATAATGGCGGCGAAAGGTTGTTCATCATCGGGTTTGGTTTTGGGGAGACATTTTTAGGTGTCTACAGAAGCCCCCACTTTGACTGAGTTTGTAGAAACGTAAGTTTCGAAAACGATAGTCAAAGTAGTCGATAGGGACGGAGAATGATTTAAGACGTTCTGCGATCCTAAATCACTCTGTATACGCCGACACCTGCAGAAAATGTTAATTCCACAGATAAAAGAGTAAAGGGATTGAACGCTTATCTGACACCAGTGTATCGGTGACAAATGAGCTTGGTAGCTTTCTATGCTTGAAGAAATCCACCGGATGACGTTCGTTGAAACGCTTTCAATGCCTGAGGAAAGCCGACTGATGAATTTGGTAGCTTTCTAAGCCTGAAGAAACCTACCGGATGATACTTTCCATGCCTGAGAAAAGCCAAATGATGAATTTGGTGTCATTCTATGCTTGAAGAATTCCACCGATAATGCCTTCCATGCTTGAGGAAAGCCGATTTGGCGGTTTCTATACTTGAAGAAAAATCCACCGGATAATACTTTCCATGCTTTAGGAAAGTCGAAAGATGATGAGATTACAAGTCTCTGTGTATCGAGAACCTTGCGTCATGAAATGATGGTGGTTTGGTTGTCCCCGAACGTGGACTGTAGATGGTCCGCTTGTCCCGGACGTGGGCTGTGGTTGGTTCGCTTGTCCCGAACGTGGGTTGTAGATGGCCCGCTTGTCCCCGGACGTGGGCTGTAAATGGCCCGCTTGTCCCCGGACGTGGGATGTAGATGGACCGCTTGTCCCCGGACGTGGGCTGTAGATGGTCCGCTTGTCCCCGGACGTGGGCTGTAGATGGTCCGCTTGTCCCCGGACGTGGGCTGTAATTGAGACCTGCAAAAATAAATTTGCCAACTGATCCGTAGGCCTGGTTGCCAATGAATGTTGGTTAATATGCATCAATTTGTGCATCTCTACTCTCCATGTGCTTCTGCATATTAACCAACATCGCTCTAATTTCTACAAAGCAGGGTCGGAAGATGAGGAGGGTTGTTGTGGTTGGTTCTTCTGGTTAGCATTGGGATGGTAATATTTCTGTTGTTGTTGTTGTTGTGGCGCCTGTGGTTCTTGTGGTGGTGGATTCTGAACATTAGTACTCCGGTAGGAAAGGTACGGATGATTCCAGTACCCAGGATTGTAGGTGTTGGAGTGTGGGTTATTCTGCCTATAAGCTTGAAAGGAATTAACTTGCTCCACGGAACTCCTGCAATCTTGTTCCCAATGACCTATAATTCCACAATTTTCACAGAAAGCCTCATTAGCATTACTATTTATGGCAGAAACATTAGCTATATTAGCAGTGCTAAGATTATCTAATTTTTGGCAAATAGAGGTCAATTGAGCTTGCAAAAAGGATACGGAGTCAACACTATGCTTCCCCTTGTTAGCAAAGCCTCTAGGATTCCCATATTGGGAATTATGTATCGCCATATCTTCAATAACCAGACCTGCATCATCAACATTAAGATTCATAAACCTCCCACTAGCTGTAGAATCTAAAATTATTCTAGATGAATTTCTAATGCCATTGTAAAAAGCTTGGATTAACTGCCATTGTGCCAAATTATGATGGGGACATTCTCTTTGTAGGTCCTTGAACCTCTCCCAAGCCTCATATAAAGTTTCATCGGCTTCTTGGGCAAAGTTCTAAATTGCACTCCGTAGTACGGCTGTTCTCTCTGCAGGATAATACTTGTTATAAAAATTCAAAACAAGAGTTTCCCAGTCAGTTATACCAAGTGCAGTTCTATTTAAACCATTAAACCATAATTTTTCTTTTCCAGTTAAAGAGAAAGGAAAGAGAATCTCCCTAATTTGGTCTTGTGTGACCCCGGCTTGCCTGATGGTATTACAATACTGACAATAGTCTGCAATGTGAAGATTTGAGTCTTCACCCTTGGCTCCACTAAATTGCTTCCTCTCTATCATCGTTATAAATTGGGGTTTAATCTCAAATTGTACCCCATCAAGAGCCGGAGTGGGAGTGAGATGTGGAAAATCTGTAAACTTTGGTTGTGAGTAATCACTAAGCTTCTTTAGAGTCGTCATCTCTGATTCTAGATCTGAGGATACCTCTGAATCGCTAGAACCAGTTGGAGGATCTCGGTGATTATTATTATCACCAGAATCCGCCAAAATTTGCTTGTAAAGGTTCTTCTGTCTATGGAAGGATCGTTCGATCTCAGGATCGAATGGGATGTACCCTCATCCGGAACACCTGGGCATAAAAATAATAAAAAAAAAAAAAAAAACTAAAAGCAAATATGAGATTTGCCTCAAAGAACTAACGTTCTCTGAGACAAGAGAAATAACCTAGACTACAAAAATAATCATAAACAAAAATAAAACCGTTTCCCGGCAACGGCGCCAAATTTTGACAGGGTAAAGTCGTATCCCCTAATCAAAAGTAATTCCTTAATCCTCTAACTAATGTAGATAGGGAAGTAGGGTTGAATCCACAGAGAAACGAGTCTTTCTATTCCTAATCAATTAAAGTAATCTAAATATAAAGTAACCAATATGTGAATTTGAATATGAAACTAAACTACGAAGATTAAGAATAAGGAGAAAATAATATATAAAAGGATCTAGGGCATAGGTTCACCAATAAATAATATTCCAGGGTAGAACATAATAATCATTCATCAATGCATACATTAATCAGATCATAAAGGGCTTTCGCTACGTATTACAATCACACAATTAATTTACCGGTATTAAATCTCATCTTTCGAATCTCGACTTAACCATTTATAAATTAACCTGCCTATTGAAACTAGCCCTAAACATCAATTCTCATCTGTCGAATCTCGAATCAATATTGTTAAACTCATGCATAAAAGATCTGCGCAAATCTAGTCACAGAGCATTAAATCAATCAATAGGAAATTAATCTAGCATTGACAATCAACAACAATAAATTACCCCTTCATATTATTTAGGAATGGAAAATTTGAGTTTTACCACCAAAAAATTTCAACAAATTGTTTTTTACCACCTACTAATATTTAAAAAAAAAATTTACCACAAAAAAAAAATTAAAGTTGTTTTTTTACCACCTTTACCCAATTCCGGTGACTGAAAAGTATTGTGGGGCCCACTCTTTTTAATTTCCCTCCAATTTTATTTCCACCCACCCCGATTTATTTCTTCTCTTGATTAACCCCAACCAACTTCATTTAATTCCTCTAACTTTCTCACCTTCCTCTCATTTAGTTCTCTGAATTTCACTCCTCTTCTCACTCTTCTGACCCTAATTTTTTTTTCCCATTTGAATTTTGTTGTTTCTGTTGGAGTAACGAAGAGGTGGCACCACAGAAACCTTACAACTCAGCTTCAATTCGTCACTTTCAACAAGGGGGGGACCTAAAGTGTTGGACTTTATTGACATAGATTCGAGATTCTGACAAAGCAAGGTACTTTTAGCATATTTTTGCATCTTTACTGTAGTTAGTGTGTCTGATTGTGGTGTAATTGTTGATTTTATATGCTAAATTTGGGGTGTTGTGGACTTTGTGTTGATTTACCCTAAAATTCGAATCTTAGACATGTGTGGATGAATTATGTTGTGATTACTGAATAATTAAAAATTAGGGTTATAAATTGTTGGTATGTGGATTTACCATTGAGACTGTGGTCAAGCTTTGACCTGATTGATAATTAAGTGTTTAAAGACTTGTTTGCATTGAACATTTTGTAAAATATCAGTTACATTAATTAATAAATTATTTGGGACTAAATTGAGTTATGTCATGTTTATGTGTTGTGTGTGTAGCAGAATGAACAAAGTCCAACTTAAACTGACATTGGGTGGTGCTTTTATACCTTCTTTAATTGGGAAAAAAAAGAAAAAGAGGCTATTAAGCTGGGATGGGGGATGGGTATACTGGAAGAAAAATGTGAATCCCTCCAAGATTGATGTGCATTTTATAAGAGAAGCTGTTGTCCATGGGTTTGTGTCTGTTAATGTATAAGTCCCTACTAAGTTTAGTTGCTGGTATAGACAAAAGGGGAGGACATTTACAACTGGTAAAAGGGAGTTGGTGAACAGTGAAGAGATAAAAGGATTGTTAGATACAGTGAACAGGGAGGGAGTTATTGAGGTGTTTGTCACAAGTGGGGAACCAATCCAGGCCACTCCCAATACACCTTTTCATATATATGATGGGAATGCTTTCAGTGAAAAAGAAAGAAATAAGTTGAGAAAAGATCCATTTGTGCCCAAATTAAAGCCCAACCCAGTTACTTCTAGCCCAACACTAAAGGCCCCTACTGAAGAACCACTTAGGAGAAGCCCTAGATTATCTATTAAAGGTAGGGATAAGGTTGATGCTGATGATGCAGCAGCTAAGAGGTTTAGTGCTACAGATAAGGGGAAGGGAAGGCTAGTTGAAGAGGAGGTGGAAGGTAGTGAGAGGAATACAGTAAGTAGGGAGTTGTTTAAGGATGGTGAAGGGGACTATAATCTTTCAGATTTGTCTGATA
Organism: Chenopodium quinoa; assembly: GCF_001683475.1. NCBI lineage: Eukaryota > Viridiplantae > Streptophyta > Magnoliopsida > Caryophyllales > Amaranthaceae > Chenopodium > Chenopodium quinoa. The sequence goes on from NW_018743937.1 coordinate 1,530,275, forward strand.
GTGAGCTTAGTGACCCTGATGTAGATTGGAGTGAAGGGGAAGAAGAGTTCTATGATGCTGTTGATGATGATGAGTGAGTGAGACAGAATACAGAGTTGGTGAACTGGGAAGTGATTAGGTGTTTCAGTGAAGAGAAGCAAGATTTGCAACAAAAACAAGCTGGTTCAGGAACTGAGATTGAAAGGCATCTGAGGGAGATTGATATCAGTTTCCAGCAGGAGGAGGAAGAGGATTCTGATGAACTTAGGAGTGTTCATAGTGATTCTGATGTTGAGGAGTGCACAAGTCCGTGGTTTAATGGGGAGCATGATTTTGGCAAGCCTATTCAGTTGGTGCAAGGGCTGAGGTTCAGTAATGTGTATGTACTCAGGAAATCTTTGAGAGTTCATGCTATAGAAAATAGATATGAGTACTATTTTCTTCATAATGACACCAAGAGGCTGACTATTCATTGCAAGAGGAGGTGCAACTGTGTGTATAACAAGAAAAATTGTAGGCTGCCTAAGTGTGTTTGTAGGAAGAGTGTTAAATGTCCATTTAAGGTATATGCTGCAAGATTGGTGAAGTCAGAATTGGCAAATCAAGTCATTGAGATTGAAGCATCTTTGTATGAGAACAAAGATGAATAAGAAAGTTACAGCTGAGTTCTTAGCTGATAGATACTTGGAGGAGTTTAGAAGCAATTCAACTTGGAATATTAGACAAATACAGGAGAGCTTTGACTGATTTGGGAATTAAAGTGAGCTACTTTAAAGCTTGGTTGGCTAGGTGTAGGGCAAAGCTAATTATTTTTGGCTCTTCAGCTGAGCAGTATGCAAAGGTATGGGACTATGCTAAGGCATTAGTGGTGCACAACCCTGGGACTGGTTGTGTGGTTGTTGTAGATAGGATAGACCAGCCTGAACCCCCTCTTTTTTTTAGGATGTTTGTGTGTCTTGCACCATTAAGGGATGGTTTTGTTAGTGGATGCAGACCAATTATTGGAGTGGATGGCTGCCATCTTAAGGGTGCTTACCTTGTCCAAATTTTAGTCGCTGTAGCTAAGGATGGTAATAACCACATATTTCCATTAGCATGGGCAATTGTGGAAATTGAGAACAAGGACACATGGTCATGGTTCCTTGAGGCATTGGTAGACAGCATTGGAGGTCAAGATGAAGGTGAAGGGTTGACTTTTATGTCTGGCAGGCAGAAAGTAAGTTTACAAATTTCCATTTTGTAATCTCCATTATGTTTTGTTAGTTTGAGATAGGTGTAGCATACTAATTATTGTGTAACTATTTTTGTGTAAATGCAGGGCTTGCTAGAAGCATTTGAGAATGTTGTACCTAAGGCTGAGACTAGGTATTGTGTTAGACACATCTGGTCTAACTTCAAACAACAATTCCAAGGATATCTATTCAAAGAGCTATTTTGGAATGCAGCTAGGGCTTACACTCAGGTATAATAGTTAAATTCTCCTAGTTTTGTTAATTGTCAGTTTCTGGTTTTGGTTAGTTCCATTTGATTTTTGTTAGTGTGTGTCTTAATTTAGTATTATAATGCATATGGTCAGACTGATTTTGAAGTGGCTATGGAGTCTATAAACTTTTTATCTGAAGAAGCCTATGATTACCTAGCAAATATCCCCCCCCAACATTGGTCCAGACATGCATTCTCCCCAACATGTAAGTCAAACATGTTGTTAAACAATTTGTGAGAGACTTTTAACGTTGTTATAAGGGATGCTAGGGATAAGCCAATCTTAACACAAATGGAATGGCTTAGAAGATATATGATGAAGAGGACCAATAATAAGTGGATGGCAGCCTCTGAATGGGAAGGGTTGTGTGTTCCTTATGTGAAAAGGTGTTTGATGGGTTGGAAAAGTATGCAAGGACATGCACTGTCCAGTCAGGTAGGGGTGAGCTTTATGAAGTGGAGTATAAGGATGATACATGTGTTGTTAACCTTAAAGCAAGGACATGTATTTGTTATAGATGGGATTTGACAGGATTGCCTTGTGTCCATGCTTTTGTTGCTTTGCTGGACAAAAGGGTTGATCCAGAGCTTTATGTCCACCCATACTACCACATAGAGACTTATCTGGCTGCCTATGAGACTCCCATTCAGCCCATGCCTGGAGCCAAGCATTGGGATAAGGTGCATATGAGAGAGCCTATGCCTCCAGCTTTTAAGGTCCAACCTGGAAGACCAAAAGCTAAAAAGAGGAATCTTGAACAAGGGGAGGAGAGTTCTGCACCTAATTCAGAGAACAAGAAAGTGAAGAGAAGGAATCAATGCAAGAATTGTGGGGGTTTTGGCCATTATGCCAAAACTTGTTCTCTAGATCCTGCCCCTACACCAGTTCAAGTTCAAAACACAGCACCATCAGGAGGTAGGCCAGCATTGGACAACCCTTGGATGAAGGAACAGAGGAGGAAGAGTGAATTGAGAGCTATGAAAAAGGTAAATTCACTTACACTATTTTTGATACTTAGATTGTCATGTGTACTGTACCTATTTACTGATTATGAATGTATGTATACAGAGTGCAACATTAGGAGCTACTGCAGGACCCAATAGCATTGGAAACAAGAAGTTTCCTCAAGAATTGGCAAAAGCAAAAGCAACTGAGGCATCTTCTGCTTGTAATGCATCTCAGCCAACTGAGCAAGTGCGGCCTTCTGCAATGGAAGCATCAGTAAGCCAGCCCATGACTAGGAGCAGAACAAAGGTGACTGAAGCTTCCCACACCTCAGCCTCTCAGCCTCTTCCCAGACAGCAGAATTCCAGGCACAAGTTACCAGTATCAAAGGGTATACATCAGCATCAGTTCATGCACAAGGATGATATGTGGGAACTTGACCATGATATGTAATTTAGTACCTTAAATTTGGTTTATTATAGACAGACAAGTGTTTTTTTTTTCAGTTTGCTTAAGTGTTTGAACAACTAAGGGTGGCAAGTCCATCATTTTGTGCACTTAACTATTTGGAATGAACAATATTAACTGGGGCAGGAACCCTGATTTTGGTAGTATGTTGAACTACTTCTAAAATATGATATGATCAGCACCTGTTTATAACATTTGCATATGTAATTGGATTCAATTATTTTCATTTTAGTGCATAACCAAATTTTCATTTCATTTCATAACCAAATTTTCATTTCATTTCATAACCAATACAACAATAACACAACATCCTTATAACAATTTCACAATCAATTGTTCCATTCCTTACTTCCTAATAAGCATACCTAAAACTAAACCAACACAACAAATAACAACAAACATAACAAACAGATTCATAGATGATGTCTTCCTGCCTTCAACCTCATGTGTCATCTTTTTCCTATCAGAGCTAAGGGCCTTGCATTTCAATTTCAAGCTGTCAATCTCATTCAGCAAGCATCTTCTTTGTCCACAAAAATCATCAACTTCTCTCTTTAAGTCAGCAAGCTCACCCTTCATCAACTTCTTATCCAATAGCAAGTTGTTAATTACTTCAGTTTGCCAACTTGTACCATCTGGTTGATCAATCCACTCAAATGATTTACAGCCCCTTGATTCAGTCACTGGATCATAGAATTCGCAAGATCTAAATTTCCTCCCAGGATTTTCCTTAGTCCAAGAAGTTAACCTTGCAAAGGGTACTCCACATTGGCATTTCCTCTCTTTTGAAGGAGAAAAACTTAAGGAAGACATTCCTTCTGCAAAATGACACTTAGCAACTTCAATAGTAGTACATAATCACCTTAATTAGCTTTCCATACACCTAATTTCTATTAACAATCAGTAACTCATAAAACCCCCAATTTCAAATTTAATATGAACCCTAATTTAATAAAAACTGAATGTGGGTTTCAATTGCTAACTTGTTTTACCCAAATTCTGGATTAATAACCTCTACATGAACTAATGAACAAATTAATTGAATCAATCCTTTTATTTAATCAGCTAATTAAACTTGTGCATGACATACCTTAACTACTTCAATTCCCACTGCTAAAGCAAATTCGTATTCAAATCTTTAGATAACTGATGATTTATGACTGATTGCTTGATGTTAATGCAGTACATTGAGAGAATTGGTATAAATCGATTTTTTGGAACATCAAATGATGAACTAGGGGTTTTATAGGATAGAAGATCGTGATTAAAAAGGGTAAAAATAAAAAAGTATCCGTTATAGTGGGCCCCACAACACTTTTCAGTCACCGGAATTGGGTAAAGGTGGTAAAAAAACAACTTTAATTTTTTTTGGTAGTAAAATAAAAGTTTGAAAATAGTAGGTGGTAAAAAACAATTTGTTGAAATTTTTTGGTGGTAAAACTCAAAATTTCCTATTATTTATGGATCCCCATAAACCCTAGAAATAGAACTACTCACTCATAATAAAAACTAAACTAATCAAAGCAATAAAATAAGACATGATCAAAAGAATAAAATAAACAACTAAGATTAATAGAAGAGAAATTGTTACCAAAATAAATCCCGAATTAAGAATCAAATTAAGAACAAAGTATAAGAGAGAGAAACTAATCTAAAAGCTAAGTAGAGAGAGAAAATCTAAGAAAGAATTAAGAAAGAGTAAAATAAGGTAAAGAAAAGGGTACTAAACTCGTTTTACGGAGAAGTATTTGTACTCCGTAAGAATCCTAAACTAAAACAAACTTAAACGACGCTAATCATCTCCTAGCAATAACACGCGCCCGAACGAGCGAGGCACCGTCCGAACAGGCGCGCCTTTTTCCATCAGGTACGTTTCTCGCGCCCGGCCGGGCGCGTCTTCGGGCGCCAGCCTTTGCTTCCCTCGCCCGGCCGGGCGCGCCTGGGCCACTGTTTGGACTACGATTGGGCTCCAATTCTTCGGGCCAATCTGGGTTTCCTCCTCGGGTCTTGAATACTCGGTCCAAAAGCCCCGATATCACATATACCGAGCCCTTAATCACCGGTTCGATGGCTCTAACCGGCCCTGGGCTATAGAAACTGGTCGTGCTTCTGCAATGCTCGTTATTGCTCCATAATATATCGGGAAAATGCTCCAAAAGTGCAAATCCCTGCAAAAGTCAACCAAATCTACGAAAACACTAGAAAACACCAATTAGTAATAAAAGTGGCTCTAAAGAGCCAAAAACACTACTAATTATGACCAAGGGACAGGGGTAAAATACTATATAAAATAGACACATCAAATACGTAGCAAAAGCCCTTTATGATCTGATTAATTGATGCATTGATGATTGATTGTTATGTTTTACCCTGGAATATTGTTTATTGGTGAACCTATGCCCTAGGCTTTTATTTCATTGATTTTCTTCCTACTTTTATTCCTTCCCACTTTTACTCTTAGTAGTTTAGTTCCCTTTTATAATAACAATTTGGTTACTTGATAATTTAGATTATTTTGATTAATTATGAATAAATTAACTCGTTTCCCTGTGGTTCGACCCTTCTTCCCTATCTACATAGTTAGTGGATTTAGGTATTATTTTTGATTGGGTGATTACGGCTTGAGCCTGTCAAATATACAAGCTTTAGTGTATGATTGTGTAAAGATAATATTTGGGAAACGGAAGTGTAAAGATAAACAAATATTCCGTACTTTATAAAACAGGTTTACTTAAACCCTTAAATAATTGGACGATCGTTTTAAGACCGAGCCCATTTATTTATTAAACGGGTCTAACCCTATAATAAATTAATAACTGTGGCGGGTCATAGGGATCCAAGGCGTCCAACCCATAGAATTGATTAGTGAGATATCCATTGAAGCGCAGTTGGCGTGAATCTACTTCTTGTGTCCCCCATTGAAGCAGCTTCTGAGGTAAGTTGTTTGCATTCCCTAAAATTATGAATCAAGTATCCCTAAAATTTGGTTGCTGTGTTGCAGACCCAACCGTATTGGAGTGAAAGGAGGAAGAGGAGAGAGAAAAAATCAGAAAATTGAGAATGTTGAAGTTCCTTTCAAAGGTGAAGCTAGAGTTCAACGCACTAGACTCCCGTGCAGGTGCGTGCATGGAGTTCTTAGCCCAATGTAGCGCCGGAAAAGCCAGAGACTCAAACCCCAGTTGCCAAGTCGAAGTTAAGCGTCGCACCGATGATCACCCTCCTCAAATCAAGGTCACCTTCGTCAATGGTGTCGAGGAAGTTTTCGACGCTTCTAAAACCTCTGCTCAATCCATTCGTACTCTCATTCTCGATAAAGGTCAGTACCTTGAAACTGAGCAGATGTTTCGAGATGGTGGTCAAGGTTGGCCTGTCATTATTCCTGAGGAAGAGCTTCGTGAACCTACTCCTAGTATTAAGGTATGATTTGGGTTCTTGTTGCTTTGTTCCAGGTTTGTAGTTTTTATTTCAAGCATTTTGTTGAACACCTTATGGTCATGTTTTTAATGGGTGCAATTATGTTTATTTGGTATCAGTTGTGTTTACAGTGGATTAATTTGTGTGTTTTAGTATCATTTGGGTGAAATTAGGTGATTTTGCCTCTAAAAAAAAGAAGTTATTTTTGTTCTTTTGATGGATTAGGTAATGTTGTGATAAAGCATTTGAAATTTGGAGTATAAACAAATTTGAAATTTGGGAGCTTGAAAATTTTGTTCACTTGGAAAGCAGCCTTGATTTGATGTGGTGAAGTAGTGCCTTATGCTGGTAGTTCAACTTGATGTAATTGGTCTTCTGCAGGTTTTTACCTCTTGTGTAGTTAGTCATTTCTACATTCATTATAGCTCAACTTGAATTTTAATTGATCCTGCCCTGCCTAGATTATGATCAATGTAAGAGCTTTCTTTTTCTTGTAATGCTTGATAGTAAATTCTCTGTATGGGAGAACATATTGTGTCTCGGCAAACACTCAAATACCATCAAGATGAAGGGTGGGAGGAAGAATAGGATAGCTGTTTTTTCATCGCGTTCATGGTTTAGAAAAGTGTTTTGCCAATTACGAACTGCTGATCTTATGTATTACATGGTTGTATGTTAGTTACCCCATGTGGCTAAGAGCTTTAACTTACCTGAGATAATTGACAATTCAGTAAGTCATGGCTTATATTATTGCTGCTGATGCTGTTGTACATTAGTAGCTAACCCAGTTGTTTACTTTGGTCCTTGAGTGAGCCATTAGAAACTCGGATGGCAAGAACTAATAAAAATGTGAAATTGCTAGAATATCTTGGTGCATTAGTGCAGTGGTTATATTTCTTCCTCCCTGTTTATCCTAATCTGGATTGCTTTGGGCCCTAAACTTTATATAAATACAAATGAAAAGGAATGATAAACAACTTAATATGGGCTAATGGGCTTATTGCACTTGCATTGACGTAGTAACGAGTCGATGACCTGGTGCTTGCTTTAACAATTATTGTTGGCTTGGTAGTTGGTATGAGATCGATATCTCTTTTTGTTTTAACATTTAGCATACTTGGTCTTTGCCTTGCTGCTTTTATTTCAGCTCGAATCATATTAGCAATTTATTCTGCTTCATGTTTGTACGAAAGCAACTTAAATTCTGATAATGCTGGATTCTGCTAATTCAGAGCATTATTGAAAAGTAAATAAAGATTCCATGCTAATTATTGTTTCATTAAAGTCTAATTAAGAGGTTAAGGTGCATTATTGAAAATTGTTTTTCCAGAGAACAATGGTGATGCAGCTTAAGAAGTGACGTATTTTCTGTTTTATGTTATTATTTGTTCTATGACCTTGTACACTTTCTTTCCCTCTTCATCATTTAGGATATAATTCTTGCTTTTCTTTTTTGTTCTTGCAGCCTAGAAAAGCAGAAGACAAAAAGCAATAATAGCTCCTTCTTGAAAAGCTAATTATATCAGTGAGTTTTGAATATCTCTTTCCTCATAATACATTGTTTTCATGGAAAGTCATTCTCTGCCATTCCTAATTGTGTAAATACAGTACATATTTTTACCGAAAACTTTGTTTCTATCTTTTAGTCTAGTCTTCACTTCTTCCATGTTTTTAAATATACTAGGGGTACGGCAGCTAGCCTCAATTGTGTGGGTGTTATGGTTAGTTGTAACACCGTTAAAACTCTTGGTAATTTTCTTTTTGATGCTGAAAATCCTTATGATTTGGGGTTTTATTGGACTAATTCTAAGTGTACATATATGAATATGCACACTAAATATCGAAAAATAATAGTGTGCAGTAGTAGAAGTCTCACATAAGAACATTAATTAGAATGAAACTTGTAGAATATACTTGGTTTCAACTTGTGTCGCACTCATATGTGAGATTGATGGGCTTGATATATGTATAAAATCTACATACATATATACATGTTACACCTACAAAATTGAGCAAAATGCAAAATGATTCAATATCAATAGAGAAAATGGTTGAAATTTCTTCGGTACAACATAACATATGGCTCCCTACCCAATTTATAACAATTAAAGAATAAATTCCTTCAATATTTTATTATTTCCAAACCTCTGTACGCTCAATATTTCTTCAACAAGCTCTTCGTATGGATATATCACCAGGATTTCATCAATGATCTTTGCTGCCTCCGATCATCAAAATACTTTCCGATCACCCTTTTGTATCTAGGCCTCTGTTGCACCAGCTTCTAATACTCCACAACGTTTGGCCTAGTATTGTCCTCATTTTCTAATCCTAGGAGCACCAGACAAGCTAATATCAAGATGAGCATAGCATCTTCCATGGTTAACTCTTCTCCCGCCAAGTAAGAAGTATTATTCATTGTGTTTCTATTTCTTCAAGAAGCCTAATTAAATGTTTTTCACTCCTTATTACCTCTAGATCTTTCAACTTTTCTTTTGTATCATATTCATTTTTTTCGCCTAAGTTGATAGGCACTTGCGAGATCAGACATCCTAGCAAAAAGTTTGTGAGTTCTGAAATATATAGCATGTGTTTCCCAGGGATGTGAGAGAGCGTGAAATATTTGGGGTTCTGCTCCTGGATTTTGTCCATACATTCTAGTTCTTCTGTGCTGCTGCAGAGGTTAATGTCATCCCCACCTGTAGTGATAACTGTTATCTTTTCTATGTACCTGCAAACTAAAGGAAAGGTCCATGGAATCAACTTTTCCATCCTTTCAACTCACAATAAACTCTCCAAAATTTTAAATAAAACATAAAAGTTACAAGTGATTTTATTTTATTTTTATTATTTTTATATATATCTTAAGTAACAAGATTGTGAATTAATCATCGAACAATTACCGTATCAGATTTTATACTTCCTCCGTTTTTTATTTATTGCACCATAATGACTTTTACACTATTCACATAATCTTTTTTGACCATCTTTTGTGATTTATCCGTAAGGAAAAACATAGTCATGTGAGATCTAGATAGATTTGTCTTGAATTCAACTTTTCAAATATCAATTTTATATAATTTTTACCAAAACATAATTTAAGTTATTAATAGCCAAAATAATGCATTGACAAGCGTAAAATCACTCATGATGCAATAAAAAAAGAATGGAGGAAGTATATATTTCAATTCAGTACCATGAAAATTCTTCGATATTGAATGAAACTTTAGACCCACCTTTAAGAACGGTAAAGGAAACGGAAATCCTTTTCCTTTTTCTTTGAACAAAGTATACTTGTAGAATGAATGCTATTATGAAGTATTTAATAGGTTGACATTCACAACAACTACAACAACTACAACAACAAAGCCTAATTTTTATAAACAATGTCAATAATAATGTCAAGAAAATAATGTTTATTAAAAGATTTTTTGTATGTTGCACCAAAAAATATCCCGTTTTGAACTAGCTAGCCATTTTAATTTTTTAATAAAATACCTCCCAAAAAGACAACAAATTAGATTTAACCACCACTTATCACTTTCTGTCAACAAAACCATTAAATCTAACATTTTAAAAAGTTTCTTCAATTTCCGTGCCAAAAACGTTAGATTTAATCCCCCTATTCACTCCTTTATACCCTGGATTTACCCCTATATCACATAATAAACAGTTAGGATTTACATTATTTTAATGTTATTTTTTTTTATTTTTGTAAATTGGAGTAAAGTAGTTGCAAATTGAGGTATTTGGGATATTTTAGTGATTTTAGGTTCATTTAATGGAGATAATTGGAGATATGGGCTCCATGGATAAAAGTTGTGGCTGAAATGAGAAATTATTAATAAGTAGTGCCATACAAAGTTTTTGATAAAAAATTAATTCAGTACTGTTTTATTTGCCTAAAAGTGGGTAAGATGTAGGTATTGGAGTTTGGTTTTCCAACTTCTTTATTATGTGGTATACAGTTTGTGAGTGATATTAACGTGTCTAGAATGAGGCCTTTGGCTGTGCTTACATAGTTACCTCCTTAGGTATGTGAAGTTTTCTCTTCTTTTTTTTTTCTTCCCTTTCCCACTCTCCTAACCTCCCCCCAATGTCCTTCCTTCTACCTCTTTATGGTATGTTTGGATAGCAAAGTGGAAGGGAGGTAAGAAGAAGGAAGGGGGAGGAAAAGAAGAGGAGGGAGAAGGTAAGGTCACCTAGGAAGGATTTTGTTTATTAAAGAAGAGGAAGGGAAAACCAAAAAATTGGTTTCACCACCTCTTAACTTTGCCATCCAAAAAAACCGTTAGAGTGGGCCCTACCCAGTACACGTGTTAATCAACTATTGGATTAAAAAAAAAATTAAAAAAAAAAAAAAGAAAAATCCTAAACTCCTAACCCACCACCACCCCACCACCGGCGCCGGTCCCTACCACCGTCAGCCGTCACCCAAACCCAGCCACCATCGTTGTCTCCCTGACTTTGACACCGTTGCCGAACCACCCAGACTCGACCCAAATCAGCCCAGCCTCCATCTTAGCGTCTCCCCGCCCACGAACCACGACCCAAACCCCGACGCAGCCTGGCTACCAGCAGCATATCAACCCACCACCATCGCCGAACCGCAAACCCACAAATCGCCCTACTCCTCTCACCCTCACCTGAAACTCATACCCTGAAACCAAATCAAGCTGGTTTCATGGGTACGGTTGGCTGGTTTCAACGGATGAGGGTGGTCGGTTGGCTGGTTTCGTGGGTCGAGGGTGGTTGGCTGGGATTGGGTGACGGCGGTGGGATTGGGTTGGGGTAACGGCGGTGGGGGCTGGGTTGGGGTGACGGCGGTGGCTGGGTTAAGATTTAGAGATTATTTTTTAAAAAAAAAAAAATTCCTTTTATTTGTTTTTAATTCTTTATTCCAATAAATTTATGACACGTGTACAGTGTAGGATCCATTAACGATTTTTTGGATGGAAAAGTTAAGTGGTGGTGAAATCAAATTTTTGGGTTTTTTGGTGGTATTATGATAAAAGTTTTAAAATTTGTGTTGTTAAAATCAAATTTTTGTGATTTTTATAGTGTTATTTTCTAATTTTTCCTTAATTTGTGAATTATAGTCATGTCTCATGTGTGATCTTGTTTTGTGTCAATGTATAGTTTTATAATAGGAAATTTTGCAAAGAACTACCATTTAAATGACGAGTTTTGAGAACAACTACCATTTAAAACTTTTTTTTTTGAAAAAACTACCACAAAAACATAAAAAGTTTAAGTAGCACTACCTTATCAAGTTTTCTGGCTAGAATCTCCGGCTGTGCCAATTAGTATTTTCCTCCTAAAATTATTTCTCTTTCCTCTATTTAAAACTGCTAATCTTCGTTTCCCCCTTTTTGCTTATGTTAAAAAAATTAAAAGCCTAATCTCTTCATGGTTAAAGTCAATTAATTGTTGTAAGCCTGTAATACATATCAAATAATGAGTAATGAACCCTAGATTGGATAATACAAAACAATTTCCTCAAATCCCCTTAATTCAGAAACCCCCAATTTCAATTCTTTTTACCATTAACCCTAATTTGAAAATTCAATTCAGAAATTATGTCAATTATAAGGCAAATTTGATATACAATATCTTCTATTCAGTTCGCCAAACAATTTTGCTTCTTCTCTCGCCCTGAATCGATTGAAATGAAGAGATTAGGGCCCCACTTTCGGAGATTCTAGCCGGAAAACTTGATAAGGTAGTGCTACTCAAACTTTTTATGTTTTTGCGGTAGTTTTTTTCAAAAAAATGTTTTAAATGGTAGTTGTTTTCAAAACTCATCATTTATATGGTAGTTTTTCGCAAAATTTCCTTTATAATATCAATTTATCAAAGGATATAGCACCCTGAAAATGAGAGGTAGACACAATGACATGTCTAAATCAGTGAGGCATGGAGGGAGGGACCTCTGATTTTGAACGTTTTGAGGCAAATCTTATCAAAAGATTAATGGGTACCTTAAATGGTTGCCAAATAATCTGTGGGACCCTTACCAAACCAAGCATATTGGCATAGAAAATGTGAGATAGATGAACATGTCTACTGATTTCATAGGGATCTAGAGATTGTTTGCAATACATTCTTCACTATGAATTGAGTGCCTTCCCATTGATATCACCAATGTAATAAAGTTGTGGATTCCCTTGTTTAATACTTCATAATGGAAAAACAATAAGTAATAGAACCATTCCAAATAAATGAAATTCCTGATGCTATGGTTCAAGTTCAAATGGAATTGGTTAATTTTAAAGAAACCCGGGTAGATTTTTTTCCAGTGAAGGCACTCTATCACAAGCCTTAGCCAAATTGATTTTCAAAGCCATGATAAATTTTGAAGCAGGAGGAGCTTGATTGAAGAAATGAGTCGTCTAACAATGTCTTCCGAAACAAAAACTGATTGGGACTAAACATATAATCTTAGAAAGGCTTTAGCCTATTCTCTATGATTTTTGTGATAAGGTTGTAAATAGTAATTATATAAACTAATAGGCCTAAAATCTTTGTAAGACTAGAATATAGGAATTAGAGTAAGTGTTATTGATCTGCTATTGAATAGCTGCATTCTCTATGCACTCATACATGTAATTAGTGAGTGTTTTACAAACATCACAGAAATGTTGGGAAAAGTCATTTGAATGCCGTAAGGACAAAAGACCTGCTGACCAGGAGATTTCTTAGGAGCCATAAAAAAAGTTTACAAACTACTTCCATGTAATTGGGATATCCAATGATTTGAGGCTGGCAAATTTGATTTTAAGTGAACATCTGATGGGAATAAGTTCTGGCCATTAATTGAAAAAAAGACTCCTGAATCCAAATTCCATCTTTGTCTTTGTAACATCACACTTTTGTTCCATATAATCTTAGCTATCCATATGAGAATGTTTTTGTATTCGTATCTCAGAAATCTAGCCTTGACTTCCCAGATTTCTGAGCCTACACTTTTATTCTTAAAGCAAAATATTTTCATACTCAAAGATAAGTTCTTTTTTAGACTAATTTAAGAGGGAAGATATAGAACTGAACACGCATACTTGCAAGCCTAGCAAGAATTAATCTTTCGTAAGCATGAATTTGTCTGAATTTATATTGCTCCACTGCTTCAAAGAAATAATATGCTATGATTTAACATATCTAAAGCATCATTAGTGGCGGAAAATAGGAAGAGGAAATTACAGTATATGTGAATGATAAACACTTTTGAGAGGTATTTTCTCCAATCTAGGTTACTAAGCTAACCCAAAATACTCAATCAATAATCTCCATACCAATCCCTTCCTAATCTTCTTTTATTTATAGTACTACTCCTCTAACTCTTTTGTATTCCTCCTCAAGACACTACTAACAGAATCATATTGCACTACCCAATATGTCTCTTCCCCTTGCATCAATTCATTGCATAGTATCTCGTCCTTTTAGGAAATAAATGTTACCCTCCCCCCTCTTCTAGGACATCATCCAACTATAGCTCATCAGAGTGCGGTCCGCCGGTCCGGGCTTTTTTTTTTTTAAATTTTTGTATAGAGCCTTAATCTAAATATTTAATTGAACTAAGCCTATCTTAGACATTGAAGAACCCAGGGCCTTTATCTAATTATCCAATCCCTGGCATTAAAGCTTTACACTGATTCTATCTAGAGACTCTCACCCTCCTTTTTCGACTGCTTGCTAATCTCATAGAAGTCTCCAACAAACATCCAAGGTATATCAGGAGGAGAATTATTCTTAAACTTGCCTTGCCTCAGAAGAACTAAGATCATGCATGTCCTTCATAGCCGCCAACAAAGTTTCTATGTGTTCGGGAGTAGGATGAAAAAAATGAAGAACATAATGCAGATTAACATTGTTCTTCCTGAACAACCAAATAGTATTTCAACATCCAAACATTGATAAAACCTTGAACTCATCAAAACCTAGCCCTGACAAAGCCTTCCCTTGCTTGAATCTCAAAGAATTTTATTTCTAGTATGACAATATAACAGACATTTGAGTCTTAACAAAGTTCCATTCATGAAGCACCCCTAGTATTCCACACTTGGACTCTCATCATTAAATTTTTGTTTGAAGGGGTTGTAACTTGTAAGGCCTCGTCATAACCTGACAGTTGCTTCTCATAGTATAGAAATTTAAATCCAAATCTATTTACTCCACCAAATCAGTTGTTTGAAGCTCGAAGGGGTCTACGTCATGTGAAGATTCTTCATCTTCATTCCTTGAAATTTGAAGTTTGACTTGATCAGGATTCCCACTCCCCTTCCTATATCATGAAAGTTTTTGAGGTTTGAAAGTTGTCCATTTTTGCTGTAATTGTATAGAAATTGGAAAAGATAGATTGATGGATATTGGGAAAATGGTTATTAATGAATGTATAATTGGACCAATTTAATCTAATCTTGGACCTTCATCAATCGACTCAGAACGTTGTGAGCCAACTCTATTATACTGCCCTCCCGAGTCCCAAGGGCTAAATGTTATGGACCACAAGGGAGAAGTAGGAAAAATAATTCTGGTGCTTCAAGTAGGTTCAAAAATCAAAAGCCTTTGCTGGGTTTTGAGAAAATTCTGATGAACTTCCCTCTTTAAACTTTTTGAATGTTATTTTAACGACACACATCTATTTGTCTTCAAGACATTCTCAATCAAGAAATATAAGTCTGAAATGTTAATACTCGAGCACTTTTTGCGAACATGAGTATAAAAATGGTTGGGTTCCATGGCTTTGGAAATTCCAAGAATGTCTGCTAACTTTATACTACTGGTTAGGTTGTACAAGAGGTAAATGGTTTATAGATTATGGATGGCTAAATAGCTTGTTGCAAACTTCTATCATTCTTTTCTTCTTACCATCTCTAAACTGTACTGCCTCTTACATCATTGTTATTTTATATATCTATTTATTTTTTTATTTTCAGCAGAGAAAAAGCCCGATGAGAGCAGGCAATCACATTGTGTAGCGCCTTAGCACAGAGGACGTCTGCTTTTAAAGACGGTCAAGTTTTTGAGAAGTGTTTGTATGTTCGGAAATGTACCCTCTGGTGCCTGACTGATAGTGATTTGGCGCAACAATTTCATGTCAATCACTTTACCTCAATATTGCCGTGTCAATGGTTGTATGATCTTATTTCACCTTTTCTCCTTTTACTACTCACAATTTTGATCTCTTATTGCTCTTGAGCAGAATATCCTACACCTGGTGTTGCCTTGATGATTTATAATGTGAAACTTAGTAGCTTTTAGTTTTGGGATTTGCTCTTAGTTGTGAAGATAGATAATTAATAAATAGTCGATAATTACTATTTTTGGATCAAGGTCAAGGAATCGTCAGACTGAAATAAAAAATGACCCAACCTAAGCATTAAAACGCTCAACACAACAAACTCATCCAATTATTTCGTATGTGTTCCACTACATTGTCATATCTTATGCGTTTAATGATGTAAGAGCTTATTTTATTCACCATTTCCTAAGGCTATAGCTTTTGTTAAACATAACAGACTCGATTTCCATTTCCTTCCATTCCTCAGTACCTTCCTCTCTCAAAAGAAAAGAAACAAAAAGTTGTTCTTGAATCTGACATACTGTATTTGGGGCTATTTACCTTCAGCAGTAGTAATGATTAATGAACGGTGCAAGGAGTAGAGAACTGAGGAAGTAATGCGGCGCAAAATCTTCTAATTAAAAAAAAAAAAAATTGTATTTGAGTCATCAAAATGGCTGTTTTAGAGAAGTGTTGTACTAAAAAAGAACCGGAGGGAGTAATTATAAACATAAGATGGGATGGTTAACTTGATATGAAGAAAGATTGTGATTGAATTGAGTTGAGGCTCTTCTGGCCAATGCGTGATCCTGGAGCTTCTGGCTTTCAATCAGACTTGGTACAACAACAATATGAAGTTTTGATATATATATATATATATATATATATATATATAAACTTGTGCAGTTACAGTTGAAAAAAAAAAAATATGACAAGAGGCAAAAGCTTGTTTATATTACTTAAGATACATCCCACCGTAAATACAAACATACAGGTCATCTGCTATTTCAAAATGTGAAATTACCGATCCTCACGTCGAACTGTATTCGGATTAGACATCATGTCCATCATCATCTTCTCCGGAGAATCTTCCCAGTTAGTAAATGTTTTTAGGTCAATCTGAAACCAATTCAAACCAAAAAACAAGTTAATTTTTTTTTTCCCTGCATCTGTATCATTGTTAGCAAAACCATCAAATGACTGTGCAAAGTGTAAATTTACCGTGCGCCTTTGCTCTGTGAAAAGCTCCTCTCTCTTCTGGTACGACATTTGTATTTCCCTTGCAGTCTTACCACCCAATCCCCACACTTCCACATCAAGGACTGATGCTTCAACAGGAAGGTAACCCTACAAAAGATAATCAAAGACCTCAACAATCACATATATATCAGAAAGGGCTGTTCATGGTAATTGCACTAGACAAGATGGATGATCTGAGCTGGAAATCCAACATAGCTACGGGCCTACGGCATAGAGAATGTTTTGTGCCCTGCCCATGATATCTTATCCTAAAATTCCAGAAGATGGTTTGTCTGAAATCTAATCATGTACCCAAAATGGACACTTTTTTTTGGGTAGAATAAACAAAAACCAAGTTGGAAACTTGTAGCTTTACACATGCAAATGAACTCCACCAACATTGTAATATAAGGATGTACATTGGTACCACAGATTTATGGAGGCTTACTACCAGGATTCAACTCCTCACCTGATTAGGAAATAGAGAGCCATGCTGGTATGTTTTGTCGACAGCATGATGACGTACAGTAACCTTTGCAAAGTCATCATCAAGGAATATTCTTTCATGCCCGCTAGTTCCTCCAAATGCAATCCCAACAGGCTTTGGGTGTGGATCATATGCTCTAACAGTTGAATGCAAATGACTATAAAGGTAGTTCTTCTCCGTTCCTGCCCATGGAAAGGGCTCTCAAATTTAAGTACAATTAGTAAATATCATACAGTCACTTAAAAATTTCCCAAACTATCCCGTTCACATACCAGATGCAGAGAATACATGAAAGACTGGGAATATAGAATATAGACAACCCCCATTCCCATAGAATCCATCTCTGTTTTCGAACCCTTGTTGTGCGAGTGCCCCGATGATCCATTTCTGGCTGATCTCACTGGATTCACCTGAAAAGGCAGAGATCAACAATAGTAATGGTCCATGATAACCATCAACATTCGACCATAATCTGTTTAGCCCTTTCCCGTGATGATAAGACCTGTAAAGCAATGACAGTAATCAATCTCCAGCTCATAAATAGTGTGTCCAGCCAACATGAGACTGAAGGCTATCCAATCCACATATATATATATATATATATATTATAAGTAGATTTGAACTTCAAGCTTTATTTTGCAGCAGGTGATCAATAAAATTGACATAAAATTTTAAAACTCAGGGTTTGCTCCTATTTCAGGTGGACCTAACTACTTAAACAACCCCCAAATGGCAGTTACACTTTGCATCAATAACAGTTGCTGCTACATGTTTATTTATTTTACATATAAATTTTTTTTTCCCCCTCAGAAGCATAAAACTTGATATTAGTGACCAGTCACTCTATACAATAATAAAGTAATACAACAATCATTTATCAAGGAAAATATTTCATAATTTAATGGTGCATATTTAACACAGAACATAAATGAAAGATGCAGAATTTGACAAATTATCATCAGATGACCTCATATAGTCCAATAAAGAAGTTGTTAGTAAATATTACTCCTTCAGTTTCAGAATAATTACACAGTTGGGCACAAGTTTAAGAAAAAATTGAGTGGAGACCATTAAGTAAGTTGTTTAGTGTAAAGTTAGTGGAATCATTTTAAATTGTAATAAAAGGGGGCATGTGAGAGTGGAAAAAGTAAGCGAGCCATGATATATGAGAAACAACATTTTAATGATGGTGAGTCAAATCTAATATAAGGAACTGTGTCAATTATTTTGAAACAGCCAAAAGAGGGAAGTGTGTCAAAGGGAGGCGCACTGGATTAATAAACTGAATCTATGCTACAGTACACTTCATAGAATACCACTATTACGCCAAAGCACGCTACATAGATGTACTAAAACAGAGATATGTTCATCCAAAATTTACAACAAATAGCAAAACAATATACAAGTAAAAGAAATTTTATTTATTCTCAGCTGGGATTTAAAGTAAACCTTTTCAAAGCCACTTATGCTTATATTGGTAGAATGAGTTGATTTTTTTGTAACCACATCAACATTGAGACAACCAAATCAAGTACAAGATTGTTCATTTCATGGATAAAGCATAGCAAGGCAAATGTGCCCACCCACGTAGAGTAGTTTAAATCGGGGTATGGGGAGACGTATGTTGATATTAAAAAAACTGCATGTAGTTCAACTAGGAATTTTCAGGAATTCCTTCGAACATCAAACAAATAAAAGGCAAACAGAAACGTGCAATCCAGAATCATAGATATTGAAGACGAACCGATAAAGAAGGCTATCCGGTATCACATCATTGTTGCTAGGGAAGCATATCCTCAAAAGCTCCTCACTTATGTTACTTCTTTGGGAAAGAGTCATTGCCCATGCCCTACCACATGTTAGAATATGAACTTCGTTTGACTCTGCAGAAGTGGATTCAGCAGCAATTGTCCCTGAATTTTCTGTTCCAGTAGGCTGCCGATAACAAGACAAGAATAGATCAAACATTATTGTTCTTTCAAACTTAACACTTTGTTTGGATAGCAAATAAGGAAGGAAAGGGAGGGGAGGGAAAGAAGGTGAAGGGAATGGAAAAGAAAGGGAGGGGAAGGTGAGCTCCATTTTCCTTCCAAATATCTCCAATTTTGGAGGGATTATGCTTATTAAAGAGAGGGGAAAAATGAATCCCTCCCTCTCCTTTCTCTTCCTTCCCCCAATCTTTTACCCAAACAAGAGAGTTTGTCCACCTCCTTTTTTCTACCCTTCTTTTCCTTCCATCTCCTTCTATCCAAACAAAGTGTAAATAAATAATGAATTTTTATAGTCCACAAGCAATTAGATTAAAATCAGGAGGAAAATGGGAAAAGACAGTCAAGGGACACCAAATACTCGAGTCAACAAACCACTCGCATTCTAGGCAAGCTGTCTACTCAGCTAATCACAACATCCATTGTTTCAGATAATACTACCTCCATTACTTTAGAAGAGAAAGTGTGTACAACTAAGTTATAAATGTAGATTTGTCCTCATTTATACAGTAAGGGTAGTGAAGTAACTCCAAAAAAATGAAAAAAAAATTCCATTGGGAAAATGATGCAAGTGTGGTGAAATATCCCAAAAGAGAATATGTTGCATGTATTGAGAAACAGAGTGTGATTGAGGATACTCTTGAGCATTTTTTTTTTTTCACTATTATGATGAAGTTCATCAACATAATCTTGTGCTGCTAATCCTGATAATCAAGCTAGTTTTTAAAATGCTAGGATCTTGATATACTAAAAACAAAATTTTCATTCGCTCTCCACACAACAGCGAATCACGATTTGAAACTTAGGAACAACCACATGGTCTGCAGGTGGACTAGCTTAACACTACTAAGTAGCAACTTAAGTTCCCACTCCGTGTTGCAGCTTGCAGGTAACATAAAAAGAGAGCATAAATAATGTGAGACATGAGATGGTCCTTCAGTGGATAAACATTAAGGGGAACAAAAGTTATCCAGGCATCATCACCAATATATGATACTATAACATGTCATTATCCAAACATCTCTAACAAAGCTCTAGAATAGGAAAAGATGAGGACTAAAAGATAGCAACTTGGTTAGTGATATTACAAAAAGACATATAATAAGATAGATTTGTATAGAATTCTCCATGGGTTCCTTAATTTGTTTCAGCCTCTCAGAAAGAAATGTCCCTTATTCACAGTAAATAGAGCATCAATAGTTTTCAAGGAAGAACCAAGGAAACCCAATATACAAAACTGGGAAATTGCTGGGATCAACTAGCTGAAATTCAAAGTAGCAAAAGATCAAGTGTTGATCCCCAGAAATATTATCCTGGTTAATTGGCAGCACATAGTTGGTAATGGTGAGGTATACTCGAACATATACAAAGCCTAGTCTCCATTTTTCCTTTTTGATAAATGAATGTTTCAAATAAATTTGAAAGTTCTTTAATCATATCTTATTGACTGCTCAAGGCAGATTATTGAGCCATATGCTGCAAGGGAAACATGAGCCTACGAATTTGGTGTGCCATGCCGCTATCCAAATGCCAAGGAATGCATTAGTACTAAACATTTCAAGGCCATGAAAGCTGTGATCTCCTTTCAATGACTTCATAGTCAATACTTTGAGAGCTGGCTGGCATAAATATATAAATAACTAAAAACAAAACAAATTATACTGAGGAAATCAAAAGCTGTGATCTCCTTTCAATGACTTCATAGTCAATACTTTGAGAGCTGGCTGGCATAAATATATAAATAACTAAAAGCAAAACAAATTATACTGAGGAAATCATAGAAAATATTGTGTCTTACATCAGTTGCTTGGAAAGTCCTCCAAGATAACATATCTTCTCTAGCATATAGTTTTTATATTCTCAAGGGGTATTGCACACTCAATATTAATATTATTATTACAATTTTGCACGGGGTGTGCTTAATGATCTTACAGCAGATAAGTTGTGACCAATATTGTCATAATGATCCAATTCTTATAGGTAGAAGACCTACTTAGGGGCCAGTAAGAGAGATTGTTATAATTAATGCAGGAATTCAGCCAGTAAAAGAACAGTTAATTATTCAGTACAACTGAATTACATTCTTTTGACAATGAACATTTATATACTTAGTCATAATAGGGCCAATTTGCATCGCTAAACTGATAAAATGAAGCTATCATTCGGCTAACCTAACCTCCTTTGTTCCTTGGGACCGGCAAGAGGCTTCCTGTTTTCCATTGACTATGCTTTTCAGCCTTTCAATTGGAATTTCTTTAATCTAATCCAAATCCTGAAATCTACCAGAAAATATGATAAAAACCAGTTTGAAACCCCTCAAACCTTTTCATTATTTTCCACTGCTTCCTATACAATTTTTATTCTTTACACACTTCATTCTATTAGATAATCATAATGCCTATAAATAAAGAGTCACAGGATGCTCATATTTGCTACAATAAGTAAAATAGCTTATATAAAGACCCACAATTGAGTCAATTTAAAACTAAAGAGAATATTGTAAGGGGAAACATAAAAACTATTTCCCTACAAAAATGACAATTACTTTAAATTGTAAATGACCAAAATGGAGATAATGCCTGACCAAAATCCAACTTGATCAACCTATCATATCTCATAGACACTTTATTTGCACTTCATGAGGTACAGTAGCACACTTGTAAGTATTGAACTCAATGAAATCTATATGTTTCATTCAATTGAATTTGATGAATTTAAAAAATCTATATGTTTCATTCAATTGAATTTGACGAATCTAAAAAAAAAAAAATAATAATAAAATAAAGTTCAATGAAAACCATATTTAATTGAGATTCATGAAGCCAATTCCAGCTAAAACATACAGTTTGTCAAACAAGCTAAGGCAGGAATACCGCAGGATATCAATTGGAAAGATAATAAGTTTTAACTATAAATACCTCAGTAAATACAGCTTTAAGTCTGGAACTAATGAAATTTGAAAAGCATTCTGCGAGGTTGGGCAGTGTCCTTATGGCCCACATATGTATCTTTCCAGCAGTCAGCTCAGCTTCGAGACTTAATACATCAGTATTCCATACATCAACATCACTACCATTGTCCATACAAGAAACAACGGCTGAAAACACCAAATGATTAAGATCAGGTATGCTCACATGCTCACTTTCCGTGGCACTCTTAGAACTCCTTGAATTCCAGGACATAATCCAACATACCCAAATTATCATCCCCAACTCTCTAGGTGAGATTGACCCACTTATCTTTCCATCAAGTTCCTCAGAATCAAAATGTATACCCATTGGGCTCCCAGCTCTATCAGCAGATAATGCAAACACCCGTAACATAATGTTCAACAACGATGAAGCTGATATCCTCCCACAGCATTTCACATAACCTCTTAAAAATTCCACCCAAGTTAACCCTCCTTTCTGAGGTACAAATAGTGTATCGGTTATAGAGGCAGCCATCTGATCCAAAAACCCCTGGAAGCAATCCGGCACATTGGCTTTTTCGCAGCTTATGCTGGTATACTTTAGAGAAAAACATTGCTGTAAAACCATAGAAGCAAAAAAATAGTTAACCATCTACTCACTAATAAAACCAAATGGGAGAATGAGAACAAAATTAGATATTACGCGATATTAACTACAACATTGAGAGACCTACATATGGCTAATTCTATCTATGTACATTCCAATACAAATGATATCGATTTTTATTACGACAAATAAAAACCAATATCTCATAAAATCACGGTTACTGAGTACACCATCAAAACAAACCAAGCTTCCTATTTTGTTCATCACTTGCTTGCAACTCTTCACCGGTATCACAAATTATCGGCAGAAAACAAACTATAACCATAAAAATGGCATTAACATAGAATTAAAACCAAAAATTAATCACAATTCTAAGCACTAAAACGAGTGATAATAATAAATTATGCACAAGTTAGAGTAATCGCATAACTAATTAGCCACTACGATCATTTGATTGCATTATTACTTTCCAAAAATTGATCAAGAACAAAAACGAATTTCAACCAAAAAAAAAAACAATTCAACCACAATAATCAAAGAAATTGATGAAATAATGATTCAAATTAGGGCAATTGAAACCTGAAGAGAAGAGAGAGGAATAGAGTGAGAAGAAGGATCGGCAAGTTTAGAGAAAGAAGTCTGAAGCAAAGGAAGAGAACCAGAAGAAGCAGCTTGGCCTTCCAATTCTCTCTCCTCTTTGGAATTGGGTGTTTCCGTTGACGATGATTGTCCCATTTTTCTTTATCTTTCTCCAAATCTATCTATCTGAAATTCTCTTCCTCTTTGATCTTTTGTTAGTTTTGTTTTGTCCTGATTTAATAATAAGTTAAGTAGTATTCTGGACTCTGTCATGGCGCCACATTTGGTTGTTTGCGATGTCACTGTCACCCTGAATTTTACATGATTATGCTCTTACCAGTCTTACCCGCTCTGCGCATATCATTTGCCGACATGATTGGTATCGGATTACAAGTGTAAAAGAATGATCTGATCTGATCTATTTCGAAATTGACTTGAATTAAACCCAATTTAAATTTAGACTTGTATGAATAAAATAATTTGCAATACATAAGACTTGACCCAATCCGACCTCACCAAACCCGACCTGATTACCCTAAATTGGCAACGATGAATCGGATAGAGCTACTCAATGACAAGTGTGACGAGCTATTTAACACGAGACCTTGATTGTTGGAATATCATTAAATTTTAACCCTAATCGATTAGGCAACACCAATTGGGAATGAAAACCGACTTGATCTTATTTACTACCTCCGTTAATAGAAATTTACAACATTTGCCATAAACAAGGCTACCTATTATGTGCAACAAATGATTTTTTTTCCTCTTTTAGTAAGTTTTTTTGTAAGAAATGACTAAACTGCCCTCACTTAACCAACTTACTCCCTTAATTATTTCACTAACCATACTCTATTATAACCAACTTAACTCATCTAATCGTACAAAAAAAAAATCAAATATCTCAACATTCATCTTCGTCATCAAATTTCTCTCTTCTCCTTCATCATCAAAATCTCACTCCTCCTCACTCATCTTTCATCTTCAAGAATCAAGATTTCATTCCTCCTTTATCTTCCCCGGTCCAGATTTGAAGGTGGTCGCATGTGGGTTTTGTAGGTGTGGTTGTTCTAGGTGGCACGAATTTCGTGGATGATGGTCTAAGTTTTGTGGGTAAATCTAGATGTCGTGGTCTGGTCTAGGTTTTTGTTGTGGTTGATTTTCTAGGGTGGTAGGTGGCGTGGTGTTGGGTTTCGTAGGGCAGTGGGCCGAGCGGCGCGGTGTTGGGTTTCGTCGTGGTGGTGGTTCAATTAATGGGTTCTTGGTTTCGATGGGTTTTGGATTTTGTGGTGGTGTTGGATTAATTGGTGGGTTCTAGGTTTCGTGGTGGTGTTGGATTAATTGGTGGGTTCTAGGTTTCGTGGTGGTGGTGGTTTAATTTGTGGGTTTTGGGTTTTGTGGTGGTGGTTTTCGGTGGGTTATGGGTTTCGGTGGTGGGGTGGTTTTCGGTGGGTTTTGGATTGCGGCGGCGGCGGCGGTGGTTTTTGGTGGGCTCTGGGTTTCTGTGGTGGTGGTGGTGGTGATTCTCGGTTTTGGGTTTGGTGGTTTGTTTCGGTTAATTGTGGATTTTTTTTTTAAAAAAAAAAAAATAGATTAATACTTAAGTAATGCCCTTATATTTCAATAATCATGTTTAAAAACTTTTTCCTTGGAGTCCGTGCTACCCCCTTTATTGCAAATAACTGTTAACGGAGATAGTATTTTATTTAACCTAAAGTCGAACTGAATTGAATTTAACTGGACTGAATATAACTCGTACTCAATAATAAATCGACCAATTTCAAACATTAGTACAGTGATCTAAATTGTTTACGTGTAATCACACATGACTTATTTTACCTAAATTACTTACAACTTGAAAAATTGAAATTGTTCCAAGAAAACCTAAATAAAACTAGCATGTTTCAACGAACTCGTGACTATTTTAATTAAACACGTTTACAAACCAAAACATTTTGACATGAGAAACCCTAGATAGACTCATTTCTAAGGATATTGAATACTTTTTTTCCTAGTATTATTCCAACAAATAAAAAAGTAGAATTGTTGAAGTAAATCTTCTTTAATATTGTACTCAAGCCTTGAATATTTTTTTCAAGTTTGTTCAATTGCTTAATGAACAAGCTTTAAACAAGTTTATTCACAATTTTGTGGTAATAATTATACTAGGGGGAATATACTAAATTATCAACTGAAAGAAAAATGCTTTATTCTCTCTCCTCCTTTCACACAAAAAAACCCTTCTGAAACCTAGACCTCACTGAACTAAGCTCCACAAAGAGCTTCTAACTTTGTTTAGTGTTTTCATCTTCTCACCGGAAAGGTTAGTTTGGTTTTGTCGGTTCCCTATGAGATAAGGAGATGAGGAGGCTTGTTTCTCGCCGCTTAGAAGAAGGATCTAGGTATAGATCTGTTTGTTCAAGGGACGAAATTGACGTTTTTAGGGGTCTTTGGCCAACTGTAATGCCGCCGTAAGGGATTAGGAAATTGCGATGGTAATTGGTGAAGTTAGGGCTAGGGTTTCGTAGATTTCTTGCGATCGGTTTCAAAATTCCTTTGTTCTGGTTTCTTCTTTGGTTTTGGCTAGCTTCGATTGCTCTATATTTTGGGCTTTATAAGTCTTCGTTCTCCATAGTTCTTAATTTGAAGCTAGTATGTTAGTTTTGAGTTTAAGTTCCTCCTGCATGTTTGGATGTCTCCCCTTTTGGTTTGTTGGATTGCTTTTTTCCTTGTATTCTGTCCCTGTTTGGTTTGTGGTTACATGGCCATGGTGGGCTTGTCCAATCTTGATGTGATAAGGGGAAGTAATTTTGGGTTAGACTCTAGGTTTTGGGTGGTGGGAGGGAAAAGTGTCTTTCCCTTCGCCTTTGTTTCATGTCTGGTATTTAGAGATGTTGGTCTCCTTGTTGTAGTCAGTTTTGGCTTATGCTGCCTGGGTTGTGGGTTTTCCTTGAAGAACAAGTTGGGTGAAAGTCATGTGTTAATGACTCTTCATATGTTAGGTTTGCGAGTGTTCGTCTAGAAGGTTTTGTGTTTTGTTTCGTTGTCAATTGGCTCTAACTTTTATAATTGGAGTTCTTTTAGTGTTTTCAGGTCTGTGGTGGGTTTTGAACTCATTACCTTCAAAATTTTAAATCTTTGCACTGGTCCCATATTACTTGGGGTTCATAGTAGCTACCAATCATGAATTTCTTTCTCGTAAAAGGAAAATAATCAATTTTCTTGTTACCGTGATATTACCTTCCTTTCGTTTCTGGCTTTGGTTTTGTTTTTCAAGCTCCACAGTTATGAAGAGTTTCTACATTGGTCAATTACTCAAGCTTCCCCCTTGGTGGAAAAAGGACACTGGGAATAACATGTAATGTAGGCTTCGGCTCGCTAGAATCGCGACGGTGCTACCTATAAAGTTGTTCCAATACTCATTGGATGACAAAGAAAGATGTTTCTTTTAAGTTATTTTGTTTTCTTTAGTTCATAATAGCAAGTGTTGCTCATAGCTTTGTTATTGTAAGGTCTTAATAGGCCTAATTTTTGTTGTTGTTGCTTAAACTCTTTCAATATATGCAACTTAATCTTTTGTCAAAAAAATAAATAATAAATAAATAAATAAATTATACGACTAGGGGGGATGATGTGTAATATTACTGTCATTATGAGGCATATGATTCATCCATGTCTCCATTTTCCTTAAGTTTGTCTCATCAATAACTATATATTAAAAGACACACCAGTAATAATACGTGTCATCTTCTGGTGCATCCTTATTTTATTTTTTTTTGAAATTTTTTTAATTATAGTTATACAAAAATAATTTCTTATATAAGTTAAAAAAGGTAATTACTTTAAATAAAAAAAAATTTGATATATCTTTCCACAAAAACATTTATGACTATAGTAGAAAATATTAACATAATTGCGTAATATTTTAATCTATTTTAATGAAGTATTCATATTTTTTCCCTAATAAAAATAGTTGTTCATTTATTGATTAGAATTCACATCAAAGTAGTGTGTATATTTATTAATTTTTTAAATTTTTTTTGTAAAATAACCAATTATATTTAAAAGTTAATACGATGTATTATTATTTTTTAAATTATCGTGCGTGGCACGGGACCTAAACTAGTATAACACTATCTCTAATCACTTACTTCGTACATCTTTAATAGTTTGATTTTTATTACTCCTTAATTCATTTGAGACGGCTTTGTGAGACAAGCCCAAAATAAAGAAAGTCCAGCCTCTAAGAAAATGCACGGGTTTGTGGCCCGAAGAAAACGGGCTTTGCGGGCTTCAGATATCTGTATTTATGAGCTTCTTCTAGCCTAGATAATGTCCATCATTTTTTGACGAAAAGGGATAACGACCATATCAATTCTCTCTATATTCTAGCAAAATCGGAAGCTAATATGAAAGTAATTATTGAATTGAGGATATCAGATGATCGACAAAATAAATCAATTTCTCCCGATTCATCTACAATAACTACAACATCCCCGTAAAAAAAATAAAAAATAAAAAATAAACCTGCAACATCAGAAAATCTAGGTATTTCATATTCCTATATTTTCCTCTATTTTCACAAACCAATTGGATGATGTTGTTTTATTTTTTCTAATATAGAAAAAAAATAGTTCAAGTACAGAGAAAGAAAAGGTTGATAAACAAGTAGTTGAAAATGATGTTGGTAAGTTTTTTTTTTTTTTTTTTTTTTTTTTTTTTTTTTTTTTTTTTTTTTTTTTTTTACAGCTGGGATACAAAATAACAGTGTGTTGCCTCTACCTCCATTTCCTAGCCTTTAGTGCCAGATCATGAGCTCTAGAGGTAACACTCTTGGGAACATAACAACAACCAAAAATAAAAGAGTCTAGAGCTTAGGTGAAGGATATCCTAGACCAAGTTCCTGAGGTCCTTTGGTGCCTGGAGCGGGTTCTGATAGCTTCACACTAACCTTGCTATCCATTCTGATTTCCACTTGGTCGAATAATTGGTATGCATCGATGATACCTTCCCTTATAGCCAACAACTCACATTGAAGAGTCGAGTTTCCTACCACACGTTTACCTCCCTCATGTACTAAGGATTCCTCCTTCGAGATGACCCATCCTATTGCCGCTGAGTTTAAACTCCTACGTGCCTTTTCCATGCCCCGTCCACTGTTTACAACTACTACTTCCTGTGGATCATGCGTTCCCCCTTTTGCCAATAATTTAACTCCTCTCTCCCCTGATCAGTAAGCGCTTGCCCTCTCATAACTGCACTCCCCTTATTTAGTCCCCCTATCACTGTAGTCATTGCTTCATTAATCATATGCAAGATTCGGATAGGCAAAACACTAGCGCTTCTAAAGATGATGTCATTTCTATGCTTCCAAATTAAACACACCACAGGATTGCCAAAATACTTCCAGCGAGTGCGGGATACTCCTTCTTCATTTTGATTGAGTATGCTATCATATTTCTTATCCATACCTCGATGGGCAACATCTCATCCTGCACCTTAATCCCTATATGACTATAGAGCCATACCCTCTTAACAATTTCACAATCTCTAAATAGATGGGAAGGCGTTTCTCTCCCTTTGCTACAAAGAACACATGTGGGGCTGACATTCAGCCCCCTCCTAGCAAGTCCTGCACTACAACTGCTTGCATTTAGTATAATTTTCCATCCAAGTAATAAGATCTAGTTAGGCGGTAGTTGACAGGGTAAAGTCGTATCCCCTAATCAAAAGTAATTCCTAAATCCTCTAACTAATGTAGATAGAGAAGTAGGGTTGAATCCACAGAGAAACGAGTCTTTCTATTCCTAATTAATTAAAATAATCTAAATTATAAAGTAACCAATATATAAATTTGGGTATGAAACTAAACTACGAAGATTAAGAATAAGGAGAAAACAATAAATAGAAGGATCTAAGGCATAGGTTCACCAATAAATAATATTCCAGGGTAAAACATAATAATCAATCATCAATGCATACATTAATCGGATCATAAAGGGCTTTCGCTACGTATTACAATCACACAATTAATTTACCGGTATTAAATCTCATCTCTCGAATCTCGATTTAACCATTTATAAATTAACCTGCCTATTGAAACCAGATCTAAATATCAATTCTCATCTGTCGAATCTCGAATCAATATTGCCAAACTCATGCATAAAAGATCTGCGCAAATCTAGTCACAGAGCATTGAATCAATCAATAGGAAATTAAACTAGCATTGATAATCAACAACAATAAATTACCCCTTCATATTATTTATGGATCCCCATAAACCCTAGAAATAGAACTACTCACACATAATAAAAACTAAACTAATCAAAGCAATAAAACAAGACATGATCAAAGGAATAAAATAAATAACTAAGATTAAGAGAAGAGATATTGTTACCAAAGAAAATCTGGAATTAAGAATAGAGTTAAGAACAAAGTATAAGAGAGAAAACTAATCTAAGATCTAAGTAGAGAGAGAAAATCTAAAAGAGAAGGTGATTAAAATTACGTACAAAAATCGTACTTAAACCTCCCTAAAACAAACCCTAATTGAAAACTAATCAGATCCCCTAAAAAACACACGCCCGATCGGGCCCGCCTTTTTCTCTGCGTACTCTTCTAAACAGCCGCGCCCGATCGAGCTAGCAGCTCACCCGATCGGGCGCGCCTTTGGTCACGCACCAGCGCACTCTCGCGCCACGCCCGATCGAGCCAAGCTTGCCCGATCGGGCCCTTGCTTCACCTCGAGGCTTGGAACTTCGATTGGGCTTATTTCTTCGGCCCAATCCGAATATCCACATAGGGTCTTGATCATTCGGTCCAAATACCTCGGTATCCCGATTACCGAGCCCTTAATCACCGGCTTGATGGCTCTAACCGGCCTTGGGTTTCAAAGATGGTCGTGCTCCTCTAATTTTCGTAGTTGATCCATGAAAACCCGGGAAAATGCTCCAAAAGTGCAATTTCTAGCAAAACTCAACCAAAACTACGAAAACACTAGAAAAAACTAATTAGTAATAAAAGTGGCTCTAAAGAGCCAAAAACACTACTAATTATGACCAAGGGACGGGGTAAGATACTATATAAAATAGACACATCAAAATCCTCCAAGCCAAACCTTTGCTTGTCCCTAGGCAAAGATCTCATCAATGAATAAATAAATATGTTTCACCCCAAAAAGTAAAAATCAAGCACAAACAATTCAGGGTAAATCAAATAAACATGCTTCAAAATCAACCAATCAAATCCATCCAATTACCCTTCCTCCCTGACAATTGTCAAATAGAGCAAACCAAAAGAGCATATAGAATTCAAGACTAGTGCTCACACACTAAACTCTCATTTATGTGGTGAGTAAAGATGTACTCGATCTCTCTCCAACCAACCCCTTTATGTGAACAATGCCCTCCCAACTCACACTCTCGTGTGTTTAAAGTAATGAACACTCAACCTACTAGTCGACTCAAAATATGTCAAATCATAACTTGCATTGATAAACAACACTTTCATATTCATACAACTCTATGCACAAAGGTCGGAAGGTCTTTAAAGCTTGTAATGTAAGGCTAGGGTAAAGGGTAGGAATCATTTGGGAACAAGTGAGAGAAAAGCTATGCTTAAGGGAGAAAATACTAGTAAAACCCGTAATCAAAATAAATAATGACCAAACATCTCCAACATAACCAATCTAACATCCACCAAATATACTCCAAACAATATAAATAATCCCAACTCTTACAATTTCACTCATAAGGTATGATAATAGGAAATAGAGTGAATTAAAACAAACTTTGTACTACTTATTTTTTTTATTTTCTTTCTTTTTTTTTTCAAACTTGAACCTTTTTTTTTTCTTTTGAATTTTTTTTCTTTTTTTTCTTGAGCAACCTTCAAATAGAACATTTGAACATATGAAAAAACTTTTTTTTTTCTTTGCTCTTCTTTTTTTTTCTTTTTCTACCTCATATTGGAAATTTTCAACTTTGTAACACAAAACATCAATATTTTCCAATCATAATATCAAAGAACAATCACTCTTCTTTTATTCCCACATTGTGCAAATGATATGCACACCACAACTCCCTCAACTCACCAAATAATAGCTCCCCCAAGCCAAGCTTGGGACTAGTAACCAATGGGGCTCATATAAGCTTGTAATGTTGCTAAATAATCAATAAAAAGTCAAGGCAACAACATGGGTAGCAAGAAGGGAACAAACGTATCTACAATCATTTGAAGGCCACCTAAAAGAACAAATGTCTTCGTTCTCCACAATGTGCATGATAATGAGTCATACAAACACTACTTATAGTTGCAAACCAATACTCAAATTCATTGAGATACCAGGAACTAAGGGTATTTTTGGCCAAGCTTCTTTAAAACAATTTCTATTTCTTAGAAGTAGTTCTCTAGAAACTGTTTCAAAAGACACACTTGTGGGAAACATACTTGTTTGGCCACAAAATTTTAGAAGTGCTTTTGACTTTTTGAGAAATAGAAACAATTTTACATTGTTTGGCCTATTGAAAAATGTCATAGTATGGACAAAAAAAGAAGAGTAATGTTTATTTTCAAGAAGAATAATGTTTATTTTATGAAAGAAGATTAACGTTTTTTAATTTTTAAAAAATATTTTTTATCTGATAAATGAAGATTAATAACAATTGAAGAATAATTTTATTTGGTATATGAAATGAGTACTCATGTTAATCTTTTTTTAAAAACATAAATTATAAAAGACCCATTTTTTTTCCTCACATTTCTCAACTTTAGCCCTGCTTGTGCTCTGCTACTTTGAGCCATTAATACCTCCCACCACCACGACACCATTACTAATGGAGATGTCTAATGCTGTTCTTAAGTCTATCACTTGTTAAAGTTCAACCCTAAAGATATCTAAACTTTCATGAGTTTCATTTGTTTCATCAATCCTTCCTCTCTTCCTCCATTTCTCTGCTTGTGCACCAATTTCGCCACCACAATCTTCAATTTCGCCACCCACCACCAATTTCTGGCCGACGAGCAGTAATGCTTCGGGGTTTTTGCAGCAGATGTAGAGAAGGTACTTGTGGATAAATCTATGGAGACAAACGACGGAGGAGAGAGAGAATCTAGAGGGCCTATTTTTAGAGAGGATATAAGGTCCTTTTAACAATTTTTGAGGGTATTATCGTCCAATAAAAGTTTCATTAAATGGGTATAAACACTCCCCGAGAAACTGAAAGTAGAATTTTGGATTTGGAGCTTCTGTTTCGAAGCTCTTTAAGAGCTGTTTTGGGCTTCTAGAGAAACAGAAATTAGCTGTCCTTGAACCCTTGTTTGGCCCAATTTTAGATTCTTTGGCTGAGAAGCACTTGTAGAAGCTAGGCCAAACATGCACTAACACACATTCCTAACCAAATCAACTAGTCAAGCACTATATTCACAAATAGTTGGGCAAAATTGACTCATGTTAAGGTTTCAAGACAATCAAACATCAAACAATGATCAACTAATCCGCAATGCCTATAATCATATACCAAGAATCAAAAAAATTTTCTCAAGTATGGGGCACAGGGAAGCATGATTTATAATTCATTGGAACGTATTTTTGGAATTTTTTATTTTTCAATTTTTTTGTATTTTTCATATATAAGAAAGTAATAAAACTAACCTAGAAATATTTAAAACTAAACTAAGAAAACACACCAAAACAAAAGAAAAGAGAAAAAGAAAGATATCAAATCCAAAATCTCCCCCAAGCCATAATCAGACAATGTCCTCATTGGCTCGGGAACTAGCCTAACATAGCTAGTCCTCATCATCCTCATCCATCCTCGAATAGCCTCCTCCATGGATAGAACCGGCTCCTCCATGGCTCGAACCACCACCTCCGTAACCCGAACCACATGCAAAATAGTTAGGGTCTACATTCCCCCCAAGCCCACCAAAAGGAGCATCGGTCCCATAACCGTGGACCGAAGAGTAGTCCACATAGGTACCAAAGGCACTTGGGTCCGAATATCCTCCTTGAGGATATTGAAACCAATCGGGAACAAGTGAGTCGGGGGGAATAGCCCCCCGACGTGCGTAGTCATCATACATGGGGTATAAACCCCTCCCAAGGTTTCTCTCCACATGCCCCACCCTCCTATCTAGAGACCCTACTCTCGTATCCAACTTTTGCACCATACTCTCCATTCTCCCTTGCCCCATCTCAATCCTATCTAGCTGGCTCCTAAAAGCCGAGAAGTCATAAGGGGCGTTTGGGTCGATGTTATAGTTCGTGGAAGAAGTGGGGATGTCATAAGTGTAGGTATGGGGTGGTGGTTGAGGGTGTAATTGAGGTTGTGGTGAAGGTGGTGCTTGGTGAGCCGCTTGAGCCTCACCTTGGTTGCCTAAAACAAAGGTGTAAGAAGGTTGACCCTTCTCAATATTGGTCAAAAGGGGGTTAGGCAACGTAAAGGCATTGTCCCTTCTACCCGACTCCCTTTGGATTACCCACCAAGTTTCACCCCCTATGACATTGATCCAGTTGAGGCTACCTAAGTAGGGAAAGTCCATATGAGTTGGTCCTACTACCTTCCTAAAGTCGTTAGGAACAAAGTTAAGGTGCTTGACCGCTATGTGGGTGACTAAACCACCAAAATAAATAGGGGCCCTAGACCTACCACTCTCGGTCGCGTTGGCCGCCCGTTGAAAGTGTTGGGCTATCATATACGATATGTTTAGCTTGTCACTGATAGGGATCGTGTAAGACCCTAACAACTCTAGTTCGTCCCTCCTTACATTGGCGGGTTCATGCCTCCCAAAGATAGTGAGGCCAACAAACCGTTGCCAAAATTTTGGCACGGGATGTTGTATCCAAGTGCCCTTGGAATGTTGGAGGTTTAGATTAGCATCCCCCGTGAGGGATTGATAGACAACGGTAATGTTGTCTTGGGGTGGTTCAATAGGCCTATCCGATTTTACCTCAAATAATTTACCAAATTCTTTCAAAGTCAATCTCACATTATTATTAAGCAAACAAAATTAAACATGAGTAATTAAAGCATTAGATTTTATCACATTAAAACTAGAAATAAATTCCAAAGTTAAATAGGCATAAGTATCATAATGCAATTGAAATAAACCACTCATTCCAATACCCTTAAACAATTTTTCTACCGGCTTATCGATTCCTAATCTAGAAAGCGTATAATGATGAACAAAACGTGTAGGAATTACATGCCTCAAGATGAGGTTGAGCATCCTTTAATTTGTCGTTGTTCTTGTGAGGCTATCACCACCTCGCTCTATCCCGAAATTTGCAGCTCCGGGTCAACTAATGGTGGTTGTTGTTGCCTTGAGCTTTCACCCCTTGCGGTTCTAGATCTTTTGGATGCCATTTTTGTGAGAAATGGTGGAATTTGAAGCTTTCTCTCTCTTAGGGTTTTGGAGAAATTTGAGAGAAAGTGGTAGAAATTTAGTGTAGATCGAAAGGAAAGATGAGGGGATTGAGAATATGTAAAAAAAATTTAGTTTGGATGGAAGAGTTAGAGAAGATCTTGAAAAGAAATATGGTTTGAAGGTATGAAAATGGGGTTTTAGAGAGAGAAAATGATGAAGAAGAAGATGAAATAAGGAGAAAGTTAGAAAAGAAGAGGAAGAAAAGAAAGTAAAAGGCCGGCCAAAAAGTGGCGCGCCCGATCGGGCGAAAATAGTTTGTTCTGGAAGTTTAATTGCGCGCCCGATCGGGCACGAATGCGAAGGAAATTTTCGCCCTTTTCTCGCCCGACGTATCTTTTCTCCTTACTCGATTTCTCAAAAATTTCGCCCGATCGGGCAAGTTTCGCCCGAAAATAGCTCGATTTCCAGCCTCACTTGCGCGCCCGATCGGGCAAGCTTCGCCCGATCAGGCGAAAATAGAGCTGGAATTTTCTTTACTTGCACGCCCGATCGGGCGAGTCTCGCTCGGTCGGGTCCGTGCCCAAATCGGATCTCTTCTTTATTTTCAGCTTCTTTTCTTAAGTCTCCGTACCTGTCAAAACTATACCTGTACAAAAACACTTGCAAAAGGGTAAAATTGCACTCTCCTCTCCTCTCTAAAAAATAATAATAAAGTAAAATAAAATTAAAAAGATAAAAATAAATTAAAATAAAAGAAAGCAAGAAATACGGGTTGCCTCCCGCAAAGCGCTGGTTTATCTAGGTCCCGCACGACCTTCTTACCAAGTACAAGAATTAGGACTCTTGGCCTAACGCATGGTCGGGTGGTTTCTCACCCGGTCGAGCGGTGTTTAGGTCACGGCGCGGCTTCCTGACATACCCTGTGGGGTGCCAATTCACCTTATCTGGTGGATCCTCCTTGACTTGGATCGGGGGTTCTTCAATGCTACGCACTAAAGATCCTTCTTCGATCGAGGGTTGCTTCAAATTGTCTTTGCATTTATCACTTGCATCTCGATCTGGCGGAACACTCACCGTAGGCTCAATTTGCACAACTTGCTTGTTTGATTCCACCTTTTCATCCTCGAAACCAAGACCGACAATGTAGAGGGCTCTTTCTATCACATCAACTTCCTTCTGCCATTTGTCTATCTCATCTGAAAGGGATGCAACACAAGATACCGCCTCCAGGGGATCTTTTACAAGAGCTTGGGGCTTGTTAGAATAACTTTGAACCATATTAACACTAAAGCACTTCTCCTCTGTCAAGGGGATTTTAGGGGTATTATTAAGATTAAAAATAATTTTATCATCCCCTACTGATAGTGTTAATTTGCCACTTCTCACATCTATAATTTCTCCTACAGTGTTAAGGAATGGTCTGCCCAAAATGATTGGGGTTTGCATATCCTCAGTCTTATCAAGAACAACAAAATCAACAAGTATATAAAATTTACCTACTCTAACGGGAACATCCTCTAAAACACCTAAGGGGTATTTGAAAGAACGGTCGACCATTTGTAGAGTAATATTAGTATCTTTTAATTTACCCATATTTAACTTGGAACACACAGATAATGGCATAACACTAACGCTAGCACCCAAATCACACAATGCATTATCATTCATTAGATTGCCAATATGACAAGGGATAGAAAAACTACCTAGGTCTTTTAATTTAGGTGGAGATTTCTTTTGTAGTACGGCACTACACTCTGCAGTGAAAGCTATTGTCTCTACCTCAGTAATAGACCTTTTTCTTGTCAATATTTCCTTCATAAATTTAGTATATGTAGGAATTTGTGTGATTAGTTCAGTGAAGGGAACTGTTACTTTCAAATCTTTTACCGTCTCTAGAAACTTACCAAACTGCTTATCCAAATTTGTTTTCAAGTGACGATTAGGGAATGGAAGTTTGATAACCGGCTTTGGAGCATTATTGCTCTTATCTGGAGTGGCAACCTTCTCTGGAGTCGTACCCTACAATGTAGAATTAGATATATTAGTACTACTCTTTAGCCCTGCAGGGCTATTAGCTACATTGTCTGGTTTAACGGAATCAAAATTAGCATTATTTAATAAAACAGGTTCATCAACTCTGGGCATAGGGGGCCCTTCGTAATTTGAACCACTCCTTAGAGTAATTGCATAGGCTTGATCCGTAGGCCTGGTCGGCTGTGCTGGCAGAGCTCCCTGTTGGCGGGCTTGTAGAGTAGTGGAAAGTTGCGCAATTTGATTATCTACATTTTTATTATGTGCTAGAATTGAATCAATTTGTGCATCTCTACTCTCCATGTGCTTCTGCATATTAACCAGCATCGCTCTAATTTCTACCAAAGCAGGGACGGAAGATGAGGAGGGTTGTTGTGGTTGGTTCT
Source organism: Chenopodium quinoa (assembly GCF_001683475.1). Classification (NCBI taxonomy): domain Eukaryota; kingdom Viridiplantae; phylum Streptophyta; class Magnoliopsida; order Caryophyllales; family Amaranthaceae; genus Chenopodium; species Chenopodium quinoa. Next base: position 1,567,220 of record NW_018743937.1, read on the forward strand.
TCTGGCCAGCATAAGGGTGGTAATGTTTCTGTTGTTGTTGTTGTAGCGCATGTGGTTCTTGTGGTGGTGGATTTTGAACATTAGTACTCCGGTAGGAAAGGTACGGATGATTCCGTGTAAGGCGTCGCTCGAAGTGCGCCTACGTTCAAAGCATGTGTGAATATGCTTGGCACTCATAGGAAGTGGGAATTGACAAATACGATTAGGGACAAGGAAAGTAGGGAGCCTCCAACAAGCTTTTAAGGAACTTGTAAACCGTTCACGGATCATAAAAGGAAACCATGATAAGGGACAACGAAAGGCAACAACGATTGACCCGTGAAGGTTACACCCCATTCATAATCCATGAGATTACTAACTCCATATGGTTCGGAACCACGAAAGGAGGATCGAGGATGATGGTACGAAGTGAGTCATGGAATCATATTCGCCCGTATTGGCCTCTACTCGATTCTTATAATGAAAAGCATTCATGCGATCTCAAAGGCATACAAACAGAGATTCAATTCGCTCCAATCTATTATTATGCTAAATCGGTTTATTATTAATGCAACACATAATTCTAAAATATTTGTGACCACTTGAATTAAGCATCAAGATTAAAAGGAACCTAAATCGGTTGTCCAAATTATCTTATTAGGCGTTATTTTCAATTACATATTCCCTTTAACATGTAATATGGTGATCATAAAAATAAGCATTAATATTGGAAGCAATTTAACAATAATTGCAACAATATAAAATCGTTAGAAAAATAATAGAAATAAAGGGAACATAATTCTTACTTTGATTCTGTTTGTTTGCAACTACAAAATAATAAACGAGTTAGTAACTTCAAGGAAATAATAATAATAAAACAATAATTAAATTAAATTAAATTAAGTAGAGTTGGTTTGGGGCCAAACCCTCAAACATTTCTACCTTTCACGCCTTGGCTTAAGGATAGAACCACGAGTAATGTATGGACTCCTTGGAGTACTTGAAGAAGGAATTTTGAAAGAAGAAGGGTAGGCTAGTGTTTAGGCTAAAGCATAGAAGAGAGAAAAAACTAGAGAATTAATTGATGCCCCGTACATCAGAAATGAGGGGGTATTTATAGAGAAAATGTGCTGAGGGAGCACACGGAACCCTAAAATGATAAAAACCCTAAAAACGTATCCCGCGACATGGCAAACTGTACCGTGACACGGGAAGTCCCACCGTCAGATGGGAAACATTCCCGTAACACGATGCAATTTTTTACTGATGCGGGAAATTTTTAGTAAACGGGGAAGAAAACGATTTAAGGGTTTACGCGGAAAGGACACGGAAATTCCCGTGTCACAGCAAGTTTCCCGTGTCACGGGAATACCCACTGTCAGACGGGAATAATTCCCGTGTCACAGCAAGTTTCCCGTGTCACGGGAATACCCACCGTCAGACGGGAATAATTCCCGTGACACGGTGGATTCCTGCCGCGGCGCGGGAATTTTCAGCCCGCCTTTCCGTCTAAATACATTTTTAACCCTAATTTCGTTCAGCATTTTAAGTGCCGATTGATAATTTCGGGCCTTCTTCTGATTTATTATTATTTGGGCTAAAATAAGAAAATAAGCAAATAAAATAAAAAGGTTTAGGCCAAAAATAAATAATAAAACAATAAAATAAAAAAGGTTTGGGCTAAAATTAAATAATAAGTTTGGGCTGAAATTAAAACTATTCTTTTACCAAACATCAAGACTAATCCATGGACTGTTCAAAAATACGAATTTAATCAAATACGATTTTTTAAGCACTCTCGGGATTAAATACTGAACCCGAACAATAGTGGCGGTGAAAGGTTGTTCATCATCGGGTTTGGTTTTGGGGAGACATTTTTAGGTTGTTACAGAAGCCCCCACTGTGACTGAGTTTGTAGAAACGTCAGTTTCGAAAACGATAGTCAAAGTAGTCGATAAGGACGGAGAACGATTTAAGACGTTCTGCGATCCTAAATCATTTTGTATACGCCGATAGCTGCAGAAAAATGTTAATTCCACAGATAAAAGAGTAAAAGGATAGAACACGTATCTGGCACCAGTGTATCGGTGACAAATGAGTTTGTCAGCTTCCTATGCTTGAAGGAATCCACCGGATGACGTTTGTTGAAACGCTTTCCATGCCTGAGGAAAGCCGACTGAGGAGTTTGGTAGTTTTCTAAGCCTAAAGAAACCTACCGGATGATACTTTCCATGCCTGAGGAAAGTCGACGTATGAATTTGGTGTCATTCTATGCTTGAAGAAATCCACCGGTGATGCTTTCCATGCTTGAGGAAAGCCGACAAAGGAATTTGGCGGTTTTCTATGCTTGAAGAAAAATCCACTGATAATGCTTTCCATGCTTGAGGAAAGCCGACTTGGCGGTTTTCTATACTTGAAAAAAAATCCATTGATAAAGCTTTCCAAGCTTGAGGAAAGCTGACTTGGCGGTTTTCTATACTTGAAGAAAAATCCACCGATATCTGTAGGGAATAGTTTCAAGCCTTTAAAAATCCCACTAGCTTGAACCCCACTGTGATCATACACTAAAGTACGGTGGCGTCCAAAAGGGAAGAAGATAGAGCAAAAGAGTCGCCAACAAGTTTTTAAGGAACTTGTAAACCGTTCATAAGATGAAGGTTACACCCCTTAACGATCCAAGAGATCGTCAACTCCATAAGGTCATGAACCAAATAAGGGTCCGGGGATGAAGGTACAAATCCAACCTAAAAGAGATTGAACCTGCCCGAATAATAGGCCTCTACTTTATTCTGATCGTATTCATGTGCGCTTTCTGATTAACATGCAATCAATAGGTTAACCCTAAACCTGTTTAATCTATGTTGGTTGAATTTAATGCACACACAAACTATTATTGGCGATCACTTGAATTATAACCAAAGTTAACCTAACAAGATTATTAATTATCTTATTAAGCGTGATTACAAGTACAAAATTCCCTTTAAACATGCAATAAAGGTGATCAAGCAATAACAATAAATAATGTATCAAGCAACATAATATTAATCATGAACAATTATCAATAACAAGTTATAATTAAAATAATCATGAACAATAACGAATATCATAATCATAGTAATCATAACAATGTTCATGTTAAAGCATAATAAAAGTAAGATCCTAGACATGATACTAACAAGATTAATAACAAACCCTAACATGTCACTAAACAATAAAAATCAAAGCTTTAGCCCTAACATGATACTAACATAAATAAATATTAGGAAGAGCATAGGAAGCATCACAACAATCATATTTAATATTAAAATTACCCTAGACATGATACTAGGAATATCATAATAACAATATAAACATGATGTCTACATCATAATATCAATAAATCAATTAAATTACTTACTTAGATGCCTCTTACCTCTTTCTAATAACAAAATACACACGTTAGTAACTTCAAGGAAAATAATAATCAAAACAATTAAATTAAATAATTTAAATAGAGATTTGGGACCAAACCCTCAGAAATTAAAACCTTTCACGTCTAGGGCAAAGGCAACTTCGAATATGTCTAGGTGTTTCTACGTCTTGCGAATACGGAATTTTGTATTTGAGAAAAGGCTAGTTTAGAAAAAGAGAGAGAGAGGGAGAATAATCAAGAAAATCTTGATGAGAGTTGGTGATTGAAAACGGAGTTTTTGATACGATATTTATAGAGAAAATCATCCAAAAAGATAATTTAACAAAACAGAGTCTGAAGATCGCAAAACAGCATTGGCGCCAGCTCTGGCTAGTTGGCGCCAGCACCAGTGGCTAGCGCCAGGCGCCAATGGCTAGCGCCTGGCGCCAAGCCTGGTTCCAGGCGCCAAGGCCTGGGGTTGGACGCCAAACTGTTTTTCAACGCGTTTTCGAAAATCTGATAAATTTCCCTTATTGGAAGATAAAATAATATAATTCCATCGAAAATGCTATTTGATCTTGATTAAAACTCTGAAGAGTCCTAATCGAATTAGGAATGACAAGAACCTTCTAGAATGTTCTAGAAGACTAAAACCATTCCTAATTGCATTAGAAATGATAAATCATATTAGGCTCTCCCCTAGATCATTGGGCCGTACATAAAGCTCAAACCGGACCCAGTTTAGTAAATTGGCCATAATTTCCTCAATATTCATCGGAATTGGGCTTATAATATATCGTTGGAAAGGTGTTTGCAAGCCCCATCCAAATACACTACTATTGGACCCATATCATGGACCAACCAAACTGGATCATCTGTTTTCTTAAAATAAAGTTTTCAAAAACAGAGAGAAGAGAAAAGAAATAAAACTTTCCGCTACACTAGACCTTTCCACACTTCGTTTCATTCGATTATGATTCGACGTGAAAGGTACTCATCACCGGGTTTGGTTTTGGGGAGACACAAATGGGTGTCTACAATAACGCTTTCCATGCTTGAGGAAAGCCGACGACTACTGTAATTGCTGAAATTTGCAAGTGTATGATGGTTCGATTATCCCCGAACGTGGGCCACAGATGATTCACACCCTTAAGTCGATTATCCGACCATATTAGGTGCTTAAAATATCGACAAAAATTGAATTTAATGCTTCTAGGGGCAAAATAGTAATTTTGGTACCCTCCAACCGTCAGTTAGAATTTTCCGCGTAATTTTACTGAAAAATTAACTGTCCAATTTGCGCGGAAAATCGTGCAATTTTGGTCAAAATGCCGGGAATAATAGCTTCAAAAAGTGTGCAGGACCAAAAAACTGAATTCCGTGCCACGTGGATAAATCCCGTGACATCGTTTTAGATTGCCGTTAAACTGGAGTAAATCCCGTGTCACGGGAATTTTTTTGGCACAAAAAAAATCTACGCGCTTCGTTCCACGCGCTTGAGCACCGTTACTCAATAACGAAAAATGTGGAACGGTAACGGGGTCGTGCAATGGTTATTTTTGTCTTTAAATATTAGCCATTTCTCCCATTTTGCTCACTCACCATTTCTCTTTCTTGTTCTGTTTTCACTCCATTTTTTTTACCTTAACTTCTCGGATTCCCGTGCCACGGCGGCGGCTCACCAGCGCTCGAGTTTTTCTTCCGTCAGCCGAATTTTCTTCTCGTGTCACGGTTGTTCTGCGGTTTTTTCCTCCTCTTTTTTTATTTATTTTTTTGCTACTGCTCGCTGCTATTCGTTGCTGCTTACTGTTGTGCTGCTGTTCGGAGCTCGTTGTTGTTTGATCGGAACTCCAGCGTTTCTGGAATTCCCGTGGCACGGGCTTTACTCTCCGTGACACGGTACCCCATCACCGTGTCGTGGCGTATCTTGACCGTGTCGCGGCGGCTGCTCTGGTGGCTTCACGTTTTTGCGAATTTTGGAGCTCAAATTTTCATCAATTTGGCTCTAAATTTTTGCTATCTTCTTCATTTTTGGTTCTCCACAAGGATCTATGTAAGTTTCCTTTGATTCTTGCCTCAAATTTGCTTCAAATAATTTCATGTAAAAACCCTTAAAAATCAATTTGGGGATTTTTTGATTTTGGGGTTTATGTTGAAATTCTTGTCATGAATTTACTTGCATATGTGTGTATGCGTGTTTGTGAGCGATTTGAGACAAAAATTGCATGATTTGGTGAAGAATTGAGCAAATCACCATTTTGGTACTACTTGGTAAATGGTGTTCCTTGTTGTTCATGTTGTTCTTTTGCACTTGAAATGATGACATGTTGGTTGTAGATCTTGTAAAATATGCTATGATGCGTCGATCTATTGTTTTTGTGCAATTTTGAGACATGTTTTGTGTTGTGTAGTACTACATTGTCATGGAGAATATAATATCATGCAATTAGGATAACATAGTATTAGTTCGTCATGGAGAAACTAAATATTATAAATAATTCCATTATTTTGCCAATTTTTAGCCTTGAGGTAAAAATTTAGCGTATAATGCGATAAATAACTAAATAACTTAGGAAGAGATGCTAAGCATTTAGATTTCTTATTAAAATGCAACTCGATATAAATATCTAAATGCTTTAGGAAATGATGTTAAGCATTTAGATTTTTATTTCTATAATAGCATGCCTAGACGACGGGATCGCGATCTTTCTACCCATGGCCGACGTCAGGCTTTTCGGGAGGACACTCCCACGATTCCCGAGGGTATGGATGACGACGCCTTAGAGACTGAGCCTCGGGCCTCTACGGGTAGAGGTAGGTGGGTTCCACCTCCGTGGACTTCAGTCCAGTTGGTTTTCTGTCGTGAGAACCACGTTTCTCATCGCCCACTTGCCGACATAGTTGACGGTATGCTTCGTCACCACGGTTCTGGAGCCGGAGATTTGATTCTTCGACTTCACCAGATTATCACGAGGGATCCTGCTACGAACGCCTTATGGGAATCAACTAGTTTAGTGGACTTTTATTCGGCGGTTGTAGGGTTTTGCAGCCCCCGGGGTTATGGTGCGACAATCGTTCGTGCGTTGTTGGAATATTTTTGGGATACTACCAACACCTTTCACTTTGCTTGGGGAGAGATGACAGTGACCCCTCTGGACTTTAGCATGATTAGCGGTCTACGCTTCACTGACCGGGTCGTAGCACAGATGTCTGATCTTTCTTGGGGAGCGGCTGAGGCAGCCGATTTGTTAGGTCCGATCGTTCAGCATATCAGGACCCAGCCAGTGTCTCGAGGGGGTCCTAGGAGCGGGCGATCGGAGTTGTCTTCGGTTTTAGCCCGTGGTTTCGATATGGAGGAGACATCACCTGAGCAGCGAGTGCGGATCTTCATTTTGATTCTCATTTCCAAGACTCTTTCTCCTGATAGGAGTTCGCGTGCACTCCTTTGCTACCTCCCTTCTTTAGTCACGATCAGTGAGATAGAATCCTTCAGCTGGGCCAGCCTCGGATATGACGACCTTCTTTTGTCGTTACGTCATGGCTGTAGGCAGCTGAACGACGATTCCCCTTTCATTGTCTACGATTTATGGAGAGTCGTAGAGGTGACGATCCTTTCCTCTTCTTGTTTTAATTTGTTCGACTCATGTGCTTAAAGATTACTTTTCATTGTAGCTATGGTTCTACGAGTACTTCCCAGGATTGGCTCCTCGACGGCGTCGTGGAGCGGTTCATGACTTCCCTGTCAGGGCCAGCTGGCGTGACCGAGGAGAGTCACGGGTGGAGTCTGTCTCTGCGCTGCGCGGGCTATTACGCCGAGGCACCTCTTCTGTTGGCTTAAGAATTACTTTTGTAGCCTGTTATTTTCTCTCTTGACATTATTTCCGGGGCTTCATTGCAACTTTTTATGGTTTTGAGGTTGCTATTGATGTCCAGTATCGTCCTTGGGCTGGGATGACTAATCTTCCCAAGGCCTTGCAGCTTTCAGCGTACCGCACTGTTTTGGTTGGTACCAGACGCTTTGTTTGGTATTTGTGGGAGTGTGTCGTTCGTCAGCACAGTGGTGATCGCTTTGTGGTGTCCTTATCTCCACCGGAGTCGATGCTGGACTTGCGCTTGCTTAGGGAGTTGATAAGCAGGGGAGAGCGCTACACTTTTCCTTGGAAGGAGCTTGTGCACATGGAGGGTGATTACGCGCAGGACTTGCTTCCCTCTCTGGCTCCTCCACCCCGCCTTCCTGAGGTATGAATTCTTTTGAGGATTTTTGTCAGTAGTCTCTATTTAAATAGTCGAATAACTTGGTTATTCGATCGTATTTTCAGACGATTGTTCGCCCCGTGGGGAGGATTAAGATTCCGCCTCAATCTGTCTGCTACCCAGGGTCGATTGGTATTACCAAGGACCATATTGCTGACACGCCAGAGGGTTTCAGACAGGCGCAGGAGTCTCTGCCTGAGGTTTTTGAGCCGGTAAGTTTTTGATGCATTATTCATCCCTTTTAACACCACTTGTTACTGATTTTTCTTTGTTTTGTTCTCAGCCTAACCGCCCGGAGATGATGGACTCATGAAGCTGGTTGATGCTCTAAAGTACTGCATCATCAAGCTTCGGCGTGGTGCGAGTTGTCGGAGCAGTTCTGGCGATGTTCTTGACGTATGCTTATTTTTTCCATTTTCTACCATTTGTTTTATTTTGCATTGTTGACGTCTTTCGATTTTGTATTTTTCAGCAGCAACAGAGGTCCCGCTCGCGCTCGAGGCATAGAGGCTCGGATGAGGGGGATCCTAGTCGTGGTAGACGATCTCCTGAGGTTCATCGTCATTCTCAGTCTCCGCGGGATCCTCAGATTTCTCAGCCGTTTCAGGAGGCTCAGTGGAAGCAGCCTCAGTCTTCCCAGCGCTTTCAGGATCAGGGTCAGAGGCAGCGACAGTCGTTTTCACAGCCTTCACACCCTGAGTTTAGGCCAGTTTTGACTCCCGTGGATCCTGGTTTATTTTCAGCTCCATCGTCTAGGATTTCTCCACCGGTGTCGGGCTTGTTCTCAGTTCCAGTGTATGGGACGATGCCTCCACCAACGATTCCCATGTCTTTGAGTAAGTCTACACCGTTTTCCAGTTGGACAGGTCCTGCTTTGAGTTTGTTTGTTGTTGGAGTTACAGGGACTAGTAGGGACACTACTCCTTGTACTCGGATGATGGCGGGACTCTTTGGCTCACCGTTCTCATATTCACAGGCTGGAGATGACACTGATCCTAACTCTTCTAGTTCTGCAGATTTTTGACCGAGGGTCTTTATTTGTACATACTGTGATGACACTTGACACTGCTTGACTCATTTTGTACATTATTCACAGTATATGTATTTATGTATTTATTAGTGTGTGTTAGTGTGTGCTTGAGACTCATTGTGTGTGGTTGTGTATTTATTAATGACGCGACAAAAAAACAAAGGTGGAGTAAGTGGAGGGTACCGACCTTCCCCAAAAGAAAAAGATATAAAAAGAAAAGAAAAAACTGAATAAGTTTTACAACTACTCTAAAATAAATATGTTTGGAAATGGGACGAGGTTTATAACTTCCCCAAAGAAAATAAAATAATAATAGAAATAAAATAATAAATAATATTGATGAATAAAAATAAAAATAAATAAATAAATAAATAAATAATTAAATAAATAGATAAAAATAAGATGATAAAAATAAAAAATAAAAATATTTAAAAAAAGTTGAGAATTTTATTAGGGATGAAACTCTCAAAAAACAGAAAAATAAACGGTGAAGATAAAATACTAAAAAAAAGTCCGGATAGATACAGGAAAAGATAAAAAAAAAAAAAGAAAACGCGTGGGCGCCGCGACACGGCACTGTACACCGTGTCACGACAAGATCTATCGTGTCACGGCACAAATTCCCGTGACACGGTGGAACTTCCCGTGTCGCGGTGCGCGTATTCTATAACGGTGTGGTTTACGCGTATAGAAAGATAATTTCTGAGTAATTCCAAGCGCTTTTGCTATAAAATAGGATCAGTATATTCGTGATATGCATAATTACGAAACACAAAATAATTAGAATTTCATATTTCAATAACAATGTCTCAGAATTTTGATAATACATTGCGCGACTGGTCTTATTCTTTGACCAATGTTGACAAAAGAGAGTTAGAATTGTTTCATGTCAGGGGTTTACTAGCCCTGAGGCATGTAGCGATTGAACATGATTTGCTTAGGGCAGCATTAGACTATTGGAGTCCAGAAACACATTGTTTTAAATTTGATTACGACGAAATCTGTCCCCTGCCGGAGGAATTCGGTGCCATCTTTGAATTTCCTGCCAGAAATCTTATTTCCATGCCTACCCTACGGGAGTATTATTACCAAGATTTTGAACGCCATCTGAATCTAACAGATCTAGATTTAAATAGAATTGTGTGTGGTAATGAGGTAGACTTAGAAAAACTTGCAAATTTATATTTCAATCTCCCTATCTCTGAGTCTTATCATGTATATCGTAGAAGGGCATATATTTTTTGCATGTTTAGCAAGCTTTTATTTGCAAACGGTAGGGTAGGACATGCTTGTCTAGCGTCTGTGCTTGAACATGTTGAATCTGGGAGATCTCCTATGCCTACGTGCCTTGGAGAAACATTTTGTGGCCTTGACGAAGCAAAAGCTGACCGGAAAGCCATCAGGAAGGGCTCTCTAGTACTGTTGCAGGTAAAAATACGCTCCGAGTAGCCCCCGTGGCACAAAACAGGCACCGTGTCACGGTAGCTCCCTGCCGTGACACGGTGAAATCTGCCGTGTCACGGGAAATCTGCAATTTTTTTTTTCGACTGTTTTTTTTTCCGCAGATTTGGTTGATGGAGCGTTTAGAACTATTTGAAGCCCCCGACGATATTGAAAAATATGGCCCTAACGATCCAGTCCGCAGGAAGAAGAATTACTCTGTGAACATGTCGAATGAAGACTGGAAAAATTTATTTGCCAAGAGAGAATTTTCCATTCGTTGGGTGGTGCCTTGGTGGAGGCTTTCTAGGATGGTTATTGGTACGAATGATACTTCGTATTGTCGTGTTCCTAGTATCTCAAGACTGACTTTTTATTATCCCTCTCGTTTGATGCGATAGTATAGACTTGAACAAGTAGTTCCACGCTACAACGATAGTCCTGTGAAGTATCATTCATGAAAGTAATGTTCACAAATACGAGACTTATTGGATTGGAAGACCTTTGTGGACCATTTCTGCAAGTAACCAAGCTCCTCCTCCTTTATCTAGTGCATACAAGGCATGGTTGAATCCTAGAAGTAAGAGGGAACGAGTCGGATCACGCAAATCGGATGTGAAGAGCCGTCTTGGAAATAAGAAAGTACCTCCTAAAGATCGTCTAGGTCCAAGAACACAAGGGATTGAGTTTAAGACCCCTATAATGCCGAAAAGGAAGAATTATGTGAAAGGGAAGGGTAAGGAGAAAATGGTTTATAGAGAGAAACAACCAAAGAATTTTAAGAAGGGTGAAAAGGGTGAAATTTCGACTAGGGGTGTGACGGTTCGGGCTACAAAAGACACATTAATGGTGAAGGTCGACCTAGTTGAAAAAGAGAAGGAGGTTCCTAAGGTGAAGAGGGATTAGATCAGTATTGTTTTGCGTTTATGATTTATATATTTTTTTTAAATAAGGCGTATGATGACAATAATTGTAGTCATATTTATTTCAATATAATAGCATATTTATTTTCGCCTTAAATGAAAAATTACAATTTTTTTTAATAACCGAGTCAAGGAGTCGGACGCAATGGAAGAATGAAAATAAAAACATCGAACAAATAATTGAATTCGCAAAGACTATGTCACTAAAAAAAATCGGAAAATCTGAAATTCCACCGTGCCACGGTAAAAAATTCCGTGACACGTTGGAAATTCCCGCGTCACGGCACAATTTTTTTTTCGCTCAGGTCCACCGTGCCACGGTGGACTTACCATGACACGGTGGAATGTACCGTGACACGGTGGAATGTCCCGTGTTGCGGAAAAACTCCCTTTTTTTTTTGCTCAGGTCCACCGTGCCACGGTGGATTGTGCCGTGACACGGTGGACATTCCCCTGTCGCGGCAAAACTCCTTTTCTTTTTTTGCTCAGGTCCACCGTGCCACGGTGGACATTCCCTTGTCGAGGCAAAACTCCCTTTTTTTTTTTTGCTCAGGTCCACCGTGCCACGGTGGACTGTGCCGTGACACGGTGGACATTCCTGTGTTGCGGAAAAACTCCCCTTTTTTTCGTCGTGACGTAATGCTGAACTGACGCGTATACTTGATCGACAGAGGGAGGATTTTATTTTTTTTAAAGTGGTCGGGCCCCCTTGAGGGGTTGCCTACGTATCCTTAAAAAGGAATCAGGCCAAACGTAGCTCTATTGGTCATGAACCCATGCGACTAGGCATAGAATTTCTTGAGTTGATCCAAGTTGGTTAAATTGTGGAAACCGTTACCGTCCATGTCTACCAATTGTGCCGCTCCGCCAGACAAGATGGCTTTAACAATATACGGGCCTGACCAATTTGGTCAGAATTTTCCTCTTGGATCCAACACATTTTTGCGAAGTGCCTTAAGCACCAGGTCACCCTCTTTGATGTTCCTAGTCTTGATTTTTTTTATTGAAATGCCGCGCCATACGCTGTTGGTAGGTTTGGACATGATGCAAAGCTGCCAAGCGTTTTTCATCGAGTAAGACTAGTTCATCATATCTTGCTCTAATCCAGTCGACTTCATCTAGTTGACTTTCCAATGCGATTTGAAGAGAAGGGATTTCGAGCTCTATTGGTTGTACATCTTCAACTCCATAGACCAAAGAGAAAGGGGTAGCCCCCGTTGATGTACGAACAGAGGTTCGATAACCCCAAAGGGCAAAATGTAGCTTACTTGGCCAATCCTTGTAATTTTCTGTCATCTTTTCGATGATAGTTTTCACATTTTTGTTGGCCGATTCGACTGCACCATTTGTTTGTGGTCTGTAAGGTGATGATCTGTGATGTTTGATATGATATTTCTGTAATAATTCCGCGCATTCGGCTTGTAAATGTGTTCCATTATCACTGATCATCTCATAAGGTACCCCGTAGCGGCATATGATATTTTTCTCAATGAATTGGGCTACGTGTTTCGCCGTTAGCTTAGCATATGAGGCAGCTTCGACCCATTTGGTGAAATAGTCGATCGCTACGAGGATAAATTCGTGCCCCCCTTGTCCTGGTGGCGTTATTTTTCCAATGATGTCGATGCCCCAAGTGGAGAAAGGCCATGGAGAAGTATATGTGTAGAGAAGCGAAGGTGGAACATGCTGTAAATTTGCGTAGACTTGACACTTCATACATTTCTTGACGTATTCGTGACAATCTCTCTCCATAGTAGTCCAATAATAACCTTGTCGTTGAATCTTTTGGACTAACATCTTCGCATTCATGTGCGTTCCACATATACCGGCATGAAGATTTTCCATGGTTCTGTGTGCTTCTTTCTTAGCTATGCATAAGAGATTTCTCCCCATTGCAGTTCTCTTGTGGAGTTCTCCCCTGATGAGCACATATTGAGAGGCCAGGAGCCTCAAAGCACGGCGTGCCCTTTTATCAGTATTAGGAGGGTATTCTCCTCTTGTCACATAATTAAGGATATCTGTATACCATGGCTCTTCATCTTCTTCTTGTGATTATTTTTCATCGTCGAGTGCGTGAACATAAGCCGGTTCATATCTTCTTTCTATGGTCAACGACATTCTGATTGTATCCGTTGGAATTCGCAACATTGATGCTAATTTAGCTAGTGCGTCAGCGAACTGGTTTTCTTCTCTAGGCAAGTATGTATATTCCACTTCATGTAGTTTCTCCGTGAGAGTTTCCAGATGAGCTTGATACGTAGCGAGACTTTCACTTCTCACCTTTCATCTCTTGGAGATTTGGTTAATGATTAGTGAAGAATCATTGTAGATTCTGAGCTTCTTAATTCCCAAGGCGACAGCTGTTTCTAACCCCAAAATGCATGCTTCATATTCTGCGGCATTGTTGGTGACATCAAAGTCGAGCTTCATGGAAATTGGGATATGTTCTTCATTGGGTGATACAAGCAAGACTCGTACACCACAACCCTTTTGGTTTGAAGCTCCATAGAAATAGAGCGTCCAACTATCATCTTCAGTCATGAGTAAATCTTCGTCAGGGAAATCGTACTCATCTTCTTCTTTCTCAACTTCTTCTAGCGGAAAGTCTGCTAAGAAGTCAGAAACCGCATAACCTTTGATGGCTTTTTGTGGTACAAATTTCAAGTCGAACTGAGCAAGATTGACTATCCACCTTGATAATCTGCCATTGAGTGTTTCTTTTTCGAACAAGTATTTGAGAGGATCCATCTTGGACACAACATGTACTTTATGAGTGAGCATTTAATGTCTTAGTTTCTGTGCGGCCCACACAAGTGCGAGACACAACTTTTCAAGTGGTGTGTATCGTGTCTCGTATCCTTGAAGCTTCTTACTCAAGTAGTAAATTGTATTCTCCTTGCTTTCGATCTCTTGTGCTAGCATTGCCCCCATCGTTTCTCTTGTGACCGTAAGGTAGAGTCGAAGAGGAAAGTCAGGTATTGCTGGCACGGGTGGGTTGGCCAGGTACTCTTTGATTTTGTCGAAAGCTTTTTGGTAATCGTCGTCCCATGTAACTGAGACATTTTTCTTAAGCTTCTTGAGTATAGGTTCACATATCGCTGTGAGTTTTGATATGAACCTACTTATATATTGCAATCTTCCGATGAAACCTCGAATTTCCTTCTCATTCTTGGGCGGTGGCATGGCCATGATTGCTTTGACTTTTGTGGGATCAATTTCAATCCCTCGAGAACTGATCACATATCCAAGTAATTTTCCTGACGTGACTCCGAATGCACACTTTGCTGGATTTAATCTCATGTTGTACTTGCAGAGTCTTTCAAAGAACTTGCGAACTGCAATGATGTGGCCTAGGCGATCTTTAGACTTAACGATCATATCATCGACATAGACCTCCACCTCTTTGTGCATCATATCATATAACAATGTTGTAGCTTCACTTTGGTAGGTGGCACCCGCGTTTTTCAACCCGAATGGCATTACCGTATAGCAATATGTACCCCATTGTGTGATGAATGTGGTTTTCTCCATATCTTCTTCAGCCGTCAATACTTGATTATATCCGGCATAGCCGTCCATGAACGATAAGAGTGCATGGTTTGCTGTGTTATCGACCAGAATGTCAATGTGAGGTAGAGGGAACCCATCTTTCGGGCTTGCTTTATTGAGGTCCCTGTAATCAACACACATTCTAACCCTTCCATCCTTCTTTGGAACTGGAACCACATTTGCTATCCATTCTGGATACTTGGATACTTTGATGAAACCTGCGGCCAACTGCTTTCTGATTTCTTCTTTGATTTTGAGAGCCACATCCGGTTTCATAAGGCGTAGCTTTTGTTTGACAGGCTTCATACCTGGAATGAGTGGTATCGTATGCTGAGCTATATCCCTTTCAATTCCTGGCATATTGGTTTGACCAAGAAAATACATCAACAAATCACTAATTAAGTTAATTATCTCTTTGCGTTCATCTTGACTTAGTGTTAATCCAATTTTTACTTCTTTAACAGTCGTATCATTGGAAATATTAACAATTTTTGTATCTTCGATAACTGTCGTTTTATTTTTGTGTTCTTCCATTGCTTTTATTATTTCTTTGTCATTTTTATCATTAGCAAAGCAATATTGATCAGGGCTAGGGGAATGACACGTATCGTAAGCAAAGGTACTCATTTTATTGAATTCATCGGCTAATACATCAAGAGGGGAAATGTCAGCTGTGACCTCACCGGAAAGAGAAGACTCAACAAGAGACTCAAGATTGGACTCTATAGCCGAAAGAGGGTCGGCCTCAGAATCTAAGGACTCGTCTACAGACTTAGACTCAGACTCGGACTCGGACCCAGACGACTCAGACTCATCAAACATAGGACCTTCGCCAGCGGTTATCTCCAGCTTCTCTCCACTTGGCGTAGTGATCCTCAATGTCTTGCGCCATCCCTTTGAAATATTATCAGCTTGGATGATTAACTCGGAGGGGTCAAAATCCTTTTTTGCCATAACAGCTTGAACGAGCTCGGAATTATCATTGCAGACGGACTTAGATTCATTTTTCTCCATTCCAAAAACAAGGTTAATGCCTAGATCATCAGAGCTTGGGCTACCTGATTTCTCAGTTGTGAAGAGCTCTTCGTCTTCATCAACAAAGTCGCAATCGAGGAACATCTCGAATCCTGGTTCACGCTTCCCATCGTGGACGAATGGCTCAGGGAATTCATAGCTTGGGAAGTCTTCCCTTTCTTTGATGTACTGGCCATTGAGAGTGAATGGATATGGATCCATGGTCATTTCCGTCTTCATGATTCGAGCGTTATTGCAAGCCTTTATCTTCAAGAGGGCTTGTCTCACATCTTCTTTTGTCGGCTTGAATCCTAAGCCAAAAGTATCCTTCTTGAGTGCACCAGGATGGCCCCAAAGTTCAGCCATTTTCTTTTTGAGTCCGAGGGTCATTCCAGGGAAATGCCCTTGCTTCTTCAAAATGGCATTAATATTGGTGTTTGAATAGGGATCGAAGTCGAGATGGCACATTTCCTCTTCTTCGATCACGAGAACATCATCGAGTGAAAACCCCCAAAGATCTTCATCTTCTTCGTCATGTTCAACATGGACGAAAGGAGTGTCGATAACTTGAATGCGCATAGGAGAGGCGTCAATGGTAATTGGAACCCCTCCGACTATGGCTTTCACCTTCTGGTGCAACGATGATGGAATCGCCTTTAGCTCATGAAGCAAAGGGCGTCCTAACAACAGATTGAAAGAGGCCTTAATATCTACTACCTGAAATTTGGTGCGACGTTCAATAGCCCTAGTAGTTATGTTTAGCGTGATAGTACCTACGGCTTGAGGGCGAGTATTATCATAAGCGCGAATCCCTTGAGTAGAGGGAGTCAGTTCTTCATTCTTCATGCCAACTTTTTTGCAGTGCGGAGTGGGCATACATTGATTTCAGAGCCATTATCAACCAGGCTCATAGGAACATTCATCTGCCTACACACCACAGTGAGGTGTAAGGCCTTATTATGTTGATCCCCTTCCGGGGGCAAATCCTTGTCAGAAAACGAAATCAGATTGCTAGTACTTGGCAATTCAGTAGTGAGAAAGTTGACCAGTCCTTGAGGAGTCATATCATCATCAACTCCTATTTTCACCAGAGCATTCATCACAGCTTTTCGATGCTCGTGAGAGGTGTCCAAAAGCTTCCAAACATTCATCTCTACCTTGGTCTTTTGCAATTGTTTGACCACATCGTTGTTCACAGGGTCGATGGGATCAACTATTAGATGTGATTGTGGTGGAGGTGGAGGTGGACTAGGTTGCTGCAACCGTCCACTTCTGGTGAGAACCTTGAACTCAAGGTCTCCCCAAACATCTTCACTTATGCCAAGAGACAAACAGGCTATATCTTTGAGATAGACGTCTTCATCATCACTATCCCAAATTCCATTCACTTCTTCAAAACTCAAGACAAATACAACTTCTGGCAGAGGTTCATTCACAGGTTGAATGAGTATTGACGGATCAAAGGAGACTTCATCTCCCATGATAACCAAAGCATCGGATAGAGGACCCGTTTGAATGTAGGCTTCTTGCCCCCTGGAGGGACAGGAAGTTGATTAGCATCAATTAGGTCTTGGATTGCATCCTTCAACCTCCAACACTTCTCAGTATTATGACCCTTGCCTTGATAAAACTTGTAATAAGCATTGGGATCATAGCTAGCGGTCCTATTCTCTGGTCGAGGTTCTGGAAATGGTCCAATTGGCATAATCAGTCCTTGACCATGCAAACGGTCAAAAGCAGCATCATAAGTCATTCCCAAAGGCGTGTAAACCCTCCTTTGCCTTTGGAATCTTTGAGGAGGAGCATTAAGGGCCAACACATCATTGATATTGATATTGTTGGTAGCGTTATTGGGCTTGGAAGACGAAGAAGGAGTGTCGTTCTTCTTGTTTTTCCAAGTGTTGTTATTATTGTTGCTACCAGCAGTTTTCATCAGTTCATCCTCGATATAGATCTCAATATCGTGTACAGCTTCAAAGGTACTCAGAGACAGAAACTTCAAGTGTTGTTTGTACTTATGAGTCAGATTGGCAATGAACAAGCGAACCATCTCTTTTTCCTTGGGGGGATCCACCAAGAGCGCGGTTGTTTCCCTCCACCTACTTAAGTAAGTGGTGAAGCCTTCATTCTCTTTCTGTTTAAGAATGGAGAGTTCACGTTCAGAAGTCTTGGCCTAAATGTTACACTTGTAACGATTCATAAATCTTTCAGCAACATCCTCCCAAGTTGCGACATGTTTGGATTCCAAAGAGTAGAACCACTGTTGACAGGCATGCTCCAAGGAAAGAGGGAACACTGTAGGAAAGAGTGCCACATCTACTCCCTTAAGAGCCATGGTTGCAGAAAAAGCCTTCAAATGGAAAAAGCGGATTATCAGTAGGCTTGAACTTGGGAATGTCAGCAGTGGAAAACTTCACAGGAATCTTGTCCCTTATGGACAAAGAGGTGACAGGTTGTTCCACATAATTGAATTCTTCAGAAATCTTACTCATCTGTTCCTTAATCTTATCCATTGCAGCGGTAGTGACATTGTTTTGATTGTCTTGCTCTACCGTGTTGACTCCAGTGGTGAGTGTTTCCATCATGTTAGACAACATTTCAATTGTCTTGTTGATGTTCTTGATATCTTCCTTAGTAGCCATTGGTTGAAAGTAGGCTGGAGATGGATCTTGTGGAGATGATTGTGGTGGTTTCCTTGTACGCCTCTTTGGTAAAGAGGTTGTTGAGGCATTGACTCGAACCGTAACAATCTACCCCTACTTCTTGACCAAGTGATGTGACACCGAAACAAACACACCTTTAATGACCAAACTTAACCTTAACCCATCCGGATAAAAAAAAAATTGAATTTTAAAAATCTATAATTTTGAAGTTCTATTTGTTTATTTTTTTGTTTTTAAAAATATGGGAGGATATTATCCGACTTACTCCGAAAAAAAAAGACACAAAAAAAGGACTACCCTAAAATGCGGTCAAAAAAGTGGTGCACGACTAAAGAAAAAAGTGTGTGAACACGATACGTGAGTGATAAAGTGAGGTTATAGACGCGTGTTTTGACCGTACAGCTAGACATGACACCAGACTGGACATATAAACCACATACGTACGCATAAAACCGAAAAAACACTAACGGGACACATTTCCTGGGCACCGTGTCACGGTGCTGACTATCGTGACACGGTGCAGTCTACCGTCAGACGGTAGAAAGCCCCGTGTCACGGCACTGTTCACCGTGGCGCGGCAGAACATGCCGTGACACGGTGCGCAGTTCCAGGTCTGTTTTGTGATTTTAATCGATTTTAGGTCCGTACTAATTACTATGTGGAAATAAAAACCCTCGGTCATGGGTTAAACAAAAAAGAGTAAACACATGAAGGTTAGCACCAAACAGCCATGTAGCACTTAGTCACGATGATGTAAAAAAAGTTCGCAACCTAGAGTCAAGATCTATGTTCAACTATTGGTCAAGCTTTGGGTGTCAAAAGGGTACCATGGTTAAGAGTTTGGACGGGTTAGCAAGGCAGCCTCCCTTGAGGGTGTATGCCAACGGGCGGCTCCGCGAGTTCGTGATGAAATTGAACTCGACTCCATGGTTTGGGTGGATTTAATAACTCGGATGAACCCTTATTGCCATGAGCGTTTTTGGGTTGATAGAGCTTAAACCCCTCGGGGCTAAGACGCATGTAGAACATACACGTTTTTTCAGAAAAATCGAAGGAAGTTGACTGTGAGAAGAGAAAATAAGCCACCAGATTGATTTTAGGACTGCCGTGACACGGCAAAAATTCCCGTGCCACGGTACTGCACACCGTCAGACGGTGCACTGTACCGTGACACACCAGATTCTGCCGTGGCACGGCAGTCAGAAAAATCTGACTGGTGCCCAATTTTCCTTCGTACGCAATCAAGTTATTCAATTTCTCCTACGGGACAGACCTAAATGCGACGTTAAAACGTCTATGCATATGCAAAAATGCCAAATTAATCACAGGAATATTTTTCAAGAATATTTCAATTCTCATCCACTCATCTTAATTAAATATCGATCACTCAAATCGATAAATAACCAAGAATCCTCCCCAGTGGAGTCGCCAAATTGTAAGGCGTCGCTCGAAGTGCGCCTACGTTAAAAGCATGTGTGAATATGCTTGGCACTCATAGGAAGTGGGAATTGACATATACAATTAGGGACAAGAAAAGTAGGGAGCCGCCAACAAGCTTTTAAGGAACTTGTAAACCGTTCACGGATCATAAAAGACAACCATAATAAGGGACAACGAAAGGCAACAACGATTGACCCATGAAGGTTACACCCCATTCATAATCATGAGATTACTAACTCCATATGGTTCGGAACCACGAAAGGAGGATCGGGGATGATGGTACGAAGTGAGTCATGGAGTCACATTCGCCCGTATTGGCCTCTACTCGATTCTTATAATGAAAAGCATTCCTGCGATCTCAAAGGCATACAAACAGAGATTCAATTCGCTCCAAACTATTATTATGCTAGATCGGTTTAATATTAATGTAACACATAATTCTAAAATATTTGTGACCACTTGATTTAAGCAACAAGATTAAAAGGAACCTAAACCGATTGTCCAAATTATTTTATTAGGCGTGATTTTCAATTACATATTCCCTTTAACCTGTAATATGTGATCATAAAAATAAGCATTAATATTGGAAGCAATTTAACAATAATTCCAACAATATAAAATCGTTAGAAAAATAATAGAAATAAAGGGAACATAATTCTTACTTTGATTCTGTTTGTTTGCAACTACAAAATAATAAACGAGTTAGTAACTTCAAGGAAATAATAATTAAATAATAATTAAATTAAATTAAATTAAGTAGAGTTGGTTTGGGGCCAAACCCTCAAACAGTTCTACCTTTCACACCTTGGCTTAAGGACAGAACCACGAGTAAAGTATGGACTCCCTGGAGTACTTGAAAAAGGAATTTAGAAAGAAGAAGGGTAGGCTAGTGTTTAGGCTAAAGCATAGAAGAGAGAAAAAAACTAGAGAATTAATTGATGCCCCGTACATCAGAAATGAGGGGGTATTTATAGAGAAAATGTGCTGAGGGAGCACACGGAACCCTAAAATGATAAAAACCCTAAAAAATTATACCGCGACACGACAAACTGTACCGTGACACGGGAAGTCCCACCGTCAGACGGGAAACATTCCCGTGACTCGGTGCAATTTTTGAGTGACGCGGGAAATTTTTAGTAAACGGGGAAGAAAACGCGTTAAGGGTTTACGCGGAAAGGACACTGAAATTCCCGTGTCACAACAAGTTTCCCGTGTCACAGGAAAACCAACCATCAGACGGGAATGATTTCCGTGACACGATGGATTCCTGCCGTGGCGCGGGAATTTTCAGCCCGCCTTTCCGTCTAAATAGATTTTTAACCCTAATTTCGTTCAGCATTTTAAGTGCCGATTGATAATTTCAGGCCTTCTTCTGATTTATTATTATTTGGGCTAAAATAAGAAAAGAAGCAAATAAAATAAAAAGGTTTGGGCCAAACATAAATAATAAAACAATAAAATAAAAAAGGTTTGGGCTAAAATTAAATAATAAGTTTGGGCTGAAATTAAAATTATGCTTTTACCAAACATCAAGACTAATCCATGGACTGTTCAAAAATACGAATTTAATCAAATACAATTTTTTAAGCACTCTCGGGATTAAATAATGAACCCGAACAATAGTGGCGGTGAAAGGTTGTTCATCATCGGGTTTGGTTTTGGGGAGACATTTTTAGGTGTCTACATTCCGGTACCCAGGATTGTAGGTGTTGGAGTATGGGTTGTTTTTCCTATAGGCTTGAAAGGAATTAACTTGCTCCACGGAACTCCTGCAATCTTGATCCCAATGACCTAGAATTCCACAATTTTCACAGAAAGCCTCATTAGCATTATTATTAATTGCAGAAACATTAGCTACATGGGCAGTGCTAAGATTATCTAATTTCTGGCAGATAGAGGTTAATTGAGCTTGCAAAAAGGATACAGAGTCAACACTATGCTTCCCCTTGTTAGCAAAGCCTCTAGGATTCCCATATTGGGAATTATGTATCGCCATATCTTCAATAACCTGACCTGCATCATCAACATTAAGATTCATAAACCTCCCACTAGCTGCAGAATCTAAGATTATTCTAGATGAATTTCCAATGCCATTGTAAAAGGCTTGGATTAACTGCCATTGTGCCAAATTATGGTGGGGGCATTCTCTTTGTAGGTCCTTGAACCTCTCCCAAGCCTCATATAAAGTTTCATCGGCTTCTTGGGCAAAGTTCTTAATTGCACTCCCTAGTACAGCTGTTCTCTCTGCAGGATAATATTTGTTATAAAAATTCAAGACAAGAGTTTCCCAGTCAGTTATACCAAGTGCAGTTCTATTTAAACCATTAAACCATAATTTGGCTTTTCCAGTTAAAGAGAAAGAAAGAGAATCTCCCTGATTTGGTCTTGTGTGACCCCAGCTTGCCTGATGGTATTACAGTACTGACAATAGTTTGCAATATGAAGATTTGGGTCTTCACCCTTAGCTCCACTAAATTGCTTCCTCTCAATCATCGTTATAAATTGGGGTTTAATCTCAAATTGTACCCCATCAAGAGCCGGAGTGGGAGTGAGGTGTGGAAAATCTGTAAGCTTTGGTTGTGAGTAATCACTAAGCTTCTTTGGAGCCGTCATCTCTGATTCTGGATCTGATGTTACCTCTGAATCGCTAGAACCAATTGGAGGATCTCGGTGATTATTATTATCACCAGAATCCGCCAGAATTTGCTTGTAGAAATTCTTCTGTCTATGGAAGGATTGTTCGATCTTAGGATCGAATGGGATGTAACCTGATCTGGAACACCTGGGCATAAAAAAAAACTAAAAGCAAATATGAGACTTGCCTCAAAGAACTAGCGTTCTTTGAGACAAAAAGGAAATAACCTAGACTACAAAAATAATCAGAAATAAAAATAAAACCGTTTCCCCGGAAACGGCGCCAAATTTTGACAAGGTAAAGTCGTATCCCCTAATCAAAATTAATTCCTAAATCCTCTAACTAATGTAGATAGGGAAGTAGTGTCGAATCAACAGAGAAACGAGTCTTTCTATTCCTAATTAATTAAAGTAATCTAAATTATAAAGTAACCAATATGTAAATTTGGATATGAAACTAAACTACGAAGATTAAGAATAAGGAGAAAACAATGAATAAAAGGATCTAGGGCATAGGTTCACCAATAAATAATATTCCAGGGTAAAACATAATAATCAATTATCAATGCATACATTAATCAGATCATAAAGGGCTTTCGCTACGTATTACAATCACACAATTAATTTACCGGTATTAAATCTCATCTCTCGAATCTCGACTTAACCATTTATAAATTAACATGCCTATTGAAACTAGACCTAAACATCAATTCTCATCTGTCGAATCTCGAATCAATATTGTCAAACTCATGCATAAAAGATCTGCGCAAATCTAGTCACAGAGCATTAAATTAAACAATAGGAAATTAATCTAGCATTGATAATCAACAACAATAAATTACCCCTTCATATTATTTATGGATCCCCATAAACCCTAGAAATAGAACTACTCACACATAATAAAAACTAAACTAATCAAAGCAATAAAACAAGACATGATCAAAGGAATAAAATAAATAACTAAGATTAAGAGAAGAGAAATTGTTACCAAAGAAAATCTAGAATTAAGAATAGAGTTAAGAACAAAGTATAAGAGAGAAAACTAATCTAAGAGCTAAGTAGAGAGAGAAAATCTAAAAGAGAAGGTGATTAAAATTACGTACAAAAATCTTACTTAAACCTCCCTAAAACAAATCCTAATTGAAAACTAATCAGATCCCCTAAAAAACATGTGCCCGATCGGGCGAAGGGCCGCCCGATCGGGCCCGCCTTTTTCTCTACGTACTCTTCTAAACAGCCGCGCCCGATCGAGCTAGCAGCTCACCCGATCGGGCGCGCCTTTGGTCACGCACCAGCGCACTCTCGCGCCACGTCCGATCGAGCTAAGCTTGCCTGATCGGGCTCTTGCTTCACCTCGAGGCTTGGAACTTCGATTGGGCTTATTTCTTCGGCCCAATCGAAATATCCACATAGGGTCTTGATCATTCGGTCCAAATACCTCGGTATCCCGATTATCAAGCCCTTAATCACCGGCTTGATGTCTCTAACCGGCCTTGGGCTTCAAAGATGGTCGTGCTGCTCTAATTTCCGTAGTTGATCCAAAATCCCGGGAAAATGCTCCAAAAATGCAATTTCCTTCAAAACTCAACCAAAACTACAAAAACACTAGAAAACACTAATTAGTAATAAAAAGTGGCTCTAAAGAGCCAAAAACGCTACTAATTATGACTAAGGGACGGGGGTAAGATACTATATAAAATAGACACATCAGTAGTCACAACTTCCAATACTCCTTCTAGAATTGAGGCCCTTTCTCTCCATCCCGATACCCCTCCAACCATATGTATCTCTTCACATTGTACTCACCATTCTTTATCTCTCCCCAAAGGATCTCATCATCCAACTCATGCCTTGGGTAAGTGGAAAGGATGTGTTTCACATCTTTCGTGCCAAAGATTCTTCAAATTACCCCTGCTTTCCATTCTCCTCTATCATCAATCAGATCAGACACTCTTCCATAATTCCTCCTATCCTCCTCGCTAACTCCATCCTTCATGCTCACCCTCCCTGCTACAGTCCACTTATCCCCCTCAACTCTCACATCGCGACCTCTTCCTATCTTATACCAGAAGCCCTCCTTCATGTGGATTGCTGTTTTCGCCATCCCTCTAAATGCTCACGAGCATTTTCCAGGTATTTTCTCCTTAATTCCCCGCTTTATTGGTGAACCTGCATACTTTCCTCTATTTTATGATACATAATTACATATCATCATATAAAATAAAAGATATCATCATTTCATAAGATACAAAATTAAATATATATAATAATACAACTCCTAACTGCTAAAATTAAATTAATTTTAAATGATATCATTCCTCGTAATTAAAAATACACAAAGTTTCATATATGCCTGGCCGCACCGTAGGACCAGCCACAATATAATTTTTTTAATTTTTTAATTCTTCTTCTCTATCTCCTCATTCTCTTTCCTCTTTTAATTTATTCTTCTCCAGTTTGCCACCCATATCACCCCCTTCACCAAGCTATCTCTTCTTTATCTCTCCTCTTTTCTCTAAAAAAGAGCAGCATATTTGCAAAACAAACCACCTGCAATTACAAAGGAAGAACGCATGTCCTCCACCAACTCGTTGTCGTACTCTGTGAACTACTCGTACTCCGGGTCGGAAAAAACTTAAAGGTCTTTTAGGCCAAATTCAGCCATAAAAACTCTAGATATAGAGTTTTCATGATCGAATTTGGCCTTTTTAGCCATATTTGAAGTGAAATTCAAAGTCATTGTTAATTTTAAAGGTATTTCGATTTAATTTTTTTTAACGATTTGGTATGGGTTCAGTTGGATCTATGTTTGTTTGTGGGTTTGGTGTATGGTGGTCGCAGTCGCATGGCGTATTGGGGTGGGGCTAGTGGCATTTTAGGGGTGGTGGTGGGTCAAGGGTTACTAGGTTGGGGGTTACTTAAGGGGTTACTAGATGGGTAGGTCGAGGGTTACTTAAGGGGTTATTAGATAGGTTACTTAAATGGGGTTACTTGAAGGGGTTTCTTGGGGGTTATTTGGGAGGTTATTTAAGTGAGGTTACTTGAGGGGCTATTGGAGGGGTTTATTTGTGAGGGGTTACTAAGTCGGAGGGGTTACTTAATTGGTCTGGTCAGGGGTTACTAAGTCGGAGGAGTTACTTGTGAGGTTACTTAGTCCGGTCAAGGGTTACTTGGTCCGGCCAGGGGTTACTAGGTCCAGTAAGGGGTTACAAGGTTCGGTCAAGGATTACTTTGGTTGGAGGGGATACTAGGTTGGTAGGGTTATTTTTTCATTTGCTGATTTGGCACCCTGTCGCATGATGCGGCTGGCCGCACCAGAAACGCACTGTTAAAAATAACGACAGAGATATATATGATATCATCTTGTATAACTTCTAAAATAAAAAATGTCATTGAATAGTCTAAGTAAATGACATAAATAGTTTATTTGAGGATATGATTTATATCTACAACCGCTGATATAATTACTATAATTAATGATATAATATTCTACTTCCGTTTTATATTATTTGCTACAAAATTTTATTTTTATATCTTACAAATAATATCTCTTTGTTGCAAAAAATATGAATTGGAGGTAGTATAATTCTCTACAACCAACGATTTTATTACTTTAACTAGGGATATTAGATCATTTAATATTAATACAATGTTAATATCCTCTTTCCTATAGTACATATATCATACATTTTAAAGAAGATATCATCATTTCATTATATATCATAATTGTATATATTATTACAGAGTCAATAAACTAAATATTTATATAAAACGGTAGAGTTTGATTAATTTAAATATGATACTTATGAAAAAAAAAAATAAGTTATCATTGATGGGATGAGCTGATGATCATGAAGATGCATTGCATATGTACAAAGCTCATTTAGAGCTATAGTGATAAAAAAAAAAAACTACTATTAGAAGAAGTAAGAGTGATGAAAAATTAACGAATGTTACTTTGTTGTTCAAATGAGGGATTCGTGGATATAGAGAGACGGAAAAAGAAGAGAAAATAATAATATTCCTTAAATTCATCATAGATCGAAGGAGGAAAATTAGATCTGTTAGAATTGGTTGTAAAGCTATAGTAAGATTCAAGAGAAAAGAAATTGGTGAGTACTATGTTATTCACCATAATGTAGAGCACAGTAATAATTTAGTGAATCCTTTCGCGCCTAAGATATCCTTATTTAAAATCTGAAAGAAATATAAAGGAAGAAATGGGAAAGCTCATTAAAAAGATGATTGAGAATGTGATCAAACTAATAGATTGCTACACTTTTCTTACAAATGAAGTAGGATCAGAGAAAGTTATGAGGGAAACCATGAGAGGGCTTCCTAAATTATGTCACTATATATAAAGCACAAAGAGTTGAAGGATGATGCATACCCATTTTTTTAAATTTTTTTTTTTACATATTGAAGTTTGGTAAAGTTGATCAAATTGTGAGTTACTTTTGGTGTGATTCGTTGATGTAAGAGGATAATAAGCATTTGGAGATATCAATATTTTTGACACCAAATAAGATAAGTAATTGTGGATTAATATGTGCTTCATTTGTGGATTAGACAATTATTGGAGAACAAAAATGTTCGGTAGTGCTTTCATAACCAATGAAACAACAAAATCACTTCAATGGATTCTTGAAATTTTTAAAAAGTCTATGAAGGGATTAGAATCAAAGCAAGACAATTTTCACAAATCAAGATTAAGCAATGAGTAATGCAATTGCAAGAGTATTCTACATAACTTTTACTTTTAACTCTACAAGAAAAAGGTATATTTCTAATGGATAGCTTTTGATGGCTAGGTCTTAGCTAGGTTGGGTACCAATCTCTCATTCTCTGTGTTTTTAATCATCAGAAAATACTTGTGAACCACCCTACAAAATAAAGAACAAGTAATAAAAGTAATGATTAATTAAATTATAAAAAATTCATTAAAAAATAATTAAAAAAAAATGTATATATTATAAATTTATATTACAAAAAAAAAAAAAAAAATTAAATTTGTTTAACTTTGTCAATCATCACAGGAAATCCTTTCTTCTTATCAACCAATTTTTTCACTTGAATCAAATTTTCTGTGATAGAATCCAACATCTCAAGAAATTCATCATTCATTTCAAAATTTGATTCTGGCTGAGAAGCTTCTTGTGATAATATTTCAGCATCTTTCTAAAGTTCCTTAATCAAACTTAGATTAACAGATGAAGAAATCTTCATATTACGATGAAGAACCATCAACTTCTTTTCAACATCCTGAAAATGATATTAATAAGTCACATAGAAGAAATTAAAAATGTTTTTTTTAAAAAAAAAAAGGTATTCTATTAAAAACACAAAAAAAAAAAAAAAAAAAAAAAAACATTTATTAGATCCGATCTCATATGATGGAATGAGAATATCATTTAAAATCAACATATATAATCAATAACAAGAAGGGCACAATTTAATTAAAATTATAACCTATTTAATTGAGGATATCATTATCATAATAGAGAGCGGTACGAGGGTATCATTATTTTATTAGAGTATGAGATTAAAATGCATAAGGATATCATAATTAAAACATAGGATAAGATTAACTAGGTGTTTAGGTTGCATGACATCATAAATAAGTAAAATGAGGACATCATTTTAATAAAAAAAAAACTATCAAACAAAAAGATTTATAAAAAATCAGGATATCATTATTAGAACAAAGGACATGAATAACAAGAGTGAGGATATCATTATCAGAACAAAGGACATGATGAACATGGATAAGGATATCATAATTAGAACGGAGGATAGTAAGATTTTATTAATGCCATGATAATATAAAATGAGGATATAATTTAAACACACATTAACATACATTATACAAATGATATAATAAGAGTATAGTAAAACAACACAGAAAAACTTACTGGAACATCCATAGACTGGATTTCTCTATCTGTCTGAAGATCATTAGGGATCTTGTATTGCACATACAATGTTGACTCATCTTCACTTGAAATTCGCAATTCATTTTTATATTCCAGAGCTAAAGGCACAACCTTTTCAGTTGCTTCATGTGCCTTCGAATTTTCATATAATACATCAGAAGAAAGAACAATATCTTGCTTAACAATACCAATACCAAACCGAGAACGGTCTTTATTTTGTGCCTTGATTCGAGCATTTAAAGTATCAGAATTCCAGTTGCTGATAAATGGTAACTTAACACCTGCATACTCTCCATAGTGGACTTTTTGAACAAAAGTCACCAACATAGCTGGCAAACAACCGCCAATTTTTCTAACAAATTTGGTGGGATTTTGGCCCTTAGATACAGTAGTAGTAGGCCGCTTCCTTTTATCAAGCAAATACTTATGTAATTCCTTAATTGAATTACACATATTCTTTATAATAAATCCACACCAATCAAAATCCTTAATATTCTTAACATTAGATAACGACTTAACCGCACTAAGGTTGAGAGACTTATCACCATAAGGTGATAAAAAATTAGAAATCGCAAACAACACAAAAATCTTTTTGAATTCATCTCCACCATTCCTTAATTCCATAAACTTTTCTTTCCAAACATCCAAAGTCACATATTTCTTTTTAGTCACAGTCTTATCTGTTAAATAATATTGAGCAAAAAAAATTAGAATGCAAGATATAAAAAAAAAAAAAAAAAAAAAAAAAAACCATAATTAGATAGATGATATTATTTTCAAAGAAAAATTAAAATATATCAAGACATAAATAGTTACCCTTTTTTTCAACATCAGACATTCTTCTTTGATGTAGACGATTTTGTAGGAACTATAAAATAAATAAATAAATAAGTAAATTAGAGTTATACACAATGATAAATAAAATAAGAGGATAGATTAATCTAAGATATAATTTATGTATAAAAAGATATCATGTGCATTAACAGAAGATATCATTATTTAAATAAAAAGCATGGTTACAACAATTAAGGATATCATAATCAAAATAAAGGATTTGATTCACTAGACTGGGGTCATAATTGAGAAGATTGAGGATATCAATCAAATAAAAACTATCAAACTATCCATGAATAGAATACATAACTTATTAAATAGCTGATACCATTTAAAGAAATAAGGACATGTTCAACAAAATAAAGGAAATCATCGAATGAAATTTTAATATAGTAGAAAATAAGATTTTAAAATAACAATTAATGCATGAATGATATGAAATACACATCAGAGATTAAATGAGTCATGGAGGATAACTATATAGAAAGAGGATGTGTGATGTCCAAAAAGATAATTACCTTTTTCAACAAGTTCTTCAATCTTCAAAGCACCTTTTTCGGATGCAAAATTGAACTTCTTTTTAACTTGCTTAATATTTTTAGTTTCATGATTAGTTTCATCCACAACATTATCTAAGCCAAAAGAATCCCTCCATTCCTAAATTATATGCTTATCTGGGTTAGAATCAGACTTCAATCTAGACAACTCAATCACCGGAGTAGAAGTGTGAGGAATCCCAAGCACATTATGCAAATCAGTGCTGTTGAATGATATCTTATTATCTCCAACTATTAAAATCTTTCGCCAAATTCATCTTCAATAATCCCCCAAATCCAATTTCTTCAACATTGGCCCTTTGTTGTGGACTTAAAAGATTAATAAAGTATGTCATTGAAGGAGCACTAGACTGACTAGCTATTATAACATCTGACATATCTTCTGGAATAATATCACTGCAAATAAAAATATTAAATAAAAAAAAATAGTATAGAAACAAAACACTATAAGATATCAGTCCCATTTTAATAAGATATAGAATATTCATTGATATAAACTCGATAGCTGAGGATATGACTGCTAAAAACGCTGATACCATCTACATAATTGATGATATCAAATTTTTATTTCAGAATAAGTTTTAATAAATAGTTTATACATGTCAAATTAGAATAATTACTAAAAAAAAAATGCATTTAATACATAACATATAGAAATTAAAATCTAATACCTCAAATCAAAATGTTCTTTCTCCAATTTTCTTCTTTTTATAGGAACTTTTAATTCATCATCAACCTTTGCAGTAGGAACATTAGTTTTCTTACTAGGAGAATTCTTTCCAAATTTACTGAAACAATATGTAGATATAAAATAAACATCATAAATACATAAATTTAATTTAAATCAAAAGATGGTTAACTGAAGGCACTAGACTAAGGACATCCCTAAAAACAGAGGATATCATTTAAACATTAAGTTTCGTAAAAAGCCTAAAACACAGGATCTAATGGATTAAACATACCTATATTTTGAATCTAAAGTTTATTTTAGAGGAACTAATTTACCGGAAAAACCTTTAGAACATGTAGCCTCTAATTGTTTCGAAAAGAAACAATAGATATTTTGCAAATTATAAGAAAAGATCAAATGCAATAGTTCGTCTTCTACCTCCTAAAGTATATCCTCTATTATAGAAAACATATTGTTGCATAAAAAACAAATATTTAACCAAGAGTATAAAATAATTGATAATTAAAATTTTAAAACCCAAAGTTGAAAAAAAAAATCATCAAACACCTACAATATATCCTTGATTGCAGTGAAGATATCTTCAAAACCCTGTGAAGAAAAAAAATATTCAAAAATATAAAACATTCAAAAATCAAAATTTCATGACCTTAAGTTGGAAAAAATTTCATTAGACACAAAACCCTTAAATGGAAGAAAAAAATTCAAAATTAATATAATCGATTTCATCCAAAAATCGTGGCATATCTTCCATTGTAAAGTAAGATTAAAAAAAATATTCAAATGTATACCTTGATTCTGAATCGAATTTTCGTTTTGAACTTCCGTCTTCACTACCGAAAGTTTCAAGATTCCTAGGCGGCGATCGATCAACATTCTTCGTCCTCATTTTTTTGTTTTTACAATGATAATGCAAAAAAAAAAAAAAATAAAATAAAATAAAATAAAATAAAAAAAAATCTTTCATAAAAGTAATTAGTAGAACCAAAGAAGAAAATGAAGTTGAAAATGGAGAAGAATGAAGGTGATAACTCAATGAGAGAGGAAAATTAGTTTTAATGTGAGAGAGTTTGAGAATAAAGTGGAAGAAATTTGACGGTTTTTTAATGTAATAAGAAGGCCAGTTAAGTGGGCTCAGCCGCTACGGGCTAAGCTCAAAAAATGCATGTCTTACCAATGGTTGGGTGAGACAAACTTTGTGAATTCATTATTCTTTATCCAAGCATGGCCTTATATAAAATTACAAAGAGGATAAAATTATACATGATAAAGAAAGGGAGAATGTATAATATCCAAAAAACTAGGGATATTATATACATAATTAGATGATATGATTTTTATTAAAACAAATTAGATGATATGATTTACACAATTAAATGATGATATTTTCCTAATAAAATCAATGGTATGATCTTAATAGAGAATATATTGTCATGATAATATCATGATATATACTTAATATTATATTCCATCTAAAAACAATGTTGACCCACCATCCATACCCTACCTAAACTTATTAATGGTTAAAGTTATACATTGGCGAAAATGGTAATTTAAATGATACACTTATTCTAATTAGTGTAAATGACATACTTTACACACAAAAAAAAAAAAAAAAAAAAAAAAAAAAAAAAAAAACCGATAACTGCAGACACCTAATTGTATCTCCCCAAAAACCAAACCCAGTGGTGAGTACGTGTCACGATTTGATCAACGAGTTTGGTAAAGAGTTGAAGAGTCTCACGAAGTGTGTTAAGCCTTGACCATATTTCTTACCTTACCTAAAATATTTTGGACGAAAATCATTCATTTCGTGCCTTTAAACCCAAAATCATTCATTTCACGTCATCAAAATCATTCATTTTGTGTCCAATCCATAAAAACGTACAAACAAGATTATTATTGTCCATAATATTAGTCCAATTGTTGGTTAGTTTGATAGGGCTTGAAAGACCTTTCCATATAAGTCTAAATCTAACTTAAAATGAATAAGTTATGGCAAGAATACTAAACCAAGCCATTCTAATTTTTGTGCCTCATAAATTTTATCCAAATATTAGATGATTGGATATCCCTTGAAATAAGATTTCCAATGATATATGATGATCCCAATTCCGAGCTATAACGAAAATGATATAAACGAAATACCAAACTCTATCCAAAGCTGACACCATTCCACTATTTCGGCCATATCTTTTATTCTACAAAAGATAACATTTTTATTCTATTTGGATTGAAAAGTAGAATTCCAAAGTTTTCCAACTTTATACTATTTATATTATTATGATTTCTGGATCAAAAGTTATGATAAAAACAAAAACCGCAAAACTGCAGGACCATCGCACATCGACAAACCTGACGCGGCGCGTCAGCTCCCAACGCGGCTCGATAATCTTGTTTCATCGTGTCAAAATTTATTCTATTTTATTTAGAACTTATGGTCATTTATGATCGTCCAGACCCTCTTTTTCCCTATAAATAGAGGTCGTTTTCTCCATATCCAAATCATGGACAATTCCCATTAACAATCCTTATGGACAACCATCAACAATTCCTATCAACAATTATCATATTCTCATCAAAATATCCGGAGTTCCTTAATTCTAATGTTCTTAGCCTTAGCCTAAACACATCCTTGATACACCCCTAAATCAGTCACAATACCTCCTTTGCGAGATTTGAATACTCCAAACCACACTACTCATCGTTGTTTTCGACTTCGACGTGAGATACGTCTATTTTATATATGATTTACCCCCGTCCCTTGGTCATAATTAGGAGTATTTCTGGATCTTTAGAGCCACTTTTATTACTAATATGTATTTTCTAGTGTCTTCGTAGTTTTGGTAGTGTTTTGTAGGAAATTGCATATTTGGAGCTTTTTCCCGGAATTATTGGAGCCACTACGAGCACTTAAAGATATTGACCATATTTCATAGCCCAAGGCCAGTTAGAGTCATCAAACCAGGGATTAAGGGCTCGACCAACGAGAACCCGAGGCATTGGACCGAGTTATCAAGCCCCAAAGAGGAAATCCGGATTGGGCTAAGAATTGAAGCCCAAACGAGAAACCTAAGCAATGCCCAAGTAGTCCGCCCAATCGGGCAACCCTCACCCTGAGGTGCGCCTGAAGGACGTGGCGGAAGATCAATAAAATGCTCCTGCGCCCGAGGTCGCGCCCGACCGGGTGCGAGAGACGTCCCTTGAAGAAAAAGGCGCGCCCGACCGGGCGAGATGGCGCCCGGCTAGGCGCGTGTTTTGGGAGACAATTTCCGATAATTTTTACTTAGTTTCTAATTAGGATTTTTAAGCTTTGTATATATACGCTTTGTTTAGTTTTGATACAATTACCTCTCTTCCGTTAGCTAAATTCTCTCTTAAGCTTAGGCTTCTCTCTATATTTCTCTCTCTACAACTCTTGACTTTTACACAATTCATTATTTCCGTTAATTTTGGTAACGATTTCTTCCCTTTTAATTTCAATAATTTATATGCTTTTGTTCACCATGTTTCATTTAATTGCTTTGATTAGTTTAGATTTAATTATATGTGAGTAGATTATTTTCTAGATGTGTGGGGATCCATATATAATATGAAGGGGTAATTTATTTTTGTTAATTGTCAATGGTTGATAATTTCCTATTGATTGATTTAATGTTATGCAATTAGATCGGTCATGGTTTAATTATATGAGTTATGTAATATTGATTCGAGATTCAAAAATGAAAATTGATATTTAGGCTTAGTTTCAATAGGCAGGTTAATTTATAAATGGTTAAGTCAAGATTCGAGAGATGCGATTTAATACCGGTAGATTAATTCTGTGATTGTAATACGTAGCGAAAGCCCTTTATGATCTGATTAATTATTTCATTGATGATTGATTATTATGTTTAACCTTATTTATTGGAGAACCTATACCCTAGGCTTTTATTAATTGATTTCTTCCTATACTTAATCTCCGTAGTTTAATTCCTTTTACATCATTAAATTGCTTACTTATTAATTTAGATTATATTAATTAATTAGGAATAAAAAGACTTGTTTTCCTGTGATTCGACCCAACTTCCCTATCTACTTTAGTTAGAGGACTTAGGTAATTATTTTGATTAGGATATACGACTTTATCCTCTTAAAATCTGGCGTCGTTGCCGGGGAAACGTTTTTATTTTTATTTCTAATCGTTTTTGTAGTCTAAATTATTTTCTCCCGTCTCAGAGAACGCGAGTTCTTTGAGACAATTTTCTCATATTTGTTTTTTTAGTTATGTGTTTATGCCCGGGGGTTCTAGATCAGGTTACATTCCCTTCGATCCTGAAATTGAACGGTCTTTTCATAGACAGAAGAATCTTTTCAGACAGGTACAAGCTACTCCCGAGGGTAATACACCTTTTGAACCCCCATCTGGTTCTAGCGATTAAGAAGTTTCTTTAGAATCAGAATCAGAGATGGCATATCCACCACCTCCTCCACCTCACAAGCTTAGCGATCATTCGCAGCCATCCCTGACGGATTTTCCACATCTTACTCCTAATCCATATCTCGAGGGAGTGCAATTCGAGATCAAGCCCTAGTTTATCACGATGATTGAAAGAAAGTAATTCAGTGGAGCTAAGGATGAAGACCCTAATCTTCATATTGCAGATTTATATTAGTATTGCAATACCATTAGGCAAGTTAGGGTCACGCAAGACTAAATCAAGAAGATTCTTTTTCCCTTTTCTTAATGTGGTAAAGCTAAATTGTGGTATAATGGATTGAATAGAACTGCACTTGGTATTACTGACTGGAAAGCTCTTGCTTTGATTTTTTTTTTTTTTAATAAATATTACCCTGCAGAAAGGACAGTTTTATTGAGGAGTCCAATTCAAAACTTTGCTCAAGAGCCAGACAAAACTCTATATGAGGCTTCGGAAAGATTCAAGGATTTGCAAAGTGAGTGCCCCCATCATAATTTAGCATAGTGGCAGTTAATGCAAGCCTTTTATAATGGGATTGGAAATTCATCCAGAACAATTTTAGATTCTGCAGCTAATAATGGTAGATTTATGAATCTATATGTAGAAAATGCGGGTGAGGTTATCGAAGAGATGGAAATTCATAATTCCTAATACGCCGGGAATCCTAAAGGCTTTGCAAACAAAGGAAAACATAATGTCGATTCAATATCCTTTTTGCATGCTCAATTAACTTCAATTAGCCAGAAATTAGATAATCTTAGTACTGCTATTCCTACTTCTATAGCTAATATTTCTGCTGTTAATAATTCTAATGAAGCTTTTTGTGAAAATTGTGGAATTGTAGGACATTAGGAGCAAGATTGTAGGAGTTCCATGGAGCAAGTTAATGCTTTCCAAACCTATAGGCAAAATAACCCATATTCCAACACTTATAATCCTGGCCTCCAAAACCATCCATATCTTTCCTACCAAGTTTCTGGGGTTACTTGAGTTTCTCGGTCAGGGATTACTCGAGTTTTTCGGTCAAGGGTTACTCTAGTTGTCGGGATTACTCGAGTTTTTAGGTCAGGGGTTACTCGAGTTGTGGGGATCGGGGGATACTTACTTATGTTCTCGGCCAGGGGTTAGTCGAGTTTTTCGGTCAGGGGTTACTCGAGTTTTTCGGTCAGGGGTTACTCGAGTTGCCGGGGTTACTCGAGTTTCTCGGTCAGGGGTTACTTGAGTCACAAACTCGAGTAACCTCTGATTGAAAAACTCGACTAACCTCTGGCTGAGTAACCCTTAACTGAGTGAACCCCTCGAGTAACCCCTATCCGAACCCCCCAAGTAACCCCTAACCGAGTAACTTAAGTAACCCTTGACAGAAAAACCCAAGTAACCCCCTGACTGAAAAACTCAAGTAACCTCTGACTGAAAAACTCGGGTTACCCCTGTTGCATGGTGTGACCTGCTGCACCAAAAAGTTGCTGCTAAAATATATATTTTTAAAAAAGTTGATTACAGAATACTAATTATCCTAAAATACTATAAAATCAACTAAATTATCATATTATACTTGTCAAAGTGTGTCAACAAAATATAAGGACAAATGTATAAGGGTTCATAATATATGGATAATAACCTAAGCTAATATTTTCATTTTCTTATGTAAAACCTTATAGCTTCTAAATTTCTATTACTACATTTTTTTTTATAAAATTAAATTCAATAACTTATATGCATTTGGTATTTGTGTAAATTAAAAGGAAAAATTGAAAAGAATAATCCCACCTTTTGCACATCTTCTCAAACTAATCCCACCTTTGCGTATTCTAGAAATAATTACACCTTTGTTCCTCATATTCTCAAAATGATCTTTTTTACCTTTAACCTGTAAAACAGGTTAGATTTTTTTTCTTTCTAATTTCTAATTTTGTTTTTTTTTTTTCCTTTAATATCTCTTATCTCACCTCACCCCCTCCATCCATGTCAACCACCTCCACCCTACCACCACACACCAACTCCCACGCAAACACCACCCCTCCTCCACTGTCCATAACAACAGCCACAACTCACAAGCCAAAACTAATTCCCACCTTTTGTATCCCCCATACTCAACCTCAACTCCAACTCCCCTGCCCCACAACTAATCCCCTTTTCTTACCAATGCACATCAATTATGAGGTCAACTACCACTAAATGCTGACCCCCCAATCCTACTAGCTTAGCCACCACTCAAAATCCTCTTTCTCTTTCTCCTCCTCCTTTGAAGCTCATCAAACGTCCTACCTTCATCACTCCTTCAATGGCAGAATTAGGGCTTCAATGAATCTGAAATTGGGCTGAATTGGGGCTTCAATTAATCTGAAATTGGGCTGAATTGGGGCTTTAATTAATCTGAAATTGGGCTAAATTGGCCAACCAAAAGTATAATGCGACTGTTGCAACCGATTTTGTTGTTATACGCGGCGGAAGCGGTACGGTGTTGTTGAAGGTGTTGGTTTGCGGCAATCGCAGTCTGATAGCTAGCTGGTTGCGCTTTTGTTGTTGTCGATTTGGGTAAATGGTTCACGTGGGGAGTGAGTAAGTGACGGGGAAGGGAAGTTAATATTTGGGGTTTTTTTCCCCGACGTGTGGGTGGCTAGATGTGGTGGTGGTGGTGAATTAGGTGGGAAGGAATCAAGGAGGGCGGCTGAGATTGGGTCTGTTTGGTCGGCTTTTAGCTGTTCCGGCGGGCAGTTGATATGACGACGGAGGGGTGGCTCTGGTAGGACAGCAGAGCAAGGAAGAAGAAGGCCTTTTTTTTATTCCTTTAATTTTTAAAAATAAAAAATAAAAATAATCAATTAGAAGGCAACACGTGGCAAAATACCTTCAAAACCGGTTACCAATTTCACAAACAGGTAAAAGGCTCATTTTGGAAAGATGAGGGTACAAGATGAGATTATTTCTAGAATTCGAAAAGGTGGGATTATTTTGAGCAGATGAGCGAAAGGTGAGATTTTTCTTTTCAATTTTTCCAATTAAAATTCAAGTTATTTTCTTACAAATATTATTTTTTTGGATAAATTATTGTTGAATTAACACCATTCTTTATAATTTTAGTTATAAAGGTTAAATATGACCGTGCATGGCACGTAACTTAGGGTATGTTCACTTCAACTTAATTTCAGTTCAGTTTAGTTCAGCTCCTAATTTCATTCTCTCATAAAATATTCATTTCATGTCTATTCAGTTCAGCTCCTATCAATTCAGTTCAGTCCAGTATATGTAAACAGGCCCTTAACCTAGTTGATTAGGAAAATTCGAACCTCCTAATTAAATAATTAAATATATATTTTTTGCTTAGTTAAAATAATAATAAGAACTAGGAACTAATCTAAGCCCTTAGATCATGATAATCGAACGGTCAACATGTTTTCCGCGTCATTAATGACATTTTTGTAATATTTCAACTTTACAAAATGATTTCCAATTTCATTTCTAAACAATAAATAAAAAGTTAGTAAAAGTAAATGAAATCATTCATAAAGTAAATAAATTTGCCTTAAAAGTTAAAAAAAATGGAAAAAAAAGGTTTAAAAATTCGCAAAATTACAAAAATGCCATTAATGAATGCGGGTGAGATGTCAGCCGTCGGATGTAGCGTGATTAAAGGCTCAGATTGGTTCCTAGTTCCTATTATTCACCTTAGTTCTCACATAATCTCAATTCAATTATAATGAGAGTCAAGACTAAAATAAGAACTAGGAACTAATCTAGGCCCTCAGATCATGTTAATCGGACGACTCACATGCTTCATGTATAATTAATGGCATTTTTTTATATTTTAACTTTATAAAGTAGTTTCCAGTTTCATTTCTCAAATGTAAATGAAAATTTAGTAAAAGTAAATGAAATCAGTCATAATGTAAAAGAAATTGCCTTAAAAAAAAAAACTGGAAAAAGATTTGAAAACAGCGAAATTACAAGAATGCCATTGATGAGAGCGGGTGCAATGCGAGCCATGAGATGAAGTGCTACCAATGGCTGAGATTAGTTCCTAGTTCCTATTATTCATCTTGGTTCTCACACGATCTCAATTCTAATAGGAACTATGAACCAATCTTAGCCTTTATTCATGCTACATCCGACGGCTCATATTTCACCCGTATTCATTAATGGCATTTTCGTAATTTTGCGAATTTTTAAAGTTTTTTTCCAGTTTTTTAACCTTTAAGGCAATTTCATTTACTTTATGATTGATTTCATTTACTTTTACGAACTTTGTATTTACTGTTTAGAAATGAAACTGAAAATCACTTTGTAAAGTTGAAATATGACGAAAATTCCATTAATGACACGGGAAGCATGTTGACCGTCTGATTATCATGATCTAAGAGCCTAGATGAGTTATTAGTTCTTATTATAGTCTTGGTTCTCATTATAATGGATATATATATATATATATATATATACACGATTTTAAAAATGAAATAAATGGATAATAAATCTTATCCAAAATAAACGTTAAGTTTTAAAATACTTTTGGCTCCAAAATTCAAATAGTAAAGTAAATTACTAAAATTCTCTTTTTAGAAAATATTAATTGATTAATTAATTAGAAAATACGTTTTAAAAATATTTGGTATTACAGTTGGGAGAAGTTACATTTGTTGCAATGGTACTAATACTTACGATCTATTTTTTTTTTAATTCTAATATGATTTTTAATTTTAGATTTCTTTGTTTTAAAAAAAATTCCGACATTTGTTAGGTACAAAATAAATTATAACTTTCAAATTTTCAATAAATATCTTATGAGTCTGATATGGAGTATTTTTATAAACTGAAATTTGTTTTAAAAGGTATTTTAAATGAGTTCCATTTAAGATTATATAAATCAACTAATAGTATAAATTTCACAACCAATTGTTATATTGTAGTTCATAATATTTGTAAAGACATTGGAGATATTATTAAATTAAATCAAGATCCAGCTAGGTTTGAAATTTTTTGAGGGATATTAGTCATACATAAGTATTCCAAATTCATATAAACCTCCCACTTAGCTACTATTTAGGCAGTCATATTACCCGCCTGTCAAACATGAGGATAATTAAAAATATTAAAGACAACTTATCTTGAATATATCATCCAATAACATGAAAATAGGTGCAACTCTTAACTGATTTATTTTAATAGCTCTTACCATAGTACCATATTCATATCCATAAGTATTCCAAATTCATATCCATATTTTATTTGGCTACCTTATAGCAGTCGTATTACCCACCGGTCAAACATGAGTACAATTAAAAGACATTAAAATCACAACTTATCCTATATATATCATCTAAAAACAAGAAAATAGGTGCAACTCCAAACTGATTTCTTATAATTGCTCTCACTGTGCTATTTTTATTGTATCAATGATATGTTTTAAAATTTGAAAAATAAATAAAAAAAATAGGAAATTTTGTCAGAAACCACCCGTTAAAAACACTTTTTTTTGTTAAAAACCACCCAAAAAAAATTTTGTTGTCTAGTACCACCCATTTTCAAAAAATTGTTATTGAACACCACTGGAGTCTATTTTCTGGCATTGACCCAAAACTCCTGCATTGACTCCAACCATGAAAAAAAGAAAAAAAAACCCTCACCACCGCTTCCAGCCCCCACCGCCACTACACATAACCAATTCATTTGCCTTAACCCACTAAACGCACCACCATAACCCACCCACC
Source organism: Chenopodium quinoa (assembly GCF_001683475.1). Lineage (NCBI taxonomy): Eukaryota > Viridiplantae > Streptophyta > Magnoliopsida > Caryophyllales > Amaranthaceae > Chenopodium > Chenopodium quinoa. The sequence continues at coordinate 1,607,714 of NW_018743937.1, forward strand.
ACTCACCTAACCCGAACTCAACACCTTAACCCACCTTACCGGAACCCACCCACTACCTTTACCCACCTAAACCTAACCCACCACCTTTACCCACCTAACCCTATCCCACCACCTTAACCCATGGTCGAATTTGACCTGAATAACCATCAATTTCGTTTCGACTGCACCTCCACGCGACGCCGGCGAAAAGATCAAAATGGCATTGTGACCCAACCCTTTGCCGGCGAAAGAGAAAGGGAAGGAGAAGAGGAAAGAGAAGAGAGAAAGAGAAGAAGAAGAGGAAAGAAAAGAGAGAAAGAAGAAGAAGAGCCGCAGATAACAAAGAAGAAGAGGAAAGAGAAATGGAAGGAGAAGAGAAAAGAAGAAGAAGAATAACAGCAGATACGAAGGAGAAGAGGAGAGAAGAAAGAGAGGGGAAATAGAAGGGGGAACTAGGGAAGGGTCAACGCTGGAGTTTTGGGTCCATGCCGGAAAATAGAATCTAGTGGCGTTTAACAACAACTTTTTGAAAATGGGTGGTCTTAGACAACAATTTTTTTTTTTTTTGGGTGGTTTTTGACAAAAATGTGTTTTTAACGGGTGGTTTCTGACAAAATTTCCTAAAAAATACGAAATTTTGACTTTTACTACCTCCAAAAACCACTAATTGGCTTTTACCACCTACATAAAAAAAGTTTTTTTTCCACTAATAAAATTTCCAAAAATTAAATTTCACCACATACTAACAGATTCCGTCTATGAATCCGTTAGTAGCTCCTACCTGTTTGACGTTTCCTCTTCATCTCCCTTGATCTTTCATGGCAACTAGCTGGCAACGGAATCAAATCACCTTGGTTGGTCGGAATTTTGTGTGAGGCTAGAGAGGGGTCGGAATTAGGTAGTGGCTAAGTTTTAGAAGTGCGAAATTTGCACTACTAGAATTAGGCCTTTTTTCGACCAAAAAGATTCGTCGCTAGAGCCTGAATTTCTGTTGCAAATCACAACAACGACGGAATTCTGTCGTTAAGGTTTGTCGGAAAACAGTTCGTAGGAAAAAGGTGATTTTTTGAGGAAAAATCCGTCGGAAAGGAGGGTTCTGACGGATTTTTCGACGGATGTTTGTTTGACAGGAAAATATTTGTCTTTACTTCACAATCTGTCGCTATTTTACGACGGTTAAATTCCATCGTTGAATTGCGTTTATGGCGGAAATTTCGGTCGTTAACAAACCATTTGAGACATATTATTTCCGCCGCAAACCGTAACCATTGCGAGGGATTAAAATTCTGTCGCAAAATTACGACGGAATTATGCGTCGTAAATTTACGACGGAATTTTATTCCCTCGCAATGTTTAAGGTTTACGACGGAATTTTCACCCAGTATTTCCGTCGCAAATTCCTTCTTCCGACGGATTTAAACCTCAGAATTTTCGTCGGAAATTCCATTTCATTTCAACAAATTCTGATTTATTTTATAAAAAAATTAGCATCATTAAAAACCTATACTCCTGCACCTAAAACCTGTGCTAATTAAAATCATAATCGAATTATGGAAATATTGATGTATATATATTTCCACAAAAGTTATGGTGAAGTTGAACATAATCAAAAGCTACATAATATATAGTCATTTCTACAAAAGCGGGAATATAATCAAACGCATAATTCAAATTAAGTACATTTCCATACTACATAAACCAAAGATAGGCTAAACAATTGTCGAGGTACCCTGGCTTGCTCCTCCACTACCCGGGTCGTCCCTGGGGTCTCGATGCCGAGGCTAAAAGTGGAACATCTGTCGTTGTTGGCGAATTAACTCGTGAACTCATTCCACCTCTCCTGAGCTCTCCTCTCCATTTCGGCCACTTCAGCTTGAATTCGGGTTTACATCTCAGCTTCCATTTCACTTCGAAGTTTACTGCAAAGAGCATGCACCTTATGCTCCATCTGATCCTGCATATGAGAAACAACGGACGGTGTGTACTGCTGTGAAGACTTGGAAACTCAACCCATCCGACTGCCATAGTACAACTCTGCACTTTGGCCAAGTCCCCTCACACGTCCCTTCTTGTTGCGACCACCCACAGTCTCCCAATACAACTTGTTCGGACTCTTTTTAATCCCTAGAGTGGTGGATTCTTCAACCTTCTTCTGGTAGGTATCCTATAAGATATACATTATACAAACTTATATTGATTTAAAAGTTTACAACAACATAAGTTACAAGTAAAGCAAAAAAGCCTTCTAGTTTGCCTATTTTTTTCATTACTTAACTAATGAACTCATTCTTTCTCAAACCATCTCACTATTACATAGTTATAAGTGGTTATGACTTGTAATCGCATAAAGTAAGCTATTTTCTAAGTTTTAGGGGTCATTTCATCAAAATAGAGCCAAGTAAAGCCAAATTGGCTTCTACTATGCCTATTTTCTTCATTTCTTAACTAATGAACTTATTCTTCCTCAAACTATCTCACTATTACATAGTTATAAGTGGTTGGTTACGGTGGATTAGGTCTTTGAATCTACTACCTTAATCAAAGTAACTATTTATAAACCTAGACCTTCACTAAACTAGTAAGTGGCAAGTATAGGGTTGAACCACAAGGAAGCACACAAGTTAAACATCAAATCCACTAATGCAGGAGTAGATGGAAGAATGTTTTTGTTGGTTTCTTTGATTAAGGAACTAAAGCAATAAAGAAAGAAAGATAAAATGGATTAAACCAAAGATAAACAACGCTAGGGGTACGGGGGTGTCAAACATGATCAAACAAAGATGGTCAACGATGATTATCATGAAGAACATGCCATAGAATACTAAGTTCTACTCAAACAACTCACTTTCATGCAATTGTTTAAGCAAATCAATAATGAATTAAGTCTTGTCCTAGTTGAGATCACTTTCATGCATCCAATTAGTCACTAATCACGACAAGAGATTAGGAGTGCACAATGCATAAAACTCTACTTAAATAATTCATTTTCATGCAATCATTAAAGTAAAGATGACCTTAATCTAATTCAAATCATTCTCATGCATTTAAATCAGGGAACATCAAATAATGTGCTACTAATAATCTCAAGCTATCAAAAATCATATCTTTCATCAATTTATGGCATGAGTTAAATCGAGTCATCATTAATCATCAATATTAACACATGTTTTGCACCCCCTTCCCCTAGCTAAAAACTTAGCCTATGGAAGAGAAACTAACCATTATAACAAAACTAAATAAGCACAAAACTAAACATGATTAAAATCAAATAAAAACAATTCCAACAAGTTAAACTAAAGAGAAGAATGAAAAAAACAATAACAAAGCAAATAAATCAAACTAAAAGAAAGGATTAGATATTACTAAAGAGGAACTTGATTAAAGATAAAAACTTGAAACTTTTGCTTTGAATTGAAATAACCTTCACCCAATGTTGAATACAATGAAGAAACTTGAAGAATAAGCTACTTTCTCTCTCTAAAATACTAGGTCTCATGTTGATTGAAAATAAGATCATTACAAAATTCAATAAGAAGGCTATTTATATGCATCTATAAACCGGAAATAAAAACCCAAGGAGAGGAATCTCTCGCATAGTCGCGCCTCTCATGACTGGGTACGGCTTTGTCTAGCCCAGAAGGCCACGCCATCCGGTCGAAGGTGGAGAGGCCTCAATGAGGAGTGGTCGCGGCTTGGGAACAGGGGAGATGTCAGGCTCGCAACACCCCGCTCGCAGTTCCTAGTGTCGCGCCCGCGGGTCAGTGAGGAGAGACCTCTTCTAGGGTGCGGTTAGGAATCTACTTAAAAGTTTGTGCAATTGCATAGCATTACCCCGCGGCCATGGGCCGCAACTCCTTGTATTGCTTCCAGCTTCTCCTTGAGCATCTCTTTCCCCTCCATAGCTCAATATGCTTTTATAGGCTTCTCTAAAAGGGCCAACAATCTACAAAACAACGAAGAAAAACTAAGAGAATCATAAGAAAAGGGAGAAAGGAGGGGAAACACGAGAAAGGACAAAACATCACAAAACCGAAAATAAAACGTTTTGAAAAGGATCAAACAAGTGAAAATGAGGGGAAAATTCTTAGAGAAAAAGGATAAAAGAGTGACATAAATGCCACTAATCAGTGGTTATGACTTGTAATCGCATAAAGAAGCTATTTTTCTAAGTTTTAAGGGTCATTTCATCAAAACAGAGCCAAGTAAAGCCAAAAGGACTTCTAATATGCCTATTTTCTTCATTTCTTAACTAATGAACTCATTTTTTCTCAAACCATCTCACTATTACATAGTTATAAGTGGTTATGAGTATGCCTTGAACGGGTATCTACGCAAATGTTTATGCAAATGATTCATTTAAAATTATATAAAGTTAAAAACACATCCATTATTATAACACACTCATTTAAAAATATATAAAGCAAATAGCACAACCCTTATTAAGTAAATACACTCATTTAAACAAATATATCATAATCATAATTAAATTGATATAAACAATCATATATATAAAATTAGTGTTCATAATTAAATTGATATAAACAATTATTAATGATTACATTAAAAATTATATATAACAAATATATTTAACTAAATTAACTAACATACATTATATTAAACTAAACTAAACTAACATACATTATTAAATTATAATAAATTAAACTAAACTAACATACATTATTAAATTATAATAAATTAAACTAAACTAACATACATACATTATTATAATAAACTAAACCAACATATCATGTCGTACATTATTATAATGAAATATCAACCTAAACTAACATATCATGTCATACATTATTATACTAAACCAAACTAAATTAACACATCATGTCTTACATTATTATAATAAACCAAAGTAAACTAACATATCAACCATTATTATAATAAAGTAAACCAAATTAAACTAACATAAAATAAAAACAATAATAAACTAACATATATCTAAGTCACTAACATGCCAAGTATAAACTAAACTAAGAATTTTAGGGTTTATAATGTCACTAACCTCTAGATCTGCACTTTTTATTGAGATTCAAAGCAAGTAAATGTACAAATCCTACAAATAATAAAAATTAAACCTTATTTTGGGTTTAAAATGTCAATTTTTATTCAAAAAAAAAAAAAAAAAGAGGAACACTTACCGGCGACAGAACGGTGGGAGGAACACTTACCAGTGGCAGAACGGCGAGAGGATGACATAATTTTCCTACGGAATATTCCGTTGGAAAGGTAATTTTTCGACTGAAATTAATTCCGTCGGAAATATTGCGATGGACAGTCCTTCGGAAATTAATTTTTCCGACGGATTCCAACGACAAATTTAATTTTGTCATAAAATTTAAATTTTACAATGAAAAATATGGTTCGTCAGAAGAAGTCCATCGGAAATAAGCCTTTTTCTAGTAGTGTTGGTGGTGGCTATGATTTTAGGATTGGTCGGAATTCGGTAGGAGGGGGCTTATGGGTGGTCGAAATTCAGAGGCTAGAGTTTTGAGGTCGGAATCCGGTGGGATGGGGTCGGAATCCGTGGCTTGGCTGGTGCATTATGCGGTGCGGTGGTGTGGTGGATGTGGCTGTGCAATGGCTGTTGTGTGGCGAGTTGGTGGTGGGGTTGGTAGCCGGTTTGACGGTGGGGTGGCCCAGCGATGGCTGAGAGCTGGTTTGGTGGCTGGGTTTTATTTTATTTTTTATATTATTTTTTATTTTTTCTAAAATTTTACTCAATAATATGGTGACACGTGTACATAATAGGCCCGACTAACGGATTTATGGACGGAATGTGTTAGTTGGAGGTGATTAATGGTTGTAAAAACTAATTTTCATTTTTTATGTGGTGGTAAAAAAAAAAGGGAAATTCTCTTTGGTAGACCTCTAATAATAAACATTCTCAATGGTAAAATGCAAAAAAAGTTAATATCCTTGGTAAACTATTGTAGACACCCATTTGTGTCTCCCCAAAACCAAACCCAGTGATGAGTACCTTTCACGTCAAACCATAATCGAATGAAGTGAAAGTGTGGAAAGTTTAGTGTTGCGGATAGTTTTAATTTCTTTTCTCTCCTCTCTGTTTTTGAAAACTTATTTTAAGAAAACAGCCAATCCAGTTTGGTTGGTCAATAATATGGGTCCAATAGTAGTGTAGTTGGATGGGGCTTGCAAAGACCTTTCCAACGATATATTATAGGCCCAATTCCGATGAATATTGAGGAAGTTATGGCCAATTTACTAAACTGGGCCCGGTTTGAGCTTTATATACGGCCCAATGATCTTGGGGAGGGCCTAATATGATTTATCATTCCTAATGCAATTAGGAATGGTTTTAGTCTTCTAGAATCTTCTAGAGGGTTGTTTTCATTCCTAATTCAATTAGCATTGATAAATTGACTTTTGTTGACTTTTCAGAGTTTTAATCAAAATCAAATAGCATTTTCGAGGAAATTATATGATTTTATCCTCCAGTACAGCAAATTTATCTGATTTTCGAAAACGCGTTGAAAATAGGCTTGGCGCCTAACCCCAGGCCTGGCGCCTGGCGCTAGTGTTGGTGCCTAGCGCCAGTTAGCCAGGGTTGGCGCCAGCTCTGTTTTTTGTGCGTCAGACTCTGTTTTGTTTATTTTATCTTTTTGGCTGATTTTTCTCTACAAATATCGTATTAAAAACTCCGTTTTCATTCACCAATTCTCACCAATTCTCATCTACATTCATAAACAATCAGTTTTCTTTAATCATTCATCATTCTTTCTTTCTTTCTCTAAAATTTGCTTTTTCATACAAAATTCCGCATTCACAAGATCTAGAAACACCTAGCCACATTCGAAGTTGCCTTCGCCCTAGACGTGAAAGGTTTTAATTTCTGAGGGTTTGGTCCCAAATCTCTCTTTCAATTATTTAATTTAATTGTTTTAATTATTATTTTCCTTGAAGTTACTAACGTGTGTATTTTGTTATTAGAAAGAGGTACGAGGCATCAAAGTAAGTATTTTAATGGTTTTTATTGATTTATTGATGTAAAAATCATGTTTATATTGTTATTATGATGTTCCTAGTGATTAGGGGATTTTCATCCTCCAATCACCTTCTGACAAGTGGACCAACCAGGTTCCGCCACGTGTCCTTCACGTAGGCAAATAGGAGCCTGCCACGTGTCAATCACAGATACGTCCTCTTCGGACTAATTGAGACACGCCACGTGTCCACCCATGCCAAATGGGAAAACCGGCCACCAAGGCCCAATCCTGTTTAGAGGCCCGGTCAGCCCTAGGTTTACCCTAAACCTAGAGAGTGGCACGCTTCTCAAGACTATAAATACTCTTCTTAATCCTCATTAAGAAGAGGGAGAATCAGAGAGAGAAAAAGTGACAGAACACTAATCACTCACGGATTATACATTAAACACTCTCACCTAGAGAGACCTTATTACTTTAATTTCCGTAATCATTACTCCTTAATCAGGTACTAACTTGACCGTTGGAGGCGGAGCTCTCAGGAGTCTCCGTTATTTTGCAGGTACAGGCGGCCGGTTCCAGTCTCGGTGTTGTAACTCTCCCGCAGGACATCAGAAAACCCCGAAACATTTGGCGCCGTCTGTGGGGAGAGTACTTCTGAGATGGCATCCAAGTCTGTACCGACTCCTGAAGAGAGGCGTCCCCTAGACGACCCTCAAGTTCAGTCGGACCATGACACCGAAAGTGAATTTGAAGTGGAAACTCATACAGCTCCAGACGGGACCCTAGGGGCCCGACGTACCCGTCATACCGAAAGGGGGGAACGGGAGCATCTTCAAACAGGAAGCGAGCCAGCAGGCGCCCAGCCTGCTCGGCAACAGCCGACTGATGGGTCTGCTCCCATCACAAGGAACGAACTCATGACCTTCATGAGGGGCTTCAAGGGAGAGATTCAAGAATTGATCAACAAACAGCCGCCTGCTTCAGTCAGAGAGCAGTCGGCCAAAAAACCTTCCACTTCACTGAAGAGGAAGCCAGTTCAAGGGCGAGAGGCGACTCCTCATCCTAAATCCAAGAAGCGGGAGCCACTTGCTCTTGATTTCACAAAATTCCGTTATCCTACGGGAAATAGGAAACCTGTTCGTCACATTCAGGCGGACGGGTCGAAGAAAACATACACAGACGCTCGTCTGCTGTTAGAACAGAAGAAGAGTGATCGACTGTCAGAGTCGGCCTCTACTTCAAATTTTCAAGAAAGTTTACAAAATACCTCCATGAGGCATACACAATCGTACCATGAGAGTCAGTCAGGCGGTACCTCCCGTCAGTCCGGCTTTCATAGTGCCCAAGCGGTACCAAACTTACCATTTGTGCCGCAACAACAGTATTTTATGCAGCCACCTCCATTTGGTGGACCTGCAGCAAAAAACGTCCAACCTATGGACTGGCAGCTACGGTTGCTTAGACTTGGTGAACAGCCGTCGGCTTTCTCCAAGGAAATTACTGAAGCCGTTCAGCCGGCCAAAGTAAAAAATGTACTAGTAGGCGCCTATGATGGCACTACTAATCCGGAAGACCATCTGATGGCATTCACCAACCTGATGTACCTTCAAGGGTTGGATGATCCCACTTGGTGCAAGTGTTTCCCAGCGACTCTCAAGGGAATCGCACAGCAATGGTTCGGCAACCTGCCGACTGGTTGTGTAAACAGCTTCAGGACGCTTGCTTACTTGTTTGCCTCCAACTTCGCCATGAACATCCCTGCAAAGAAAACGACCCTTGATTTGGGAACAATTCAGCAGGGTGAGAAGGAGGGGCTTCGTTCTTACATCAGGCGGTTCAACCTGATGAGAATACAGATTCAAGGGTTACCGGATGAGGTAGCCTATACTGACTTTTTTAGAGGTCTCAAAGACGGGTCTACCTTCAAATTTGACTTAGTTCGAAAAAGGGTGGCGACTCTTCAAGAGGCCTTGATTGAAGCAGAAGCCTATATACAGGCGACTGATCTGTGTACGATAAAACAGTCGGACGGGAAAAGGTTCGACAAAAGAGAAGGACGACAGAAACAGTCGTCTCACAAGGAGGAGAAAAGAAAAGAGGTCTGGGCGGCCGATTCCTCTAAACAGCCGGCCCAGAAGAAGAAAAAAGAATTCAAACCATACTCCCCAAAGTATGTGTTTAACAAGGATAACCAGTTTATCCTAAAAGAAATAAAGGGACGTTTTTCAATTGAGAAGCCGCTCCCCATGAAGGGTTCTGCAACCAACCGGAACCAAGACAAAGTCTGTGCTTATCATGATGACGTTGGTCATCACACCAATGACTGCATCAGTCTCATGCGGTACCTAGACCGCTTGGCTGAGCAAGGTGATCTTGACACTTATGTCAAGAAATCTACGGGGAATACTTCCTCAAAAAAGCAGTCGGCCAAAAAGAATCAACAGGCCGACAGTTCCGATACAGATGATGCAGTCGTCTACACTATTGCAGGCGGCTTCTCAGGAGGCGGCCCCACTATTAGGGGCAACAAAGATAATATAAGGCGGTTAGATGTAAATTCCGTTCACCAAGAACGGCCGTCCAAATATACGTTTCCTGAGATTGTCATCACTGAAGAGGATCTAGGAGGGGTAAGGGGGCCGCATGATGACCCTCTTGTTATTGAATGTAAAGTGGCCAACCAGAGAGTTGGCCGAATCCTCATAGATACCGGGAGCTCCTCAGATCTCATCAGCAGCAAATGTCTGTCAAAACTGAAATATCAGACGGACTGCATACATCCGGCCTCCCACCCTTTAATAGGGTTTGGAGGAGGAGTCGTCCACCCACTGGGACGAGTAGATTTACCTATTCGCCTAGGCGAAAAAGGGGAAGGACGACACATGGTAGTCCGGTTCCTAGTAGTAGAGGAACTCTCGGCCTACAACATGATTCTGGGTCGACCAACCCTGAATAATTCCAAGGCTGTTATAATCCCGTCTCTTATGCTGCTTAAGTTTGAGAGGGATAATGGAACAGTCGGCTCCCTAAGGGGAAATCAGAGGATGGCCCGAGAGTGTTATCTCTCGGATGTCAAGCCCACTGTTATGACCACTGCGTCAAGTGGAGAAAAAACAGACCTTGACAATGTCAAGGAGAGTGCGCCTGTTCAAGAAACAGGCGACAAAAAGAGAAAGGCGTCCCAGACAGAGTCCGCAAGAAAAGCAAGAAAATAGCAATCATTGGCAGAGGAGCGGCCGGATGAGTTCCGCCCTCAGCCGGCTGGTGAGCATGCGGACCTGATCTTAGACGACTCACGTCCTGACCGAACAGTCAAAGTTGGGACGACTGCTCTGAGAAACCTTGGTGACGACTTTCACAACTTATTGAAAGAATACAAGGACATCTTTGCATTTGAAGTCCATGAGATGCCAGGCATTAGTCCTGATCTGGCAGTACATAAACTCGCTGTGGATCCGAAAAAGAAGCCGGTACGGCAAAAGAAGCGGAACCATGGCGAAGAAAGAAGTCAGGCGGCAGCCGCCGAAGTTAAAAAATTACTTGATGCAGGGTTCATTCGGCAATGTTACTTCCCAGACTGGGTTGCAAATGTGGTTCTTGTTAAAAAGCCGAATGGTACCTGGCGAATGTGTGTAGACTACACAGACTTGAATAAGGCGTGCCCCAAAGACAGTTACCCTCTGCCTAAATTTGATAGCCTGGTCGACTCAACAGCCGGCCATGCGTTGATGAGCTTTATGGACGCCTACTCTGGTTTCCATCAAATTCCTTTGTGGAAGAAAGATCAGGAGAAGACGGCCTTCGTCACTGATCAGGGGTTATACTGTTACACGGTCATGCCGTTTGGTCTTAAAAATGCCCCAGCCACCTTTCAACGTATGATAAACACTGTGTTCTTTGATCAACTTGGGAGAAATGTCGAAGCATATATTGATGATATGATTGTCAAGTCTAAACTACAGACAGATCATCTGTCGGACCTCCGAGAAACTTTCGCCACACTCAGGCGGCACCATGTCATGCTCAATCCCAAGAAATGTGTATTTGGAGTTGAGTCTGGGAAATTTCTCGGATTCCTTATCAATCAGAGAGGAATAGAGGCGAACCCTGAGAAGGTACAGGCGGTCATCGACATGCAGTCGCCTCGTACCGTCCGAGAGGTTCAGAAATTAACAGGTTGTCTGGCTGCCTTGGGGAGATTCCTAAGCCGATCAGGCGACAAATGCCTATACTTTTTCCAGGCAATTAAGAAAAAGGCAAGGTTTGAATGGGGGCCGGATGCTGAGACCGCCTTCCAGAAATTAAAAGTTCATTTGCATTCCTTGCCGAGGCTGGTCAGCCCTTTGCCCAAAGAAGTACTTTACATGTATTTGGCCGTCTCTGATCATGCGTTAAGCGCTGTGCTCCTTGCTGAAAGGGACGGCTGTCAGCTCCCGGTCTACTTTGTCAGTCACGTACTGAAAAATGCCGAGTTGAGGTATCCTCTAGTGGAGAAATTTGGTCTTGCACTCTTCATGGCTGTCAAAAAATTGAAGCCCTACTTTTTGGCACATGCAGTCGTCGTGTATACCGACCAACCAATCAAGCGGCCCCTTACTGTCATGGAGTCATCAGGACGAATGATCAAATGGGCCATAGAAATTCAGAGCCTCGAAGTTACTTTCGAGCCTAGAAAAGCAGTGAAGGGGCAAGCCTTTGCTGACTTTATTGTAGAGATGACTCGTCCTCTTGACTCTCAAGTTCCAGACCAAGTCTGGAAGGTATATGTGGACGGAAGCTCTACTTCAAATGGTTGTGGAGCAGGCGTCGTATGTCAATCTCCAGAGGGCGACAGGTTCGAGTATGCTCTACGCTTCAGTTTTCAGGCTTCAAACAATGAGGCAGAATATGAAGCTTTACTAGCCGGGATCCGCATGTGCAAGGCGGCAGGGGCAAGAAAAATAGACGCCTGTTCTGATTCACAATTGATAGTGAGTCAGTACAATGGCGAATACGAAGCAACCCATCCGGCCATGATCAAGTACTTACAGACGGTCCGACAAGCAGTCGGCTCCCTTGAGGATTTCCATCTAATCCAAGTGCCGAGATCAGAAAACAACCAGGCAGATGCCCTGTCAAAATTAGCATCATCCGCCTCCTCCGATACTCCACGAACTGTTTTTTGGGAGGTAATGGAGAAGAGAAGCATCGAGGAAGACCCTATTGGAATCTTAGACAGAAGCTCAACCTGGATGGATTCAATCAGGGCATATCTTACAAACGGTACGCTGCCGGATGATCCTCAACAGGCGGCAGCACTGAAAAGACGAGCCACCAATTTTGAAATTATAAAGGGAGAACTTCACAAAAGGGGGTACCTACAACCCTTCTTAAAGTGTGTTACTCCTGAAAAGGGACGAGAGATACTAGATGATCTCCACTCTGGTTACTGTGCTTCACATATAGGAGGAAGGACGCTTGCTCAAAGGGCAAGGCGTCAGGGCTACTTCTGGCCTACCTTAGAAGCTGATGCAATGGAGATGGTGAAAAAATGTGACAAGTGCCAAAGGTTTGGCAAATTAATTCACCGTCCGGCTACTGACCTCACTACCATTCATAGCCCACTACCGTTTGCTAAGTGGGGCATGGACATTCTGGGTCCATATACGCCTGCTACAGGCGGCAGAAGGTACATACTTGTTGCCATTGACTACTTCACTAAATGGGTAGAGGCGGAGGCTGTAAAGGGAATAAAGACGAAAGATGTAATTTCATTCATTTGGAAAAACGTAATCACTCGGTTTGGGGTTCCCATGTCTATGGTTTTTGATAATGGTCCCCAATTTGAGACCCCTGTTCTCAAAAGCTGGTTGGGTGACCAAGGAATTGCAAACTACTTTGCATCTGTCGGCCGTCCACAAGCAAACGGCCAGGTAGAAGCCTTTAATAAAATCATCTCAGACGGTCTCAAGAAAAAGATTGAACGAGCAGGCGGCCTATGGGCGGATGAACTACCACATGTTCTCTGGGCCATTAGGACGACTGAAAAAGGGGCGACTGGAGAAACTCCATTCCTCCTAACTTATGGTGCGGAAGCTGTTCTTCCAATAGAACACTACGAGCCGACTCTTCGAGTAATGCTATATGACGAAGAGGCAAACTGGGAAGCCATGCGCCTGGCGTTAGACTCACTCCCTGAAAAGAGGGGCAATGCTGTTTTGCGCCATGAGATCTATCGCCTGAGAATGACTAGATCATACAACAGAAAAGTGTACAGGCGTCCACTCAAAGTAGGGGACTTTGTACTTAGAAAAATGGAAGCAGTTGGTAGGGCTAATGAGTCTGGCAAACTAACTCCCAACTGGGAAGGACCCTACCGAATCTATGAGGAAGTCAGGGACGGTACCTACCGTCTGGAAACACCAGACGGACAACCGTTGCCTCGAACTTGGAATGTAGATAACCTTAAAAAATATTTCTTCTGAATGATGTAAAGTAAAGAGCTACTTAATAAAGTTTGCACTTACTATTCAATTTTGTATTACGAGGAGCATGCCGTCTGTTCCTTTACAGTCGGCTACTCTCCATTGAGTATTTCACTCAACCTTCAGAGGGGCATGCCGTCTGTTCCTTTACAGTCGGCTACTCTCCATTGAGTTTTACACTCTATCTTCAGAGGGGCATGCCGTCTGTTCCTTTACAGTCGGCTACTCTCCATTGAGTATTTTACTCACGATACTTAGCTAAAAAGATTAGGGCCAGGCCGACCCTGTGCCTAACAGGCGGCTACCCATCTTTTACTTAGCACCTATGTTCACCAAGAACTTACCAAGGCCACAGGCCGAATGATCAGACCAGGCGCCAAGCCAACTGACCAATTTATAAAACTAATACGACCTGTCCCAACATCATAGCAGGCGTCCGACGGCATCCCTCCGGATGAAATTCGTCGCAGAGAGCAGCTCCCTTTTGGGTGGAACATTGTTCTATAAACTAATTACACGGCACCTATACGACTGTCCCCAAGGGCAACCGCGTAGCCGTTTTTGAGACAAGGATAACTCTATCACTAACCAAACCAGTGGTAGCAGTTGACATCTGAGTCAGATAACCGCCTGTATTACTTGGGATAAATGCAGGGGGTACCTATTGAGTTAATAGCCAACAAACATTGGCGAATCAAGGGGTCTAGCCGGCCTACGCCGCGTGGTACCTCTACTTCTCAAACAAAAGTGGCGGCGACTGAGTAACTCCAACGTTAACTCATAGTCACTCCTTCAAACTTGGTATGGAACCTAAAAGGTTGGAGTCGTCCGCCTGTTTAAACAAACAGGGGCACTCAAACCCCTATTCCTACCTGGTAACCTATTGAGTTAATAGCCAATAAACATTGGCAAATCAAGGGGATCAGCCGGCTTCCGTCGCCTGGTACCTCTACTACTCAATCAATATTGTGACGAAGACTAAGTAACTCTTATGTTAACTTAATAGTCACTCAAACTTAGTATGGAGCCTAAAAGGTATGAGTCGTCCGCCTGTTTTCAACAAACAAGGGGTCTCAACCACTACTCTTGCTAGGTTAACAAATTACGAGTTAAAAGCCAACATTGGCAATAAAGGGAAACAACTGGTACCCGCCGCTTGTTATCCTACTTAATTCCTTGGCGACTAGGTAATACTATTTACTTGGTCAGACCGATTGAATAAATGGCCGACTGATCGCCCAGCTTGGAAACAGACAACCAGTCGTCCAGGGGCATAGGTGGACCATCCGTACCTGTCTACAATCGGCCATGCAAAACAGTCGATATAGTGTACAAAGCAATAGCAAATATTCAACACTTAGACAAATTTCAAGCAAAGAATGATTTCATTAATAGATAAAAATATTCAGAACCCCGGCCCCCTGGCCGGGTAATTACAAAAGCAAACGGCACGCAGGCCGTGGAAAAAATACTTGAAGCTTAAGAAGGGGGCAGTTCAGTATCAGCAGCTGCCGCCTGGTCAGCACTCTTCTTGCTGGACTCGGCTTTAGCTGCACCCTCTTTTGATGCCTTACCCCCAAGTGGCACAAGCGCCACAACCGGCTCTTCCTCCTCCAACGCACCTTCCAATGCCTCTTCTTCAGCAGCCGCCAGGATCTGTTGATTATATGTTTCCGAACACTGGCGGTACGTTCTTTCCCAGGAGGCAAAATCGGCACTGGGGAACAGTCGTTCCCAGGTCATGCGCTGGATTTGAGCGGAGTCTTCCACCATCTCCCGGACGAGCTCTTTCTTCTCTTGCTCGGCCTTTTCCGAGAGCTCTTGGGTAAGACTCTTCTCTTGGTTCACCAGGCGTTCTTTTACGTTGGCCAAAGATTTCTCCATGACTTCGTAAGAGTGCATTTTTTGGCGAAGAGGCTTCAGCTCGGCCTTAAGGTTTGTGACGGTCGCCTCCAGCTCGTCAACCTTCTTTTGGGCCGCCTCTAACTGAGCCCGAACAGCGGCGGTAGCCTGCGCCTGATAATAAAGAAGATCAATGGTCAGTACTTCATTTTGGGCAATTTGAAACATTGCCTTATCACAGCTGGAGGCGGCCATAGCTTTTGCGGCCTTTACCTCTTTGTTTTTTCCGATCAATCGGCTTGCGAAGGCTGTTGACTCGGAGCAGGGCCTAAGTACAAAGAAAAACAGGCGTCAGCTTCCAAGCAAAAAAAAAAAAAAAGATAACAGGCGTCCTGGAACTCAAAAACTCAAGTATACCTCAGCAAGGATCCCTGAAATCCCATCAAGGTCAAGGGTGCCGGCACCCCTGACCGCCTCCCTGTCAGATGGAGGAACTACTTTAACCATGGACTTGGCTACCTCAACCAAGTCAAGTCCCTGAGGGCCGGCTGCATTAAGCGAAAGGAAAAACAAGTTAGACCTAGTCAAGAAGGAAGCAAGAGTGAGTTTTTACAAGTGAGGGTCCATACTACTAGGTGGCCCCGCCGGGGTTTTTGAGGAAGTGGCCGGCTGCTTCTCAGCCGCCACCGTTTTCCTGGAAGACCCAGGAGAGCTTGCAACAGTCGTCCTCCGGGCCTTGGGGTCCGGCTGTTGCGAGGAAGAAGCCCTTGGAGTGCCAGACTGAAAACAAAAAGAGTTAGTATATGCATAAGACAACTGAAAGAGGAAGAGTTTTCGAAGCTTACCAAGGGTGCCCCCTTGTTGGGGGAGTCGGCATAAGACTGTTTCATGAGCGAGGCCCGCAACATGGCCGCCGCAGTCTTGGATGCTGTTATTTTACTCATGGCGTCAGCTGCAAAAAATAAACAGCAAAGTTAGTAAAAATCCCAAGTAAACAAGGTGTGAAAAAACAAAGCATTTGACAGGCCGGCTACCTCTAGAGCACCGACTGCTGAGGCCACAGGCGGCCAAAAAGTACTCATCATAGAGCCACTTAAAGCTCGGGACGCAGTTTAGGGGTACTTGCTCTCGTACCCCTGAAGTAGAGTTCACCCTAGTCTCTACTTTGAAGAGTCCTTTGTCTAGGATCTCTTTTTTAGCCTTTGGGGGAACAGGCGGCATGCTGCGACCGCCTGCGAGAAGAGGCGGATCCCTATTCCACTTGTTAAAACGTTGGTTCAGCTCCGTGTCTGAACCCTCAATGATAAGGAAGGTGTTCCGCCAATCCTTCCATTTGTTCGCTTTACCTCTCGTCATGAGGTAACCCCTATGGCTCGTTAATTGATACCAGCCGGTACCTCCCGACTTAGGGGTCCGGCTGAGATAGTTCATATGGGCGAAAGCCTCAAAGCTTGGCTCCACCCCGTACATTTCGCACCCGGCCACATAGCCGAGTACGTTTACCCAAGAGTTGGGGGCTAACTGCCATAACCCCAAATCATACCCATCTAAAATCCGCTGAACAGCCGGATGTAATTTTAATATTAAATATGATTGTTGCGATGCTTCCTATGTTCTTCCTAATATTTATGATTGTTAGTATCATGTTAGGGTTAAAGATTTGATTTTTTATTGCTTAGTGACATGCTAGGGTTTGTTATTAATCTTGTTAGTATCATGCCTAGGATCTTGCTATTATTATGCTTTAATATTAACATGAACATGATTATGATTATAATTGTTATAATTTATGATGGTTATGATTATTATTTTGATGATGATTATAATTATTTTATTGATTATTTATCATGTTGCTTGATATATATTGCTTGATCACGCCTTTATTGCATGTTTAAAGGGAATTTGGTACTTGTGCTCACGCTTAATAAGATATTTAATAATCTTGTTAGGGTTAATGTGATTATAAATTCAAGTGATCGCCAATAATAGTTTGTTTGTGCATTAAATTCAACCAACATAGATAAACAGGTTTAGGGTTAATCCTATTGTTTGCATGTTAATTAAAAAGCGCACATGAATACGATCAGAATAAAGTAGAGGCCTATTATTAGGGCAGGTTCAATTTCTTTTAGGTTGGATTTGTACCTTCATCCCCGAACCCTTATTTGGTTCTAGACCTTATGGAGTTGACGATCTCTTGGATCGTTAAGGGGTGTAACCTTCATCCTCGTGAACGGTTTACAAGTTCCTAAAAAACTTGTTGGCGACTCTTTTGTTCTATCTTCTTCCCTTTTGGACGCCACCGTACTTTAGTGTATGATCACAGTGGGGTTCAAGCTAGTGGGATTAAAGCTTGAAATCTATTCCCTACAACTATGTTTTAAAAAGTTAAGTCAATGGTAACCTTAATCAATGTAATTAGGCATTTCTTAACCATGGTTAACCATTCTAAGTAAAAAAAAGTTGTGATGCCTAAAATACCCCCATTCTAAAATTAATTAAAAAAATAAAAATCACCACCCTGCCACCACCTTCCCCACCATCTTGCCACCATTCCCTCTCCCCCTCCTCTGGTCGCAGCTCCCCTCCCCCAGCCCCTATTCCCTAACTTTCCCATTCCCGACGGCAACCTTTATCCCCTACCCTGACACCCCAAGTACCCAACCCCAACACCCAACCCCGATTACCCAACCCTGACCCCGACACACCAAGTACCCAACCCCTTCGACCACCCTTCCCCATCTTCTCTCCTTTCTCGCACCTCACCACCATTGAAAACGATGAAAAAAATCGAACTAAATTTGTGAATTTCTGGTAATCGAAACCCTAATTCCTCACAATTAAATAAGAAATTATGTGAATTATTACAGGTAATTGAAATTAATTTGATGTTTGTTGAAGCAAAAGGTGTCGGCAGTGGGGATTTAGGGTTTCGGGAAAGGGTGTGGGTGGGGACTGGTGGTGTCGAGGGTAAGGGAAAGGGGAGGGGGGATGAAGTCGGCGGTAGGGGAGGAGGTTGTGCGCCGGTTGGTTAGGGGGGAAGGGACGCCGATGGTTTTCAGGCGGTGGGGGAGGGGGGCTGCGTGCATGGGAGGGATAGAGGTGGTGGTGGCGGGGGTGGTGGGGAGGTGGTTCTTAACCATGGTTAACCATGGTTATGCTTAAAATGCTAATTATCTTGCTAAATGTTACCATTGACTTAACTTTTTAAAACATAGTTTACCAAGGATATTAACTTTTTTTGCATTTGCCACTGAGAATGTTTATTATTAGAGGTCTACCAAAGAGAATTTCCCAAAAAAAAAAAAAAAAATTGTTATGTAAGTGATAAAAGCCAATAATTGATTTTCTTTTAGGTGGTAAGAGTCAAAATTTACTAAACAAAATTATCCTAAAATTCAATAAACAACTTGAGCATAGCACGGGGTACAAAACTAGTTAGCTATTTAAATCTAATCATCTCAATGGAACAATTGAACGATTCCATCATATAATTTTAATGACGCAATAACAATTGGTACCCAATTACCCACCAGGCCACCATGGAGAATCATCTTTCCATTCTCATCACAAGAATCAGCTCACAACCGACAAATACGTTATTTATTAACCGACAAATACTTTAGGCCCCAAAGTATTAATTTTTCACTAGTTGCCTTAATTATTCGTTGATAATTAGCCTTTAAAAAACCTTTTTTGCTAATAATACATTTAAAATATTACTGCTCAGTATTTCCCGTGAGTGATTTTTTATTTTTTATTTTTTAATTTTTGTTTTATTTTGTCAATCTCACTCGGTCATTATAATTACGTTTATTTCAAATTATTCCCTACGTTCTTTTTTATCTTTTCATTATCTATTTATTTTTTTATAGGAAGAAAAAGGATTTTACAAATAAAAAAATAGTCAAATGACATTCCAACACAAATATAAATCACCCTAGAACTAATAACATCATAGATTCGATCAACGTTCGCTATTATAAAATCCTTCATCCGAATCAATACAATCTTTTCATATTTTATTTTGATATGTTATTAGTTTTTTTATTTTTTTAATTTTTTTTTTCACGTCCACATGGTCCACAAAAAAACTCTATAAAATTTTATTCACCCATTTAATCATTTACGAAGTAATACATGAACATTATTGTATAATATTGTAGATTTCAAAGTATCAATTCGAGGTATCGCTCGTGCCAAATACTACTTTTAATTACTATAAAAAGCATCATAGTGGATTTAAATAAACTGGGGAATACAAATTATCACAAAGAAATTTTCTTTGTTTACTTTTATTTGTAACAATTTGACTTTAACGCTTGCTGACAATTAACACAAAGTTTACCCGTGACCTTGGTGTCACGCTGGCTCTGATACCATGTTAAAGGACCAACTCAACCAAAAGCTTAAACTGATGGCTGAGGCCCAAGAATATGTTTTATACTCTATCAGACTTTAAAATTATACTTTCAATTATGGAGTATAAGATAACATTAATTTTAATATGAAGTAAAAAAACTATGGTCGATCAAATATTTGAAAAAAAAAATACTCCATAGTGTAAAAAAGTTCAATCCTATCAATTATTCTAAAACATATAAAATATTACTAATTTTTTTTTTTGTTAATAAATCAACATTTATTAGTTATTACATTTATTTCTAGTATCCCCTCAAAAAAAAAAAAAAAAAAAAACATTTATTTCTAGTAATTGACTAGTTTGTCAACTCTCACTATCCTTTCCACTCTAGATCTCTTCTTCCTCCCTCAGACACTCACTCACTCATTCTTACAGAAAATTCCACTTCCTAAATTCTATCTTCTCTGCTACAAATTCATCAACAACAACAAGAACAAGATCAAAATCCCAGAAAAATGGGGTCAGTATCCTTAAAAATAGGGGATGGAACAGCAAGATTCAAAAGAGCAACAATTTGTACATCAGCAGTAAATGGATTAATGCTATTTTCAGTTCTTACCACAAATCTCTTTGCACTTTATGCATTCACTTACAATCCCAGCAACAATTCATCACAAAATCAAACCCCACTTCACCGAGCTCACAAAAACATCTCTTTAATCACTGAACAAGTCTCCTTAATCATGGATGAGATCCAATCTTCCCAGAAAAAGCTAACCCAGATCGAAAAGGAGCTTCTGGGTTACGAATCAATCGATATTACAAAACCCGGTTTATCCAATGAGCTCAAGATCTTCTTGCAGAGGCATTCATTGCCACTTGGAAAAGATTCAAGAACTGGGATCACTGAAATGGTAGCTTCAGTTGGTCATACTTGCAGCAAATCAATGGATTTATTGTCTCAATATATGAATTACAAGGTTAATGGGCCTTGCCCTGATGATTTGGGGTTGGCCCAGAAGCTGATTTCAAAGGGGTGTGAGCCTTTGCCAAGAAGAAGGTGTTTTGCTAAGACATTGAATAAGGTAGGGTTTCTGTATCCATTTCCTGCTTCTCTTTGGAAAACTGTTAGTGATAAGATTGTCAGTTGGAGTGGTTTGAATTGCAAGAATTTTGCCTGTTTGAGTGGTAAAAAAATAGGGAAAGATTGTGTTAATTGCTTTGATTTGAGTAATGTTAATGAGAATCAGAGGTTTGTTAAGGGTAAAGGAAAAAATGATTTTACTATTGATGATGTTTTGAGTATGGGTGGTGAAGGGGTTAGGATTGGTCTTGATATTGCTGGTGGTTCAGGAACTTTTGCTGCTAGAATGGCTGAGAGGGATGTCACTGTGATTACTCAGGCATTGAATGTTGAGGCGCCCGCCAACGATTTCATTGCTTCTAGGGGGTTATTCCCTTTGTTTATGAGCTTGGATCATAGGTTTCCATTTTATGATAATGTGTTTGATTTGGTTCATGCTGGAAGTGCATTGGATGTTGGAGGGAAGGCTGAGAAACTTGAGTTCTTAATGTTCGATATTGATCGAGTTTTGAGGGCTGGGGGTTTGTTATGGTTGGATAACTTCTTTTGTGCTACTGATGAGAAGAAGAGGGATATAACAAGATTGATTGAGAAATTTGGGTATAAGAAGCTGAAATGGGTTGTAGGAGAGAAAACAGGATCAGGGAAATCGGAATTGTATTTGTCAGCTGTTTTAGAGAAGCCTGTAAGAGTATAATTTGCGAAGAGGTTCGTTCCAATGATCATTGATAGGTAAGAACAATATCAGTTTTTTCGGCATAGTTCATATCAAATTCATATGAACTTGTGCTATAGATTTCGCAAGATATATTTAATTTAATTGCCTAATAAACTGAGAAGGAAGACAACTAGTTAGTGTTTCTCATTTCCAGCAAATGTCATAGAAGAAGATAGAAGTTATTTACAAATTACAATGCAACTAGGATATATAGTTTCTAAGTTATTTCTATTTTGTAATGGATACATACTCGATTAGAAGTTAATGAAGTTTAAATCCATTGAAGTGTTCCTTTTGTTAACTTTTATTGACCTGCATTTAACTAAGCCCTCGTAAAAAAGGAGTTCAGAATGATCATATGTCCCCTTCTATATCCCGCCTTGTGTCCGAATTCCCCTCCAATTTAACATGTCACCAGCTTAAAATCAGTCACTAATGTTATATGGTATAACCAAATATAATGGGACAGAAGTTATGACATAGAATGGGATATTGCTGAAAATGCTAATTTGTCCGCTATTCCTTCTCTATACAGAAGATTTGCCTGCCTTTTAAACAACATGCACTACATTAATGAATTAGCTTAGCGATTTTAATGTGGCGACACCATCCTGTCATTCCTTTGCTTGTTGAAGACATGAAGTGAGTACAGTTTATTGATGTACTAAGCAAAACAAAGTGAACTACCTATAACAATGGGAGCTGAAAAATAGGGCTCACTAATCACTATATGTTGTATACTTCGTATAATTTTTTCTGGCAGATTTGCTGAAATGTCTAAACCTGTTAAGTGGATTGCTGTAAAACCAGAATTCACTGCACGTTGCTATATTCAAAAAGTCTTTACAAGTGAAACTTTGGTCTTTCTGAAGTCTGAACGACATCAAGTCGATTTTTATTTTAGATTTTTGCTTTGAGAAAGTTGAGATGCTTCTACTACAGCTCAATACTTTCTGAGACGTCTGAGCGCTTTAGCCTTTTGAAGCTTTATTTTCCAGTTACTTTTGCATCTCTTTATCACATTCAAGAAAAGTTTATCTTCTTTCTAAGCTCTTTTTAAAGTGAAATTGGTAACCTGTTAAATTGAAAGAATTATAGAGATCTACAGTAATCAGTCTTGCAACTACTGATATCTTGTGTCAATGGGATAATAGTAGTAATCTGATCAGTCTGGTTGAATGTTTCATTTGGAAATGTTGAGAGACGGCAGTGCACCGAGCAAATTTTTTTGCAAAAGCAGATTGATCTTGCTTGGTTGTGTACTCGATATTGTGTAGTCTGTGTGATTTGTATGAGAATCACTCTGTATGACTTATGGAGTACATCCTATAAAACAGAGATTAAGACTATAGTTGGAAACCAACAAGAAAACAATCTAGCTAGTCGTTGGATTGTTTGTGGCGCTGTGGGATGTATGCTTGTATCCAAATTGTAAATTGACTCATGCGGACTAGTCAATGGAACAGACGAACCAGTTTCCTCGCTACACCCTGCCTTGCCCACCACAGTCTGTCTCCTAAACCAGCTTGGCCTTCTTAAACTTCCCTTGTGGGCTGTGAGACGACTCAGAGTACCATGATAATGACATATAGTCTGAATTCAGAAGTGCTAGAATAGGTGCGAAACGGAAGCAAAAAATGCGGACCACACTTGATGAGTTACAGGCCCTTTCGGCATAGTTGATGCCCATACCGCTCAATATTCATTGAAAGTCAGAAAGGCAATATTCTGTCAATTCTTACATAAAGCATTACTCTGTATGATATAGATCCTGAGTTCCTGACTACAGGAATAATAATAATAATAATAATAATAATAATAATAATAATAATAATAATAATAATAATAATAATAATAATAATAATAATAATAATAATAATAATAATAATAATAATGTTGTTCGGGATACCCTTGTTGATGTTTGCTATCGGTCAGGGATTTCAGCTAGAAAGGAGGTGGGCATTGGGTTATTTGGAGGGAACGATGGGGCTCTTAGACCTGCAGATGTGTTACTTTATTCATGGGATTGTGGTCGCGATGTCTGTGTTGACTCGACAGGGTCTTCTCCATTGACACAGTCTGGGCTTTCTAACTTTGTTCCTGGACGGGTAGTGACTGATGCGGCCAATCGGAAGCGAATCAAGTACGAATCCAGTTGTCGAGCAATTGGATATGGTTTCCTTCCTTTCTCTTTCTATTCTCTTAGGGAGTTAGAAAAAGATGTTGTTGCATTGCAGAAGCGGATCTAGAAGTTCTCGAAGACTCAAGACATTGGGGCGCGTGCTGCAACTCATATCTTTACTATGGTAGGTTTTGCTATAACTAGAGGAGTGGGGGTCCAGATTGTATCTCGGCTTTCCACTAATTTATTATAGGTTGTATGACTTTTGTTTTTGAGAAATAATAATAATAATAATAATAATCATTAATAATCATAATTGTTATTATTACTATTATTATTATTATTATTATTGTTATTATTATAATTATTAAAATATTAATTATTTATTATTATTATTAAAAAAATAATAATAATAATTAAATACGTAGTGTTTCGAGTGAAAACAATGGGATCTTCATAAAGGTCATTTCTGGTGGGCTGAAGACTGGACTTGGTCCAAGTGACGACTAAGTCAAGGGGTAAACTGGCCACAGGGGTTGTGCCGAGGAAGGTCCCTCCGATGCCTAGGTCAGTACGGTGCTTAGAGAGAGAAAACTATACAAGAGTATTAATTGCTTGACGCTTAAAGTGAATGAATATAAAGAGAGAGGATTGATTGCTTTTATGCAATAACATAATAGAGAAAATGGGTCTTGCATCAAGTAGGTTTGCCACGTTGACTGAGCCTTTGACTTGACTTGGCATGTATTAGTAGGTTGAACCTTGACCTTGGGCTTTGTAATTGAATCATTTATGGACTTGCCCAATTAGAGTAAATTAGACCCAAACACGTAATAAATACATTTATTACTCCGTAATATTCTCTCCATCCCTAAATGTTCTTCCATTTTGACTATGCACGTTTGGCAATGTAATCCTTTGACCATATGTCCATATATATAGTGATTGTTACGGGGTACTCATACTAATTACTAATACTGTCAAAACGGTTTGACAGTTCGGGTTCGGTTCGGTTTGAAATCGGTTCGGTATTAAATCGGGTCGGTTTGAAATCGGTTTAAGTGTCTCGCGGGTCGGTTTTAGTCCGATTTAAATTGTTATCGGTTCGATTCGATTTCGTTTTATTCTTGAGCGGTTTTAATTCGATTCAGGTTGTAAACAGTCCGGGTAGTAAACGGTTCGGTACAGACGAGTTGCGGTTTGTTAACGGTTCGGTGTAAACGGTTTTTATCCTAGTTCAAACAGTTTCGCATTGGAAACGGTTTCGGGTTAGAACAGTTCAGTTCTTTTTCGGTTCAGTTTATAACTAGTTCAATTTTTTTCGATTCAGTTCATAACTGGTTCGGTTCTTTTTCGCTTCAGTTAATAACTGATTCGGTTCTTCTACGATTTAACGTTATTTGGATCGGTTCCATTTTGAGTTTACTAAATTACGGTTCGGGTCGGAAGATATTTTATACTATGATAATAATTTGGCAGGAAGATATTTTATACTATGATAAATTTTCAATTAATATTAATTTGGCAAGAAGAATTTTTGTACTATGATAAATTTTCAAATTCTTAATGGTTCTTTGTATTATCAATAGTAAGATTATTTTGCTTAATCCATATAATTACATTAAAAAAAAAAGTTGGGAAAAATAATGCTCGATTGGAAGTAAACATGTGTGCATAATTAAATTTCATTTTAAACACCTTTTTACTTGATTTTAATATTCTCTTTATAGTAAGCCGATTCGTTTATAAGCGGTCCGGTTCATAAACGATTCGGTTTGCAAGCGGTTCGGTTTATAAATGGTTCGGTTTATATACAGTTCAGTGCAAACGGGTCGCGGGTTGTAAACGGTTTTTATCCCGTTTCAAACGGTTTCGGGTTAGAAACAGTTCGGTTCTTTTTCGGTTCGGTTTTATTGCAATTCGGTTTAAAACTAGTTCGGTTCATTAACGGGTTTGGTTCTTATACGGTGTAACGTTATTCAGATCGGTTCAGTTTCGGGTTTATTCACATATGGTTCGGGTTGGTTTTCGGTTTCAAATAAAACGGCTTTTAATCGGTTCGGTTCTCATGTGGGTCGGTTTGTTTCGGGCAGTTAAAGGATTTCGGTTTGAAATTTGACAACACTTTTAATTAGTGATACTAATTAGTGAAAAATATAACAATCGAATATTTCATTAAGACAAATCAAATAAAACCTAACATGACCATAATTTAACTTTATCTCAAAGTTAAATTATGGTCATATTAGGTTTTATTTGATTTTTATATTAGTGAAAAAAATAGATTTTCCAAAATGTAGTGATACATTGCTGGAGAAACATAGTGGATGCAGACTCGTACAAGAGCGCAAAATTACAAGCATATGGTACAACCGTACAAACAATTGTTCCAGGCCTTGTGACCTGATAAACTATGCTACTTGAAGTTGGATCGGAACAACTCTCTAACTGCCCTTTGTTTTAGACATTCAAATGTTTCATGATCCATACATTAAAATTTCAAGGTACACTACATTACATAACTTTCCAAAACCTAAATGTCATAGTCTAGCCTTTTTTTTTTTTTTTTGAAAAACTAAAGTCTAGCATTGATCTACCTAAACTCTTAACACATTCCCACAATGTACACTGTCATAGCCAACAAGCTAATCAGCAAGAATCCTTTAGTTTGGGCTGAATCAACACAGCTCTCCCTTCTGTAGATGACAAGCTTTAGGTCCTTCCTGTTTGCAGCCCCGTAGGTGTAGCATTGGCCATCTGAAACAACTAACATGTCTAAGCAACACCGCTGATTCCTGGAATTGCATTGTTGTTGAGAAGCTGCATTCCTTCTTCGCTCATCTGCTGAACTTCTGCAGGCGATAAAATACGGATGCATCTAACACAACTGACAAACTCCCTGCATGGATAGTAAGAAAATTAACACCAATATCAAATACAAGTGTTATGCACGGAAATACTACGTAGTTAAAAAAATCCTAAAAGCGCTCCTTTAGCAACCAAGCACAAACGTAAAGAAGTACGTATATATTGCACTGGTATTCTAGAGTGAATCCAAATTTCCAATAACATGATACTGATATCCTACAGGTGACAATTAATATAAATGGTAATTGTGAAAGTTAATAGTAATATAAAACAAATTTAGCTAATAAAACAAATTTAGCTAATGCGACAAATGAAATGCAAAAAGTAGTGTGTTATTTTCTTTAAGCATGCAATCACTATCATTTTTTTAAAACATACTAGCAACACTTTATTAAAGACGAAGTTAATGGAGGATTACTGTGTTAGATTGATCTGAAAAGGAAAAACAGATGAGTAAATGGAAAGTTAGGATTGATGATTTTCCCTATTTTTAGCTAGAGATTGAGACTTTTAAAGCAATTTCATACAGTATAGTTACATGATTATAGGGAATAGGAACCATATGTATTATAAAGACAGTTACGGGGAGATAAAGACTTACTCCCACGGATCATCTCCAACCAGCAGAACATCACTCTCAAAGTCAACATAAACTAATTTCCATCCGGATCCTCTTGGATCATTGAGCAGACCCTCTAGTCCAAACATGCGTTCAATAGCAAACCGCAGTTCTTCATAATCCTTATAGCTTGTCACATCAATTGACCGCCCAACTGATCCTGCCTTTTGAACCTATGAAGAAAAAACAATAGTCAGACTAATATACTGAAGCAAGAGGAAAAAGAAACACAATATTTAAAGAAAGAAAGCTGCTAAACAATATTTGGGGGACTTTTCCCATTTTGCTGTAGGTCTACTTCTAACCCCATCTCTTAACACTAAACAAATAGGCAGTAAAGAGGAAGTATTTTTTAGGCTCAAAATCCAATGTAGTAAAAACCTTTGTATATGTACGCATGGGAGGCACCACTTGCTGCCATGAATTGTTTTGCAAAAGACTGCTCTCGTCAAAATCCACATTGCTTGAAGACGTACCACCTGAATTATTATCAGGAAAGTCTTGTAAGAACGCCTGAGACTCAGCTAGGCTTGCTGACGTAATCTGAGACTGAAGATCCTGGCTCGAACTGAAGTTGCCCACTAAACAGTCTGAAGAATACTGTAAACTTGCCTCCTTAGAAGGACACATTTTATTCAAAACAGCATTTGAGATGGATGCATCAACCATTGCATTTCCACCATTACCCATGTCCAAGTCAATGCAGCTATATATCCCACTCTGATTATTGGTTTCATCTGACAACTGCGAATATGAACCAAATTGATCTGACTGAGCTGGATACCTCAGGTTCTGACTTTGCTCCCATATATCTTGACCAATTGAAGGCAATGAAGGATCAATTACTTCTGAGATTGTTGATGAAGAATAAGGCAACCAATCAGAAGCATCCATGTATGGAAATAAACCGTTTAGACTAGAAAGATCAGATGTAGGGACATCAGTCAACGGGGACTGAAAAACAGATGACATAGCTGGTAGTTGCATTAGTTTCTGATTGTTGTCTTTTGCATCTATGCTTTGTTGGGATGGAGGGTTAGAAGGATTGCTTGTCTCTCTCTCCTCATTGCAGTGCCCAGCAGAAGCAAGTTGGCTTAGCTGACTAGGTTCACACAAAGGTTCTGGCTTAGTTTTTTCAGCATCAATCGAAGGCTGGTTTGTCTTGCTAGCCTGTTCCACCCCTGAAACATTTCCCACTTCACGTTGGTTGAGCTGCTGCGAAGGATAATTTAGAACAGAAACGTTCTGTGAAGAAACTATCTGTGGTTTATGCAGCGTTGCTGCCTCAATGTTTGCCTTTGTTTCTTGTAGTATAGGTGGCGGTGGACATGAAGCTAACATGGGAGGATAGCCCATGTTCTCTGGCCGCATTAGTGCCTTAACCAATTGCTCTGACCAAACATTTGGAAGTGATGCATATGAAAGATTTGCAGCACCCATGTCTGGAAGCTGAATGAAAGGCCTCTTTATCGAATTTCCCCACTCAAGTTCTCCTCCTAAGATAGTGTCAAAAAGCTATTATGTTAGCCATAGGTTATAGGCTTTTGTGGCAATGAGGATTGAGCAAATATGTAACCAACTCACCGAAAAATCCTGGATGGAAAGGCCGCTTAAAGCCTGAAGTCAGAGAAGGAAATAGGAAAAGACTTTCAGGAGTCTCAATTTCCCATGAACTCACTCTACTCTGCTTATCACCACATCCTGGTTCATCCCATTCAACCTGTCATTTGCAGGAAATAATGAATAAAGAATCAGGCATGAGATAGGTTGAAGCAGCTCAATTAACTAGTAGTCACTTCCATTAGAGATACAACAAAGTTTAACATATAAAGAAGGTCCATATACCTGCAGATTGCGCCATTTTGAACCAGGCCATCTCAACGGATCCAAGTCACTTACACCAACTATTGTTCCCATATATCTGGAAAATTATTAAACATAAATGAAAACATTATTAGGCTTCATAAGACATTTATCAATATGCTTACTTCATGAAATATTCAAGTTTTTTCCCTTTAATTTGCTTTCCCCAATTTACATTGTTGCATGATTAACAAGTAGCATCAACTACCTTCTTTTACCCGATTCCTCGGTCTCAAACATCATACCGAACCTCATCCCAGCAGATACTTGTGTTCCATATATTGCCTTCCAATATTTGCCCGCAGGAATTACAAATTCAGTAGGACATGCCCTACATACAGGAAGAGATGCACGAAAAAAGGCGATCTTAATTACTATTTCCGTCATGAGAAAAACTGGATGGACAAGCTCAAGAGAAGTAAAACATCACAGATACCTAGGATTGTAGAAAACTGTGAATGGGGTTCTGTTAGCAGCAGCATGTGCGGCTGCAGCAAGAACTCCGATATGCATGCTGTCAGCAGATAGAACAGATGACGGCAGAGTTGTTGTCTGACGATTTGCACGCCTCACACCAATCATCAATTGACCCTTTTCATCTCTAGTATTGGCCAAAAAAAAATTAGAAAGTAGGCTAGAAAAAAGATATATGCATGTGATTAAAATCAAGAACATAGACTACTTTTTTCACACAAGGGAACTTTCGTAATAAAACAGATGTTCCATAGTCTAAAAAGATAGAAAAAGAGAGGATAACAACATTTTTCTAAATAAAAAGGAACATTCATTTTCCACTGTCACTGACACATGTATCTCAAAGATATGAATTGACACAAAATTATACAACACTATAGCAGCAAAAACCTAAATATATGAGTTTCTAACCGGATAAACAGAACTGCATCCCCTGCACGAAGTCTCTTAGAGCCAACAAAAACACTCCATCCAGTTGTTAGAAGATGTCTTTTTGGCTGCCCTGCAAGGAGGAAATATAAAATAGATAGTATCATGAAATAAGTGGCAATTAAAATTCTAACATGAAATTTTCACCAGCTAGAGATCAAAAAACGAAGTACACTAACCACGATAGATATGGCGGAATGTCCATGTATTATCATGCAAGTCTTTCACAACAAGCTCTTGAAATGGAGGTTGCATTGTATAATCCTAAAAATTAGCATTCCAAATATAACACTTATAATTATGCAACAGAATTGTGTCAGAACAAAGAAATTTCCTAAATGACAAAGGAGATGCCTTACCAAAGGAGGAAACAACTTTTCTGCTGCTCGGCGAGGCACAGAGAAACCTCCATGAGTACTCGTATCACTTGCAGTCAAAGTTTTGCAAAAGAATTCAGTAGGATGCTTGCTGGCCTTCAGCCCAAAATCAGGTATAGGGAAAACATCCTTTTCCTGCACGTGGTAGAGATATGTTTCATTAGCATTATCAAGAATAAAGTATGAGGTCACTATAGGATTCTTAAGTGTGTTGTAGGAAAATGTCTAAAGGAAAATATTCAGGATTATGAACTCTTACAGTTTTGATAGGTTGAAGACTCATTTGGGCAAATATCTCATCTGTATCCTTGTCCGCCTAACAAAAATAAGAGATTAACACTGAGTAAACAATGGCTACAATCTAAATAGAATGATAAAAAAATTGTTCATGGAACAAAAAGATTCAAGAACGAGAAAAAACACATACATGAAGTGTAACATTGTGAACTTGACACATCAATTGAGACGGAAGATTTGGATAGTTGGGGATCTGAGAAGTTGCTGGGCGTTTTGTAGATATCGCTACCTTCAGCAACAAAGAAAAACATTGAAGCTCTTTGAGTAAATAAAATTGAAGTACTAAACAAAACACAGCACAGATATCAACTCACCCTTTTGGGAAAGATAGGGTAATTCCCTAAACATATGTGCTAAATCTACATATTTGTGTAGTTAAGATTGTGATGCATAATTCACAAACCAAATGTGCAATAATAAATCAGTGGAAATTTCAAAGGAGGCACAGAACCTGCATGATAACAGCCATGTCTCTAGTGTAAATTAAATAATATAAGCCCATAGCATGCCTTTATGAGTAGGACAATCCATTAGATTCCAATAGTCAGCATGCATCTTTGCAAAAATGTAAAATTAAAGAATCACGCGCCTCAAAGAAGAAATAAGCACTTGGATCACAGCTATGTGTTTTCAAACAAGATGATGAGAAATGTGATTTTCTAGTAGAAAATAGAAGCATTATGCAACTTCGTAGTGACCGTAATGTAATAGCATTGTGCTGCTTTACTAACTGGAGTTTACATTTTGATCAAAGTAGCCAGTCAATATTGAATCATGAAATTTTATCCTTAAAATATCAATGTGGCACAAGCATATGATGAAAATATAAAAAGCAAAGTTAAACTTACGGTCACGCTCAGCTGATCTTAAATGGTACAAAGACAATACCCATATAAGAAAAAGGTAAAGGAAGGGATGATAGAAACTTGTTTACGCATAACCCTCCTAGGTAGTATGATAATTTGTAAGTTACCATCCCTTCATAAATGCTATTTATAATTAGCAATCATCTAGATCAAAGCTACAAAGTTAGTAATCATCGTCTTTTCTAAATGCTTAGAAGTTGTAACAAATGTATCGAATTTTCCCAATTCCCACACAAAATTCCTAATTTCAGGTACATAATGGAGTATTAAATCAAACGTCACTATAAATGGGGTGAGTTGGTAATGCTAATAGGTAAAATTTTCTAATTAAGATCTATATAGCTTTGATTTGGCAAAAGGATGGGGTCAATTACACGGACCAAGTTACAACCCCCAACTCCCCATGAGTCGCTGACGTGAATCCTTCTCCTCCTGTCACACCTATCAAATGTCCAATGTAATATGAACATAATGTCC
Organism: Chenopodium quinoa; assembly: GCF_001683475.1. NCBI lineage: Eukaryota > Viridiplantae > Streptophyta > Magnoliopsida > Caryophyllales > Amaranthaceae > Chenopodium > Chenopodium quinoa. The sequence goes on from NW_018743937.1 coordinate 1,639,512, forward strand.
TTTAAGCCCTGTCCATGGAGGTCATTCTCTGATGCACAAGATCTCAAAGAACATAGCATAATTTTTCGAGACAGATAAAACAAAAAATCTTTTAGAAAATTATGATACATAAATCCTTGTACATACTGACAAAGAGATTGGTATAGACCATCTTATGATGATGAAATCCTATCTACATAAAACTAGTACAATTTAAACCATAACTCTTGAATCTACTTCATAAGGAAATTAAGAGTTATCACACAAATAAAGCAAATTGGCCAATACCTAAGATTTAAACATAAAGTAAAAATTATAATAACAATAAAACAAAGTATAATAAAGAAAATAAAGCAAAAATTTATTTAAGAATTATCTGAGTGAAACCTGCTCAATATGGCCTTGTGGGAAGTAATAGATAAGACTTCCTACTTGAGGCAAGGATACAAGAGGACCAGCACAAGCATGCCACAGCTCTGAGTGTAAAGGCTTCCTGGCCCCTGTAACCATAAATCCAAACACACTCTTGTTACACTTACCAGTTACCACAATTCTTTTTAAAAAATAAATAAAATTAAAATTAAAATTTTGTAAAAAGATTTTTTTATCATTGTATGATATAAAATATTTTTTATTTAAATCTAATACTTTGTATTTGTGAATACAGTATTGTTTACTTTTTACTACTCCGTGTAAGAAAAAGTACCGTTGAGATTAAGTTGTCACATTACTAGATAAAATTACATGATAAGAAAACTAATTCGAAAACTAATTTCGGACTGAGAGATTACGACATTTACGTGTCAAACCTGGAAGTACCAATACTTGCAAATTCTGGGGAGGTCAACATGTAAATAGGGTTAATGACAAGGACTAATACATGTATACAACACTTTCATTTGTATGACCATTCCAAAAAAAAATTAAAAAAATACCTTTTTTCATAATACTTTATAAACCCATAATTTGATATTTAAACAACTTTTTATACTTCGAATATTTCTGAATAATTATAGAGTTTAATAGTAAAATTTATAACTACGTATTCGGGTAAGGATTAAATTGTCATGTTACCAGATCAAATTACACGATATGAAAACTAATTTCGGACACAAGGAGTACACATTTACGTGTCAAATCTGGATGTTGCAAATGACAAGGACCAATACAAAACCTTCATTTACATGACCTTTTTAGAAAAAACACAAAAGTCCTTAACCACACCATTGTAACAAACATCAAAACTTTATCCCTCATAATTCACATACAAGAACAATTAGTAAAAAAAAAAAATGAAAATAAAGAGTGAATTAAATTACATAATAATAAAAATGCAAGCAAAATTTAAGTAAAAAATTTGAAAAACTTGAACTATAATAATAATGAATTACCAGAATTGTCCTGCATTTCTTTGAATAACTTCATTTCTTCAAGTAAATTTGATGGTAATGGTGGCCCACAACTTCCTCCTCCTACTGTTTTAACTTTGTCTTCAACGGTAGTAGAAGAAGCCATTAAAATCTAAACTTAATTGTGATTTTTCTCTCTCTACTTTCTCTCTCTTCAACCTCAAAACAGCACCATTTTACAACCCCAGAAAATTAAAATGAGCACCCAAAAAAACCCAGCAAAAATATGAAGTACCCATTTCCCCAAAAAACCTCATCTTTCAATTTTTGATCAGAAATAATTATAATTAAAGTTGGTTAAATAATATTCCAAAAGTTCAGAGAAAAAATTCTTTAGAGAATCTAGTAGTAAAATTATCTGAGAGAAAAACAAAAAGATGAAGGAAAAATACAAGAAAAAATTCTAAGGAACAAAACCTGCAAAAAGGGACTACTATTACTACTGTAATCTTAGTGGGCCACGATTATGAAAGTAATCCATTTGGTTGAAAAAATAGTGTAAAATTACAAAAAAAAAAAAAAAAAAAAAATTAAAAAATTAAAAAAAGGAAGAATTTTTTTGAGGGGCCTGCCAAATTTCATCGATTTAAGCACGCCTATCAAAGCGTGAACAAGCACAGTTTTTTTTGATTTTATTTTTGGGTGTTAATTTATAAGTTTAAAGGTTGCTACTTTTTTAAGTACCCCGAAAAGAAATCGACCTTTCAATGATCAAACAAAAATCATTCTGATTTCCTCCTTATTCCTTTTAAACAATCAACCTGGGTTCAAAAAGAGTCTGACCACGTACAAGCTCACAAGCTACTTTCGGATTGTAAAAGAGTCTGACCACATACAAGCTTAGCTACTCGGGTATTGAGCAAAGGAAGGTAATGTAAAATTAAATAAAAACCCACCGAGAAATACTTGAGATTTTTGGGAAGGAAAGAAAGGTTTTGGTGGGAATGGTGAATTTTGGTTTGGTTGCAGCCTTAAACAATGAAAAGAAAGAGAAAAAAGAGAGGAAAAACAGAGGAAACCCAAGATCACACGAAATCAATTGAGCTTACTTACTGGGATTAAATAATTTTAAATATTCAAAGATGGTTTTTATTTTTTCTTCCCAAATTATTTTTAATGTTATTTAATTTGTTAAGATTAGAGATATTCTTGGAGTAATAAATAAATTAAGGGAGTAGGGGTAAGTGAGAATAGAATGTCATAGTAGTGTATTTTAGCACGTGGTTTACGAGGAACTTTTACATTGATCAGATAAACCTCTTCCTAGCAATTTTTTTTCAAAAGTTATACATTTATTTAATTTTCTGACACTCATTTTTAGCTTTGTAATTACGAGTACTAAAAAAAAATACAGTGGAAATTACCCAAAAATCAATCCCAGTTGGTAATGACCCCGGGATAATTATTGCTGGAAGAATGGATGAAACTAGTGACTAATAATCGTATTAAACTCGATCTGATATTAATCGATAATTAAGGGCATATTCTCATTGACTGAACTGAACTTAGAGCATTGCCATCAATGGGGAGAAAAATGCCCATGGGTAGTTTTTGGGGTTTAATAAAAAAAAATAACTCCCCATCAATGGTCTAAATTAAAAATGCCCATGGGCAAATCAATTTTTGATCAAAGTTTGGGCAAAATTAAAAAAACTGACCAAGAAGAACTGGGCCCCACGTGCATAGCTGCATTTTAATTTTTTTTTGCTAAGCTTACCTCAAAACGCAGCGTTTTGAGGAAGCGTCTGCTTTGCTTCACCTCAAAACACTGCGTTTTGAGGGTAGGAAAAGCAAAAAAAAATTATATGTGCAGCCCTGACAGGCGCGTCAGCACGGCCAATCAGATGCTGACACGCGTCCTGTCAGGTGAGTTGGACCAATCAGGAAATTCCTGATTATTGCAACGGTAACAATTTTGTAACGGGTATTTTGTGCTTATAAAATTTTAAAAAAAAATTTACCAACGGCTAGAAAAAAAAAATTCTCTACAAATAGAGACCCATTTTGCCTATATTTTCATATTTCCAAAATTCACATAAATTTGTTGTATTTACATTTTCTCTCAATTTCTCCCTCGTAATTAGTCATCCTTTTAATATTAGTATTAATATTATTATTATTATTATTATTATTATTATTATTATTATTATTATTATAATTATTATTAAAATAAATATTATTATTATTATTATTGGAAGTATAATTATTATTGTTATTATTTTAGCTTATTAATATTATTATTGTTGTTCGTTATTATTTTTGTTATTAATATTATTATTATTATTTTTATAATAGTTATTATTATTATTATTATTGTTATTATTGTGTTAGTTTTTGAAATTAATCAAAAAAAATAGATATGGATCCCAATAACCCCCTTTACTCAATACTTTCTCAAAATTGTAATGATTTAGATGAGAATTTCATGAATCAACCTCAATTTCAACTTTTCCTACAAATATTGAGCAACACCTCTCTGCAAAATCCTCCACAACAACAAATACCTCCACAACTTGAAATACCTCCACAAATTCCAACTGAAAACACTGATTACGAGCAATCACCTCCTGTCTACCAAGGAAGTAACTCTCAGTACGATGATAGCCAAGAAGAAAATGTGCCTGAGACACCTCAATACCCTCCGTCGACTCAAAGAATGCGGGTGGGTTCCAACCAACAACTCGCTAAAGCTAGTCGTATTTGGTCAGTCCTAGAAGATGAAGCTCTTATTGGGCTATATTTAAAATACAGTGGAAATGCGATAGTGGGTAAGGGCATGAAAGCAGCTGAACTTTGGCGACAAATATCTGCGGCATACGACATGGTTCAAGCTAAGAAGCCAGAAATACTACCACCCAGAAATGCGAAGAGTTTGGAGAACCGTTGGAGAAGGATGGCGGCAGATGTACTGTTATGGACAAGTTGTTATGATGAAGCGGGTCCGTTAACTGGAAGTGGATTCAACGAAGTTGATCGAATTCAAAAGGCCTCGAAGTTGTTCCATATATCAGCCAAACCACCACACAATTTTGTTTTTCCCCACGCTTGGGAAATGATAAAGAATGACCCAAAGTGGAGGCCGAAACTCAGATGGGCATTGTCACTAAAGGAACGACAGGATTGTCAACTGCGTCTGGAAGGGGACACCGAGGATAGCAGTGGAAGTGGAAAGAGATCGAGAACTGACAGTGAAGCTGAAGGAGATGTTCCCGTTGGTGGGTTTTCTTCAAGAGGTATACCCAGACCCGACGGGGTAAAAAAAGCAAAGGCTAAGCGTAAGGGAAAAGCTATTGCTCATGATAGTGCAATTTTAAGTATTGGTGAACAGATACAGGCTTGTACTGAAGTTAGAAGCTTTGAGGCAAATTTACGGCAGCAAAGGTTGGAGCTTGAAAGGGAAAAGGAAAAGAGGAAAAACAAACAGGTCGAATTACAAGAGAAGAATATGAAATTTGATATGTTGCAAGCAATTATGTCAAAAACGACGCCACTTACACCAACTGAAGAAGCGTGGAAGGAGGAACTAATTCAAGAAGTGTATGGTGGAAAGTAGAGTAGTTTATTATGCATTATGATTTCAAGTATTTTGTTTATTTTATGTAGCAATGAATTAATTTTTATTATTAATTATGTTCCAAAAATTAATCAAATTATATTACATTTTCATATATTTTGTTCAATTATGAGTGAAGTACTAGCTAGTGTGTGTAGATTTTGTCTTATACAATTATGAGTCAAGTGGTTGGTTTTATCAACCATTGAACTGTCAAATCCCAAAAAGTAGTCAAGTCCAATTGTAGTTTTTGTTTTATACAAGCATTGAGTAGTCATTTCATACATAACTTCAACCGTATGACAAGCATTGGTATTGATTATTAAGAATTGAGTGGTCATGTATTTTGTTTTTACTATACATTGAGTAGTCAGTTCACACTCAGTTGAAGGACATGCATTGATAACATTTCCTATTTAAAGGTGTGAAATCCATAAATTGATCCACAACACCAAAACATTCAAAAACCAAACACAGAAAATGTTTTCCATAAGCTCAACCTCAAGCTCAAATTCTTCTGATTCAGATCAATATGCGGAATTTGATAATCTAGTTGACGAATTTCTCACAAATCACTTACCTAACGTAATGCTTCCTCAACCACCTCCATCCGAGATCAAAATTGTAAATGAAAATGATACAGTCCCGCAGCATAGGGGAGATAGAGAAAGGGAGAAAGGGCATTTGCAATTGTACAATGATTACTTCGCAATAAATCCTGTGTATTCCGAAAATCAGTTTCGTCGTCGATTTCGAATGCACAAACCTTTATTCTGTCGGATTATGAATAAAGTGGTTGAGGGTGATCCGTTCTTCCAGCAGCGTAGGAATGCAGCTGGTAGGCTTGGCTTATCACCTCTGTAGAAATGCACCGCTGCAATAAGAATGTTAGCATACGGTGTTGCTCCGGATGCCGTAGATGAATACATACGCATGGGTCAAACAACATCTAGAAAATCAATGCAACATTTTACTCAAGGGGTGATCAAGCATTTTGAGGCCGAGTACTTAAGAAGTCCAACAGATGAAGATTTAAGGAGAATCCTTCACCAAAATGAAATGCGTGGATTCCCGGGCATGATCGGTAGCATCGACTGCATGCACTGGGAGTGGAAGAACTGTCCTATGGCTTGGAAAGCACAATACGCAGGTCGTAGCAAGAATGCAACCCTTATCCTCGAAGCTGTTGCGGATCAAGATTTATGGATTTGGCATGCATTTTTTGGAATACCCGGCTCTTGTAATGATCTTAACGTCCTATACCGCTCTCCAGTGTTTGACGATGTTTTGAAAGGTCGGGCACCACCAATTAGTTTTATGGCAAACGGCCATGAGTACAACATGGGATACTACTTAACATATGGTATATATCCGAATTGGGCAACATTTATACAAGGTATCACATATCCTCAACTCCAGAAGGACAAGTTATTTGCAGATAAACAAGCTGCAGCTCGGAAAGACGTTGAACGTGCGTTTGGAGTTCTACAGGCTAGGTTTGCCATATTACGACAATCCTCACTTGCTTTCGACGAAGACATTTTGAGCGACATAATGAAAGCTTGTATCATTATGCACAACATGATTGTCGAGGATGAACGACACAATTACACTCATGCCGAAGTTTTGAGAAGGTATTATGATGAAGATCGCCCTCAGCTTCATACAACAAGGTCCGGTCCGAGTACAAGTGCCACAGTGAATAACAACGAGCCTTTCGAATTTGACGTTGGCCGACCACCAAACGTTGATTTTGACACGTATATTCAAAGAAGAATTACCCTGCGTGATAGCCAAACCCATTTTTCTTTGAAAGATGATTTAGTTGAGCATATTTGGCAAAAATACGGTCGTAATGAATAAATAGTTTTGTAATCGTTAATTTATTTGGTTTATATGATTGGTGTACGATCATTATGTTCCAATGTTGTAATCGTTAATGTTGTACTAATGAAAAATGAAATTTCGCATAAAATAATGACACAAATAATTAATATTGTACTCATAAATAATTTAATCAATAAAAAAATTTAGTTAAGAATAAATATTATTATTTTATTAAAAAATACATTTTGCAAAAATTAATATTAAAAATAATTAATATTGTACTACTCATAAATAATTTAATCAATACAAAATTTTGTTAACAATAAAATTAAGAAATACTAAATTACAAATTTAATGATGTGTAGGAGAGATAAATATTGGTGGGGTATAGGGTTAAAAATAGGAGAGAGAATGGTGGGGATTATAATTTTTTACCATTGGTGTAGAATAAAAATGACCAAGAAAATGCCCATGGGGAGGAGGAGTGAGAAAGTGGTTAGAGAGAGATTGGGCAACCAAAAAAATGCCCATTAGTGGCAATGCTCTTAGAGCCTGTTCACATTTACTTAATTTCATTTCAGTTCAGTTCAGCTCCAATCAGTTCAGTACAGTTCAGCTACAATCAGTTCAGTTCAGTTCAGCTCCTAATTTCCTCTCTCTTAAAATATTCATTTCAGCTTAGTTCAGTTCAGTTCATTTCTGCTCAGCTCAGTTCAGTTCAGTTCAGTAAATGTGAACAAGCCCTTATTAAAGTTGAACTGAACTGAACTTATTTGAGTTGAATTGAACTGAACTGAACTTATTTGAGTTGAACTGAACTGAACTGAAGTGAAAATAATCTGATGAGAACAGGGCCTAAGTTGACGTGATAATTTAAAACCTAAACACGAATTTATACCAAACTTGATAATACGATGTAAATGACAATGGGTTTCACCTGACTCGATAATGATCAAAACATAGGGCCTGTTATCATATGTTGAAATTCAGTTCATTTCAGCTCCTAATTTCCTTCTCTTATAAAATATTCAGTTCAGTTCAATTCATTTCAGTTAAGCTCAGCTCAGTTCAGTTCAGTTCAGTTCAATTCAGTTCAGTTAAGCTCAGCTCAGTTCAGTTCAGTTCAGTTTAGTTCAGTTCAGCTAAGTTCAGTTCAGTTCAGCTGAATTTAGTCAATGAGAACAGGCCCATAAACTGTCACAAGAAGATGGAATCCATTATAACTTAAGACATCACCTGATTACCGTCTACTAGTACCATAACTACCATTTTACTATGGAATAACATTACATGCAATTTTCTGACTCATTATTTAACTAATATGTTATGCTACCATTCACCATTTCACCTACTAAACTCTATGGAATAACATCATAATAGAGGTTGACCCGGCCAATTCTCTACCACAACCGAACTAAATCAAGAGAAACACCTTCAACTAAAATTTACAACTCACTCTCTCTATTAAGTGAATCATCTAATTTCATAGTTCTAGTTAATAATGAGTGTACAAGCATTGTATTGGTAGGAAGTTTGGATTATGTAATCATAATATTTATATTAGGAAAAATTGTTAAAATAATACAACCTTTGGCCAATTTTTCATAAATAATACGGTATTCTAATTCCAAATAAAAAGAGTGACCTTTCATAGACTTATGTTCAAAATAGAATAAAAATAATTGTTTCAAATGTCAAACTAAACACGTATCACATTGTAATTGGTTAAGTTTTTTAACATTTAAATTTACTGGAAATTCTAGCGCGCACGATGCGCGCTATGGCTAGTCTTTAAAAATAGTTTTTACAATTGTCCCTAATGAATTTGCATGGTATTTTATTATAATTATTTCTGTATATTTTAATAATAAATCGTTATTGTACATAAATATAAATAAGAATTACCTACATTTTGTAATTTAAAATCTTTTATTTTCATCAAAATCATGATATAGTATCTGTTCGACGTTGTCTAATTCATAGTTCAATGTAGGAGGCCATTTATTAGTGTGCTATTAAAAATTGTTTTAATTTTTTTTGAAATAAAATTGATTCATAAATAAAGTCATACCACATCTACAAAGAGATTCAGATCTAATGAATACATAATAATTGAATCAAATAAAAACATTTCGTAAGCAAAGTTAGGATCGTTGTTCCAAATCGTACATTCTCCATACCCTCTTTCCATATTGCTGTGATTTACAGCCTTCATTGGCGAGGGGGCTATCGATCTGTTGTAGCAGTGCAGAAAATTCCTGTCTGATTCGCTAGATTGTAATCAAAATATTAACCTCTTTTTCGATCTCGCACAAAATTTTACCCATGAAACAACTCTATAGCAATCCATAAAATAAAAAAGCAAATCCTCCCTCTAAAGAGAGAAGAAAAACTCGATCTTTCAAAGGAGCCAAATCTTCCTAAAGAAGAAGAAAAACCCTTTCTTTCGAGGGAGAAATATTCCTCCTAGAAGAGGAAGAATTATTATAAACCTAAAACAATAGAAAAAGCACACAAAAACAAACAATTGGGGCTTTCCATAGATAAAAATCGATGGAAGCCCCTCCAAAATTCAACAATGGAGACTAGGGTTTTAGAGAGAGAAGAGAGGAAAGAGAGGCTAGGGTTTTTTTTTTTTAAAATTGTTTCAATTTGTAAGGTAGAAGTTTTTCTAATATTTAAATTTCAAAAATTTTAAATAGCATAGCTCTATAAAAATAAAAAACAAAAACAAAAAAAAGAAGATGACATCATCATTGTATTTAGGCGGGAAATTTTTTATTAAGAGAGTGACATGTGGATAGTGGTGACGTCATCATCTTATGTTTTAGTAATAGTTAATAGGTGTGCTAGATATTGTAAGTCTTGTAACCGTACAATATTCTTAGAAACTTTAGTAGAGTTTATTTAGATTTAGTTAAAAGGAATGGTGTCCTTCGAACAAGTGTATTATTCTGATAGTGGGTTCAAAATTATTAGAAAGCTAATATATTCTGTAAGGTCAAGTGATTGGAATGCCTAGGTGGAAGCCGCTTCCGATCAGTAATATACTAATATTAATGTATAATTAATATTACAGCTTAATCTTGACTGAACCCTTCGGGTCACACACAAGCAATTAACAAACCGGCTCAACGAATTAATTCGGAAGAAATTAATGAGTCGCCCGAGTATTAAATATTTAGACGTCGGAAATTCGAGCTTAGAGCGTCGGAAGTCGAGTAAAAAATAGTAAAAAGACAAGACGCGCAAATAATAATAAATCGACAATATTTCCCAAAATACCCCTAGCATCGGAATGCCCCGAGCATCCGAGTGCTAGGGGCATAACGCGTGGCATGGTGGCTAGCATGCGCACCAAGTCGAGCCTAGGCTGGCTAGTGCATGCTAGCGCACCAATTCTAGTAGCCAAGGACAGCCACGGCAGCAAGCAGCAGCAGCCCGCACAAGGTGTGTGTGGCTTGCTGGCCGCAAGCAGCAGCAGCCCACACAAGCGTGCGAGGCTTGCTAGCTGCGAGTAGCAGCAGCCCGCATCACCTTGGTGCGGGTAGCTGGGCTATGGGCTAAGGGGAAGCATGTGAAGGGAGGCTTTAAGTGTGAGGGACATGTGGCACAAGGAGAGAAAGGAGTGGGGAGCAAGTTTGGTCCCCCCCTCTCCAAGTGGTCCTCACTTCCCTTTGCATGTATTAATGACACTTGTAGATTTATTATTAGTTTTCCTATTTATTTTATTTTAACTTTAAAATAAATTGTGGAATTTTATGATCCCACATTGATAGGATAGAAATTCCCACTCTCACTCTTCCTTATAAATACCCACCTTGGGTTTTTGGGAAGAGTGCTTGAGTAGGAGTTCAATAGAGCATTGCATTTGAAAAAACTCTTAAACTCATATAATACTCTTGTTTTGGTCGGACCTCGCTAACTTAGAGGTAACGGACCTAAAAGTCAGTAGTTGTTTTTGCGGGTGGATCTCCGTCGGAGGCTCTCGTATTTTCAGGGCTAAGCTTTCAAGTAAGAGCCCAATTTGTGGGGCGAAGCACGCGGCAAAGGTATATTTCCTATTTTTCCCTTTTGTGTTTATTTTATGCATTAGTGATATTATTTATTGCGAGTGTGATGCTTGGCTCGGGTTTTTTTCCGCGTTGAGTGGGACTCACCAAACCCCAACATTAGTGAGGAAATCACAAAAATTATCAAGTTCTAGAATGGTAAATGTTTAGATTTGGAAATGTAAATGTTTGATATACTTTTTTTTTAAGGTTGATTTGGAAATGTAAATGTTTGATATACTTTTTTTTTATTATTAAGGCTGATATACTACTACATACTAGCCCTTATTAGGGAAATGTATTAAGAAGGAAATAAGAAAAGCTTATTAAACTTATAAGTAGGGGCAAACTAGGTTAAGTCCCGTGCCATGCACGGTAATTTTTAATAGAGTAATTGTTTTATATTTACACTACATTTAATTATAATTATTAATTTTCTAAAACATTATGATGAATTTATGAAAGAACCTATTAGCAAATTTTTTTAAAAAAAAAAATTGTGTACATCAGATCCTAGACGCATTTAGGGTCTTTTCTACTTATTTAATATATGTATTTTTTTTTTATTTTTTGCTCATTTATATCTCTTAAAATGAGAAGAAGAAAAAAGTCAAATTAGTGAATAATTGTCTTTGGGTACACTTACCTCTATGGATACCCAGGTACATATAAAAGGTGTTAATTGATGACCAGATATGTACCTTAAAATATGCATTTGTTAATATGCATATTTTTTTAATTTCTTTGATTTCACAAATAAATTGGTATCATTTATTCTTGTTAACCAAATGAATTTCTTATTAAAACGTAGTAGTGTAGTACATTACACTATTGTTTGGATTTTTTTTTTCCTAAAATTTATAGTTGTTAATATCATTTGTGGAAAGATAAATCAAATCTCTTATTTTCTCTTAAGTAATTTTTTAATATTTCATATTTGAATTACTTTCTTGAAACTTCTAAAATATAAATAAAATAAAAATATTCAAATAAAATAAAATAAAATCCTACTTGTAAAGTTGTAATATTTGACTCACTTTTATTTATTACTTATGTTTATATAGTTGTTAATATGTTATCAAAATGTACATCAAATATTTTATTTATATATAAATATGTTATCTTTTTATTTTTGTACAATAAAAGATTTGTTTCCAAAAATAATTTTTGTAAAACCAAAAAATAAAAAAAATAAAACTACGGACACACTCGGCGATGAGCCGATGACACGTGTCATTACTGGCGTGTCTTTTAGTATATATGATGATGATGATGTGTAAACAAAAAAGTTTATGTTAGAAAAAAGAGCTTCTCAAACTATAAATAGGGGTATGTATGTATGTAAACAAACATTTTATACTACTCATGAGAGCTCTCTCATACTTTTTAAAAAGGAAAAATACACTTTAATAATCCCAACTTTGTCCAATTTACTTTAAATAATCTCAACTTTCGATTATTCTGCAATGATCCTAACTTTAAGGTGCGTTTTCTTTCTTCGGTCCCAAAAACCGGTAACCTGATGAAGGGGATAAATTTTTTTAAAAAAAAACTTATTTGACACGTGTCACATGTTAATTGCTTCAAAAAATCTAAATAAAAAAAATTTAATTTTTAATAAATTAAGAAAAAAGAAAAAAAAACACTAAAACCTAAGCCAACCCCAACCACCACCGTCGCAGCCACCTCGACCTCACCATCGGTGAGGGGTGCCGATTTCTGGCCTGGAAGTAAGGGGAAAGGGTCGAAATCAACAAGGATTGGGGAGGGGGTGTTCGGTGTCAGTAGCGGATGGTGTTTCAAGTGGTTTTGGGGGTGGGGACAGAGGAGGAAGACGATTATTTTAGGGACATTGTTTGGTTATGGGTTGTTTCGGGGTTATGGGTGGTGGTTTCGGGTTATGGGTTTAGGCTATAGCAGATTTACGGGGTAGGGGGTGGAAGGAAGGCCGGTTTTGCGGGGGTGGGGCGGTTTCAGGGGAGGTTGTGGAGGCTGAGTCTTAGGACGTGGTGGTTCGATTGGGCTGGGGAAGGAAATGGCCACCGCCAGTGGTTGTGGGCTGGTGGTGGCTGGTTTTTTTTTCTTTTATTTACTGATTTTTTTTAAAAAAAAAATCGAACCATTTACAACTTGACACGTGGTAAATTACCTACAATAATAGGTGGTTGACTTTTGTTGACCGGTTTGGGATTGATAGAAGAAAATAGAGGTAAAAGTTGGAATTAGTACAAAATAATCAAAAGTTGGGATTATTCAAAGTAAATTGAGTAAAGTTGGGATTATTAAACAGTATTTTTCCTTTTGAAAAATAAGGATTTTAGAGAAAAAAAATCCTTCCCCGTCATACCAACCCCTTCCCCACCAACCTCGGTTGATCAACCCCTACCCGATCCCTTAACCCAATCCTAACCCTCCCAACCCTCGACCTGATCTCCCCCATCCCCACCCGACCCTGCTCTCCCAAGTCCCCACCCCGACCCTACTTTCCTCCTCCCCCCACCCCGACTCTACTTTCCTCATCCCCCACCCTTTTATGTCCCCTTACCATGCTGGTTGATGCAGAAGTTTTAAGATGGTGGGTTTTGAAGGGTTTTCGACGCTAGCGAAGGAACAATGGACTGAAAAGCAACCATGATCAGTAGGGTAGATTTTAGGGTTGATGAAGGAGTGGGGTGGGATTTTCATGCTAGTTAAGGGCTAGGTAGGGGTTGCAATATCATCCAAAATCAATGGATAAACATCCACCCGATCCAAATATATGGATGAAAATCCATACTTAAGCGGATGACAAATAAATGAGTCGGGTGATATGTGTGTGTGTGTGTGTGTAAAAAGAAGAAGCAAGTATATATTAGAAAGATGTATTAAAAATTTCATTAATTAATCATTTTTTTCAAATGCTTATCTTAATTATGAAAGTACAAAATTGTATTTATATATTTTATTTCATCCTAATTATCACCCGATCCATCCATCATTCATGATGTGGATAAAGGTTAATTAGGTGGATGGATGAATTGGGTGATGGATGGATTATTGGTGGAGGGAGGCGAATGAAGCATCACCCAATCCACCTCCGATCCATTGTCATCTCTAGGTTAGGGTAAGGGTTCGAGTCTGGAGAAAGGTGGGGGTTTTGTTAGGGTGGTGGTTATTTCCAATTTTTTTTCGTTTTTTTTAATGGGAAAAAAAACTACCTATCAAACTGCGACACGTGTTACAATAACCTATTCTTAAACATGTTATCAATCGATCACAGTCTATTTTGAGCAGATGTCCTTCAAAGATCATTTAATTTTGAAATAATCGAAGGTCATCTTAATTTTAGAAGATCAATATCAATGGTCTTAGGGCCTGTACATTTTTATTCAACTGAACTGAACTGATTGGAGCTGAACCGAACTAAACTAAATATTATATGAGAGAAGGAAATTAGGAGCTGAACTGAACTGAATATTTTATGAGAGAAGGAAATTAGGAGCTGAACTAAACTGAACTGATTAGAGCTGAACTGAACTGAATTAAATTGAACTAAAATTAAGCTAAAGTGAACAGGCCCTTATTATTCTTAACAATTTCTCCTTTACATTATCATTATACAAGTAAAAATATGTGCTAAATAACACATGAATAAACTCATGTACCATTTGACACTCTAGAATTTATGCTAAAGTTAAAAAAAGAATTTACTTTAAGTTTTCGATATGACATATTTCAAAGTACAATCATGTGGGATCTTATTTAATTCGTCTAAATAACTGCTTTTAAATGTGACACTAGTGTGTGGCTGATGGGTGTCATAAATGGCACCCATTTGATGATCATTTAGATTTTTTTACCTTCTTTTCATAGCTTTCATGATTAATAAATGCTTAGTTTTATGCTTTTGCTCTTTGTTTTACCTTTTACTATTTTATTTTGTGGTTTTGTGCATTTTTATGGGTTTTCTAGTCTTTTCTCCTTTATTTGCCTACTTTTTGTGGTTGTAGGTATTGTACGAGGTCCAGGTCTTGATATTGGTGATTTACTAAGGTGGAAGATGCTTTTGGAGCAAGCTCATGACAATTGGAAAGCTCAAGATGCAATGAAGTGGATTCTCCAAGTTCTAGCTCTTGCGCTCTCAAGCCGTGCTCTCATAAAGATGGGATGTTGAACCCACAATCAAGTGCTTTTGGGACTGCCTCTCTTAGTGTTCATCATCATCATGTTGTGCGTTCACTTGAATACATTAGCGAACGCACGAAGCCGCGAGAAGATCGAAGAAACCCAAAAACGCGCGGGCGTGCCACCTACAGCGCGGGCGCGCCACCCCTGCTCGCGCGGCCGCACCTCTCTAGGTACTTCCTTGCTTGGTTTTTGTTCACGCCTCCTATTTATATCTTTGTAACCCGATTTTTGGGGCAAGTTGGAGAGAATTAGAGTTAATAATTTTAGCTTAGTCGAGAGCTTCACTCTCTAGATTTAGGGTTAGTATAGGAGTAGATTTTAGAGAAAGAAAGTGAGGAATTTCAATGGTAATTTGAATGATTGGAGATTCAAGGTGACAATTGTGTTGAAGATTATCAAATTAATCAATGAGGATTTCTAACTCTATCTCATTTTATTGCTTTTTTTGATTTTATATTTGTTTGGTTTGATTTTGATGTTTGATTGTTGATTAGTGCAATTGTTCTCCATATTTTGATAATTCTTGATTTCTTTAGTTGTTTGTTGATTAGATGATGATGTTAGAGTAGTTGTTTGCTAGGGATTGGGTGAAACTTGTATGATTGATTGATTGTGCTTAATTTGGGGATTGTGTTGATTAATTGTTGAGATTAAAGTGATTAATGGAAGTTTGCATGTGTGTAATTCGATTAGGCCTTGAGAATTATGCTAGATTGCATTGTAGTTTCTAATGATACGGACCATTGATTTAGGAATTGCAATTGTCGATTGAACTTGATTAGTGATGCTCCTAGTTAGAGTCTCTCGTAGTTGGCGCTAGTTTGAACTCTAGGAGATAGCTTGTTGACTCTTTTGATTGAGCTTGCCTTTAGTCTTCACAATTATTGACTTTCATGTATTTCTGAGTTGCTACAATTGTCATGATTGCTTGTTGATCCCGTTCCTAGTGCTTTATTTGTTTGGTTTCTTTGTTTGTTAGTTGTTAGTGTTATCTCTTTATCTTTGTCTTCGACCTAGCTTAGGCTTATAATTGAGAGCGCTTGAACATTACTGTTCCTTTGGGTTCGATCCTTGACTTGCCTCTATACTTGTATATAGGTTTGTTAAGTGTTTATAAATTTAGTTTGACCGAGGGAGGATTAGTTTCAACGACGTAGTTCCACCCCTCGTCAAAATGGCGTTGTTGCCGGGGAACGGTGTCTATGATTGAGTGTTTTTTATTTCTTGAGTCTAGGTCTTTGTATAAAATTTTCTTCTTTTTGATTTTTGTTTGTTTTGTATAAAAAATGAGAAATACCTCGTTTCCTCAATTTGAGAATGAGCCATTTTGGGTGTACTTTAATAGACTAGAGAACTTCATTAGTTACCATAGTTATGATCTTTGGGAGGCTTGTGGGATTTGTTATCATAATTTGACTAGCAAACTAGAGACATTGTTGAAATCATGTTTAATGGTAGATTTCGGGCATTGTCAATCGATGATGCTTGGAACTTTTATGTATGGTTTGCTAGAGATAGTTATGATCGTGGTCATGGTTATTCAAATGCTTCTATTGATGATTGTTATGGTCCATGTTCCATGAATAATGAATCTTGCATGCCTTCTTGTGCCCCCATTCCCCATTTTGATGATGCCACTCATATCTCTAATGTTGATCCTCGCATGCTTGCACATAATTCTTTCCCCCATGATGCTCTTCATCTTTCCAATCTTTAGGGTCTAGCTTTGAGTCTCCTTATAATCAAATTCGTGGTTCATTGAGAGAATTAGAGATGAATTCTAATTTGGAACCAATTGAGATGAGACTTTCGGAGATTATGAGAAGCCAAATGGAATTGGTGAAAATGTTGGAAGAGAGTAATGAGGGTGTTCTTAGGAAGGATGAGGATATGGAGAATCTATTGTCATCGATGATGAATGTAAATGAAGTTTCTACCACTTTGGTAGATATGGAAGGTGATGATGATGATTGTTTTGAGAGCTCCAAGGTGTGCGAGGAGGATGTTAGAGAACCTATGAGAGAGGAAAAAGGTGTGGAGATGGATGTTCCAAAAGAGAGTTTGCACTTTGAACCTCCTTACAAATTTGAATTTCGTTCCATTAAGCCTTTAGATGGAGTTGAAGAGAAACTAAAAATGTTGGCTTCTCTTAATTTTGAGGAAATGTTAATTCAAGTTAAGAAGGATAGGACATTGCAATTTTTGAAGCGTAGAGAAATTGTGAGGAAAGAGAGTGAGGATGAGAATGATGAAGTAGTTTCCATAGGAGATTGGATGTTTGAGGGTAGAGATGGCAACGGGTCGGATTTGGACCGGATCCAGGTGGATCCATATCCAGATCCGTTTTTATAACCTGGAACCAGATTCGATCCGGATCCGTCGGGTATAAGAACTAGGGATCCATATCCATATCCGTTTGGTCCTACGGATCCGGGTCCAAAACGGAATCTATACGGATCCTTCATATTTTACTAAATTTGTCCAAAAAATAATGAATAGTTTTAAGGATAAAAAAACATGCATTTAACTCAACATAACCACTTAATCAGAGTGTATTACTAACAAAAACAAAAAAAAAGCAACTCAAAATTCACAAATTAAGTACAACATAACCGAAGTACAAAATTTACTCAAGAAATCAGTCAAACAAGCAACTCAAATAGTAGATCGATTAAAATTACTTGACATGAGTATTGAGTGATACAACCACAGAAAAATTCACTACTTTACATGAACCTAACATAATCAAAGTGAAGAATTCAGATATAGAGAAAAGGGCTTGATGTTAGTACGTCGGCGAGAAGAAGTTTCGTTGATGGAGTGTGATATCGGAGTTGCGGTCGCCGAGAAATGTTGAAGATATTGGGCGGCAAGGTTGCCGGAGAGTTGATTTCAGTTCTTAGACTTGCTTATTTAGTGTAGAGAGAGAAAGTTGCCTTTGGAAATTAGGGGGCAGAAGAGAGAAGATAGAACTAGGGATAGGGGAGAGCCGTGGGAATGTGAGATTGATTAATGCGAGTGTTAGGTATGAGTTGAGCTAAGAGTTAGTGGGCTGGGCTTGCTTACATTATTACATGAGTGATGAGTTACATTTTAGTATATTTTAAAAAAAACGAATAAACGGATCTGGATACGGGTATTTTATTTGGACCCGTACCTAGATCCGTTTTTTAGCACAGGATCCGTATCCAACCCGAATCCGTCGGGTCCAGATTTTGAAGATCCATATCCGTAAAAACGGATATGGATCCACGGATCCGTTGCCATCCCTATTTGAGGGTGATGAGGACCAAGAGGTTTTGAGTGTTGAAAAACTAATTGATAAGTCAATTACCCCACCCACCTCCCTTGATTGTAATCTCATTCTTCCATTCTTTAATTTTGAAAACCAATCTTCTTCCACCCCATCTCCTTTAAATGATGACCATGGTTGCTTTGAGGGTGAGGTCTTGAGCTTAGATGATTTTGATGAAGAAGAGGTTCCATATGATAAGGTTGAGGAGGTAGAGCTTACTTTTGATGACTATGAAGATTAGAGTGAAATGTTTGGTGAGGTTGAGTCTCCAACTCCTATCTCAAATCTTAAACCATTGCCTTCTTTTTTCACCTTTGATGATCCCTTCTCTTCTACATTTTCCATCATTGAGAATGGTGAGGCCTTTTTAGAGGGAGATTGTACTTCTCATGTTTATTTTGAGCTACCTCCCAAGTTTGACCCTCAACCCTTGGATGAGCTTCCTTTGAACCTTAATGATGATTTAAAGCTTTTGAGAGCTCATTTAGGGTGCGAAGTTTATGAGGAGGGTGTGATTGAGAATAAGCTAAATTTGAATAATGACGAGTTGGAGGAGAGCCCTTTGGATGTGAGTTCATTGGATGAGAGAGCTTGTGTTTCAATGGATAGTGGTGTAAGTGAGCAACCAATTCCCATTTCTTCACCTTACACCTCATTTTCAAGAAAGCTTGATCTTGTTCCCTCCTATCCCATGTCATTACCTTCTTTTCTCATATCCCCTCCTCTTGAAGAACCTTTAGTCCCCCCAAGTGCCTCCTTTGATGACTTTTGAGGACAATGGTGGGATTTCCAACCAAAAATATTTTGTTAAGAAGAGTATGCCTTCTTCTTTTTCTTTTATTTCTCTTCCTTTTTCTTATATTCTTGTTTTTCCCTTCTCTCCTTCTTCGTCTTGGAATTCCTCTTCTCAACCTCATGGGTGTGCACTAAGCTTGTTGCATGCCTTATTTTTGTCATGTGCATACTTTCTTTCATATGAATTGTGTAGTAGTGCATTTGACAAGCTCTTGCGTGCATTGAATTATTATTTTCTAGAGCGGTCAAGCTTGGACCTTAAGCAAGCCTTTCTCGGGAAGTAACCCTTGTTTTATTGCTTTCATTTTCTTTTCTTTTTAGAATAGACTTTCTCTCATGGAAATGTTTGTGCGCCTTTTTCTAGGTACATGACTTGATATACTTTGGTGCTTCGATTTGGATCAAGAATCAAAGAAGTTTGAATCCTATTTTTGCTAGCATATGGAAGGCAAGGTTCAATTCTTGAGGAAATTAGCTTTGAAAGGTTTAATTGGGTCATTTGCGGGTATTTACACCCACCTATTATCCGATAATATCCTTCCTTGCTCTTTCTCAAGTGGATGATGACTTGTTGGATGTATGTTGGTTTGTTGGATTGCTCTCCTTGTATTCCCCTCCCATGGTTTCTATGATTTATGTTTGAGTGTATTGTCTCATTCAAGCTTGGGGGAGGGTATTTTATCATGTTTGATGGGATGTTTATTCACATATGATATGCACCTTTGTATATGCTTTTCCATGTTCTTTATTTTGAAAAACTCCAAAAAGATTTTTGTTTCTATCAAGGCAAATTTGCAATGTATCTTTGTTTTGTTCTTGCTTTGGACATAATACTTTCGGACTTGTATAGTTGCTTTTCTTCTTAAATGGTAACCGTATGCATGGTTTGAGAGTATGTTTGGTTGATTCTAGGATAGAGTATGCTAAGGTAGTCGTTTAGAACTATTGGGACCTTGAAGCCGGATTCTATTTATTTTTGAAAATTTGCAATTGCTCCCTTTTAGTGAATTTGAAGCTTTTAGTGAGTTTTTTCCACAACTTTGTGAGGTTTCATGATTTTCAAGCCTTCTACATATCTTGCATGAGCGGCATGGATCCTTGACTATTGCGGACCTAATCTTGAATCTTGACTCATAATTCTCAAACACGAGACCGAACCATCAAGGGAGGACAAAGGCATCTTTTTGGGGTGGTAATTTTTCTTTTCTAGGTTAATCTTCTTTCGTTTTAGTTCATTGGGTTTACATTTGCCTACTTGCTAACCATTTGAGTCTTTCCCCTTCTTTTCAAGCCACATCTTTAGAACTTTGAGCCTTTTGTTTCTTTTTGCTCCATTTTTGGTTTTTGCAAAGCAAATGGTCACGTTTTTGGAGTTTGTGGTATACAAGGTTGGATATTGGTTCTATTTGTAAGCAAGCTTGTGTTTTGTATATCTTGTGAATAATGGCAAATGAATGAGGAAAAAGCCGTCCAAATTTAAAAAAGCCAAGGACATAATAAATGCAAAGTTGTAAGAGCCGTCCAAAGTTAAAAGAGGCGGGGATAATTGCTTTGAAAAAAAATGAAAACAACAAAAAAAAAAAAAGTAAAAATGAGAAAATTCAAAAATATTTTGATGTGATTCTTTTCCCCTTTTCAAGCATTGAGGACTAGGGGTGTTCAAATCCGGGAACCCGTACCTGAAAACCCGGGTACCCGGATCTTCGGGTAGTTTGAACTTCGGCCCATGCCCCGACCCGAGAAAACCGGGTACCCGGGTTTCGGGTACCCGGGTTTCTTGGGTCGGGTCATAGGGTACCCGTTTTTTTTTTAATAAATTTTTGTTCTTTTGATAAATCAGCCATAAAATTTAGAAAAGAAGCAACTTAATAGTTACAAGTAGTACAAACTAATCCAAACTTTTAAAACATTTTACAAGCGAGAGCTTCAAAATATATCAAAAGGCAAGCCTTCCTTCTCTAACAAACAATAATGTAATGTATATTCAATTTATACATAATGCATATAATGAAATCTTTAATAATGCAAATTCAATATCAAGGTCTCAAACACATTAACAATTTTAACATACCCTCAATTAATAGGGATTTATATGAAAAAAATTATTCAATATACCAATTAAAGTATAAAACCAAAAATCAATTATGAAAGTGAAATTGAACACCAATATTCGTTGTCTTGAGCAACAACTCTCTCCATCCCTTGTTCGGCCACCACAAATTCGGTCTTTACCATCAAACTCCGAACCGTGAAAATAAATTGTTATTGATGAATGGTGAGTTGTAGTATATAAGAGTCATTAGTGTTGGAAGAAAGGTGGAGGGTGAATTGAAGAGCAGGAGAACAAAGGAGAAAGAAAGAGGGAAAAAAAGAGAGTGACAGAGATGGAATGCGGCTACAGAAGACAGAGAATATGGGGTTGGTTGGGAATAAAAACCCTAACCCTTAATAAACTAATTTAGGGTATTTAAAAAAAAATAAAAAAAAAAAAACTATCTCACGGGTCAGCGGGTACCTGCCACCCTCACAGGTTGGCCCATGACCCGACCCGAAGACCTGATACTTTTCCCGGGTCGGGTACCCGACCCGCTAATTTCAAAAAAAACAAAAAAAATACCCTGATAAATCAGTCGGGTCAGCGGGTCGGGTATTTTTGAACACCCCTATTAAGGACAATTCTTCCTTTAAGCTTAGGGGAGAAGCGTTTACGCTTTTTGTATATATGTTTGTGAGTATAGCTTTGAATAAGCTTGGGGTGTTAGTTTGTTTTTGTTTGGTGACTACTTGATTGTGATTCCAAGAAAGGGCCCGTTCTTTGCTTCACTATTAGGGATACCACCAAATTTTTAAATTTTAGCCTACCCTCAACCTTTTACCTTTACGTTACAACCATTGGGAAAGACCTTTTGACCTAGAGGTTGAGTCACACATTGAGGGGGGGGGGGTATTATGAGTTAAAGCCTAAGGAAAGGGGATGCAAAGTCAAGATGTCGAGAAACCTCAAATCTATTTGTTTTTCCGGTTCCTTCGAGGAACTATAGAGACGCTCACTAAAAAGTAGATTTGAAGCTAATTGGGAGAATGTGCTAAAATGTTTTGAGAGGTGAATCGCGTTTCATTAGTTCTCTATGCTTAGCATATCCTATGTTTCAATCAACCTTAGATATCTTAGAACGTGCACTCCCTTACTTGTTTAGAAAGATTTACATTCACTTGTGCTTATACATTTGGAAAAGTTCTTTCATGAACATTTGTTTGCTTTTCTTATATTTTGGTTTCTTTTTCGTGCTTTGCCTTGTTTGTATTATTACGAGAGTTATAGGTTAATCTCTTAGGAAACCTTTACGAGAGCATCAGTCGTCCTCTAGGGCGATCTAGGGGTTTAAATGGCTTGTCTTTAGTTTCTAAAATTGACCGTGATTCCTATAAAAGTGAGTTAGTGTATATTCTTGTCTCATCTCTTCTTGTTTTTGTTTGTTTGAATAAGCTCATCATTTCTCCCTTGGTTTTGTTTTGCACGAGGATGAGGAAAAGGTAAACTTGGGGGTATTTTATGGATGTCATAAATGGCACCCATTTGACGAGCATTTAGATTGTTTTTACCTTCTTTTCATAGCTTTCATGCTTGATAAATGCTTAGTTTTATGCTTTTGCTCTTTGTTTTACCTTTTACTCTCTTATTTTGGGGTTTTGGCATTTTTATGGTTTTTCTAGTCTTTTCTCCTTTATTTGCTTTCTTTTTGTGGTTGTAAGTATTGTACGAGGTCCAGGTCTTGGTATTGGTTATTTACTAAGGTGGAAGATGCTTTTGGAGCAAGCTCATGGCAATTGGAAAGCTCAAGATGCAAGGAAGTAGATTCTCCAAGTTCTAGCTCTTGCGCTCTCAAGCCGTGCTCTCATGAAGATGGGGTGTTAAACCCACAAGTGCTTTCAGGACTGCCACTCTTATTGTTCATCATCATCATGTTGTGCGTTCACTTGAAGACCTTAACGAACGCACGAAGCCGCGAGAAGATCGAAGAAACCCAAAAACGCGCAGGTGTGCAAAGCACGGGTGCGGGCGCGCCACCATCTGGCGCGGGTGCGCCATCTACAGCATGGGCGCGCCACCCCTGCTCGCGCGGCCGCGCCTCTCTAGGTACTTCCTTGCTCGATTTTTGTTCGTGCCTCCTATTTATATCTTTGTAACCCGATTTTTGGGGCAAGTTGGAGAGAATTAGAATTCATAATTTTAGCTTATTTGAGAGCTTCTCTCTCTATATTTAGGGTTAGTATAGGAGTAGATTTTAGAGAGAGAAAGTGAGGAATTTCAATGGTGATTTGAATGATTGAAGATTCAAGGTGACAATTGTATTGAAGATCATCAAATCAATCAATAAGGATTTCTAACTCTATCTCATTTTATTGCTTTGTTTGATTTCATATTTGTCTGGTTTGATTTTGATGTTTGATTGTTGATTAGTGTAATTGTTCTCCATATTTTGATGATTCTTGATTTCTTTAGTTGTTTGTTGATTAGATGATGATGATAGAGTAGTTGTTTTCTAGGGATTGGGTGAAACTTGTATGATTGATTGATTGTGCTTAATTTGGGGATTGTGTTGATTAATTGTTGAGATTAAAGTGATTAATGGAAGTTTTCATGTGTGTAATTCGATTAGGCCTTGAGAATTATGCTAGATTGCATTGTAGTTTCTAATGATACGGACCATTGATTTAGGAATTGCAATTGTCGATTGAGCATGATTAGTGATGCTCCTAGTTAGAGTCTCTCGTAGTTGGTGCTAGTTTGACCTCTAGGAGATAGCTTGTTGACTCTTTTGATTGAGCTTGCCATTAGTCTTCACAACTATTGACTTGCATGTATTTCCGAGTTGCTACAATTGTCATGATTGCTTGTTGATCCTATTCCTAGTGCTTTATTTGTTTGGATTCTTTGTTTGTTCGTTGTTAGTGTTCCTTTATCTTTGTCTTCGACCTAGCTTAGGCATATAATTGAGAGCGCTTGAACATTACCGTTCCTTTGGGTTCGATCCTTGACTTGCCTCTATACTTGTATATAGGTTTGTTAAGTGTTTATAAATTTAGTTTGACCGAGGGAGGATTAGTTTCAACAACCTAGTTCCACCCCTCGTCAGTGGCCCGGGTGATACTTTGAATCATTTCGTTTTTATATTAGACGCTTTAAAAGACGTACTTCATAATTTTTTTACGTGGTAAATTTGAAAACAATGACTACAATAACTCATTTTGGATTTTATTTTTTTGTTTTATTTACATTATAATACTTGTACTATGTGTATTTATACATAAATGTGAAAACATATATTATAATTTAATTCTAGCTAAGATGGCAATGCATGTGGTTTTTATTCAATGAAGTTTAGGTTCGAATCTCTTTGCATGCATTTTGATTTATTTTGGATAATTGAATGATGATATGGCATGATGGTAGAGGTTGTTGAATGATGATGTGGCGTAATACGGGTGTAAGAAGGGATACACGTGGCACATACACAGTTTTATAAACGCCTTTTAATATATAGATTATAATAATTTTCTTATAAAAAATTAGATACATTAGTGGTCATATTGAATTGGAGTATGTGCAAATATTTTTATTTTTTGCAGATAGATCCACAAATTAAATAGCAATAACACAATTGATTTTGATCTCGAATCTTAAATACTACCTAGGGGTGAAAGCAATATGGATTAAAACCGTAAATCGAACCAAACCTAACCAAATTAACAATTCAGATTTTTTTTTTTGTTTGGCAATTCAGTTTGGATCGGTTTGGGATTTACAAAATATATTTGGATTGTGGATCAGTTTTGATTTTAGGCTTCAAAAAACCGAAAATTGAATTTCCAAACCGAAATTCTAATAAAGCCCAATCACTTCATCCTATTTTCCCTTCATATATAACGCTAAACCCTAATCCTTCTTCCTCTCTTTTCTTATTTTAGCCTTTCTCACTCTTTCCTTGCGGTAATATACACTTTTTCCCTCTTTCCTCAGTGAGTCACTATGCTTGCAACCACCGCCACCATTCAACCTCTTACTCTTCTCGAATGGTAACTCACTCTTCTTCGATAGTCCCTTTGATATGTCATATATTGAGCGTGTTTTTAGAGTCCATTTAGGTAGTTTTCGAGCCTAGATTAGTTGTTCATAACTTATCTTAGCTTGATTTTGTTTGGTTGTGATCATGTTATGCTTTTATGGGTAGTTTCGTTGTTTTTGATGTATTTCAGGATGAACGAGACTAATTTGGATGGTCACAAGAGTTTGTTAAGATGGAGGAGTAATTTCCCGTGTTTGCCCTGGCAGCCAGGGTGGAAGAAAGAGAAGAGACAAGCGACGATTACTACGAAGCATCTTCTTCTCATCGCCTTGGCAGGGCAACATTGCCCTGGCAGCCAGGGTGGAGAAGATTTGTATTGATTACAAGCTTCGAAGGTCAGCCGTGGAGTGTGTATTGCGCGCCCGACCGGGCAGCATTGCCCTGGCAGACCGGGCGGACAAAAGCACTGCATATGAAGGATTTCTTGAAGGCGTAAGCTCAATTTTGCTTCGCGTGCCCGACCGGGCAGCCTTGCCCGGTCAGACCGGGCGAAGTGTCGAAGACCGCGTTTTCCTATTTTTCGGGTTTTCTTAATTAAAGGATATAAATACCCTTAGTAAAGCCCGATTAAAACACACTTAGTTATTATCTTGGCAGCTTTTAAACACTTTTAGAACCCGAATATTCTCTCTAGATCTAGATTAATTTGTACTTTCAAGTTTTGATCTTTGTTCATCAATAATTGGTACTTTTCTTCATTCAAGTAATTGGTATTCATCTTTACTTTCTTTTTTACTTTTAATTGCCTTTTAATCATGTTTTCTTCATTGAATATTGTTTTTGTTTTCGTTAATATGTGTGAGTAGTTTTCTTATTCCAAGATCTAGCGGAACCCGAATATGATTAATGCATGAATTAATTCTTTAGATTCTCTAATGGTAATTGTAATTGATATGCTTAATTGATTATGCTTATGCCAATACTGGATTAGGGATAATTGGTATTGTTATTAATCCTTTGTTTTAATCGCAACGGGAGTTGGGTTTTGACGGATTTGAATAAATCAATTAAGGGTTTGAAGTTCATCACGGGAGTAGTTGAATGGATGATTAGGAAGTTAGAGTAATGTGCTTAAGGTCTTTAATTTACATGATTCCACGGAAGTAGGCTTGATTGTGATTAGAGAAGCCATTGATAACTCGGGAGAGACCATTGGTATTATTCAGGGATTACTTTTCCTCTTTAATCAATTAAATTATGTGTTAGGGGTAGAACGACTATTGCATTAATTGTATTCGTGGTGATGCTTCATCTTGGATGTTTTTAGCATTGATTTATCATATTGTTTTGATTTAATCGTTTTAATTCGTTCTTTAGTTATTGATTCTCATTCATTTGATTTGGTTACTTGCTTAGTAATTGCTTGAGTCTATTTAATTAGTTAAACCATAGTCTCTTGGGATCCGACCCTTGCTTGCCCGTCTACATAGTAGTGGTCTAGTTAGGTTTATTTTTGTTAGGTACGCGACACGCCTAGCACCCTCATCACCGCTCCCTTTCTAGCTCTCAATTCGCTCGTATGTAAAGTTGTCTTGATTGTACCCTCACCACCACTTCCTTTCTCACTCTCAGTCCGACAATTCGAATTTGTTTTTAAATTAAAATTTGGAACGTTGTTGTATGTATGGAATTGCTTGTTTGGTTTTGATTTTGCTTGAATTTCGAACGGTGGTGTATGAATTTGCTTATTTGGTTTTGTTTTTGCTTAAAATTTGAACGGTGATGTATGGTTTTGATTGTTTGGTTTTGATTTTGCTTGAACTTCGGTTCAGTTTGGATTCAATTTCCAAAACCGAATTATTTCAGTTTGGATTAGATGGGAGAGAATCCAAATTCGTTTTGGATTTGGTTTCAAAAATTTTAAACCGAATTAATTTGGTTTAGATTCGGTTTGGTGTAAAATCCAAACCGAATACCGAACTTTCATCCCTAGTACCACCCCCATGACTTTAACTACTCCCTCCGTTTCGTATTAATCGCAACACTTTCTTTTTACTTCTGTTTCATATTGATTGCAACACTTTTATATTTAGAAAGGACCCACCATTATTTTATAATTGCTCCCTCCCACTAACTCCACTCTCACAATTATTTTATTTCTCTTTCCTACCAACCCCACTTATACTATTATTATTATTATTATTATTATTATTATTATTATTATTATTATTATATTCTACCAACAATACTTTATATTATTTTTGGGTCTCATCTTATAAATTTTATTAAAATTGGTGAACATCATATTATTTTCGGGTCTCATCTTATAAATTTTATTAAAATTGGTGAACATCCTAGTGTTGCGATTAATACAAAACAGAGAGAGCAACTAAATTAGTTAGCATTGGAGTGGAGAACTTTTGTTCAAACATATTTACTTCACCAATAATCATAAACTCTTTTGACAAAAACTTTATCACAAAAAAAACTAATAAGGGCTCTGTTTGGTTCTTTTGATTTCGTCTTAAATTATTAATTGAACTTACATATTAGTCATAATTTAGAAATATTTTGAAATTGTGTTTGATAAAACTTATTGTCTAACTTACTTTATGTATGAGCATACTTAAGATATTTAGTGACAAAAAGGTTACACATAAAATGATAAAGTGTGTCAGAATTTATTTTTATACCGATTTGATCTTAACTTATTATTCCAAAATAAGTAAAAAAAAATAAGGTAAACTAAACCTAGCCTTAATTTTTTTAACTTATATAATTATATTATCATGACTCTTATTTTCAAAATTCATATTGTACTCAGGGCCTGTTCTGATTTACTGAACTAAGTTGGCCTGGACTGAACTAAATTGATTGGAGTTGAGCTGAACTAAACTAAACTGAGCTGAACTGAATTGTTAATGAGAGAAGGAACTAGGAACTGAATTGAACTGAACATAACTTAACTTAACTGATCAGAAATTAAGTTGAAGAGAACGGGCCTAAGTATGAACTAATTTTTTTTTTTATTTAAACTTATGTTGCCTTAAAAAAAGTTTAAATAAGGTGAAGTTAACAAACCCAATATAAAGCAGTGTTTGATTTTTTTTTTTTTTTTTTTTTTTTTTTGTAATCACATTATCTGAACATATCTAAATTTATAGACCCAAATTAAAGTTGTGCTTGGGTCATCTAATTTCTTTTATTATATTACGAGTATCAGAATTTTCTAAACCATTTTGTTATCCGAACCTATCTTAATATTTAGTAATATTTATATTTTTTTTAACAAAAAATTGTTTATATGATTTTATGTGAACTTACATTAGATTTTCTAAATTTATTCAATTATCTATACTTATTAAATTGTAGTTATTTTGTTAGAATTTAGTTGAATTGCTCTAAAATTGTGTGTAAACAACTTTGTTTTTTAAATTTATTTTTTTATCTAAACTCAGGTTATCTAAATTATATTTTTCCCAACAATTCCTTTTGCATGCCCCCGGTTTACAATAATTTTATTGTACATCGAACATTTTGCGAAAAGTGACCCTTTTTTCTTACAAAAGTGACCCTTTATTTTTTACAAAGTGACTCATATGTTTACAGAAGTGACCCTTTTTTTCACAAAAGTGACCTTTTTTTTCTACAAAAGTGACCTTTTTCACAAAAATAACTTCTTTTTTCACAAAACTGATCATTATTTTACAAAAGTGACCTTTTTTCACAAAAGTGACTTTTTTTTCACAAAAGTGACCTTTTTTTTCTACAAAAGTGACCCTTTTTTCACAAAAATGATCATTATTTTACAAAAGTGACCCTTTTTATCACAAAAGTGACCCTTTTTTCACAAAAGTGACCCTTTTTTTTTTACAAAAGTAATTAAGCTACAAATGCAAAACAGAGTATCAAAATCAAAATTCTTACAAAAAAAAAAAGTATCAAAATCAAAATCGAAGAAACCCAGCAAAATTAGAACCTCCATTTTTACGAACAAACCCAACTCACCCACAAATATTGAACCACCGCCATTTTCAAACAAGCCCATTCAAACTTGTTCGAGCACCGCCCATTAGGCAGCCTCCAACACTGCGTGTCTGCGTGACTGTACTTCTGGAACTTGAGCGGCAACAATGGCGACACTTCCGACTGAGATAATCACAGAGATTCACTCACAATTACCTATTAAATCAGTTGTACACTTCAAATGCGTCTATAAATTCTAGAATTCCTTAATCAAAACACCCAATTTCATCCAACTTCATCTCAATCAACCCTTAATTTCCAACTTCGATCGTCATCTCCTCTTCTGTTATCAATCTCTTTATTCTGCAGAATTCGACCATGACAAGATCTCTTTCTTAGAGGTCCAGCTCCCACTCTCAATTCAGGGAGTTCAGGTGTTTGGGTCTTGCAATGGCATCATTTGCATTGAAGAGAGAAATAAAAGCAAATTGAAGAGAGAGAAAGCTTTCAGCAATGGCCTTGATTAGAGCAAAGTTCATAAAAGAGAATGAGGAGAGAGAAGTAATTTTGGGGAAAAGTCACGTGTGAAATTATTTAGGGAATGAAATTCTTCCTCTTCTTTCTTGCCACACAATAAAATAGTGTAAACCCGCTTTTTTTAAATATTTGTGTTTTCCTAACTTATTTTATTTGAACTTACTTTATTTTATCTAAAGGTAGTGGTAATAATTTCTAAAGTATGACAAAATATGTAATTCGGTTTAGGCACGCTTAAGCATTTTTAGTTCAAAACTCAACCCCCCCCCCAACCCCCTCCCTTGTCCCTATAGGAATAAAATTGGTGGGGATGTGAGATTAGGGCCAGTGTTTATCCCTAGCATTCTAGCAATGTCCCTTTTCTAACATTCATTGGCTCATTCAGTCACTGTCTTAAACAAACATTAATCTCCCACTCCAAACAAATTCATCAATAACATAATACTAAAACAGACACCAGAAATGACACGTATCATTTCTTAGTGTTGTATTTTCCCTCCAAAATGTTTTTTTTTTTCTTTTTATTTTATTTTTTGTCAAATCTTCTTAAACAATCTTCTACTATAACAACGAAGATATTTTTCATATATAGGGCTTATTCTCATTGACTAAACTGAACTGAACTAAACTAAACTGAGGTGAACTGAACTGAACTGAACTGAACTAAAATTAATATTTTATAAGAGAAGGAAATTAAGAGCTGAACTGAACTGAACTGAACTAAACTGAGCTGAACTGAACTGAACTGAATTTCAACGTATGAGAACAGGCCCTTAATTAGCATATATATTTCATATTTTTCATTTCATATATTTTATACCTTTTATAAGGTAAATCAAATTAATGCCCAAACCATATGTCGATCAAAGTTTGTCAACAAATTAAATTATTGTACAACTCTCGCTTTTGTGTAAATTATTGTATAACATTTCAAAAATTGTAATAATTTAAAATAAAATTTTATTAAATTCGTGCATTACACGGGATCTAATCTAGATAAGATTATATACTACCTCCATTAATTATTATGTGTAACAAAGAGGTATTATTTGTGAGATATAATTCACATAAAATATTCCTTTATTATACATAATAATTAACAGAGATAGTATCATGAAATGACATCATGTACTAAGCAATCAAATTTCAACTTTAGACTTACAATTAACCTACTTCTCTGTGAAAATTGATTTAACTTCATATCATGACAAGTGTGTCGTTTTTATCATCGCATGAAAGATTTACAACAATCCATTTTAACGACGTAGTAAAAATGGACATGACATAAATTAATCTTGTGCAATTGTCTTTTTATATGGGTATTTCCATAATTTAAGTGGAAGATTAACTTTAAAAAATATGGGATTTTGGGCGGTTCACAATAAAGACGAGAATTAAGGGATCCAAATTTGGTTTGTTAGGGAAGAGAAAAGGAAAGGTTGCAAAGGATAGACTCACTAACAAAAAGTATAGTAGCCTTTTAGCCTAAGATATTTGACTCCTTGTCATGCTTGTAATTTAATTAGCACAATATTATTATTATTATTATTATTATTATTATTATTATAAAAAACAAAACGTACAGAGTCAATCAATTTACAAGAAATTATTATTATTATTATTATTATTATTATTATTATTATTATTATTATTATTATTATTATTATTATTACGGAGTATTATTATTTGGCAAAAATACAATTGACTAACACGTGTTGCTACTTGATGATGTTACAAGCTTATGCTCCATATTTTACATGCATATTTTATTTAATGTGCAAAGCTCATAAAATCCAGAATTTCAGCATGATACACCACTCCCTCACATAATTCAGGGAAAGTACTAGTGTACTACCAAAAGTACCAATTAGGCAATTATAAGGAGTTTGTATTCCAGTTTATATTTAAGTGTCGCAGCCAGACTTTGGTATTATCATAATTATATATATATATATATATATATATATATATATATATATATATATATATATATATATATGTTTGGAAATTAGGGTGTGATTGTGTTTGATTAATGCGGAACAAATCAATGAAAAATAATAACGAGAAACAATAAAGAAGATAAACAAAAAATGCAAGGATTTACGTGGCTCGGTCAAAATAGACCTACATTCATGGGCAGTGGCGGATCCAGGATTTCCGACTTGGAGAGTCACTATCAATTATTGATTACTTGTGAAAGTACAAATAATTTTTCCAAATCTTGTTTACAATTAATTTCAATCCAAAAAAAAAAAATTATATTTCACCAAATCGATTTCAATCTAAAATAAGACACAAAAATCCATAATACAACCAAATACTCCGTACTACTTAAAAATTCGATCTTACAAGTTGAAAATATTACAAATAACATGTTACAAACAAATAGTAATATAAAACTATTACATTAACTTTATGATTTTTTACTTAGATTTGTGGGAAAATATTAAAATTGGTTGCACAAATATAGGATATAAAATTATAAATAGAAGCAAAAATTATTAATAATTATGAAGTAAAAAAAATGAGATAACTTAAGAGACCTGTTATTAAGTATAACCGGTCTCTTTAATGAAGAAAGAAAGCAGCTCTAAAATGTGAAACGCAATAGCAGCATCAAAGAGACCACTTACCTTTATAGTTGGTCTCTTTGATATTTTTATAAAAGGAAACCTGTGTCAGCTCTGTTAATCAAAGAGACCTCCTCTCTACAATAAGCGGTCTCTTTGATATTTTTATTTTAAAAAAAAATCAATTTTTTTTTGGTGTTGCTAAGTCACATGACTCTGTGTGCACCAACACAGATCCACCACTGTTCACGGGTGGGGGATTGAAGAGCTTATTCACTATAATGGAGAAAGTGCGAGAGAATAATACAAGGAGTCCTAAATCTAATGGCTCAAAAGGTATGATCTAATTGATCAATTAAAGGGTCCTTTTATAGCATAAGGAAACCCTAAAATTATTCCCCAAGTATACCCAAATAGCCGTCATAGAAAAGATATAATTTTAGGAAATATTCCAAAAATTATCCTAGAAAAACTGAACTACCGAGCTATAGCTCAAGTCCTCATAGGGCCGAGCTATAGCTCACTCGCATAAAGCTATAGCTCGCAGCCTCGTTGCGAATTTCCAACTTCGTCAGGTTTTCGTTAAACGGCTATAGTTTTCTCGTTTCTTATTGAAATTGGGCTTATGAACTATCGTTAGAAAGCACTTGAACCAAGTTATCACCTCCAACTTGAATCATCTCAAAATTACTTATAGTTTGAGAGATATCTACATTCAAAGTCAGCCTTACTAGATTTCAAGCCACAATTTAATAATATGCATTGGTTTGCTCAATTTTTATATTTTACATAAAATTGAATATAGTTATATAGGAGTAAATATTTGTTACAATTGTCTCAATATATAGTTTTCAAATATAATTTTTTTTGTAATTTATATTTACTGACAATTAAATATGAAGTATATCATTAGTAAAAAAACTACCCATTGGTAAGTATTCCCATCAAAGTGGGGCAATTAAATAAAACTAGAGCAAGTAATACATTTGAGTAGGTATTAGAGTTTGATGGCATGATTCGAGAACTATTCGAATTCGGCTTCAAATTTTATATAAAAATTTTATTCCATCAATACAGTTTGTGATCAAAATTGTGTTTAATTTGTTTAGTAGATTTTGCGTTCAATTATGTTCGTTGATTAAAGGAATAATTTAAGTTATGATCGCAAAGAGGGAGGTTATAAAGTGTCTAATATGGGCTATGATAGAGCAGATTTTATTTTTATTATTATTATTATTATTATTATTATTATTATTATTATTATTATTATTATTATTATTATTATTATCTCAAAAACAGATAAAGTTATACAACCTACAAAAAATTAGTGGGAAGCCGAGATACAATTCTCCTCCAGTTATAGAAAAACCTATTCTAGTAAAAATATAAGCAGCAGCACAAGCCCCGCTGTCCTGAGTCGTCGAGAACTTTTGAACCCGCTTTAGCAACGCAACAACCTCCTTGTCTAATTCCCTAAACGAAGAAAATGAGAAAGGAAGGAATCCATATCTAATTGCTCGACAACTAGATTCATACTTGATCCGCTTTCGATGAGCTGCATCAACCACAAGCCGTCCAGGGACAAAGTCAGATAGCCCCGACTATGTTAAAGGAGAAAACCCTGTCAAATCAACACAGACATCCCGACCCCAATCCCAGGAATAAAGTAACACATCTGCAGGTCTAAGGGCCCCGTCATTCCCTCCAGACAACCCAATTTCAACCTCCTTTCTAGCCGAAATCCCAAATCGATAACAAACAATAATACTCTTATCCCGAACAACAGTATGCTGATGTTTAATACCAACCATACCAGCACACGATACCGCATGATCACCGAAAATATCCCCAGTGAAAACCCTTGAACAAGCAGCGCACGACGTTAAAACAGAGTATAAAGTAACACCCAAGTGGTTGCACAATACACATCGATAAGTCCTTGCGTTCATTGTTTGACCCAACCCTGAAATTGGAATTGCCCGAAGCCAAGCAGAGGAGTGATCTCCCTGCTGCGATTTCCACAATGCTTATTGACGAGGAGATAAAGAGAAGGTAAATTCTGCAGATGCGGTAACCTTTCTGAAATATATATTTGCCAATTTCTTCATGAGTTTAGGGGCAGCGACCTCACTAGGAAAAATGTCAGACCCAACCGTTCCATTAAACAGAAGCAACGCATCCGCGAAAGCTTGACCAAGGCCATCAACGCCAGCATGCCGGAGAAGCTTTGTTTGCAACCCAACAGACTGTAACCGAGAAGCAAGAAATGCATAATGACGAACATCACCTGCGGAAAAAACACCAAGTCCACCAAACGCAAAAGGTAAGGTGGCAAGCCGCCATTGCCAATCGCAAAACCCAAGTCCCAAAGCAGTAACGATACGCTCCAAGGAAGATCAAAGAGCCTCGTCGAAAGTGCGCTGAGCCACCTCAAAAGTACTAGGAGGGTAAGTACTGCCAATTGCCAAACCCAGGTCCCGAGAGAAAAACTACTACTACTACTACTACTACTACTACTACTACTATTATTAGTATTATTATTATTATTATTATTATTATTATTATTATTATTATTATTATTACTATTTTTTCATTAATCATTCGCTCCCCTCCAACCCAACTTGATGCGCTAAGGACTCGTGGTTCAGACCCGCTTGTGCCCGCTTTGAAGTATCGGCCGTCACAAGCCCCGACCACCCGCACTCCGCCGCCCAGATAGACGTGAGTGCTCCTGAGATTCTATTGCCCGCTTGTGTTGCTTTGTGCTCACAAGCCCCTCTTCCGCTCAAGGCTAGCGTTCTTGCCGCCAAAAGGCTAGAGCGCGCCGCACGTTTCGGGGTCCAAACTTCCGGACCGTGACAGTTGGTATCAGAGCGTGTTGACGTCCCACTTGAATCCTTCTCGGATTGACGACCCTTCCCGACTGAGTAGTCCATCAATCTCTCAGCAGCACACATAGCAATAATAATAATAATAATAATAATAATAATAATAATAATAATAATAATAACAACAACAACAACAAACGAAAAAAGCATGATATGGGCTACGTAATTAATTAGTAACTAGCTTTTTGGCCTGTTCAATGCACAGGTTGTTAATTGGGTTAGTTATTTTCATATGTAGGTATGCTTTATTTCTATAACTTAAAAGGGGAAAAAAATGAGGGTAGAACTGTAAAAGAAGATGAAGGAATTTAGTTAGATTAATTGAACTTTATTTTATTATGGTGGAAATGAAACACTTCACTTTCTTAATTGAATTTTCAAGTTGTAGAATGTATAAAGACTTACATATAAATATTAAGGGAGGTGACATGTGGCATATGGTGTAATGAGTGACTTATGATGCCATGTGTCATTTGAAAAAGATGTGGTTTGTGTTTTTAAATACTAAGTATAGATAGATTGCGTTTTTACAAATTAATTTTTTATAGGCATCTATAAGGAATTGAAATTAATGGTTATATATTTTAATTTGTTGTTCCTTCTTTGATTAAGGGCCTTTTCATATTTACTGAACTGAACTGACCTGAACTGAACTAAATTGAACTGATTGGAGCTGAACTGAACTAAATAATTTATGAGAGAGGGAAATTAGGAACTGAATTGAATTGCACTGGTTGGAGCTGAACTGAACTAAACTGATTGGAAATGAACTGAAATTAAGTAAATGTGAACAAACCCTAAATAAGTTTAATGTATTACATTGTTTCTTCTTTAGGTGGTCAAATTTAATTTATTGTATAAATTTGGTTTTTGCTTAGTGGTTATTGGTTAAGACTGAGAAAGTGTATGTGTAATTTGCTTAGTGGTCCTCCATTTTTTTTCCAAAGATTAGTTTGTCAATAGTATGGTTTTGATTTAGGTTTGAAGCCTTCGATCTTATTATGACAAGATTACCTTGTACTAAACTTTTACCCTAATACTTCGTATATCACTAATTTTATAATTAACAATGTTAAAATTCTACCTTTGTTTTAGCACAATTTGTTTATATTTTGACTATTGAAATATTTAGTTGTATATAAAAAATTTGTACTACCTTTCGTTAAGTATTAATTGCAACTTTGAAATATTTTATATCTCACAAATAACACCCTAAAGTTACAACTAACATTTGACAACAGATCGAGATAGTACGTACTATATTTTGTAATTTGTAAGTTTAAATCAAATCCATATAAATATTTATACTTTATAAATCATTATACTTTCAGCTCGTTTTGTGTGCGGCCAGCCACACCGTGTGATTACTTACAAAAGAACAAAGTAACCCACTTACACAAACGAAGTAATCGCTACCACACGATGTGGCCAACCACATATAAGACTTTGTGTTATATTTTTTGTATCATAATTCAAAAGATAGCCTTCGTATGAGACTTGAGTGACCATAAATCTTAGGTTAGATTATGTGATTACGCCTTGTTATTTTTTAATTTATTTATACCAAAGAAAAGAAGACAAGTATATACAGTATAAAGTTACAATCAGGTCCACAATGTATACTGATCTGAAGAAAAAATTGCGAATCCAGAATGGATAAGCAATCATGCGGCGTGGTCAATCACCACAACACGCACCAATGTTCTTTAACATGATCAGCGCCAAACTGAAAATGACTTTAATTGATTACGCACTAATAGCACTGTAAAAACGGTTTGACAGTTCAGATTCGGTTCGGTTTGGAATCGGTTCGGTATTAAATCGGGTCGGTTTGAAATCGGTTTAAGTGTCTCGCGGGTCGGTTTCAGTTCGGTTTAAATACTTATCGGTTCGATTCGGTTTCGGTTTGTTCTTGAGCGGTTTTAATTTGGTTCGGGTTGTAAACAGTTCGGGAAGTAAACGGTTCGGTACAGCCGGGTTGCAGTTTGTTAACGGTTCGGTGTAAATGGTTTTTATACCGGTTCAAACAGTTTTGGGTTGGAAACGGTTTCGAGTTAGAAACGGTTCGGCTCTTTTTCGGTTCAGTTTTATTTTGGTTCGGTTTGTTAACGGGTTTGCTTTTTATACGATTTAACGTTATTCGGATCAGTTCCATTTCACGTTTACTAAATTATGGTTCGGAACAGTTTTTTATTTCAAAAAAGTCGGTTTTTAATCGGGTCGTTTGGATTCGGGCAGTTAAACGATTTTGGTTTGAAGTTTCATAGTACTTGCTAACCTTTTGCTGGTTAACAAGTTTTATATCAAGCCGAAACTTCATCACTTCATATTTAGGCATTAGGCATTATATTATATACAAATTCTCATCGATTTCAAAAATACATATCATGTTATTTGATGTTTAGTCATATTGATCTTACTAGTTTATTACGAATTAACGTAGATTATAAAAGTTTAGTGTATTAATGAATTATTATTGTTTTACTATCACATTATTAGCTGCTTCTTATTCAATCAACTAATTGATGTGTCATAATCATGATTTGATGAGTTATTGTGACGTCGAAATTACAGTTTGATTTATAGACGATTCGGTTTGTAAGTGGTTCGGTTTATAAACGGTTCGATGCAAACGGGTTGCAGTTTGTTAACGGTTTGGTGTAAACGATTTTTACCTCGATTCAAACGGTTTCGGATTGAAAACTGTTTCGGGTAAGAAACGGTTCGGTTCTTTTTCGGTTCGGTTTAGAATTGGTTCGGTTTGTTAACTGGTCCGGTTCTTATACGGTTTGACATTATTCGGATCGGTTCGGTTTCGGGTTTACTTAAATACAGTTCGGGTCGGTTTTCGGTTTTACAAAATCGGTTTTTAATCGGTTCGGTTCTCATTTGGGTCGGTCGGTTTCGGGCAGTTAAACGGTTTCGGTTTGAAATTTGACAACACTACTCACTAACCTTTTTATTATTTTTTTTTCTTTTTGAGGCAAGATTACTCACTAACTCGAAATAATATATACTTAGTATGTATATATATGGGATGCTCTCGTGCGAATTTTTCTCATGCGAGAACACTTTTTATGTTCTAAATTTTTACTCGTATGTTCTAAATTTTAAATATGATATTCTAAACTTATCCTTACGTGATCTAAATCAAATCAAATGTTCTAATTTAGTATTCACATGTTCTAAATCATAAATTAGTTAAGTTTGATATCATAAATTTTAAATAACTTGTTCCAAAATTTTAACTTATATGTTCTAAATTTTAAAACGTGTGTTCTAAGATTTTTAATTATATGTTCCATATTTTAAAGCGTATGTTCTATTTTTTTACTCGTATGTTCTAAATTTTTTACTCACACTTTCTATATTCTATATCAGTTTGTTCTAAATTTTTATTCACATGTTCATAATCTTAAATCCGATGTTCTAAATTTTACTCATATGTTTAAAATTTCATAAAGCAGATTTATAAATTTTTAATCACTTATTCTAATTCTTAAGTCAGATGTTCAAAACATATTACTCACACAGATGTTCTAAATGATAGTGAGGGGTAGCTCAAGTGGTTACAGCCTCCTTCCCGATTCCAGGAGATCCTAAACACAAATGTTCTAAATTATTACTCATATGTTCAAAATTTTAATTTGAGTCACATAAGAATGAATTCTCACCGGTCATATATATATATATATATATATATATATATATATATATATATATGTTAAAGTATTCACGATAGGTTGTGGTCTTGTGAAGTTGTGAATGTTAATGCTTATTTTATACTATTGTTTTTTTATTTTATTAATTATACTTATATTTTAGTATGTAGGAATTATTTTTTTACAAAAATATAAACACCGTAAAAGCATTTTTTTTAAGAGTATAAAATCATGTAAGTCAATTAAAAGAGCGTGTGAATACTATTAATTTTGTAACGCGGTAATTATGAAAATATAAAAAATAAAAAATGAAAATAAAAAAATAAATAATAAAAAATTGCTTTATTATTCCTAATCAAGCCTACAGTCATTTTTAGGATAAAGATATTATTTGATATTCAATCATGTATTCCGACGCATGCATCATTGTCCATGAAATCAACTCTTGCTTGTTGGTCAATTAGATTACCAAAAAAAAAAAAAAGAAAAAAAAAAGGGGCTAGTGAGGCGAGGCCAACCCGCAGGTTGACAAATGTTTTTGTTTTATTTTGTCACATTATTATTTTGGAGCACATTTTCGGTGTGCAAGAGTTAAAGACATGTTCTCTTTAACTTAAAAAAGTAATATTTAGTAAAATTAATTTTTAATTCAATAAAATTAGTTTCACTTTATTAGCAAAACTAATTTTAATACAGTAAAAAATAATTTTAGCTCAGTAAAAATCAGTAAATTTAAAGAAAAAATATAATAGAAAATTAATAAAAATAATTTAGGTTCAATAAAATTAATTTCAGTTCAGTAAAGTAAGGCCCTGTTCACTTCACCTTATTTTTGCCGAATTGAAATTACTTTTATTGAACTAGAATTATTTTTGCTGAAATTAAATTATTTTTATTGAACTGAAATTAATTTTGCTAAACTGAAATTAATTTTACTGATTCTTTGTTATATTTCTTCTTTTAAAGTTACATATTTTTACTGAACTGATTTTTTTTTACTGAAATGAACTTATTTTTACTGAAGTGAAATTATTTTTACTGAACTAAAATTATTTTTACTAAAATGAAATGATTTTTACTGAATAGTAATTTTTTAAAAGGTAAAGTAAACAAGGCCTTACTCGGTCGGTTAAGGGTTATTATTTAGGGATTACTCAATTAGGCGTTACTCAGTCGATCAGGGGTTACTTGGTCTTCAGTTAGTGGGTACTCGATTATTCAGGGGTTGGGTTACCCATAAATAAATAACCCCGGCTACACAATGTGGTCAGCCACTTGTGATTATTTTGTTGAACAGTAAAATTAATCTATCAATATAAAGTTATACTACCACATTTAAATAAATAACATATTTTATATGAAAGATTCCCTTTATAAAACCTACAATTGTGGAATGGATCTTGCAAGGTTGATTATATCGCTAAAAAATAAAACCTTTGTTGGAAAGACAATCAAACGATATTTTATTTTGTAATAGTGATGTTCTAATTTTTTTTTTTCATCAAATAATACCCTAAACATGATATTAGCATTATGTGCATTCCTTTTAATTGTTATATAATGAATAAATTGTTAATAACTTCAAAGAACAATAACAAATAACTTTGAAATTAAATTAAATTGAAACAATAACAAAAATAAAATTTGACCTTGTCCAAACCCTCAAACAATGCTACCTTCTCACGCCCTGGTTAAAATATAGAACTTTGAGTGTTGTATAGATTCCTTAGAGTGATTAGCGAAAGTATAGTAACTTCTTGATAACCATGCTTAGTTTGTAAGTATTAGGTAGAAAATGAGAGGAGAAAATTGTGTTGATGCCCCGGAACTCAAAGAATGAGCGTTGTATTTATAGGCAAAAATGAGAGAATATGTTCGAAATGGAAAAAATAAAGCTGTATAAAAAATATAGTGTACCGTGCTACGATACTAGGTACCATGTCGTGGTACAGTGTGCCACATAATGTACTATGACACGGTACACTGCACATACCACTGCGCAAAATGACTTTTTTTAGTTTTAGCTGAAAATTATTTTGAATAAAAATAATCTGATGCGCAGTATTTGTACCGTGACACAGTGCTTTATACATGTTACGGTACAGCGTACCGTGTCGTGACACTTGTACCGTGAAAGATAGTCTACTTTCCAATTTTATTAGAATTAGGTCAAAATCTTTTATAGATTTTAATATATGTCTATTTGAGTGCAGGGGTGTCGGTTTTGGGTCAAGTTTTAGTATTTTGCTCACATCTTCTTCGTTTTAAAACATAATTGGGCTTATGATATATCGTTGAAAAGCTTATTTCAAGAACTATTCAAGCAAATCAGATTTGAATCAAAGTTATGGGGCTAGAGTTCAGTTTTGCTCGGTCTTGGATTGTGGTCACAAAAAGACAAAAATGGGTTATGGTTTGTCGATTTGGGCTTGGAAAAGGGTATGAATGGATGTTTGGGTTAGAATTGGGTTGGTTTAGGAAAATGTGTTGGGTTAAGGCTATGATTTTAGTCACTCCGCAAATTCAATGCGCAAATCGACCAATAACGGCGATAAAGGATTGTTCATTATCGCCTTTGGATTCGAGGAGATATTTATAGGTGTCTACACCATCGTAGTTGTTGCATTATATTATAAATTTATAATTTAATTTTTAGTGCTTTCACATTTGTATTTTAATCTCAATATAGTTTTCTTATACATTACTAACTAAAATTAATTTTATTTAACTGAATTTATTTTTGCTTAATTTATACTACCTCCGTTTTATATTAGGGCCTGTTCATATTTACTTATTTTCAGTTCAGTTCAGTTCAGCTCCAATCAGTTCAGTTCAGTTCAGTTCAGCTCCAATCAATTCAGTTCAGTTCAATTCAGTTCAGCTCTTAATTTCCCTCTCTCATAAAATATTCATTTCAGCTTAGTTCAGTTCATTTCAGTTCAGTTCAGCTCCAATCAGTTCAGTTCAGTTCAGCTCCAATCAGTTCAGTTCAGTTCAGCTCCAATCAGTTCAGTTCAGCTCAGTTCAGTAAATATGAACAGGCCCTTAGTTGACACGTTTTGACTTTAGCACTATTTACACACCTTTCTTTGACCATGTTATGTGATTTATAAGTAAGGAAAAATATAATCAAGTGGGATCTTGTTAGATTCGTCATAATGTATATTTTCATAATTTCAAATTTTTTATAATTTTTGTTTATCGGTAACTAAAGATATAAATGATTTATTTTGTGCATTGGCAAACGTGACTAAAGAAACGTGTCAACTAAAAAGAAACGGAGGAAGTATTATTTTTGACAAACTTAAATTTTTTACTAATTTTTTTTATTGATTCATTATTGTTGAACTTATTTTTGCTAAACAAAACTTTTTATTGAATTGAAATTATTTTTATCGAACTTAGTAGATTATTACTGAATATTTCGATAAGGCAAAGAGAAAAATGCCAATGCATGTTTTTTCATATTATTTATTAATTTAAATTAATTTTACGAAAATCAAATTATTATACAGTTAAAAGTATAATTTTTACATACAATTTTTTCTTGTATGTATCAATATAATGTAAACTTATAGACATCATGGTTAAAGTTTCTCTATTTTAATAAATAGCTAAAGTGGTTAGACCTTCTCTTCCAATTTAAGGAGATTTTAGGACAGTTCTTATCACTTGTCTTTATGACTCTTTAAAAACACTTAAAAAAAAAGGAAAAAAAAAAAAAAAAAAGAAGAAGAAGAAGAAGATATTCTAAATACGACAAATAAAAAGGAACTAAGTTAACATTCAAATATAAATAGTAGCGTAGTTGACAATCAAACCATGAACCATTAGTATTAGTACAAAATAATAATATCATCATTTTTTCTATATCGTAAAGTATTATACATGATTATTAATTTCAAACGAAAGAATACAATAAATTTAGCGAAGGTGAAGGAAATAGCTTCGATGTTATGACTATTTGTGAGATATGCAGATAGTGACTTGTGAAATTGTCATACCTCCCATCATTTTCTCAACCCATTATAAAAGCACCTCTCTTTTCTCCTTTTTATAGGCATAAAGAACTCAACTCTTTCTTTTGATTAGATGCTAGTACAAGATTTATAAAGATGAATGATTTATTTTCATAAGCTAAGAAAGCTTAAAAGAAAATTTTGGATTTCAAATGATTATCTTTGTTGACTACTAAAAAGTAAATAAATGAGAGCAATGTAAATCATCATTCAACATAACTCATCTAAATATATGTAGAAAATAATAAAGTCTAAATCATTAAGTACAAAAATCATGTTTAATAAAAATAAAAATAAAAAATAACAAAAAAAATCCCTCAAAAGATCGAGGTACACTGTAGATAACAACAATAATAGCATAAGTACAAATTAAGATTAGAAATACTTTCAATTTAAAAAATTTGTTTTTGCTTTTCGAATAGGAAAAAGACAGATAAATAATATTTTGGTGCTTGGTAAATGATAAACTATGGTAGTAATGAAATTTGTTTTGTACATTGTTTCTAGATTTATAATACTCCTGGAGACATTAGGGTAAGGGTACCAGGATGTCCTAGTAATTAAATCCAATTATTGTCCAAACGTCCTTTGGTTCCGCTTAGTCAAGAAATGTATGAGATTAAGGGTTTGTTCTAATAGACTGAAATCGGCTGAATTGAACTGAACTGAAATGAATATTTTATAAGAGAAGGAAATTAGGAGTTGAGCTGAAATGAACTGAATTGAGCTAAACTGAAAATAAACGTATAAGAACAGACCCTAAATCAACTAAAAATATGTTAAGATGAAGGTGTAATTTGATTTTTTAATTGATTTTTAATTGATTTTTTAGTTTCACACTTTTCACAAAGTTAATTTTGATCATCGTTTGTGCTCATTTTATACATAAGAAATAATTGTCAAT
The DNA here is from genome assembly GCF_001683475.1 of Chenopodium quinoa. Lineage (NCBI taxonomy): Eukaryota > Viridiplantae > Streptophyta > Magnoliopsida > Caryophyllales > Amaranthaceae > Chenopodium > Chenopodium quinoa. The sequence goes on from NW_018743937.1 coordinate 1,683,203, forward strand.
ATATGTCATCTTCTTTAATACTATTTGCTTAGGATAATTATATATGTAAGTATGTATTTTAAAAATATACGGAGTATATCAAGTTTTATTAATCTTTAAAAAACTACCGTTAGTTTTATTACTCAAATCAATCACTTTTTTTTTTTTGAAATAAAATTAATTTATAAATAAGTCATACAACATCTACAAAGAGATTAAGATCTAACAAATACATAATAATTGAATCAAATAAAAACATTCTGTAAGCAAAGCTACGATCGTTGTTGCAAATCGTCATTTGTTCATACCCTCTTTCATATCGCTGCGATTTACAACCTTTTTCGGCGAGGGGGTCTATCGATCTGTTGTAGCCGCGCAGAAAATTTCCGTCTGGTTCGTTCGATTGTTGTCGAAATATTAATCTCTTTTTCAATCCCGCACAAAATTTTACCCATGAAACAACTCTATAGCAATCCATGAAATTAAAAGCAAATCCTCCCTCAAAAGAGAGAAGAAAAACCCAGTGTTTCGAAGGAGCCAAATCCTCCTAAAGAGGAAGAAAAACCCGGTCTTTCGAAGGAGCCAAATCCTCCTAAAGAGGAAGAAAAACCCGGTCTTTCGAAGGAGCCAAATCCTTCTAAAGAGGAAGAAAAACCCTGTCTTTCGAGGGAGAAATATTCCTCCTAGAAGAGGAAGAATTATTATAAACCTAAAGAAAGAGAAAAGGCACAAAAGAAACCACGATTAGGGCTTTCCACCGGTAAATCCGATGGAAGCCCCTTCAAAATTCAACAATAGAGGCTAGGGTTTTAGAGAGAGAAGAGAGGAAAATTATTATCCTACTCATTATGATTACTCAAATCAATCACTTAATTCGTATTGGAGACTGTCCCAATTTTTCAATATGAGAAACAAGTCATGTATCTCAAAATGGTATATCTGTAAATAAAATGAACTTTGTAATAATTTATTATTGATTGTTGTACTTATTTTCCATTTTTTTTCATCATCTTCTCATCCAACCTACCTCCATCTTCTTCCTCAATCCCAAACCATGACCCACAAACCTCCACCAGTCCACCTCCATCTTCTTCCCCAATCCTCAATCCCAACCCACGACCCACAAACCTCCATCTCCATCTTCGTCCTCAAGCTTTCCTCTCGTAAACCACTGAACCACCACTTTCACCATCGTAATTTCGGCGCCTTCGTTGTCGAATTAAACGAAAACCCTATGAAATAATGGAGAAATCTATGGCGTGGTTAACCCAAAAGGGTATGAATGTTATCCTCCTCCATTGAAATCGATTGTCGTGTTCAATTTCACCATTGAAATACATGCTTCTCCATTAATGTTCTTCTGCTTTGCTAAATACATTATTTTGAGTTTGCCCCACTGGTTCACCGAATCTTAGCTTTGAATACATCCGGATCCGACTCTGGTTGCACACCTTGGCTTATGGTGGGTGCAGGGAATATTCCAAGCATCCCACACTTGAGCCCCACTGTGATCATACACTTAAGCATGGTAGCGTCCAAAGGGAAGGAAGCTAGAGTCAAAGAGTCGCCAACAAGTTTTAGGAACTTGTAAACCGTTCACAGGGTAAAGGTTACACCCCTTCACGATCCATGAGATCGCTAACTCCATAGTGGTCTGGAACCATGACTGGATATTCGGGGATGAAGGTACAAATCCAACCTAAAAGAGATTGAACCTGGCCTAAAAATAGGATTTTACTTTATTCATCTCGTATTCGATCATGTGCGCTTTCTGACTAACATACAATCAATAGGTTAACCCTAAACTTGTTTATCTATGCTGGTTGATTATTAATGCATAAACAAAATCTATTATTGGTGATCACTTGAATTATAATCATATTAGCCTAAACAATATTATTAATTATCTTATTAAGCGTGATTATAAGTACAAATTCCTTTAAACATGCATAAAAAACGTGATCAAGCAATAACAATAATAATATCAAGCAACAATAATAATCACAATCATTATCATAATATTCAACCTTAATAGAGCATAATAACATTAGCAAGACCCTAGACATGATACTAACATGATTAATAACAAATCCTAGCATGTCACTAAACAATAAAAATTAAAGCTTCATCCCTAACATGATATAAGGAAAAAAATAGGAAGCATCCCATAGAAACATATATAATATTAGAAATCTTAGTTATTACCCTAAACATGATACTAGGAAGCAATAAAGACATCCTAACATGATACTAGGAATTTAAATAATCAAAGCATGATTTCTATATCAAAAGAATAACAATTAAATTACTTACTTGGATGCCTTGTATCACTTTTTAATAACAAAATACACGCGTGTAGACACCCAAATGTGCCTCCCCAAAACCAAACTCAGTGATGAATATCTTTCATGTCATTTGATTATCAAACAAAGCGAAAGTGTGAAAAAGTCTAGTGATGAGGATGTTTTTATTAAAATATCTCTTCTTTCTGTTTTTGAAAATATTTCTTTTCTTACCCTATTTATGAAAAACATGCATTCCAGTTTAGTTTGGTCCATGAAATGGGTCCAATAATGGTGTAGTTGGATGGGGCTTAAAAACATCTTTCCAACGATATATTATAAGCCCAATTCCGATGAATAATGAGGAAGTTATGGTCAAAATACTAAACTGGGCTCGAACCGGATCTTACCTACGGCCCAATGATCATGTGGAGGGTCCAAAGGTCTAATCCTATTCCTAAACTAATTAGGATTAATTAGAAGCTTCTATAAGTTTCTAAAAGATCTTAATTATCCTTTTTGAAAAGATAAGATTAAAGAATTTGAGTTAAATAAAAACTTTCCTTTTTTAAAACTTTCCTTTTCTTAAATCCTAATTCTATTCGAATTAAAAATGTTCAAAGACAGTCAGATTTTATTTTCATTCCTCATAATCTTTATCCAAATTTTATATGGTTGGTTAGATCTTGAAATTATCTTTCCAATGATATATTATAATATTAATTCCGAGCTATAACGAAAAAAATATGAATGAGATACAAAACTGACACCGTCCCACTATTTCGGCTATATCTTTTTATCTACAAAAGATTTTAATCTGATTTTATTTGTGTTGGAAATTAGACTTCAAGAGCTTTCCAACCACATATTATATGCCTTATTTAAACTTCTGGATCAAAAGATATGATAAAAAAAATCCGCAAAAACTGTTGTCCATCGAGTTTTATTTTGATTCGAATTCGGATTCTTTTCTTATTCTTCAACTCTCTTTTTTCTCTATAAATAGAGGTCATATCTCCCCTTTTTCAATCATCAATTCTCAACAATAATCAATTTTCATCAAATATCATCAATTCTTTTTCTCTCTAGCTTTCGAGAATTTTTCTCTCTCTCTAGATTTCTCTACAAAATTCCGCATTCATAAGACCAAGAAACACCTAGCCAAGTTCGAAGTTGTCTTCGCCCTAGATGTGAAATGTTTTAATTTCTGAGCTTTTGGTCTCAAATCTAGTCTAAACTTTCTTTAAATCTCTATTTCAATTATTATTTAATTTAATTGTTTTATATTTTCCTTGAAGTTACTAACTTGTGTATTTTGTTATTAGAAAGAGATACGAGGCATCCAAGTAAGTGCTTTAATTGATTTATTGATATTATGATATAGAAATCATGTCTAGGTTGTTATTATGATTCCTAGTGTCATGTTAGGGCGTTTTGATCTTCCTAGTATCATGTTTAGGGTAACAACTATAATTTTAATATCAAATATGACAATTGTGATGATTGCGTTGCTTCCTATTTTCTTCCTAATAACATGTTAGTATCATGTTAGGGTTAAAGCTTTGATATTTGATGTTTAGTGACATGATATGGTTTGTTATTAATCTTGTTAGTATCATGCCTAGGATCTTGCTATTATGCTTTAACATGATTATTATTATTATTATTATTATTATTATTATTATGATCATGATTATGATCATTATTATGTTGCTTGATATTTATTATTATTGTTTGATCACACCTTTTATGCATGTTTAAAGGGAATTGGTACTTGTAATCACGCTTAATAAGATAATTAACAATCTTGTTTAGGGTTAATATGATTATAATTCAAGTGATCGCCAATAATAGATTTATTTGTGCATTAATATTCAACCAACATAGATTAAACAGGTTTAGGGTAATCCTATTGATAGCATGTTAGTCAGAAAGCGCACATGAATACGATCGGAATAAAGTAAAGGCCTATTATTAGGGTAGGTTCAATCTCTTTTAGGTTGGATTTGTACCTTCATTCCCGAACTACCAGTCATGGTTCCAGACCTATTGGAGTTGACGATCTCCTGGATCGTTACGGGGTGTAACCTTCACCCTGTGAACGGTTTACAAGTTCCTAAAACTTGTTGGCGACTCTTTTGCTCTATCTTCTTTCCCTTTGGACGCCACCGTACTTTAGTGTATGATCACAGTGGGGTTCAATCTAGGGGTAATGCTTGAAATTTTCTCTACAACGCGTTAGTAACTTCAAGGAAAATAATAACTCAAACAATTAGTTTAAATAATTGAAATAGGAATTTGAGACCAAACCCTCATAAATTATCAACCTTTCTCGTCTAGGGCGAAGGTAACTTCGAACTTGACTAGGTGTATCTAGAACTAATGTATGTGGAATTTTGTATGAGGGAAGGTTTAGAAAAAGAATAGAGAGAGAATAAACTTCTAGCTTTTAGAGAGAGAAAGAATTAGAGATTGTTGATTGTGAATGGATAAAAACGGGGAGATACGACCCCTATTTATAGAAAAAATAGCCCAAAAACGATAGAAAAGAATAAGAATTCGAATCGGAATAAAATTGGCTCTTGTCGCAGAGCTGTCGCGCGCAACAGACTCTGTCGCAATGTGACAGACCCTGTCGCACGCCCGTCGCCGTGCGACAAACCTATCGTTTGGCGCTGAGACAATTTTTATGAATTTTGTTTTTATCATATCTTTTGATCTAGAAGTCCAAATAAGTCATATAATGTGTCTTTGGAAATCTCTTGAAGTATACTTTTTAACCCAATTAGAATCATATTAAAATATTTTGTAGATTAAAAGATATGGCCGAAATAGTAGAAGGGTCTCAGTTTTGAATAGAGTTTCGTATTTCTTTCATATATTTTTCGTTATAGCTCGGAATTAATATGATAATATATCATTGGAAAGATAATTTCAAGATATATCCAACCATATTAGATTTGGATAATGATTATGAAGCACAAAAATAATATCTGAACATCTTCCATTTCGCACAGAACAAGGACTCTCAGAAAGAGAAGTTTTATTCAATTTTGAATTCTTTGATCTTATCTTTTCAAAAAAGATAATTAAGATCTTTTAGAAACTTATAGAAGTTTCTAATAAATCCTAATTAGTTTAGGAATGAGATTAAATCTTTGGACCCTCCACATGATCATTGGCCCGTAGGTAAAATCTGGTTTGGGCTCAGTTTACTATTTTGGCTATAACTTCCTCATTATTAATCGGAATTAGGCTTATAATATATCGTTGGAAAGGTCTTTTCAAACCCCATCCAACTACACTATTATTGGACTCATATCATGGACCAAACTAAACTTAAATGGACGCTTTTCATAAATAGGATACGAAAAGAAATATTTTCGAAAACAGAAAGAAGTATTTTTATTAAAACAACCGCATCACAAGACTTTTTACTCTTTCACCTTGTTCGATAATCAAATGACGTGAAATATATTCACCACTGGGTTTGGTTTTTGGGGAGACACAATCAGGTGTCTACAGTGGGTAAGTCTCCCAGTAAGAGTTTTTTGCATTCGATGAGACTCGGACTTGAGACCTTCCTTAAGCGACATCAAGTTGCTTACCACTTGAGCCAACTCTTGTTGGTTTGCTTTTCTAATCCAGTCTCTCCATTTATTAGATAATTTTATAATTTTAACAATTTATTGGCTAAAATGACAAATTTACCCCTTTATTTGAGATACATGATGTGTTTCTCATGTTGAGAAACTTGAATTTTCTCTAATTGTGGTTAAAGTGCCAAAAACAATACTTGCATTTGATTGTCAGCCTTATTTCAGAAAAGATATTACTTGTACTTATTATTTGTTAAATAAGATATATTAGATAAACTATTCTTCTTTGTCTATTTTTTTTATAAAAAAAATATGTATTATCGTCAAATATCGGTAATTAAAAATTATCTATTTGAAGATTTCACATTAAGACGAATCTAATAACCTAATGATAATAATGTTATTTCAAGAAGAAATATGGATAAGAAAAAACTTGTATAGACCTAGTTGACAATAATATTATTGTGGATCCGAGGTCCATACGCGCGCAAATGACTTATATTGAGCATAATGATCTCAATGTTAATTATAGTAACCTTAATTTTAACATAAAAATCTTTATTAAAAATTGTGTGGCTTTTATATTACTGTGAAGTTGCGAACCTGAAGTACGACGTTATGTTCAACATATTTTCCGTGATTTTAACATAGTTGCGAACTTGAAGTACGGCATTATCATTCATATTGACCAGTATTTTAAAATTTTCAATAAAAAAAAAACCTCTTATGACCTTTACAAAAATAAAATGATAATTAATAAAATGGTCTATTGTCTCTAATATTAGTGGTCCACAATAAATTAATGTGAACCATGTCTATTTAAGAGTTTATGATCTAGTATTACCTCTATCTCAAGTTGATTTACACAATTTGATTGATCAAATATTTACTAGCACATAACTTTTATAGATAATAGTTTTAGTTAACAATTGGCAAATTTACTAAGAAGTCATATTTTTACTCTATATAATTTAAGAAATAATTCAACAAATTTTCATAATTAAATGACATCATAATCTAATATCATATCATCATATTACTTCACTAATATACAAAGTCGGTCTCACGACAACAACACTTGGCATTCTAGTTTTTTGCCAAGTGTCGCGCTACGTAGGCAAAAAAATAGGTATTATTGTGACATATATGATATTAAATTGACGATTTTCGAATAGATTTTATAAGAGCAAATTGTTGTATAGAGTTTTATTATCGATATATTTCTAATATTCTAAATATACAAAATTAATCATAACTTTTAATAAACATTTTATAACTCGGTTCTATTTTCATCATAAAATTCGGTTCAAAAAGTTCTTTAAATAAGATCCATTTATCTTATACTAGTTTTGTGGCCCGTGCGATGCCCGGGTTGTTTATTAAATTTTGAGATAAATAGTAGGCATGTAAATGAATAATAATAATATTGGTGAAAATGTTTGATTAAATACATAAAAAATAGCAAAGTAAACATGAACTATGAGAAAATTCTAAAAAATTAGCAAAAAAAATAAATAAAGTAAAAAAATTGTACTAATACGTTTTGGGCTAGGGTTGAACATTTTTCTTGACCAGTAGCCTGTGACCACCCGATTAACTGGTCTACATACAGTAATAAAATCATACGAAGTATTATATTGTGAAGTATATTATTTTAATCAATTAGAATATATTTTAAATGAATGTTGTACGTTTTGAATTACTTCCTTCGCTCCAAATAATATTATAATATAAAAAAATAAATACATAAAATAATTATTGAGAGTTATAATCTAATATTTTTTTGAATAAAATTATAATTCAAGTACATATATTGGTTTTTATCGAAAATATAGCTCTCAACTAACAATTTTATTCTAAAATTCTATCCAAATTTGATTTAAAATAAAATTCTAAACTAATTTTTTTATCCTACAAAGTCTATCTAAATATATCCAATGTGGCGTGACACTTGGCGAAACATCAATGTCTCGTGACCTGGCTAAAAGTTTAACTTTATATATTAGTTATATGATTTAATTTATTTATAAAATAATAGAAATATGCTAATAATAAGCTTTAATTAGTGAAATAATTTTAGATAATGTAAAAAAAATAAATTAAGTTCAGTAAAAATAATTTAAGTGCAATAACAATAATTTTAAGTCGATAATAACATAGTTATCTATTTACAAACAAGACTACAAAAAGTACACATATTCTATAAATAAGCAATAGGATATCATATGTCTAAATAAATATCCTACATTATCAAAAGGATTACATGACTGTATTAATGAACATTCAAGCCACGAAGAGAGAGCTATGTAGGATTATAAATTAGGAAAAATACACTTTGATAATCCCAAATTCTCAACTATTGTCGATTTACTTGTAATAATCCCAACTAAAGTTTATTTTTTTAATAATCCTAAATATAGGGTGCCTCCAGTAGACCCAAAAACCGACTACCTGCTAAAAAGGTAAACTATATTATTTTTGTTTTTATACACCACATGTCAGCACATGATTGGCCTAATATTAAAAAAAAAAACTTTCAAATTTTTTTTTTAAAAAAAGAAATTTATCCTAGCCTCCCCACCGTGAAACCCCACCCACCCACAACCTACCGCTTAATTGGCCAACCACCTCACTAGCCCTTCAAAAATGGCCAGACCAAATTTGGATTGCAACCACAACCATAACTGCAACCAATTGGTGCGAATCTGGTGAGAAATTGGTTCGAATCTGGGTTTCAACTCAAGTAGCAGCAGCGGTTGCGATTGCCACTGGTGGCTGCCGCTGCTTAAGTTGCGCCATTGCGTTGGCGGCTGCTACTTTGGTTGCTCCTTTGCGGTGGTTTCCGCTGCGGTAGCGCCATTGCGATGGCTGCTGCAGCTTTTGCCGCACCTACTAGCCCAAACACCCACCAAACCGCAACAACAGTTCAGCCCATCAACCGTAACAAGCGCACATAATGATGCAACAACATCTGAGATGAGCGATTCGGCGGTGGGTGGGTGATTTCAGGGGTCGGGGATGGGTGATAGAGGGTCAATTGGCCGTTTTCGATGGTTAAGAGAGTTGCCGGTCGGCATGGTTAGGGGGTGGGTTAGGGTTCGTTCGACGAGGTTTGGGGTTGGGGAGAGAAGATTACGTGTAGTGGGGTTACGATGGTCATCCTGGGGAAGTAGCCGGCACCGGCGACGGGAGGGGGCGGGATATAGCCGGCTGGCACCGAGGGCAGAGAGGTTAGGCTGTAGGGAGTGGTGGTAGTGGGGTGGCTGGTGTGGTGTTTGTTTGTTCTTTTTTAAAGGTTTTTTCAAATTTTTTTTTTTTCAAATTTTTTTAGAACAACACATGTTAACACGTAGCTTGGTAACCTATAATAAAAGGTTGTTGACCACTTATTAACGGGTTAGGTCTACTATAGGCAAATTCACCCAATAGTTAGGATTATTAAAAAATAAACCTTAGTTGGAATTATTAAAAGTAAATTGGCAATAGTTGAGATTATTAAAGTATATTTTTCCTATAAATTATAGTTATAGTCAATTAACTAAGAGATTTGTAATTTCTTTAAGAATTAAATAATTCAAATGCCACATAATATAAGCAAAATTGGCGAATGAGATTTTAAAGTTTAAATTGATCAAATATAAAATATATTGAAAGAAATATATGGATGAGGAGGTTCAAACACTTAATCTCTTACAAGAAAAATTATTATTTAGTCATCTAAGCTAATTATCAATTGTGTTCTTACCTTGCACACAAATTTATACTATACTCCAAAAGTACTGAAGATACATACTACATACAAACATTAAATGCCCTTCAATTAGCGGTTGCACGACTACAAAAGTAGTAACTTGAGGCACCACCCAAGCTATTCACTAGTTAGTACGTATTTAAAAAATGATAAAAGTTTAATGTGTAAATTGTTCTAAAGTGGAGTAGTTAGGCCCTATTCTTTTGATTTGTTGTGGTCTGCTTTGCTATGCTAAAATCAGCTCAACTCTGCTATGATGAATTGCTGACTCATGCTCTGCTATGCTTTGTCATGCTAACACTTGCTATGCTTTGCTCTATTGACACCTGCTTTGCGTTGCTCTGGTCAGAAGCTCAAAAGAATAGAGTCTAAATATTTTGCCTCTTTATCTCTATAGTTTTTACATAAAATGATGGAAAACTATGTTTCCTCTTTATCTCTATAGTTTATAGAAAAGGTAATAGAGCAACACACGTGTTACTTTTGTGGGTCATTGTATACAAGCTCGTCAATATATCGAGTTGTTTATAGATGTAAATTTTTTAATTTATTCTAATAAGTCAGGATGTATAGTCTTGAGAGAAGACAATCATATCATAACTCTTTTTTCTTTAACTTTTTTTTTTTTTTTTTGAAACAAGACTATCCTAACTTATTGTTTACATTTTCTTACAAAAATTAAATTAATAATAAAAGTGATAAATAAAATTAAACAAATTTATATGTTAGAAATAATGCCCTAACATACACAATCTCCATTATAACAAACCAAACAACTTTCAATCCAATAAGGGCCTCTTCTGATTTACTGAACAGAGCTGAGCTGAACTAAACCAAACAGATTGAAGATGAACTGAACTAATCTTAACTAAATTGTTTGTGAGAGAAGAAAATTAAGAATTAAATTGAACTGAACTTTTTTTTTTTTTTTTTTTGAGGAAAACTGAGCTGAAATTAAATTGAAGAGAACATACCCTAAATTTTAGCTAGTTTACCACTTTTACTTGTATGACTTTATCATTAATAGTGATGGAAAACTAACCATATTAATATCTTAGAAATAGCACAACAAAATTTTCACAAAAGTTCATAATAATGTTTGCGTTTGACTATAGACATTTGCACTCAGTAGAAAAAAAAGAGGCAATATAATCCGTAGCTAAGATTGATTGAAAGTGAAAAAGAAAAGGTAAAGAGAATATAATGATGATAACTAGTCAAGGTGGAATCAATCATGATGATACTAGTAATGAATTACAAACATATTTTTCTCAGGAGAATGTTCACACTTTGAACGGCAAACTAATGATTGAGTTTATTATGGTTAGGATTAAGATAATTGGCTTTTAAATTAGTAAAAGCAAAGCATGGATCAACTAATTATTAGTTTAAACTTACTTTCTCTAATCTTTAGATGCACTTTTCTATTTGTGAAAAATAATTGTTAAATTTATTGCTGTGATCTATATTGTCAAGTAGGATCTAGTTATATTTTTGTAAGTATAATTTTTCTAAAGTATGAAACTAGGATATTAGAAAAAAGAAATGATTATGATGTACTCCCTTTATTTTGGCCAATTGACCAGATTGGTAAATAAAAAAGACCCTTAGTGACAAATTGGTAAAAAAACTTACTCCGGCGACAATTTGGTAAAAAAAGCTAACTATATGCGACAATTTGGTAAAAAAAAAACTCCAGCAACATTTAGCTCAAAAAATCTTATTTTTGTGGACAAACTCTTTAAAAATCTTAATTTAATTTTTTTTTTGTGTTTTTAAATTTATTTTTTCCATTTAAGATTTTGAACTACTATGCCATCCCCTTTTTGTTTTGCTAAATCCCAATACCAATTTTTTTAACCCCTTTTTAAAAGAATTTCGTTAATAAGGGGTATGAAACTTAAGTGAAATTGATACTTCAACATATTTTTTTTCTTGAAATTGTTATTTCCATTAAAAGGGTTGATAAAAAAACATGAAAAACGAACTAAATTAAGCATTCGTGAGTACTTTGTCGGAAATTTTTGTATTTTTTGAGTTAATTGTCGCCTGAGATTATTTTATTTACCAAATTGTCGCTTAGGGTTATTTTTTTTTTAACAAATTGTCGTCAGAATTTTTTTTTTTACTAAATTGTCGCTAAGGGTCTTTTTTATTTACCAATCTGGTCAATTGGCCCCTTCGTTTTCGAAAGTTTGACTCACTTAGTATTTGCACGGTCTCCAATAAACATTTTTGACCATTAATAACTTCGATTATGAATAATTAAAATTTATAAAAAGTTGATATTTGAAAATTTTATTTATTTTGATTATATAAATCATAAAATATAATCAAAGTTATTTTATTTTGACCATATTAATAATAAGTGAGTCGAACTTTAGAAACAGAGGTAGAATTAAAGATTACGAATGATCAACAATTAATGAAATCAAAACCGATTAACAAAATAAAATAGAAAAAGGAAGTAAATTTACTTCATGTAAAGAGTAGTTTGCTTTTTAAATACTGTTATTTTTGACATTATTCACGAAATTGGCTTTAATACTCCGCACATATTGTTCGAAAATAATTGATACTGAATAGTTAAATTTTGTAGACTTGGCAACAATGGTTTTTTTTTTAATAGTACAATGAGATTGATGAGTAGAACATGAAAATTAAAGAGAGAAGTGGAGGCAGTAGTATGGCAGCATTTAAGAAAAGTAGTGGTATATTTGGGGTGAATATAGAGTAGGTAATAAAAATAAAAAGTACAAATCTAGAGGTGGATAAAAGAATGGACCCCTCTTGGGAAACATAAAAGCAATGTACAATGTTGGGATGGAAGGAAACAACTCTGAATCTTAATACTCATTAACAAATTTGTCTTGGACCTTTAAAACACATCGTTTCATGCGAGGTTTTCTTCATAATAGGAGTACTTTCTTTTTCTTTTGTCCTATTTGTCTTGGTGATGGGAGGTGATTAATTATAGTATACCCCTTTAAACTTTCATTAAGAGCTTTTTTAATGAAGAAGAAACATAAACGAAAAAGGAAGATCACTTTGTTGTTTGTTCTTGGTAAAGTTTACATTGTTTAATTATAAGAGAGGATATTATAGTGATAATTTTGTCTGGGATGTAATTTGTTGGTGATCATGAGTTTAGAAATTAATAGACTATATTACATTAGTACTCACCCCCGTTGCAAAAGTAAATGCAACAATCTATTCGGCTTAATACTTTTGTTAATGTATATTTCGTAATTATAATTTGTCTATTTACATCACTAAGTTAAATTTTATGGTGTGTTCAAATTCAATTGGAAAAATTAAAACCAATAATCCCACCTTTCGTACATATGTTCAATATAATCCCACCTTTGCGTATTCAAGAAATAATTCTACCTTGTACCCCTAGCTCCCCTAAATGGTCCTTTTTCATTTATTGACCTATTGATTGAACTAATCACCTATTTTAAAAGGTAATCTGACACTTGTCACCTTTTAATTGGGTTTTTTATACGAAGTATAATTTTTTTAAAAATTAAAGAATAAAAAAATTCTTCTTCTTCCTACCCCTGCCGAAGTAAATGCCTCACCGAAGCAGCCCTTTGTCGGCCTGCCGGAGTAGTGGACCCAGCTACCCGCCGGAGTAGCTTAGCGGACCCAGTTACCTGTCGGCTTGTTGGACGCCGACCCCCTTTTCTTCCCCTTCTTAGGGATCCCTTTCCTATACCCCTTTGTTTATTCCCTTTTCTTGCCTGACGCCGGCTTCACCGAATCCACTCTCTCACCACCATTTTTCACCTCCAATACCATTGCAAAGTCCAAACGAAACCAACCACCAAAACCAACAACGAACCTCACCAGCGGCGCCGCTCCACCGTTCATTCAGCCCAGGCCAACAACAATCCCGACAACCACCAATTTAAGCAAATAGCCCCTTCGAACCACCAGAAATACCAACCACAATCCATCGATGTACTTAGTGCGAATTGGTATATGCGGTTGGTATTTACGGTGGATCGAAGAGGATGGAGTGACGGAGGTGGTTGCGATGTTGTGTGAGGCTAGGTTGTGATTTGCGGTGGTTATGTAGGGTTAGGGTGGTTTTTGGGGCAGGGGGAGGAGGGTTTTACCGATATTGGTGGGGCAGGGGTGCCGACAGCTAAGATCAAGCTGTCGCTGGTGGGGACAGGCGGTGTCAATGGTGGGTTGGGGCTGGGTTAGGGTGTTTGTGAAGGAGTTATGTCTTCGATAAGTGCAATTACTAGATATATCAAGGATCACGATTATAGAGATAATTAGTTCATTCTATAGGGTCGTCAATGTTTGGTGCTAGATATGACAATTGATCTTTGGGCTAGCTTAATGGCCCAAAGCTTTATTATAGAATGGATCCTACAAGGTCACACATAAGAGTATTGGGTTAAACAAGTTAGAGACCCATTATTGGGCCTCATGAGTTCATGACATACCTGTAAACACCTAAAAATGTCTCCCCAAAACCAAACCCGATGATGAAAAACCTTTCACCGCCATTATTGGTCGGGTTGAGTATTTAATCTTTGGAGTGCTTAATCCATATTCAAATCCATATTTTCATTTCATAAACCAACCCAATTCCTAGCCCATTTCCCCAAACCATAACTTGTTTTCCTCTTTTCGTGCCTTTAACCCATAATAATTCATTTCGTGTCCTTTAAAATCATTCATTTCGTGTCCTTTTTATAAAACGTTTAATCCAGTTTATTTTGGTCCATAATATGGGTCCAATGATTGAATAGTTGGATGGATCTTGAAAATAGCTTTCCAACGATATATTATAAGCCCAAATTCGAGTTATATCGAATAAGTTATGGCCAAAATATTAAACTGAGCCCAAATCGAACCTAAGCCCACCTTACCTACGACCCAATGATCATGTGGAGGGTCCAAATGATTTAATCCAATTCCTAAACCAATTAGGATTAATTAGAAGCTTCTATAGGTTTCTAAAAGATCTTAATTATCCTTTTTAAAAAGATAAGATTAAAGAGTTTGAAATTGAATAAAACTCCTTTTTTTGAAAATCCTAATTTTATTCGAATTGAAAGACGTTCAAAGATAGACAGATATTATTTTCGTGATTCATAGTTTTTATCCAAATTTTATATGGTTGGATAGATCTTGAAATTATCTTTCCAATGATATATTATAATATCAATTCCGAGCTATAACGGAAAAGATATGAATAAAATGTCAAACTCTATCAAAATTGACACCGTCTCACTATTTCGGCCATATCTTTTATTGTACAAAATATTTTAATCTGATTTTAATTGGGTTAGAAAGTATACTTCAAGATCTTTCCAACGATATCTTATTCATCTTATTCCAATTTCTGGATCAAAAGATATGATAAAAACAAAAACCGCAAAAATTGCAGTCTATCGAGTTTTATTCCGATTTAATTCGGATCTTATCTTGTTTTCTTCACCCTTCTTTTTTCTCTATAAATAGAGGTCATATCTTCCCTTTTTCAAACATCAACAAGCTTGGTCATCAAATCCTTCTTTCTTTCTCTCTTTTACACCAAAAATCATTCTCTTCTCTCTCTCCCATATCCTAAGCCTTAAACCTATATTTCTAATTACACCATTCTTCCCTTAAGCACTCCAAAGAGTCTATACTAAACCCGAGGTTCCGCCCTTAAACCAAGGCGTGAAAGGTATAAATAACCGAGGGTTTGGACCAAATCAAATCTATATTTATTTAATTTAATTTTCATTTTCTTTATATTTTTATTGAAGTTACTAACAGTTTATTCACGATGTAGAAATTTATAGGAACGCGCGAAATGTGAGTAATTAATTAATTTAATTACTCTTATTTTATTTTAATATTTCTAGTATCATGATTAGGGTTATTTTATATTTAATTTGACTAACGCTATTATTGTTAAATTGCTTCCAATATTAATGTTTATTCTATTATTATTTTTATGATCACTATATTGCATGTTTAAAGGGAATATGTAATTGAAAATCATGCCTAATAAGATAATTTGGACAACCGGTTTAGGTCCCTTTTTAATCTTGTGTTGTAATTCAAGTGATCACAAATATTTTAGAATTATGTGTTGCATTAATATTAAACCAATTTAGCTTAATAATAGATTGGAGAAAATTGAATCTCTGTTTGTATGCCTTTGAGATCGCAGGAATCATTTTTCACTATAAGAATTGAGTAGAGGCCAATACGGGCGAATGTGACTCCATGACTCACTTCGTACCATCATCCCCGATCCTCCTTTCGTGGTTTCGAACCATATGGAGTTAGTAATCTCATGGATTATGAATGGGGTGTAACCTTCACAGGTCAATCGTTGTTGCCTATCATTGTCCTTTATCGTGGTTGCCTTTTTTTTATGATCCGTGAACGGTTTACAAGTTCCTTAAAAACTTGTTGGCGGCTCCCTACTTTCCTTGTCTCTAATCGTATATGTCAATTCCCACTTCCTAAGAGTGCCAAGCATATTCACAACATGCTTTAACGTAGGCGCACTTCGAGCGACGCCTACAATACCATATTGATAATTGGGCTTGGATAGTTAGAAGAGTCTAATGGGTTTTTGGACTTGACATGGTTTTATTTCTAGATATGATCTATAAATATAAACCATGCCTAGGGTTGAAAGACACAACAATTGACATACAGTGAATTGTCACACAAGCAACCAAGCTTCCAAAAAACCCTAACTCTCTCTCTCTCTCTATACTCGGTCCTCTCTCTCTCCTCCCTGTTCGTACGGCCCTCCCCCTTGGGTGGCGCGTGGGTGGTGTTGTGGTGTGTTCGTGGCTCAAATCTCCGTTGAAGGTCGATTGAAGTGTTCAGTCACAACTAACTAGCATTAGTGGAGGTTTAATCCGTGCTCGTGGACTAAGTAGAGGAATCACACGTGGGGTTCTTGTTCTCCTTATTGTTCTTGTTCGATCACTTGTGGAATCACACTTCAAAGGTATAATTCTTACTTCTTTATGTGTTATGCATGAGATCCTTGGTTTAGGTGCTTTATGAATATGATTCATATATTTCTGCAATTTAGCACCTATAATCTCCTACAGTGGTATCAGTTAGCCTCTTGCAATTACATATATTGAGTATTAATTCTTTGATAATCCACAATTTTAATTCAATTAGGAGGGAGAATAATTTAATTATGGGTTAATTATTATATTAAATGTTATTTAAAAATATAGAATCATTAAAAGTTGTTTAATTTGCTCCATATTAGCCCTAATTTGATTCGAAAATTGCCATATAAAATTCGAAAAATTCAAAAAATTCGAACCCCCCCACCCTATTTTTCGAAAATTTAGAAATCATGAACCCTAATTTATGAAATTTTGTGTTTTGATGATATAATTCGATATTATGTGCTTAAAGAATTTAATCTATTTGATTTCATGTTAAATTGTGAATTTTTCATGATCAAATTATTTAATTTAAAAGTTAAATTGAATTGGGGATTAAATCCATGGAGAACCCTAATTTTGAAATTGAATATGATTTAATTTTAAAATTAGAAGGACCACATTAATTTAATTTTAATAAAAATATTTTGTTTTAAATTAAAAACAAAAAAAGGTATTTTATGGTGCGGCAGCCGCGGTTGGGTGGCGCAGCCACGGCGACTGCCGCACCGGCGCTGGTCCAGGAGGGAGGGTGGGCTGGGCACGGGTCGGACAGGGGCAGCACAGCAGTGCACCACCTTGTTGGTGTGCTGCTGCTGCTGTCCTTGCGTCGCTGCAGGGCAGCGTACACCGCAAGGTGTACGACCACCGTGGCCGGCTTCGGCTGGCCACACCACGGTGGCTGACGAGGTTTTATTTTGGATAAAAAATCAGTTTTCAAAATTAAAAATTAAAAGATAAGTTTTGATTTTGAAAAAGATAATTAACAAAGTTAAAGTTGTTATTTTTGTTAAGATAGGATAATTATGGAGCAAAAGATTCTATTTGGATAATAATTGATTAAATAATATGATTATCCCATAATTATTTTAGGATATTAATTGATTTAAAATATGTGATTGGCAAGTAATTAGGATAGAATTTCCTAAAAGTTAGGATAATCATGGAAAATAAATATGATTTATCTTCCATAATTAAAATAAGGTTTGATTCTATCTCATACCTAAATTAAAATATATGATATTTTATAATTGGTTATGAATAATATATGATATTATCTAATTACAGTAATTAATTAAAATATGAGATATTTAGGAGTCATGTGTTCCTTAATTGTGAACATTCGAAGTTGTAGTTTAGGAAAGCATGATGAGTGATTTATTATATGGCATTTTATAATATATGATGTTATTTATTGCTATATAGACTAGTATGGCCCATAGATTCTAAATACGATCTGCGCATCGTGATGCATTGTTGTAATCTAAATACGGTCTGCGTACCGTTAAGTATTTTTGTAATTTATTTTATTTAGTTTGAGTAGTAGATAGAATAGAATAGTATTACAGGTTGCGGTTAATCTAAGAAATCCATGGAGTAAAGGCTTAAAAGAGCAAGATGGATGAGATCCATGAAGGTTCAAGTGGGAGCCTTTTGCTTTATTAGTTTTTTTAGGATTAAGGGGCCATACTATGTCATGTTTTATTTATGCATTAGTAGATTATGCATGTTAGATTTTATTTATGTTGTTTGATGATGCGCTAGAGTTCACTAAATAATCACAACATAATGAATCTAGGTCCCAGTAATATTGAGGTAGCTTTTCCAATTAAAAACCCGATGAAACCTTCGATATTTATGATAGGTCATGCCTCAGCTGGGTGTCATATTATATCTTAGGGGAGTGGGGGTAAATCACGTTTTACAATTTTAATTGGTTATACCCAACAAGGTTACCTAAAGCGTTTAGAACCTTGAAACTAAGGGTAATAATAAAACATGTGATGGATAATTATTCAACCAAGAATTACAAAGAGTTGTAATCAGTAAAGAGTTTACTCACCTTGAAAATGCAATACTTGATGGTAAGGCCTCAGTCCGGTCAATTATTGCACAAATAAAGGATCTTGGAATCATTTTATTCAATAGGGATCAATTAAATAGAATGAATGTTTTAAAGTTACCAGTTTTGAAATCGCTTATGGTACTTTAAATTTATTAAACATAATTATTGAACTTTGCCTCGTTTGTTTTTGTTTGTAGATGAATAACTTATACGAAAACACTGTTTTACCAATGAAACTTAACTTAAGGATGAATCTCAGAAATTTCAGGGAATGGGAAAATGAGTTGAGAAAAGTTCTCACAAGCCATGGGCTTGATTCTCGTTTATATATTCCTGTTGAGAGCAAGTATACAGAAAAATATGAAGCTGAAAGGCATGCTGAAATTGTTTCAGATGGAGAGAAAATCAGAAGGCTCATTTTAGAATCTATTCCAATTTGTTGGAAAAGAAGATTCAGGCACCATGAGCTAACCAACTTGTACAAATGTCTTCGTGCTATCTGTCGAGGTGGCATTGGGGAATTAAGAAGTGGAGGCTTCAAAGATCATAATGTAAGAGAGGTCGTTAACTTGATCCCTCAGATTTACTATTCCTGGACTGATCGCATTAGGTATGAGGCTTACAAAGTTCATGGTAAAATAATGTCTAAGAGACTCATGCCTGGTCAGTCAGTAAGGGCCCATGTCAGGGAACTGATTGAAATGTTCAATCAGATGGATATCCTTGGGAAGCCGATCGATGATGACTCTGCACATGATATTATCTTGTTCTCACTCCATGATGGTTTTGACATTGTCAAGATCACTCATAATGATGAGGGATAGTCGGTGACATTGATCAACCTTTTACTTAACCATGCTGAGGAGTTCCTAAAAAGGAGAGGAAGCGAATGCTTCTTTTACGGTAGTTGGCCAGGCCATACACCAGGGTGTCCCCATTACACACCAGTGAAAACAGTTGGTAAAGAGTTACTTGATGTTTTTGTTGTAGAAATTAACCTTACTTCATCTTCCACTTGGGTATTTGATACCGGCCGTGGTGCTCACATCGTTAATAACGTGCAGGGCTTGAGAGAAAGTAAGAAGTTAGAAAAAGAGGAAGTAACGCTTCGAGTAGGAAATGGAGCAAAAGTTGCTGCACTTGCTATTGGAAGTTATCACTTAAGACTTCCCTGTAACTTATTTTGGTGCTTAATAACTATTATTATGTACCAACAATTACTAAAAACATTATTTCAGTTCCTATTTTAGATTCTGAAGGATTTTCATTTGAAATAAGAGACAAATGTTGTTTTATTGCGAAAGAAAATATGTTATATGCTAACGCAAAGTTAATTAATGGTTTGTATGTCTTAGAATATACAACTCATGTCTACAATATTGATCATAAAAAGCATAAAACAGATGGTTCAAACCCAACTTACCTATGGCATTGTAGGCTTGGTCACATCAACTAAAAGCGCATCCAGAAATTACATAAGGATGGACTCCTTTCTTCTTTTGATTATGAGTCATTTGAAAATTGTGAGTCATGCTTGCTTGGGAAAATGACTAAGTCACCTTTCACTGGTATAGGTGAAAGAGCTAGTGAACTTTTGGGACTCATACATACAGATGTGTGTGGACCAATGAGTTCAAAAGCAAGGGGTGGGTTTAATTTACTTCATTACTTTTACTGATGATTTAAGTAGATATGGTTATGTTTACTTAATGAAAAACAAGTCAGAATCCTTTGAAAAGTTTAAAGAATTCCAGAATGAGGTACAAAACCAACTTGGGAAAACGATTAAAGCATTACAATATGATCGTGGGGTGAATATTTAACCCAAGAATTTGATGAACATCTGATTAATTGTGGAATACTTTCACAGTTTACTCCTCCAGGAACGCCACAATTGAATGGTGTGTCAGAAAGGAGGAATAGGACCTTACTAGACATGGTTCGGTCCATGATGAGCTTTACTGATCTTCACATATTGTTCTGGGGATATGCATTAGAAGAAGCTGCGAAAATACTAAATAGAAGCCCGTCCAAAGCAGTAGAAAAGACTCCATATGAGATGTGGAATGGAAGATCTCCAAGGTTGTCTTTTCTCAAGATTTGGGGATGTGAAGCCCATGTAAAACGTTTACAAGGTGATAAACTACACCCTAAATCAGACAAGTGTTTCTTTGTGGGCTATCCAAAAGAAACCAGAGGGTATTACTTCTACAATCGCGAAGATAACAAAGTGTTTGTTGCTCGCGATGGTGTTTTCTAGAAAAGGAATTCCTGTCTAGAAAGCCAAGTGGGAGTAAAGTGGTTCTCGAAGAAATTCGGGACGAGCAACAAATGGATGTGGATAACACCACATCAGAGGCGAGGGCGCATGAGTCGATTAATCATGCGTCAGAGCAAGCTAATTCGACTAGCAAGACTCCTATCGTCCCACTTGAACCTAGTTCATGCGAAAATCTTCAAGGAGTTGGAGAGAATAGTTCTGTTGTTTCTCCTACCCCACGTAGGTCTGCCAGAATCAGAAACAAACAGTTTATTGAGGTTCTGATAACTGAGGATTCTAAAATATTCTTATTGGATAATGAAGAGCCTACAACCTACAAGCAAGCTTTGGCGAGCCCCAACTCAGATAAATGGCTTAATGCCATGAAGTCCGAAATGGAATCGATGTCTGAAAATGAAGTGTGAACCCTAGTTGACTTGCCTGATGGGGTAAAACCTATTGGTTGCAAATGGGTTTACAAGATTAAAATAAACAAGGATGGAGATGCCTACATCTATAAAGCAAGACTGGTTGCAAAAGGATACAGACAGATTCATGGTATTGACTATGATGAAACCTTTTCTCCAGTAGCTATGCTTAAGTCAATTCAGATCCTTCTAGCGATTGCTGCATTTTTCGATTACGAAATTTGGCAGATGGATATCAAAACCGCCTTCTTGAATGGGTTCTTGACGGAGGAAGTGTATATGATACAACGTGAGGGTTTTGAAGATCCAAAAAATCCTAGAAAGGTATGCAAACTTCAGAAATCCATTTATGGACTGAAGCAAGCATCCAGGAGTTGGAATCTTCGCTTTGATAAAGCAATCAAACAGTTTGATTTTGTCAAAAGTGAAGAGGAACCTTGTGTATACAAGAAGTCTAGTGGGAGCAGCATTGTTTTCTTAGTCTTGTATGTAGATGACATACTACTCATGGGAAATGACATACCAATGCTTGAGTCAGTAAAGGAATAGTTGAAGCGTTGTTTTTCCATGAAGGACTTAGGTGAGGCTGAATACATATTGGGGATCAAGATCCATCGAGACAGATCTCAAAGGATGATTGGATTAAGTCAAGAGACTTATATTGATAAGGTTCTTGATAGGTATTCCATGAAAAACTCTAAGAGAGGATTTCTCCCCATGTCTCATGCATTACGCTCAGTAAATCTCAATGCCCTAGCACGCCAGAAGAGATGAGACGTGATTAGGGGATTTTTATCCACCAAGCACCGTTTGACAAGTGGACCAACCAGGTTCCGCCACGCGTCCTCCATGGACCACTTAAGACACGCCACGTGTCCACCCATGCCAAATGGGACAACCGGCCATCAAGGCCCATTTCAGTCTAGAAGCCCGATCGGCCCTGGGTTTACCTTAAACCTAGAGAGTTGCACGCTTCCCAAGGCTATAAATACTCGATTAATCCTCATTAATCAGGGACCGAATACATTACGGAACACACTAATAACCGGCTGATCTCGCCAGCAAAGCAGATTACCTACATTAAATACTCTCACCTAGAGAGACCTCATTACTTTAATTTCTGTATTAATTACTCCTTAATCAGGTACTAACTTGACCGTTGGAGGCGGAGCTCTCAGGAGTCTCCGTTATTTTGCAGGTACAGGCGTCCGGTTCCAGTCTCGGAATTGTAACTCTCCCGCAGGACATCAGAAAACCCCGAAACATTTGGCGCCGTCTGTGGGGAGAGTACTTCAGAGATGGCATCCAAGTCTGTACCGACCCCAGAAGAGAGGCGTCCCCTAGACGACCCTCTAGTTCAGTCGGACCATGATACCGAAAGTGAATTTGAAGTTGAAACTCATACAGCTCCAGACGGGACCCTAAGGGCCCGCCGTACCCGTCATACTGAAATAAGGGAACGGGAGTATCTTCAAACAGGAAGCGAGCCAGCAGGCGCACCGCTTGCTCGGCAACAGCCGACTGATGGGTCTGCTCCCATCACAAGGAACGAACTCATGACCTTCATGAGGGGATTCAAGGGAGAGATCCAAGAGTTGATCAACAAAAAACCGCCTGCTTCAGTCAAAGAGCAGGCGGCCAAAAAACCTTCCACTTCACTGAAGAGGAAGCCAGTTCAAGGGCGAGAGGCGACTCCCCATCCTAAATCTAAGAAGCGGGAGCCGTCTGCTCTTGATTTCACAAAACTCTGTTATCCTACGGGAAATAGGAAACCGGTTCGTCATATTCAGGCGGACGGGTCAAAGCAAACGTTCACAGATGCTCGGCACCTGCTAGAGCAGAAGAGGAGTGACCGATTATCAGAGTCGGCTTCTACTTCAAATTTTCAGGACAGTTTGCGAAATGCCTCGATGAGGCCAACTCAGTCGTACCATGAGAGTCAGTCAGGCGGCACCTCCCGACAGTCTGGCTTTCATAGTGCGCAGGCGGTACCAAATTTGCCATTTGTGCCGCAACAACAATATTTTATGCAGCCACCTCCATTTGGTGGACCTGCAGCAAAAAACGTCCAACCTATGGACTGGCAGCTACGGCTGCTTAGACTTGGTGAACAGCCGTCGGCCTTCTCCAAGGAAATTACTGAAGCCGCTCAGCCGGCCAAAGTAAAAAATGTTTTAGTAGGCGCCTATGATGGCACTACTAACCCGGAAGACCATCTGATGGCATTCACCAACCTGATGTACCTTCAAGGGTTGGATGATCCCACTTGGTGCAAGTGTTTCCCAGCAACTCTCAAGGGAATTGCACAGCAATGGTTCGGCAACCTGCCGACTGGTTGTGTAAACAGTTTCAGGACGCTTGCTTACTTATTTGCCTCCAACTTTGCAATGAACATCCCTGCGAAGAAAACGACCCTTGATTTGGGAACAATTCAGCAGGGTGAAAAGGAGGGGCTTCGTTCCTACATCAGGCGGTTCAACCTGATGAGAATACAGATTCAAGGGTTACCGGATGAGGTAGCTTATACTGACTTTTTTAGAGGTCTCAAAGACGGGTCTACCTTCAAATTTGATTTAGTTCGAAAAAGGGTGGCGACTCTTCAAGAGGCCTTGATTGAAGCAGAAGCCTATATACAGGCGACTGATCTGTGTACAATGAAACAGTCGGACGGGAAGAGGTTCGACAATAGAGAAGGACGACAGAAACAGTCGTCCAACAAAGATGAAAAAAGAAAAGGGGTCTGGGCGGCTGATTCCTCTAAACAGCCGGCCAAGAAGAAAAAGGAATTCAAACCATACTCCCCAAAGTATGTGTTTAACAAGGATAACCAGTTTATCCTAAAAGAAATAAAGGGACGGCTCTCAATTGAGAAACCGCTCCCCATGAAGGGTTCTGCGAGCAACCGGAACCAAGACAAAATCTGTGCTTATCATGATGACATTGGTCATCACACCAACGACTGCATTAGTCTCATGCGGTACCTAGACCGCTTGGCTGATCAAGGTGATCTTGACACTTATGTCAAGAAATCTACGGGGAATACTTCCTCAAAAAAGCAGCCGGCCAAAAAGAATCAACAGGCCGACAGTTCCGATACAGATGATGCAGTCGTCTACACCATTGCAGGCGGCTTCTCAGGAGGCGGCCCCACTATTAGGGGCAACAAAGATAATATAAGGCGGTTAGATGTAAATTCCGTTCACCAAGAACGACCGTCCAAATATACATTTCCTGAGATTGTCATCACTGAAGAGGATCTAGGAGGAATAAGGGGGCCGCATGACGACCCTCTCGTTATTGAATGTAAAGTGGCCAACCAGAGAGTTGGTCGAATCCTCATAGATACTGGGAGCTCTTCAGATCTCATCAGCAGCAAATGTCTGTCAAAACTGAAATATCAGACGGACTGCATACATCCGGCCTCCCACCCTTTAATAGGGTTTGGAGGAGGAGTCGTCCACCCACTGGGACGAGTTGATCTACCCGTCCGCCTGGGCGAAAAAGGGGAAGGACGACACATGGTAGTCCGATTCCTAGTTGTAGAGGAACTCTCTGCCTACAACATGATTCTGGGTCGCCCAACCCTGAATAGTGCCAAGGCTGTTATAATCCCGTCACTTATGCTGCTTAAGTTTGAAAGGGACAATGGAACAGTCGGCTCCCTAAGGGGAGATCAGAGGATGGCCCGAGAGTGCTATCTCTCGGATGTCAAACCCACTGCTAAGGCCACTGGGTCAAGTGGAGAAAAAACAGACCTTGACAATGTCAAGGAAAGTGCGCCTGTTCAAGAAACAGGCGACAGAAAAAGAAAGGCGTCCCAGACAGAGTCCGCCAGAAAGGCAAGAAAATAGCAATCACTGGCAGAGGACCGGCCGGATGAGTTCCGCCCTCAGCCGGCTGGTGAGCATACGGACCTGATATTAGACGACTCCCGCCCTGACCGATCAGTCAAAGTTGGGACGACTGCTCTGAGAAACCTTGGTGATGACTTTCACAACCTGTTGAAAGAATACAAGGACATCTTTGCATTTGAAGTCCATGAAATGCCAGGCATTAGTCCTGATCTGGCAGTACACAAACTCGCTGTGGATCCGAAAAAGAAGCCGGTACGGCAAAAGAAGCGGAACCATGGTGAAGAAAGAGGTCAGGCGGCCGCCGCCGAAGTCAAAAAATTACTTGATGCAGGGTTCATTCGGCAATGTTACTTCCCAGATTGGGTTGCAAATGTGGTACTTGTTAAAAAGCCGAATGGCACCTGGCGAATGTGTGTAGACTACACAGACTTGAACAAGGCGTGCCCCAAAGACAGTTACCCTCTGCCCAAAATTGATAACCTGGTCGACTCAACAGCCGGCCATGCCTTGATGAGTTTTATGGACGCCTATTCTGGTTTTCATCAAATTCCTTTGTGGAAGAAAGATCAGGAGAAGACGGCCTTCGTCACTGATCAGGGATTATACTGCTATACGGTCATGCCGTTTGGTCTTAAGAATGCCCCGGCTACATTCCAACGAATGATAAACACAGTGTTCTTTGATCAGATTGGGAGAAACGTCGAGGCATACATTGATGATATGATTGTTAAGACTAAACTTCAGAAAGATCATCTGACGGACCTCCGAGAAACTTTCGCCACACTCAGGCGGCACCATGTCATGCTCAATCCCAAGAAATGTGTATTTGGAGTTGAGTCTGGGAAATTTCTCGGATTCCTTATCAACCAGAGAGGAATAGAGGCGAACCCTGAGAAGGTACAGGCGGTCATTGACATGCAGTCGCCTCGTACCGTCCGAGAGGTTCAGAAGTTAACAGGTTGTCTGGCGGCCTTGGGAAGATTTCTAAGCCGATCAGGCGACAAATGCCTATACTTTTTCCAGGCAATTAAGAAAAAGGCAAGGTTTGAATGGGGGCCGGATGCTGAGGCCGCCTTCCAGAAATTAAAGGTTCACTTGCATTCCTTGCCAAGGCTGGTCAGCCCTTTGCCCAAAGAAAATCTCTACATGTACCTGGCCGTCTCTGATCATGCGTTAAGCGCGGTGCTCCTTGCTGAAAGGGACGGCTGCCAACTTCCGGTCTACTTTGTCAGTCACGTACTGAAAAATGCCGAGTTGAGGTATCCCCTAGTGGAGAAATTTGGTCTTGCACTATTCATGGCTGTTAAAAAATTGAAGCCCTACTTTCTGGCACATGAAGTCGTCGTGTATACCGACCAACCGATCAAGCGGCCCCTTACCACCATGGAGTCCTCCGGACGAATGATCAAATGGGCCATAGAAATGCAGAGTCTCGAAGTTACTTTCGAGCCTAGAAAAGCAGTGAAGGGGCAAGCCTTTGCTGACTTTATTGTAGAGATGACTCGTCCTCCTGACTCTCAAGTTCCAGACCAAGTCTGGAAGGTATATGTGGACGGAAGCTCTACTTCAAACGGTTGTGGAGCAGGCGTCGTATGTCAATCTCCAGAGGGCGACAGGTTCGAGTATGCTCTACGCTTCAGTTTCCAGGCTTCAAACAATGAGGCAGAATATGAAGCTTTACTAGCCGGGATCCGCATGTGTAAGGCGGCCGGGGCAAGGAAAATAGACGCCTGTTCTGATTCACAACTGATAGTGAGTCAGTACAATGGCGAATACGAAGCAACACATCCGGCCATGATCAAATATTTACAGGCGGTCCGACAAGCAGTCGGCTCCCTTGAGGATTTCCATCTGATCCAAGTACCGAGATCAGAAAACAACCAGGCAGATGCACTCTCGAAATTAGCATCATCCGCCTCCTCCGATACTCCTCGAACTGTGTTTTGGGAAGTGATGGAGAAGAGAAGCATCGAGGAAAATCCTATTGGAATTCTAGACAGAAGCTCAACCTGGATGGATTCAATCAGGGCATATCTGACAAACGGTACACTGCCGGATGATCCTCAACAGGCGGCATCACTGAAAAAACGAGCCTCCTGTTTTGAAATGATACAGGGGGAACTGCACAAGAGGGGGCACCTTCAACCCTTCTTAAAGTGTGTTACTCCTGAAAAGGGACGAGAGATACTAGATGATCTTCACTCTGGTTTCTGTGCTTCCCATATAGGTGGTAGGATGCTTGCTCAAAGGGCAAGGCGGCAGGGCTACTTTTGGCCTACTTTGGAAGCAGATGCAATGGAGATGGTGAAAAAATGTGACAAGTGCCAAAGGTTTGGCAAATTAATTCACCGTCCGGCTACTGACCTCACTACCATTCACAGCCCACTACCGTTTGCTAAGTGGGGCATGGACATTCTGGGTCCATATACGCCTGCTACAGGCGGCAGAAGGTATATACTTGTTGCCGTTGACTACTTCACTAAATGGGTAGAGGCGGAGGCTGTAAAGGGAATCAAGACGAAAGATGTAATTTCATTCATTTGGAAAAACGTCATCACTCGGTTCGGGGTTCCCATGTCTATGGTTTTTGATAATGGTCCCCAATTTGAGACGCCTGTTCTCAAAAGCTGGTTGGGAGACCAAGGAATTGGACATTACTTTGCATCTGTCGGCCGTCCACAAGCAAACGGCCAGGTAGAAGCCTTTAATAAAATCATCTCAAACGGTCTCAAGAAAAAAATTGAACGAGCAGGCGGCCTATGGGCAGATGAACTACCACATGTTCTTTGGGCCATTAGGACGACTGAAAAAGGGGCGACTGGAGAAACTCCATTCCTCCTAACTTATGGTGCAGAAGCTGTTCTTCCAATAGAACACTACGAGCCGACTCTTCGAGTAATGCTATATGACGAAGAGGCAAACTGGGAAGCTATGCGCCTGGCATTAGATTCACTTCCTGAAAAGAGGGGCAATGCTGTTTTGCGCCATGAAATCTACCGCCTGAGAATGACTAGATCATACAACAAGAAAGTGCACAGGCGTCCACTCAAAGTAGGGGACTTTGTACTTAGAAAAATGGAAGCAGTTGGTAGGGCTAACGAGTCTGGCAAACTAACTCCCAACTGGGAAGGACCCTACCGAATCTATGCGGAAGTCAGGGACGGTACCTACCGTCTGGAAACACCAGACGGACAACCGTTGCCTCGAACTTGGAATGTAGATAACCTTAAGAAATATTTCTTTTGAATGATGTAAAGTAAAGAGCTACTTAATAAAGTTGGCACTTACTATTCAATTTTGTATTACGAGGGGCATGCCGTCTGTACCTTTACAGTCGGCTACTCTCCATTGAGTTTTTTCACTCTATCTTCAGAGGGGCATGCCGTCTGTACCTTTACAGTCGGCTACTCGCCTTTGAGTTTTTCACTCTATCTTCAGAGGGGCATGCCGTCTGTACCTTTACAGTCGGCTACTCTCCATTGAGTTTTTTCACTCTATCTTCAGAGGGGCATGCCGCCTGTTCCTTTACAGTCGGCTACTCTCCATTGAGTTTTTTCACTCTATCATCAGAGGGGCATGCCGTCTGTACCTTTACAGTCGGCTACTCTCCATTGAGTATTTTACTCACAATACTTAGCTAAAAAGATTAGGGCCTGGCCGACCCTGTGCCTAACAGGCGGCTACCCTTCTTTGACTTAGCACCTACGTTCACCAAGAACTTACCAAGGCCACCGGCCGAATGATCAGACCAGGCGCCTAGTCAACTGATCTAACTTTTAAAAACTAATCCGACCTGTCCCAACATTATAGCAGGCGTCCGGCGGCATCCATTCGGATGAAATTCGTCGCAGAGAGCAGCTCCCTTTTGGGTGGAACATTGTTCTATAAACTAATTACACGGCACCTATACGACTGTCCCAAAGGGCAACCACGTAGCCGTTTTTGAGACAAGGATAACTCTATCACTAACCAAACCAGTGGTAGCAGTTGACATCTGAGTCAGATGACCGCCTGTATTACTTGGGATAAATGCAGGGGGTACCTATTGAGTTAATAGCCAACAAACATTGGCGAATCAAGGGGTCTAGCCGGCCTACGCCGCCTGGTACCTCTACTTCTCAAACAAAAGTGACGGCGACTGAGTAACTCCAAAGTTAACTCATAGTCACTCCTTCAAATTTGGTATGGAACCTAAAAAGTTTGAGTCGTCCGCCTGTTTTATACAAACAAGGGCACTCGAACCCCTATTCCTACTGGATAACCTATTGAGTAAATAGCCAACAAACATTGGTGAATCAAGGGGTCTAGCCGGCCTACGCCGCCTGATACCTTTACTACTCAATCAAGATTGTGACGAAGACTAAGTAACTCCTATGTTAACTTAATAGTCACTCAAACTTAGTACTGAGCCTAAAAGGTACGAGTCGTCCACTTGTTTTTAATAAACAAAGGCTCTCAACCAATACTCTTGCTAGGTTAACAAATAACAAATTAGAGGCCAACATTGGCAATAAAGGGAAACAACCGGTACCCGCCGCTTGTTTTCCTACTTAAATTCCTTGGCTACTTGGTAATTCTATTTACTTGGTCAAATTGAATAAAGAGTTCGAATACCGATTGATTAAATGGCCGACTGATCATCTATCCTGGAAACAGACAACCAGTCGTCCAGGGGCATAGGCGGCATACTTACTATTTGTACCTGTCTTAACGTTCGGCCACACACAACAGTCTGTCTAGTGAGCAAATTTCAAATACTTAGACAAATTTGAACAAAAACAAAAAGTTTGATTAAAATGAGCCGGCCATAAAAGACCAGCAGAATATTCAAAACCCCGGCCCCCTGGCCGGGTAATTACAAAGCAAACGGCACGCAGGCCGTGAAAAGAAAAAATATACTTAAAGCTTAAGAAGGGGGCAGTTCAGTATCAGCAGCAGCCGCCTGGTCAGCACTCTTCTTGCTGGACTCGGCCTTAGCTGCATCATCTTTTGATGCCTTACCCCCAAGTGGCACAAGCGCCACAACCGGCTCTTCCTCCTCCAACGCAACGTCCATCGCCTCTTCTTCAGCAGCCGCCAGGATCTGTTGATTATATATTTCCGAACACTGGCGGTACGTTCTTTCCCATGAGGCAAAGTCGGCACTGGGGAACAGTCGTTCCCAGGTCATGCGTTGGATTTGGGCGGAGTCTTCCACCATCTCCCGGACGAGCTCTTGTTTCTCTTGCTCGGCCTTGTCCGAGAGCTCTTGGGTAAGACTCTTCTCCTGGTTCACCAGGCGTTCTTTTACGTTAGCCAAAGATTTCTCCATGGCTTCGTAAGAGTGCATTTTCTGACGAAGGGGCTTCAGCTCGGCTTTAAGTTTGGTGACGGTCCCCTCCAGCTCGTCAACCTTCTTTTGGGCCGCCTCTAGCTGAGCCCGAACAGCGGCGGTCGCCTGCGCCTGATAATAAAGAAGATCAATGGTCAGTACTTCATTTTGGGCAATTTGAAACATTGCTTTATCACAGCTGGAGGCGGCCATAGCCTTTGCGGCCTTTACCTCTTTGTTTTTCCGATCAATCGGCTTGCGAAGGCTGTTGACTCGGAGCAGGGCCTAAGTACAAAGAAAAACAGGCGTCAGTTTCCAATCAAAAGGGTTAACAGGCGTCCTGGAACTTCAAAAGGGTATACCTCAGCTAAGATCCCCGAAATTCCATCGAGGTCAAGGGTGCCGGCACCCTTGACCGCCTCCCTGTCAGAGGGAGGAACTACTTTAACCATTGACTTGGCTACCTCAACCAAGTCAAGTCCCTGGGGGCCGGCTGCATTAAGCAGAAGGAAAAACAAGTTAGACCTAATCAAGAAGGAAGCAAGAGTGAGTTTTTACAAGCAAGGGTCCATACATCTAGGCGGCCCCGCTTGGGTTTTTGAAGAAGTGGCCGGCTGCTTCTCAGCCGCCACTGTTTTCCTGGAAGACCCAGGAGAGCTTGCAACAGTCGTCCTCCGGGCCTTGGGGTCCGGCTGTTGCGTGGAAGAAGCCCTTGGAGTGCCAGACTGAAAACAAAAAGAGTTAGTATATGCATAATACAACTTAAAGGGGAAGAGTTTTCAAAGCTTACCAAGGGTGCCTCCTTGCTGGGGGAGTCGGTGTACGACTGCTTCATTAGCGAAACCCGCAGCATGGCCGCCGCAGTCTTAGATGCTGTTATTTTACTCATGGCGTCGGCTGAAAGAAATAAACAGCAAAGTTAGTAAAAATCCCAAGTAAACAAGGCGTGAGAAAACAGAGTATTCGTCAGGCCGGCTACCTCTAGAGCACCGACTGCCGAGGCCACAGGCGGCCAAGAAGTACTCATCATAGAGCCACTTGAAGCTCGGGACGCAGTGTAGGGGTACTTGCTCTCGTACCCCTGAAGTAGAGTTCACCCTAGTCTCTACTTTGAAGAGTCCTTTGTCTAGGATCTCTCTTTTAGCCTTTGGGGGAACAGGCGGCATGCTGCGGCCGCCTGCAAGAAGAGGCGGATCCCTGTTCCACTTGTTAAATCGTTTGTTCAGCTCCGTGTCTGAACTCTCGATAATAAGGAAGGTGTTCCGCCAATCCTTCCATTTGTTTGCCTTACCTCTCGTCATGAGGTAACCCCTGTGGCTTGTTAGTTGATACCAGCCGGTACCTCCCGACTTAGGGGTCCGGCTGAGATAGTTCATGTGGGCGAAAGCCTCAAAACTTGGCTCCACCCCGTTCAGTTCGCACCCGGCCACATAGCCGAGTACGTTTACCCAAGAGTTGGGGGCTAACTGCCATAACCCCAGATCATACCCATCTAAAATCCGCTGAACAGCCGGATGTAATGGGAAGCGCAGACCAGCTTTGATGGCCGCCACATAGCAGCCAAAACAGCCGTCACCATAGCTGGTACCAGCCGGCCAGACGACAGTATCTTCTGGATCCGGCACAAACAGTAAATACTCCGGGCCCATTTTGTGGTTAGCAATAAAGCTAGCCACGTTGTCTCGCATGGTTGCGATCCGGCCCCGGGGCACCCTGCAGTAGTAGGGGGTGTTTTCCTCTCTGTAAGAGGCGGACGGCTCTGCCCAATTATCCCCCTTCTCCACTGCATGGGAACTTCTCGCCTCTTGTAGGCGGTTATGTTTTTCTTCTGAGTCAGAAGAACTATGGTCAGAAGAGCTGGAATCGGACTCGTCCCCTGACGAGTCCGAAGAGGACGACTCCTCCCCTCTCCTAGAGGGGCCCGTCTCCTCTCCCTTAGAAGGAGCAGAAGGTAAATTGGACATGTCCACGGTTAGATGAGAAGGGAACACCTTGGTCCCTCTCTCAGAACTGTCAGCTTGACAGTCGCCTCGTTCCACATCTGGCGCCTGGTCAGATGTTTCGCTAAGGAGTACCCTTTGGGAGGAGCCGTCTGAGTTTGATATTCTAGCAGTCTTTTTTGTTCTGGCCATCACGTTCTGCATAGACACAGATTCAGTCGGACTTTGTATAAAGGGCAAAGATGGGTCCAGAAAAGGGCAGGCGGCACTCCTAGTCCTAGATTCAGCCGTCCCCGGTGACCGGCTGATCACTAACTTAGGGCGTGTCGTGTGCTTCCATGGTGCCATTTCAAAAAAATAAAAAGAAAATTAAGAGTAAGAGAACTGAGTTACCTGAATGGATGACAGTTGATGAAGCCCTGAAAGTTCGGGTCAGTCGGCTTGTCAGAACAGGCGGTAGGCAGAAAAAGTCCGAAAATGTCAGAGCAAGTTCAGGGGTCCGAATGTTCTCGCAAAAATTCTCAAATGTGAAAATGACCGAAGTCAGCACTTCCTTTTATAGGCAAAATGAGAAGGCGAAGGGTCGCTTCCGAATTCAAATTTGGGCGGGAGAATCTCCCGGCCGTCTGCAAGGTGACACCTGTAACGGGCCGTCGCCTGTCACCGTGCGACGCCTGTCACAGGCGACACGTGACCAGTCGCGTGCCACCTGTGAGGGGCAAATGATTAGGGGATTTTTATCCACCAAGCACCGTTTGACAAGTGGACCAACCAGGTTCCGCCACGCGTCCTCCATGGACCACTTAAGACACGCCACGTGTCCACCCATGCCAAATGGGACAACCGGCCATCAAGGCCCATTTCAGTCTAGAAGCCCGATCGGCCCTGGGTTTACCTTAAACCTAGAGAGTTGCACGCTTCCCAAGGCTATAAATACTCGATTAATCCTCATTAATCAGGGACCGAATACATTACGGAACACACTAATAACCGGCTGATCTCGCCAGCAAAGCAGATTACCTACATTAAATACTCTCACCTAGAGAGACCTCATTACTTTAATTTCTGTATTAATTACTCCTTAATCAGGTACTAACTTGACCGTTGGAGGCGGAGCTCTCAGGAGTCTCCGTTATTTTGCAGGTACAGGCGTCCGGTTCCAGTCTCGGAATTGTAACTCTCCCGCAGGACATCAGAAAACCCCGAAACAAGACGTATTGTTGATAAACCTTATGCTTCGGCAATAGGGTCAATCATGTATGCCATTATATGTACAAGGCCAGATGTTTCATATGCTCTGAGTATGTGTAGCAGGTTTCAGGCAAATCCAGGAGAAGCACACTGGACAGTTGCCAAGAACATCCTTAAGTACTTGAGAAGGACTAAAGGAATGTTTCTAGTATATGGTGGCGAAGATGAGTTGGTTGTCAAAGGTTATACAGATGCGAGTTTCCAAACAAATAAAGATGATTTCAGATCACAATCTAGATACATTTTCTATCTGAATGGAGGAGCAGTGAGCTGGAAGAGTTCGAAGCAAAGCACTGTCGCAGACTCTACAACAGAATCAAAGTATTTAGCTGCTGTTGAAGCAACTAAGGAAGCAGTTTGGATTAAGAAGTTCCTAACTGAGCTGGATGTCATACCAAGTGCTCAAAAGGGAATCGAATTGTATTGTGATAATAATGGCACCATTTCTCAATCAAAGGAGCCTAGGTCACACTTCAAATCCAAACATGTAGAGAGGAAATATCACCTCATTCGAGAGATCGTTGACAGAGGAAATGTCAAGATGTGCAAAATTCATACGGATGAGAATATTGCTGATCCACTTACTAAACCCCTTCCACTTCCAAAGCATGAGAAACATGCTAATGAATCTGGATTGAGGCAAATGATGTAATTAGAAGTTGTATTTGTTTTTGGAGAAAAATAAATTACATATGTAATACATTCATTTGCAGAATTATGTTTAATCAGAAATTTTATTATTTCTCTTATTTAATGATGGTTTCGATATTAAATAAAATGTCCAAAATAATTATGGATTGATGGGCTCATCAGGTTGATGACCTGGTGAATGTAACCCCACAGGTGAACAAAATCCATATATTATTTGAGTTCCTAGTTCAGAATCATTAAACTGGACATAAATGATTTCTTATATTGGACTAGCATGTAAGATTGATTGGATAGTGCAGTTTCATGGGCTATAGGAGCATAGTGATGATGCTCGGTCAATCACATGGATATGCATGAATGATGCATGATCGAACTATAGACCTACTTTGAAGTTCAAGTATAGAACTTCTGGATATATTAGTGGATTCCTTTGACATGAGTGGAACACTGATTCCATTCAATGATTGATTTAACTGTGGTACACTCAAACGTCCAGCCGTAACTAGGGATTATAAAGGGTGTTTCCCGGTTGCTTCATGAGTTGAGTGGGAGCTTTGGTTGCCACAAGATTGGATCGAGTCTACCTATTTAATTAGGAATGTGTCTTGGCTCCTTAAAGAGGGAGAATTCAGAAAATGCATGGCCGTGCTCAAATGCATTACATAGTAATCATTTGTTTTGTGAATCTAACTCAGTATTTCAAGAAAAGATTTGTAGACTAATATGATCACGACATGAGATGCAATCATATTATCAAATCGACACACATTAACTTAAGGAATTTGAATATTGTGCACTTGTCTCAGACAAGTGGGAGATTGAAGGAGTTATCTCTTCGATAAGTGCAATTACTAGATATATCAAGGATCACGATTATGGAGATAATTAATTCATTCTATAGGGTCGTCAATGTTTGGTGCTAGATATGACAATTGATCTTTGGGCTAGCTTAATGGCCCAAAGCCTTATAGAATGGATCCTACAAGGTCACACATAAGAGTATTGGGTTAAACAAGTTAGAGACCCATTATTGGGCCTCATGAGTTCATGACATACCATATTGATAATTGGGCTTGGATAGTTAGAAGAGTCTAATGGGTTTTTGGACTTGACATGGTTTTATTTCTAGATATGATCTATATATATAAACCATGCCTAGGGTTGCAAGACACAACAATTGACATACAGTGAATTGTCACACAAGCAACCAAGCTTCCCAAAAACCCTAACTCTCTCTCTCTATACTTGGCCCTTTTTCTCTCCTCCCTATCCGTACGACCCTCCCCCTTGGGTGGCGCGTGTGGTGGCGTGTGGGTGGTGTTGTGGTGTTTTCTTGGCTCAAATATCTGTTGAAGGTTGATTGAAGTGTTCAGTCACAACTAACTAGCATTAGTGGAGGTTTAATCCGTACTCGTGGACTAAGTAGAGGAATCACACATGGGGTTCTTGTTCTCCTTATTATTCTTGTTCGATCACTTGTGGAATCACGCTTCAGAGGTATAATTCTTACTTCTTTATATGTTATGCATGAGATCCTTGGTTTAGGTGCTTTATGAATATGATTCATATATTTCCGCAATTTAGTACCTATAATCTCCTATAGTTTGGGGATTTGTTTTTCTTTTTTCTTTTCTTTTTATTTTTTTAAATATTTTTTCTTTTTTTTATTATTAAAAACAAAAAATTTACCTGTTGAAATAGTTGTAGGTAAATGGCTGATTTTGAGAATATGGGATATAAAGGTGGGATTATTTCTGGAATACGCAGAGCTGGGATTATTTTGAGTTCACGTGCCTACGGTAAAAATTATTGTTTTCAATTTTTCCAATTCCATTTTAATCAAAATTCTTTTATGGTACCATTGCTATTCTAGGCGGCTTGATGGTACCAACACCTATACTACGCAATATCACACAAAAAGAATTATTAAAAATAAAAATTAACCTAGGCATGGTGCAGGTGCAACCCTCTTAGATCATATTTCTAAGAGGCGTATGTATGCGATAGCATATTTTGGGTGTTGCTTGTAATTCAAAAACAAGGAGTTGAGTAGAAAATGGCTATGAGCGGCAAGAGGTGTCTTACAACCTTGCACACCAGAAGGTTAATTTAAAATTGTGTGTCTGGCCTCCATAAGCCAATAGCCTAGGGCGGAGGTGGTTGTGATTGGTGGTGGCTATTGACAAGTTGAAAGCAAGCGATGGTAAAGGTAAAAAACCTAATGATATTCTAATTAGCTTATCCGAAAATTTGGTTTTTGCTTCTCGCATATAACATATAAATTTAAAACTAATAAGTTCGTCATTTAAGGTTAAACTAGTGAGTAGTAGCCCGGGCGTGGCCACGGGATACTACATATGTAGTTGTGTAAGTGTTAATTTGTAAGAACATTTAATAGTGTGAATGTAGTATGTATATTCCACACTTTTATAGTATAATATTATTTAGTGTGCAACATTAAAGTATAATTGACTATTTGCCTAGATTGTTAAACAATAACATTTCTTCAAAGAAATTAAGGGTTCAAATCTTCTCATCCATATATTTTTTTCCAATATAGTTGAGGCAACATTAAGTATTGTTGATAGTGCGGATGATGTGGCATATTGAGGTGGCATAGGAGTTGACTGAGTGACGTGGCATAGTTAGGGGGATGTCAATGGGGCGGGGCAGATGTTGGCCTTCCCATTCCCACCTAACATTTTCATCTCCATCCCCATCCCCGCGGCGAGTCCAAAATTTATCTCCATTAACAAGTCTAAAACCATCCCCGCCCCACCCCCACTTGGATATCCACCCCCACCCAAGATCCACCTAATCTCCGCCTTTCAAATACACAATTGAACATAATTAATACAAATTACAATAATTAAAAAAAACATTCTTAATATTACACACGCTTTGTTTATAATACAAGTGTAGTACAAAGTATTATAACTAATATATTATTTCACATAATTATTTTATAAAATAGTATAAACGTACATAATTTTATTTTAAAGGATTTATAGATGTGGGTATGAGGTGGGGATGGGGCGGGTACGAAGTGGGGCCGGTCAGGTATGAAGTGGGCGAGGCGGGGATGGGGCGAGTAGAACTTAAAATCCAACCCCACCTCATCACCCATGGAGGGTATGGTTTTTATCCCCATCCCCGCCCCACCACCCGCCAAACCAAGACCTATCCCCGACCCACCGGGGTGGGGATGGGGCAGGTCTCCTACTTGACTCGTCCACTGACATCCCTAGGCGTAGTGAAGGGGTCTACGTGGCGTAGAGACGTTTTTAGAAATGTCTTTTAATATATTAGTATAGATTTTTGTTCAACATTCCAATTTTTTTCAAGAAACATTTTAGCTCAGTGTTATATATATATATATATATATATATATATATATATATATATATATATATATATATATATATATTACATATATATAACATATATATATGTATATATGTATATATATATATGTATGTATATATATATATGTATGTATATATATATATACATATATATGTATATATATATATGTATATATATATATATGTATATATATATATATATATATGTATATATATGTATATATACATATATATTTATTTATTTATATTATTATTTTTTTTTTCAAGAGGCACAATAAATAATGTGGTAAAAGTAATTTTGATATTGTTTTATGTATTTTCTGATCCCATTATGTCAAAACAAAAACATGCATCGCGAATATAAGAGCTTGTTTGGCATCATTTTTGGTTTTCAGTTTTTTTTTTTAAAAACAAAAAACCAAAAACAAGAAACAAGAAAAAGGTGCTTTTACTTTTCTGTTGTCAGTTTTCAAAATTATCATGATTTTAATAAGTATAAATAATCTTTGATTCATTATGTGGCATATATAATATACTTTTAAAAAACAAAAAACCAAAAATAAAAAACCACAGCAATATCAAACGAACCCTAGTCTAATGTTAGATATGTGAGTTTGTTTGCCTACTTAATTATTTTAAAAAAAATTTAAAATTAAATATAATTGTAGACACCCATTTGAGTCCCCTCAAAACCGAACCCAGTGATGAATACCTTTCATGTCATTTGTTATCGAACAAAGCAAAAGTGTGAAAAGTCTAGTGATGAGGATGTTTTTATTAAAATATCTCTTCTTTCTATTTTTGAAAATATTTATTTCCTACCCTATTTATGAAAAATGTGGATTCCAGTTTAGTTTGGTCCATGATATGGGTCCAATAATAATGTAGTTGGATGGGGGTTGAAAAAACCTTTCCAACGATATATTATAAGCCCAATTCCGATGAATAATGAGGAAGTTATGGCCAAAATACTAGCTAGTTCCGGTTTGGTTCTTACATATGGCCCAATGATTTAGAGGAGGGCCTATTATTAATTATCATTCCTAAAGATATTAAGATTGATTATAGTCTTCTAGAATACTCTAGAAGGTTCTCTTAAATCCTAATGGAGTTAGGATTGATAATTATGTTTCAAAGAGTTTGAAATTGAATAAAACTACTCCTTTTGAGAATCCTTATTTTGTACGAAATGGAATATATTAAAATATTATTTTCGTGACTCATAATCATTATCAAAATCTTATATTTTTGGATAGATATTGAAATTATCTTTCCAATGATATATTATAATATTAAATCCGAGCTATAACGAAAAAGATATGAAAGAGATACGAAACTCTATCCAAAACTGACACCCTTCCACTATTTCGGCCATATATTTTTATTTACAAAATATTTTAAACTGATTCTAATTTGGTTGGAAAGTAGACTTCAAGATATTTCCAAAAACATATTATATTCCTTATTTGAACTTCTGGATCAAAAGATATGATAAAAGCAAAATCCGCAAAAACTGTCTTGCAGCGCCAAACGACAGGTTTGTCGCCTGGCGACAAACCCTATCGCTTGGCGACAAAATCTTCGCCTGGCGAAAGAGGCGTGTTTTATTCCTTTTCAAACTCTGATTTGTTTCTATCTATTCTGGACTATTTTCTTATAAATAGGGTCCTTGGACCTCCGTTTTTCAATAACAAAATTCTCATCAACTCTCAACCAGAATTCTCTAATTCTTCTCTCTCTCTAAGCTTAAGCTTATTCTCTCTCTCTTTTCTAGCCAAGCCTTTTACAAACACAATTTCTCATACATTAGCACTAGACATACCTAGCCACGTTTGAAGTTGCCTTCGCCCTTGACGTGAAAGATTTGATATTTCTGAGGGTTTGATCCCAAATCTCTATTTCAATTATTTAATTTAATTGTTTTGATTTATATTTTCCTTGAAATTACTAACGTGTGTATTTTGTTATTAGAAAGAGATACGAGTCATCCAATTAAGTAAGTACTTTAATTGTTTAATTGATCTTATGATATAAAAATCTTGTTTAGGTTGTTATTTTGATTCCTAGTATCTTGTTAGGATGCTTTTCCTAGTATCATGTTTAGGGTAAGTAATTAAGTTTCTAATATCAATTATGATTTCTGTGGTGCTTCCTATTTCTTTCTTAATATCATGCTAGTATCATGTTAGGGCTAAAGCTTTGATCTTTATTGTTTAGTGACATGCTAGGGTTTGTTATTAATCTTGTTAGTATCATGCCTAAGATCTTACTATTATTATGCTTTATTTCTAACATGATTATTTTAATTATGATTGTTATTTTTATAATTGTTATAATTATTGTCATGATTTATGATTATAATTATCGTTATGATTATTATTATGTTGCTTGATTACTATTGTTATTGCTTGATCACACCTTTTATGCATGTTTAAAGGGAATTTGTACTTGTAATCACGTTTAACAAGATAATTAATAATCTTGTTTAGGGTTAATGTGATTATAATTTAAGTGATCGCCAATAATAGTTTTATTTGTGCATTAATATTCAACTAACATAGATTAAACAGGTTTAGGCTTAACATATTGATTGCTGTTAGTCAGAAAGCGCACATGAATACGAAAAGAATAAAGTAGATGTCTGTTATTAGGGCAGGTACTTTCTCTTTTAGATTGGATTTGTACCTTCATCCTCAAACTTCCAGTCTTTGTTCCAGATCTATCGGAGTTAACGATCTTCTAGATCGTTAAGGGGTGTAACCTTCACCCTGTGAACGGTTTACATTGTTGGCGACTCTTTTGCTCTAGCTTCCTTCCCTTTGGACGCCACAATGCTGAAGTGTATGATCATAGTGGGGGTCAAGTTTGGGGTAATGCTTAAAATATTTCCTACAATAATAAAGCTATTTAATTTCATAATGTAGACACCCAAATGTGTCTCCTAAAACCAAACCCAGTGATGAATACCTTTAATTTCATTTGATTATCGAACGAGGCGAAAGTGTGAAAAGTCTAGTGATGAGGATGTTTTTATTAAAATATCTCTTCTTTCTGTTTTTGTAAATATTTCTTTTCTTACCCTATTTATGAAAACCGTGCATTTCAGTTTAGTTTATTCCATGATAAGGATCCAATAATAGTGTAGTTGGATAGGGCTTGAAAAGAGCTTTCCAACGATATATTATAAGCCTAATTCCGATGAATAATGAGGAATTATGGCCAAAATACTAAACTGGGCCTGGTTTGGTACTTACATACGGCCTAATGATCTAGAGGAGGGCCTATTATTAATTACATTCCTAAAGCTATTAGGATTGATTATAGTCGTCTTCTAGAATACTCTAGAAGGTTCTCTTAAATCCTAATGGAGTTAGGATTGATAATTATGTTTCCAAGAGTTTGAAATTGAATAAAACTACTCCTTTTGAGAATCCTTGTTCTGTAGAAATGGAATATATTCAGATATTATTTTTGTGCCTAATAATCTTTATCCAAGTCTTATATGGTTGGATAGATCTTGAAATTATCTTTCAAATGATATATCATAATATTAAATCCAAGCTATAACGAAAAAGATATGAATGGAATATGAAACTCTATCCAAAACTGACATCCTTCATTTATTTCGGCCATATATTTTTATCTACAAAAGATTTTAATCAAGAAATTATTATAATTATTATTATGATTATGTTGCTTGATAATTGCTATTGTTATTTCTTGATCATGCCTTTTATGCATGTTTAAAGGGAATTGGTACTTGTAATCACGATTAATAAGATAATTAATAATCTTGTTTAGGGTTAATTTGATTATAATTCAAGTGATTGCCAATAATAGATTTATTTGTGCATTAATGTTCAACCAACATAGATAAACAGGTTTAGGGTAAACCTATTGATTGCATGTTAGTCAGAAAGCGCACATGAATACGATCAGAATAAAGTCGAGGCCTATTATTAGGGCAGGTTCTTTATCTTTTAGATTGGATTTGTACCTTCATCCCCGAACTACTTCCAGTCTTGGTTCTAGACCTATTGGAGTTCACGATCTATTAGATCGTTAAGGGGTGTAACCTTCACCCTGTGAACGGTTTACAAGTTCCTAAAACTAGTTGGTGTAAGGAAGGTGATCCCATCGTAAGGGGTACTCTCCTTAAATGCCCTTTAAGCCAAGAGGGCTAGGTTGCACAAGTTCACAAGTTATTTCGCCAGAGTTTTAGGTTAATTTCTGTCTCTTTTAGCCTCGGTTTAAGCTCGTTTTTGTAGGGAATGATTAGGTTTAGGGTTTCGAGCATTCTGCCGCAGCAGGTGTCGCGTGCAACAGGTAGAGTTGCGCGCGACATCCCAACGCAAGTTATAGAGTTGCGCTGCTATGTGCAGCGCAACTAATTGTCTTGCGCGCGGCTTTATGGTAAGATTCGATTTTATATTTTCCGAATAATTCTGAATCTTTTGTAGCGCAACTCTGAAAGTTGCGCTGGGTGTCGCGCGCAACTGAATTAGTTGCGCGCGGCTTTTCCAGCGGCAACACTAAGATTTAACCTAGGCCCTCCTAAATCCGTCATTATTAGGGTTTAAGCACGGGCTTAAGCCTAATTATGATCGGGTTTAGTTAATTGGACCTTTGTTTTGGCTTTTTCTTTAATTTGGTCTAGTCTTTTGTGTTTTGTGGATTAACCAGTTATCCATAAGTATTCTTCACTCGATCCAACAGGAAGATGGCTTTATTTATCGTCATTGCACTTCCTGTCGGGACAGGAGGCCAAAAGTAGATGTCTACAGTTAGACCCCACTTTGAACGAGTCTAGAATAGACAATGATCAAAGTAGTCAAGGAAATAAATTCGAGACTCATTCTGCAAAGTTCTGTAAGGATAGAGAATCTTTCAGTAATGTTTAAGGATGTCGAAACAATCCTTAGTTCGCTAAGTGTTTGAAACAAGTAGCTATTAAGGTTAGAAAAAGTCTTTCCTTGTCTTAACGCGCTAAAGAATCTAGATTGATCCTTTGTAATTTGTAGAACGCTTTTACAAGTAATAGTGTTCTGGGTGATGTCAAGTCATGAGAAGAGATCGGTTTTAAAAGGATAAAAGGGAGGATTTCCTCTCAATCGTGTCATCGTTGGTCTAAAGTCCCTCGATATGTCATTGGAACTTTAGCCTGACTTTAACAAAGAAAAGATGAAAAAAGGGGTTTTTGTTGTTAGAGTCGAAATGGTCCGGTATTCGAGCCGAAAGTCCATAAGATAGAAATATATGTCTCAGGACAGGAGGCATATATCCAAATTCAGTGAGACAAAAGAAAGTCAGCAACTCTCTCATCAGTTTTGTCCACAAGATGAGTACACGTGTCTCAGGACTGGGGGCACGTGACTACATGGGCGCGACATCGTCTCGTCGCTTCTTTATACAGGGGGTGGATTCGACACCCTAACTATCCGGTAAGTTAGTAAGCGCACTAACTACCGTATCCAT
This sequence comes from Chenopodium quinoa, assembly GCF_001683475.1. Taxonomy (NCBI): domain Eukaryota; kingdom Viridiplantae; phylum Streptophyta; class Magnoliopsida; order Caryophyllales; family Amaranthaceae; genus Chenopodium; species Chenopodium quinoa. Next base: position 1,726,355 of record NW_018743937.1, read on the forward strand.
TCAAGAAGTTCCTGTTCCTGAAGGTTCGGCACGCCTGTCGACTCGTTGAGCTAACGCCTACAGTAATTCTCTACCTTATAGTCCCAAGAGGTAGATCTCGCAAAGCTTGAGAGGAGTGAAATTTTACGCAACACCTACGCCGTACGATACGCCATTTGCATTTTTACGCTGCATGAAAACACCTTCCTTTTTTCTTCGGACGTGAAAAAATAAGAAAACCCGGACATTTGTAACGTCAGTACAATAAAATGACAAACCTGTCTATGGGTGCTTTTACGTAAATCACCACCATGGAACGTCTTAAGGCACTCTTACGAAAAACGTTCAAAACGTATGCTTGGGGAAGGCACAAAGCACGGTGTGCATGCAATATGATGCAAAAAAACTAACAAAAAAGAAAATAAACTACAATATGCAAAGCAATTAAAAAGATTTTGATAATTTGCGCGCCATTACGTCTAATAACGAGCAAAAACCGTTCAAAAAATGATCAAACGGATCAAAATCAAAATCCCGGTATTTTAGTGACCAGTATCCGCGCGCAACTCAGAAGGTCGCGCTGGCTAGGCGCGGCATATTTTTGAGTTGCGTTGGTATGTCACGCGCAACATCTTAAGTTGCGCGCGACATTTAAGTCAGTAAAGTGAAAAATCGCATACGCGATTTTCACTACACCCTTTCTCCTTCTTTCGCCATTTTCGACTCTTTCTCTCTTTAGGAAGCTCAATTTTTCGTGATTTTCGAAGCTAAGGAAGCAAATTTTGTCCTCAATTCATATTTGCCGTAATCCAATGTAAGTTTTTTTGCTAAAAGTTTTTCTTTTTTGGCTGAGTTCAAACGATTTTCGAATCATTAAACCCCAAATTTCAAATTTGGGGGGTTTTTGATTCGGTTTATTTTTCTTGAAATTTTTTGCTTCATGTTGTTATGCTATGTTTAAGGAGTGTTTTGCAACAAAATTCATGAAAAATGGTTAAGTATTAAACCTTGTATGAGCATTTCTTTGTTCAAGTTCGTTCTTTGCAATTCTACTCGAATTTGGCTTGATTTTCTGTTATTTTGTTTGCCCATTTTGGTTATACTTGTTAATTATGCAACAATTGTAGTATTGGAACTAGCTTTGCTTCCATAATTATTATTTTTGAAAATTTTGAATCCGAAAAAATTGGCGCGAAGTGTATACTTAGCATATTTTTGCCATATTCGAACTCCAAAATTGTTTGGTAGACGATAATTATGTTTATATTACTGTTATTCGTCTAGAATTAGTTGATTCTTTGAGATTTTGGAATGTAATCCCTTGAATTCTTAGTTGAAACTGGTATAGGATGGCTTTTGTGGGTGTTAAAAGCCCCATTTACTGAGTTTAACTGCAGGTATCGTAGCCCCCAAGTATGGGTGGCATTCGATTTTCGTGTTTTGCCTATCGGTAGCCGTTATGCTGCCAAAATGGGTCTAGAATACGTATATTAGTTTAGTTTAGGAAATAAAATAAACTAATTAAAGAAATTTTATCCGTCATAGCATGGACTCGCCTCCGTTTGTCGATGCTGAGGAGGTTCTCGTTGGTCCGGACGAGGCGGTTCGCCCTCAGAAGAGGGTGACCCGTCCTCGAGAGGAGGTTTGAGAGCGACGCGTCGCGGCTGATCGACGTCGCCAGGAGGAGGTGGTTTGGGAGGCTCCTCCCAACTGCGACCCTAGGGTCCTTAAGTGCGACCCTAGGCGCGACATCGTGAGTTTTCCGCGCTTCGTTTCTTTCTCTTTTCTTTTGTTTCTTCTCCTTTTTAAACCATAATCGTTTTTTTATTATTATTTTTATTCTTTTATTTAGAGTGAGCCTAGTATGCGTTTGTACGGCTCTGGTGATCTGCGAGCCCGTTTCGAGAGTTTGCCCGAGGTGGCAAAGGAGATTGTAGCACTTTTTGGGATTGTCTCCCAACTGGAGGCTCTTCGGGATTTATCGAGCCAGTCTGCATCGTCAGCTTTCCTCCGTGGATTGCTGGAGTTTTGGTGGGATTCCACCAACACTTTCCACTTTCCATGGAGAGAGATGACGATTATCCCTTTTAATTTCTCTATGATTACGAGTTTTCCTTTCGGAGGCGAGCCTATAGTTATAGAGCTCGTTAAGGGGTCAAACGAGAGATTGCGCGACCTTGTGGGGGACCGTCTTGCGTCGGCCCTTCACGTGTACGCGCAATCTTGTCTGCACTTGGTTCTTGCCGACGAGTTGTCAGTTGACGAGCTTGACCGGCAGTGTACACCTGAGCAGCTGGCTCAGATATACATTGTCCACGTTCTTTCCGTCACCATCTTGAGTGATCGAGGAGAGCGTTTCGCCATTGGGTTACTTATTTGCCTCAGCGATTTGGGGCAAGTAGGTGACCTGAGTTGGGCGGAGGTGTCGTATGCCGGTATGCTTACGGCTATGGGCAAGGCGACCCGGGTCATGGATTCCGCGGCAGCTACTGAGGTGTCTCGGATCTCGCTTACATGGCATGGTCATATCCTTGAGGTACGTGTTTTAAGCTTTTTTTCGGTTATTACTTTTGTTTTTTTCTTTAGGCTTATCTTTTCTCGATTTCGGGCTTGGGGATACTCGTACCTGCCTTTCTTAGCCCCCAGGGTGCTTGGGGCTACTCGTTTTCCTATCGGCCATCGATTGGTCGCAATTAAGAAGAGACGAGCTACTTCTGCCGACGACTTTTGCCAGAGGATTCTTTCGGCGACTCGTGCGTTGGTGAGTATTCCAACTACATGTTCTCTTTTTTGTTTTTTGATTTTATTCATTTTCTAACAATTTTTCATGTGGTTGTGTTTTATAGATCGATCTCGTCCTTGGAGTTTGATCGTCGGAGTCCCTGAGGCTATCCGGTCTGGCATGGTTCGGTTCCATTTCCGGGCCCTCTATACGGGACTCTCGGTGTTCCAGAGGACCGACGCTTGGTTTTTTGGGCAAGCGTGTTCTCTGGCAGCTTTTGTTCGAGGAGCCTTTGGTTCCTGCGGATCCCCCGATCCGGATGCTGTGTCCGAACCTGCTGTCTACCGAGGATCGAGCTCTGGCGATCCTTAGTAATCCAGCGGAGCAGCTGGTGCTTCCGGATGCTTCTTATCCGGCTTTTATAGCATCCAGGCTGACTCCTTTTCCGGCTTTTGTTCCGGTTAGTACTCTAACTCTCTTTTTTCCGTGTTTCTATTTATTTTTCGGAACTTTGATCCCTTTTATCGTTTTTTGTCACATGTATTTTAGCGGGTCGAGCTAGGTGGTTGGGTGCCTCCTACAGCGGAGATCACGTATACCGATGCTGTCGGATCGGTAATTCGTGAGACCCTTCCAACAGCCAAGGATGACGAGGGGATATCGTTCGTACCTGAGACGGTTGAGTCGGTATGTCTTTTATGTATATGTACTTAAATATTTCTATTTATTTTTTTGTTATATATACATTTGTTTACTAACTGTCCTTGTATTCTTAGAACAGGTTCCGCGGGAGACTGTGAACGGCATGGTGAGGACTTTACGCGCTTTCTGAGCTGCTTATCGGAGAGCCCTCGTGACTTTATCATGCCGTGATCATCGGACGATCGCGGTAAGTTTTATTATTATATTTTTTTTTGCAACGAAGTTATTACATTTTATGTATTAATCTTCGTTTTGGATTTTGCAGGATGTGCAGCAACCGTCTAGTAGTCGCCGAGCACCCTGATTCCTCTTGTACACATTTATTATATTTTTTAGGAAATCGATGTATATTTATTTATTATGTATATATGACACATTTGTATATATATGTCATTATTATTATTATTATTATTATTATTATTATTTTTTGTTTCCATGTGTACATTAATGCGAAAAATTTTCGAGGGAGGGAAAGGGTTCTCGACTTACCCCCCTCGAAAAAATAAACAAACTAAAAAAAAGAAGGCGAAAAGAAGGAAAAAGAAAATAAGAAAATAAAAAGAAAATAAAGAAGTAGGAAAATAATAATAAAGAAAATAAAAAGAAAAAGAAAGTAGGAAAATAATGAGGAAAAAAAGAAAATAAAAAGAAAATAAGAAAATAATAAAAGAAAATAAGAAAGTAGGCAAGAAAAAAAGGACACAAAGTGTTAGAAGTCAAGCGTATGATTCATCTTAAGATCTCGTGAAGATTCCGTAATTATATGAGCCAAAATACGGAAATAAACCCAACTTACATGCCGCGTCAGGGGAGACGCGTGCAACTGCGTGAGTTGCGCGCGGCTGTTGCGCACTTGTAAATCAGTTGTGCGCGGATGTCGCGCGCAAATCATGAGTTGCATGTGCCACCTGTCAGTGAACTTTTCTTTAAGCCGAATTCGCCGAAAATTTGCCCCTCTTGGGTCTATTTAAACGTGGTTTTGTGTAGGCTTTTGATCATCTCGCATTCATTCGCTTATTAATATAAGAAACTAAAAAGAAATAATCTCTCTAAATAATTTCACGACAAGGAGAAACATGAATGGTAAAATGCTTAGTAACATATTGTATGCAATCATGTTCCATAGTGGACCAATAGTACCCTTGTCGTGAAATTATTTTTGAAAGCATTTTACCATTCATGTGAGGTCCACAAACACCTTTGTGAGTATTTTTCATAAGGCGTGTGGCTTTCAGTTGGCCTATACATAATAAACTTTGACCATTAGGTCCTTTTTTGCATAATTGACCATTTATTAGACCATATTGGGCCTCAAGTGTTCGTAAGGCTCGTTGGTCTTTCGATGAAGTATTTTCAGGAGATGTGCCATGAGTAATATATTGGAGGATATGATCATACCAAGGATCATCTCCTTCAATGTCATTTATTTTCTCTATTGCGTTGCAATACACTGGTTCTTCTCTTCTATCAACGCATAATAACATCATATTTAAGTGATCTGGAATGTTGATCATTGAGGCTAATTTTGCTAGCGCATCGGCAAATTGATTGTCATCCCTTGGGAGATATTTAAAATCAATATGTTTAAAATGCTCGATGAGTTGCTCTAGGTGTGCTTGGTATAATATCATTGTGGAGTTCTTTATTTTCCATTTTTTAATATATGATTTATAATCAAACTGGAGTCTCCATATACCTCTAATTTTTGCACACCTATGCTAGCCGCTGCTTCTAATCCAATAACGCACGCTTCACATTCTGCGGCATTATTAGTAACCTCAAAGTCTAATTTAATAGAGATTGGAGTATGTGCTCCCTCTGGACTTATGAGTAACACTCCTATGCCACATCCTTTCTGATTGGATGCACCGTCGAAGTACATTACCCATTTGTCATCTTGTGTCATGAGAATCTCTTCATCCGGAAGATGAGGAGTTTCTGCACGACTTGTTTGAATTGGATGTTGTGCCAGAAAGTCGAAAATTACTTTTCCTTTCATTGATTTTTCAAGAATATATTTTAGCTCAAATTCGGCCAACATCACCAACCACTTAGATATCCTTCCTTGTATGGGTGGTTGTTCAAACAAATACTTTATCAGATTTTGTGAGAAATCACATGAGTAGTGTGTGGTAAATATAATGTCGTAACTTTTTGGTTTCCCACACTAATGCTAGGCTTGTATTTTCCAAGGTGCTATATTTTGTTTCGTATTGGATGAATTTTTAACTTATGTAATATATTGCACGTTCGACTTTTTCTACCTCTTGTGCTAACATGGCGCCTGTGGTTGTGCCTGTAACTATAATGTATAGCCTAAGAGGTAGTTTGGGTACTGGTGATGCTAAAATTGGTGGACTTTTGAGATTATCTTTGATTTTCTCAAAGGCCTTTTGTCATTGATCGCCCCATTCATGTTTCTCCTCTTTTTTCAATTTTTTAAATATTAGCTCACAAGTCATAGTCAATTTGTTGATAAATCGACTAATGTATTGTAATTTGCCAAGGAATCCCCTAATTTCTTTTTCTGTTTAAGGGGGAGGCATGTCAACATTTACCTTTATTTTAGAGGGATCGTTCTCGATGCCATGTGTGCTTACTACGTATCCGAGTAACTTACCAGAAGTGACTCCGAAGGCGCATTTTTGTGGATTCAATAGCATTGTATATTCTTTTTATGCGAGTGAAAAATTTGCGTAAAGCTTTTATATGTCCCATTCTATCTTTGGACTTTACGATCATATCATCCATATACACTTCTATTTCTTTATGCATCATATCATGCAAGAGAGTCGTAGCCGTTCTTTGGTACGTAGCTCCTGCATTTTTTAAACCAAATGACATGACTGTGTAGCAATACGTACCCCAAGGGGTAATAAAGCATGTCTTTTCTTCATCTTCTTTTGCCATTAAAATTTAGTTGTAACCTGCGTATCCATCCATAAAGGATAACATCGCATGTTCAGCCGTGTTATCTACCAATATAACAATATGTGGTAGAGGAAAATCGTCTTTAGGGCTAGCTTTATTAAGATCCCTAAAGTCGACACACATGCGAACTCGTCCATCCTTTTTAGGGACTGGAACGATGTTCGCTACCCATTCGGGGTAATTACATACGCGAATAAAACCGGCGTCCAACTGTTTTTGTACTTCTTCTTTTATTTTTAATGCGACATCAGGTTTCATTCGTCGAAGTTTTTGTTTTACTGGTTTAGAAGTAGGGAATGATATGTTCCGCGATTTTCCTATCTATTCCAGGCATGTCCTTGTATGACCAAGCAAACACGTCTTTGAATTCTTTGAGCGTCGATATGAGGGTCGATCGCTCTTCCGGATTTAGAGTTAAGCCAATTTTGACTTCTCTCTTATTTTCGTTAGTTCCTATATTAACTATTTCAGTTTCTTCAACGATAGGGTTGTTTTGTTCTCGTTCATTCATTAGTTCAACCAATTTATTAATGTTATCATCTTCATTAGATTGATTGTTATAGCATTCGAAAGATTCAAGAGAAGACATATACTCGGAAATAGAGCTCATATTATTAAAATCAAAAGAGAGTACATCAAGAGAAGAATCCTTTTTGGGATCTTCGTCCTTAGAACTAGAAAATAAAGACTCAGTAATGGCCACAAGGCCTAAACTTTCAGCTTCCCTAGAGTCTATAATAGATTCATCGTCCGATTCTTCAAACATCTTCCCTTCGCCTGTGACGATTTCCAGTTTATCGCCTTTGTGATTGATCCATTTGAAAAATTTCCTCCATCCATGCTCAAAAGTTTCATTTGAAGGGGTGATCAACGAGGTTGGGTCAAAAGCTTCATCTTGAATGTCGTTTTGATTGGTCATTGTTGCGACATGATTTTGCTCTAGTCCAAATAACAGGTTAAATGCTTGCCTATCATAGCACCCTAGAGTTGGGTGTTTTGATTTAACGATACTAAGATCGTCATCCAAGAAGTAGCAATAATGAAATATTTAAAATCCAGGCTTCTTGATTCCTTCCAAAACTAAGGGTTCCGGAAAGTCGTAGCATGGGTAATCTTCTACCTCCCTAATGAATTGTCCATTAAGGGTTTGTTGATAGGATGGGAGTAAAGTGATTATCCCTTTCTTATGATTGTCTCTACGTGCTTTGTTTTTTGCATCGTGAGACTCCAATTCTTCTTTGGTTGGTTTATATCCCAATCCAAAAGAGAAGCTTTTCTTTGGAATAGGAAGTAAGAGAGATTTCTTCATTCCTATTCCCAAAGGCATCCTAGGAAAGTAACTATTCTTGATCAAGATCTTGTTTACTATCCGAGTGGAATATGGATCAAGCTTGAATGGTTCTTCAAAGTCTTCTTCCATTTCAATTGTGAAGATTGGCTCCACGGCGAATCCCCACATGTCCTCTTCATCATTATCATGGTTTATTTCTAAGAGTGATTGATCATTTATTGCTATTTTGAGTGGAGAAGCATGTATAGTCATAGGAAGCCCTTGATAGTTCAACCTAATCATTTGATGAAGTGAGTATGGTATAGCACCAAGCTCATGTATCCAAGGACGTCCAAGTAAAAGGTTGAATGTAGGTTTTATATCCATAACATGGAATTCAACCATCTTTTGAATTGGGTCTGTAGTAATTGGTAGCTTAACAGTTCCACACACCGATTTTCTCGAATTGCCATAGGCCCTAATGCTTTGTTTTGTTGATTGGAATCTTTTTCTAGATTTAGGCCTAAGTATTTTGTCGTTCGTAATGGGCATACGTTTATAGTCGACCCATTGTCTACCAAATTTAGAGGGATATTGTATCCCTTGCATCCCACAGTTAAGTATAACGCATTGTTGTGGGTAGTGTCTTTTGAAGGCAAATCATCATTAGTGAAAACGATTGACTTGTTGTATTTCTCGCTAGTAATCAAGCTAACGAGGTCCTGACGGGTTGTGTCTGTGTCTTATAGACAAAGCCGTTAGAGCGTTCATGAGAGAATTCCTATGTTCTTTAGAAGTACTTAGGAGTTCCCAAATGCTAACATTCACCTTGGATTGACGAAGTTGTTTGACCAATGGATCTTCCACCTCAAGTGGGTAGTGTATTTTGTGTTTGACCTTGAGTTTGATTTTGTGTTGTCGAAGATCCATTTGGTGGTGGTGCTTGGTAGACTTGCCCATAACGAGTTAGATGATCTATCTCATTTGGATTAGTCATAGGTCTCATAAACCAACTTTCTTCTAGAGGCTTTGGATGTGCCTCCATTTCAAGATGTTCCATGAGTTGTGCTTGATGCCATTGTTCATCCAAGGAGAGATTCGATAAATCTTGTGATTTCCCCAAGAAATGATCCCAATCAAGCGCTCCATTTGTTTCATTTTGTAAACAAGAGGGAGGTGGGACGGCGGCATACTTAGAGACATATAAGTCTTGAAAGTCGTCGTCCCATAGTCCACATACTTCATTAGTTGCCCCTATGAGTATTGTGGATAGAGATTCTCCTATAGGTGTGATATAGTCCAAAGGATTGAACGTATCACTTCCCATATGGTCTTCATCGATGTAAAACACCCCTAACGGGGATGCATTATTGTTAGGTTTAGGCATGGGAATTCTCCCATCGTCTACTAAATCTTGTATTTTGTGCTTTAAAACATAGCAACGTTCAGTATTGTGTCCAACGCCTCTATGATAAGCACAATAAGCACTACCATTCCATTGAGGAAACCTCCTTTCTGGTGGAGTGGGTGGTGTTGGCCCTGTTGGCGAAAGTAAGCCTTTTTAGTTTAATTTTTCTAACAATTCTTTATAGCTTATAGGAAATGGAGTAAATTTTCTCTCTTTTGTCCATCTTTTTCTAGGATCATCATATCGATTTGTGTTATTGTATTGCGTGGAAGTCGCAAATACGTCAGTTAAGGATGATGCATTATCATTCCCCTTCTTGTAGTTATTTTTAGGTTGATGATGATAATGAGGTTTGCTTGCTTTTTCTTTACCAAGATCATCTTCAATCCTAGTAGCCACAAAATAGACCTTTTAAAAAGTGTCTAGACCAAGGTAACGTAGATGTTTGTTGTACTTTTCATGACAGTTGTCAATGAATTTTTGTACTAACTCGAGTTCAGGAGGCCTTTGGGCAAGGTGGGCCGCCTTTTCTCGCCATCTACCATAGAAATCAAGGAAACCTTCATCGTCGCCTTGCTTAAGCATCTCGAGTTCACATAAAGTTGACTTTAACTCCACGTTACTCTCGTATTGGGTGATGAAAGCCGAAACTACATCTTCCCATGTCGCTTTAAATTTTGGATCTAGCCCACAGTACCACTTTCTCGCGGTTGGGTCTAGTGATAAAGGGAAAGTCAAAGAATAAAGCTTAGGATCAACTCCCTTTAGTGCCATAGTGCCAGTAAAACCCATTAAATGATTTTGTGGATTATTGGTCACCTTAAATATTGGCAAGTCCGTAGCTACGAACTTTTCTGGTAAAGCAAGTCCTGGGGGAGGAGAAAACTTTTCTGCGTCAAAGTACTTGTTCCCCATTGTAGAAGGAAGAACTAGCTTCTCCTACGACTTTTCTTTGATGGATAATTGCTCCATCTTTTCTTGTAAGGCTAAAATTTTGCCTTTTTTCTTTTCAGCATTTTCCATCTTCCTAATTCTTCTCTCCTCGGCCTCTTGAGCCTTTTCCTCTCTCAAACGAAGAATCTCTTGTTGAAGTTCTTTTCGACGGTTGTCATTGTTGTTGGACTAGGATTAGCTGTCGAAGGAAAGTGGTTTGAAAGGGGTTGATCTTTGGGTGGTAAATGTAGAATGCGAGTGCCCAGGGGTCCTCTTTCCTAAGCTTGAAAACCGGCCCCAAAGGAGTACGAAATGATAAGTAAATCGATACGCTTGTTTAAAAGGAAAAAAGAAAGAAAAAGACGCTAAATATATTTAAACGGATAACATCACCCTTAACAATTCTTCAAAGAAGATATTGTTCGGACGAGTCAATTTGTTTTTTGAAAAATCAAAACTGACTCGTCTAGTGGGCGCGCGCAAGTGACTCAGTTGCGCGCGGCTGTCGCGCGTAACGAAATCACTTGCGCTGGGAGGGGTCGCGCAACTTCATGAGTTGCCCGCGCCACCTGCTTGTAATTTTTTTTTAATTCGAGCGTTTTTGTTTTTTTTATTTGATTTTTTTTTTGCTTGACTTTTTTTTTTTTTTTTTTTTTTATGTTATCCCTTGAATATGACGCTAAATCACGAAAAGACAACTTCGTAATTGGGAGCCTAGACCAAACTAAAAAAAAGAAGATTATCCTAACACGTTGCACATAGTCACATAATCACATAAGCATGTCATAAGTCAAGATTCACGCAATGCCGTTCTAAGGTCAATAAAAAAGGCTTGGGTGTCCAAAGGTACCATATCTTAAGAAACGACGCATAAATCAATCACTTAACGTGTTGACCCTTGACATCGCCCTCCCAACATTTTGTTGGTGATATGGGTGGGATGATTGTTATTAATTTTGGGATAGACGCCTAGTGTTGGCGACCCCTAGTCAATGAGCCAATCCCCAATGGTTTAAGTGTGCTATGATTATGCATGATGCAATGTTGCTTGTTTGGTTTTTACTCTTGTGCAAAAGGAAGATATTATGCGTTCAAGTCTCGCTCTCTAACTAGAGATTATCCAAATTAATTCTCGTTACAACCCATAGGCAACCTAGTGTTGGATACTTTGGACCATAACTACGAATTAATCAGGTAACCTCGTCCCCAGTGGAGTCGCCACTGTAAGGAGGGTGATCCCATCGTAAGGGGTACTCTCCTTAAATTCCCTTGCCCACTTAAAAGCCTAGGACTTTACACTTGTTAGGGTGTAGTAGGATTTGAATTCCTAACTGTTTGGGGGACCTTGAATTATAATTGATTCTATCATTACGTTTTTTTTGTAAGAAACAAGTAGGAGTCGCCAATGAGTTTTAGGAAAACTCATAAACCTCGTTCATGCCTTTCTTCCATGTGGAGTTCATGGAATAATTAGCACGAATCATAAGTTTACCTATGACCAAATTGGTCTATAAACCATAAATGAGTTCGGGAGCGAGGGTACTAAGATAATATTCCTTTTAGAGGGGAACCGTCATCCTAGCCCTAGTATGACCTCTACTAGCTCTTCCTTTTTTACAATTTCATCACCAAAAAATATATGCAACGCGATACCTAAAACTATGTTAGTTGATTTTATTTACAAACATTAATTCACGTAGGAATTACATCGTAATGTCTTTATTCTTATTTAATTAAATTCGTGAAGAGGACAAGAAAATAAACAAGATTCGCCTTGGCTTAAGTGATCAACCAACAATTATTTAATTCAATTCTAATCTTTATTTAACTCAAGATAATATGTGGAATTGATTAATTAATTATTTTAAAGGTGATCAAACAACACTAATTAATTAATTAAAGTCCTTTTAAACAAGAAAATAAAGGTAATTTAACTAAGTGCTCGGGAATTTACCACTTCTCTTTGCTAGATCTCCGTTTAGAACACTTATGGACTCCTTCTTGTTGGGGAACCTCCACCGTAGTAACAAAGTATCGAAAGGGTGAGTGTTTAGGACAAGAGGGCTAGGTTGCACAAGTTCATAAGTTATTTCGCCAGAGTTTTAGGTTAATTTATGTCTCTTTAAGCCTTGGCTTAAGCTCGTATTTATAGGGAATGATTAGGTTTAGGGTTTCGAGCATTCTTCCGCAGTAGGTGTCGCGCGCAACAGATAGAGTTGCGCGCGGCATCCCAGCGCAAGTTATAGAGTTGCGCTGCTATGTGCAGCGCAACTAATTGTCTTGCGCGCGGCTTTATGGTAAGATTCGATTTTATATTTTCCGTATAATTCCGAATAATTCTGAATCTTCTGCAGCACAACTCTTATGAAAGTTGCGCTGGGTGTCGCGCGCAACTGAATTAGTTGCGCGCGGCAGCCCAGCGCGACTCTGTGAGATGCGCGCGGCTTTTCCAGCGGCAGCACTAAGATTTAACCTAGGCGCTCCTAAATCCGTCATTATTAGGGTTTAAGCACGGACTTAAGCCTAGTTATGATCGGGTTTTGTTAATTGGACCTTTGTTTTGGCTTTTTCTTTCATTTGGGCTAGTCGTTTGTGTTTTGTGGATTAACCAGTTATCCATAAGTATTCTTCACTTCAATCCAACACGAAGATGGCTTTATTTATCGTCATTGCACTTCCTGTTGGGATAGGAGGCCAAAAGTAGATGTCTACAGTTGGCGACTCTTTTGCTCTAGCTTCCTTCCCTTTGGACGCCACCGTACATAAGTGTATGATCACAGTGGGGTTCAAGTTTGGGGTAATGCTTGAAATATTCCCTACAGTTTTTGGCGATTCCGCTGGGGAGGATTTCTATTTTAATTCCTAAAATTTATTTTGGCAATTATTTAGAATGAGTGGATGAGACTCGAAAAGTTCTAAGTATTTCATGTGCGTAATTTTTATTAACATTATTGTCATAAGCATAAAAAAGGTTCTCATTGGTAAGACCATCCATAATGAGTCAAAAACATAGGATTTTCACACGTAGGAAATTTGAGAAATATCCTTCACAACTAGAATCGAAATAATGCTGCGAAAAACTGGAAAATTTAAGAATACAGAAAGCTGCTGAGGCATGTAGGAACTGGCGTCTAGAAAACAGAGCCTGTGGCCGAAGATATGGCTCTGTCACCGAGCGACAATTCTGTTTCCAGGCGACAGGGCTATATCGCGAGACAGTCCCTGTTGGCTGGCGCTACGTTCATCCAATACCGAGCCAGAAATATGAGTTCTTTTTCGCACTGTTGGCTCGATTCTACTTCCTGATTGAGTTTTTCTCTTTATTCTGAAACCCATATGTGTTCTACATATAGACATAACCCTCTAGAATAACCCTCTGGGAATTCATGCTCCATCTACCTAGTTGAACGCTCTAAGCAACAAAGGGTACATCCGAGAATGTTGAATTCACCAAACCAAGGAAGCGAGTTTGACTCGCGGGGTCCCATCCATTCGCGCCAACGCTTCCAAAGGTAAGGCTTCCGCGTGGTGCATCCGGACTCATAACCATGGACCCTATTTGACTAACCCATATCCTTGAACTTTAGAGAACTAAAGCCATGGTTAGGTTGCAAACTCATTGCATCATGTTGTGACTACTTAACTACTTGTGCATCTCTTACTTGTACATACTTATTATGTGACTAAACTAATCGTTTGGTTAGACTTGTGTTTGTAACTCTAAGTCTTAATAAACTAACCAATGACTAAAGGGCTTTGCTTAATTAATTGATTAATTAATTTGAGCTAAAAAAATATACCTTAAATCGAGTCATAGTTCCTTTAAGTTAACCCGGATTTTTATTCCCGTATACTGCACAAGCGTCAACTTGTTTTGGTCACATCCGGAGTTCTAGGAAGAACTACGAGTCGTACAGCCTATGGATCTGTAGCCCCGAGTGTTATCTTTATTTTGGAGTGGTTTCGTTTCAATCAGAGTCCTAGATCAAAAGTTATGACTAAAATACCACAGCCTGTCCAGTTTAATGCGTATACATGAAGTCTTAACTTAGTCTTTGCTTGAGTTTAGTCACACAGTCTAGCCACATGGTCATGACACGAGTCTTAACATGTCACCTACACTCACTAGTCCTAGCACACACTTTGTATATGTAATCTTGGCCATGTCTTAGGTTCATGCATGAGTCGTTTTCCGTCATTCGAGGAGGGGGTCCAATCTATTCCCATTCCCTTCCACCTTCTCTTCCATGTTGAATAGAGCTTGAGTCAAAATAAATAATAAAAATAACTTACCCCTAATTTCCCTTTCCACATTACTTGGTCGAGGAGAGAAGGGCGATTAATCAAGGACAACGCCTTTATTCAAGTTCAACATTTTTTATAAACCAGTTGGTCGAAAATGAAAAGCTAAGAAAATAATGGCAAGTCAAGAAGAAGTCAATGAGCTTAAGAAGCAAATGGCAGACGTGACTAAAGTGTTGAAGGCTTTAACCCTCCAAATCTATGACCCTGTGAAGCAACGACAAATGAAACTCATGTAAGAAAGCTTGAACAAAATATCCAATGACTATAGATTTCAGGGCATTAGCTCACAAGGGGTCTCGGTGAACAAGGAGCTTCTTCCGCAGAAGCTCAATGCCAACGACATCCCAAAGTTCAAGGAAACTGACAACCCTTATTTTCATTTAAGAGCCTTTGATACCATAATAAAAATTAAGGGGATTGATAGGAAAGTCTTTCATTCCTTGTTTTCTTTATCTCTTGAAATCGTTTGTCAACAATGGTTCTTTTCCCTTGACAAAGAGAAAACCTCTTCTTGGGATTCCATAACAAACGCTTTCGTAGATAGATATAAGTGCAACTTCCAAGACGAAACAGACCACAGATAACTTGAGATGTTAAAACAAAAAGAAAACGAAGGGTTCACTTCTTTCTTCAACAAATGGAGGGAAACTTCTGCTAATATGGTTAAGGTTCCTACCGAAAAAGAGTTTTTAAGGATGTTCATCAAAAACCTTCAAGAAAAATATGCCAAGCACTTAAAATACCAACACAACTTGAATACTTTCAAGGTTGTGTATAATATAGGCATTGACATTGAAGATGACCTTCTGAAAGATAATAGTGCGAGAGGAAAGAAGAACGACCATCCTTCTTCTTCCTCTCCCATTAACGAAGTACATGCTACGAACACCTCTAAACCACGGATCCAAAGGTCAAAAAGAGTGTTCACTCCACTTGGTATGAGTTATGAAACAACTTTCGAAAAGCTACACCACAAGGGACTAATCATGCCCATAGGATCTATCAAAGATCCAGTTCCAGAAGCCAGGCCACCTAAGTGGGATCCTAATAAACACTGCAAGTATCACCAAGGAAAGGGTCACGACACTGAGGAGTGTTGGAAACTCAAAGAAGATATTCAAGACCTGATCGATGACAATAAAACTTCCGTGATTGTAGCCATCGCAGAAGATCAAACATCCTTCGATCCTTCACTCCTTATCACACCTGTAGGTGAGCCCATGATCGAGATAGCTTATATAACCTCTATTGATAAAGTGGCCATGATTGAGGAGGATGAAAGAATTTCTTAGATGATACTGGGGAATATTTGTCAAGTCTAAAAGAGGACGTTCAAAAACTGCAAGATGTCATTGCCATACTCTTGAATATAGTAGAAGGACTAGCAAATCAGATGATGGTTATCGAACAAAATTCTCACCAAGGATTTAATGAAGAACTCAATGCTCCTAAGCCACAGCCAAAATGAACCATTGAAGAATACACACCAATAGGAATGACTTACAATGAAGCTTTTGACTGTCTTCACGATCAAGGTCTCATTCACCCCATTAGTCCCAGTCAAGACCCTCCGCCTGAAAAATGGTCTCCCAATTGGGATCCAAAATCTTATTGTCAATACCATAGAGGCCATGGTCACACCACCGAAGTATTTTTCGCCCTCAAAGATCACATTCAAGGCCTCATTGATTCAAATCTCCTTCATGTTCCTCCGCGCGACAAGAAGGCCAAAGCTAGTAACAATAACAACAGTGGCTGGAAAGGAAAGAAGAACGACGATCCTTCTTCTTCCGAAAACACCTACTCTAGTAACAATATCGGTATCTCTGACCTTAATAAAATCTTAGATATAGATAATTAAAGATCTAAAAAGAAATCCAAAAGAAGTTCACACTCATTGGAATGACCTATGAAGTTGCTTTTGATCGTCTCTATGATCGAGGATTAATCAAACCTATTGGCCCTACCGAGGAACCAACACCAGAAAAACGATCTTTAAGATGGGATCCCAACTCTTATTGCAAGTACCATCAAGGAAATGGTCATACCACTGATGAATGCTAAAGATTTCAAAATCTCATTCAAGATCTCATAGAAGCAAACAAGATCCCATTGCCTCTAGCTAGCAAGAAGACTGGGTGATGATAAAGCAAATAACACAAGACACAAGGCGAGCTTCAACGACAAGATTTCATGACCTTCTTTTTTATATTTCTTTTATTTATCCCTTCCCCAATAAGTCTAACATAGGCACCTTTTTATTCCCATTAGATTTATTTTGTAGGATCATTCTTTCTTTTCCTTTAATAAAAATGAGCATTTATTTCCTCGCATATGATCATTGCATTGCAAAAAAAATGTCAAACTAAGCACAAGGTATACCAATGATTTGAGGCACCCCTTGTAGCCACATCATATTACCTTTCACCCTTCAAATATACAATCTTTTCTTGATAAACCACTTTGAGCCTCGTCTAACGATAGACCTTTCTTTCTTCAACCTACATCTACCTAACCTTGGGATGGGATGGTGTGTAACTTATGCAATTTCAAAAGCTTGAGTGATTTCAAATAATAAAAAGTCAATAAAAAAATAAATAAAAGTGTACAAAAGGGCAAGTGTTCCAATGTCTTTGACATGAACACGTCTTTGATATGAACACGTCTCGGATTGCGTCTATTATCGAGTGCTCAGTACCGTGCCTGAGAAACATGAATGCCAAGTGATTGATAGACTGCATGATGATTGCCCACACTTATAAAAATAAAATAAATGCTAAAGCAAAAGAGAGAGCTAAAAAAGAGTAGAAAGCCTCAACTATAAAAATATAAAGATTCAAAAGCAAGGTTGCACACCTTGGGGGGGTTATCTAGGGTCTTGAGCCTTTATCCCTTTCTTCTATAACCTTTAGCCTACCCACGTTACAGCCCTTAAAAGACCTCTTTGAGGTATACACACTTGTGCGAGGTTTGGCTAGAGCTACGTTCGGCCTGATTCCTAACGGATACGTAGGCAACCTCACATTGAGGTGTGGCCGTAATAAAAATGCATTCATATTTACGTTCATAATTGATCATATCTAGGAATTTCCAATGCTCATCCCTATTCATTTAGAGCTAGACTTGGGGGCTTGATCCCTACATTGTTAAGCTTACCTAGCTTAAGAGTCACCATTATTTGACTCTTCCCAAAATACTTTTTCACACACTTAGCCCTTGCGGCCTAACCATAGTGTCACTATCACACACATCACAGATACATGACCAAATATACTTCCCTTAGGAACCCTTTGTCATGAAATCTTAACACAACGCTGAAGCGTACCTTGTCACATCACTCATTATCATCAATCATCATTGCATCACAAAGTATGAAGTACTTAGCCTCCGCGCCTAAGTTACCTAAATACTTTCATTATCGAGTCAACTAGGATAGTCTAAGACGTTACAATCCTTGTACTGTGAGAGACAACGATAACAGATTAAGCTCATTCAACATGCACTTTCAAAAACTTCGCTTCTTTCTTTCTTGCGTCTTTCTTTTTCGGGGGAAAGTCGGTACCCTCCACAAAAATGACGGAAACTTTTCTTTTTCTCATTTTGAGTCAAGCACATCACAATACAACGCACACACGGGTCATGAGTCACATGTGTCAATTCACCTTGGGTCAACCTCAAGTCAGTAAGTCACATTGAGTCAACCTCAAGTTAGTCCAATCACCTTAGGTCAACCCTAAGAAAAAACATCGAGCCTTAGGTCAACCCTAAGAAAAGCACTAGCAAAGTCTTTTGGCAATCTTTTGATTTTTACAGGATGCAACTATTCAGCAAAGTTCCTGTTCGCAGCCAACCGAACCTTGCAACAAACATTCAAGTATTAAAGCTCTTGGTTCAAAGACGCGTGGACATATCATCAGAGCTCTTTTGCTCAGAGACGCGTGGGCATATCATTCAAAGCTCTTTTGTTCAGAGACGCGTGGACATATCATTAAAGCTCTTTTGTTTAGAGACGCGTGGACATATCATAAAAACTCTTTTGTTCAGAGACGCGTGGACATATCATCAAAGCTCTTTTGTTCAAAGGCGCGTGGACATATCAAAAAGCTCTTTTGCTCAGAGACGTGTGGGCATATCATTCAAAGCTCTTTTGTTTGGAGACGCGTGGACATATCATCGAAGCTCTTTTGTTCAGAGACGCATGGACATAATAAATAAAAGAAGCTCTTTTGTTCAGAGACGAGTGAACATCAACAACGGCAAAGAACGATCATAACATCTTCCCTAGATTGTGGAAGGTTGTCACAACAACAAATGCAACAAATCGGTTACTATCAGAGACGTGTGCTCGACGGTGCAAGATACGCGTTTCTTAACTCTTTTATTTGTTTAACTAACGCTAGTTTGCAGGTGTATGGAATAATTTCAAGCGTTAACCCCTAGCTTGAACCCCACTATGATCATACACTAAAGTACGGTGGCGTCCAAAAGGGAAGAAGATAGAGCAAAAGAGTCGCCAACAAGTTTTAGGAACTTGTAAACCGTTCACAGGGTGAAGGTTACACCCCTTAACGATCCAAGAGATCGTCAACTCCATAAGATCTTGAACCAAATAAGGGTTCGGGGATGAAGGTACAAATCCAACCTAAAAGAGATTGAACCTGCCCTAATAATAGGCCTCTACTTTATTCTGATCGTACTCATGTGCGCTTTTTGACTAACATGCAATCAATAGGATTACCCTAAACCTATTTAATCTATGTTGGTTGAATTTAATGCACAAATAAATCTATTATTGGCAATCACTTGAATTATAATCACATTAACCCTAAACAAGATTATTAAGTATCTTATTAAGCGTGATTATAAGTACCAATTCCCTTTAAGCATGCATAAAAGGTGTGATCAAGCAATAATAAATAAATATATATATCAAGCAACATAATAATAATCAAAACAATAATCATAATTATAATAATCATAATTAAAAATAATCATTATAATAATTATAACAATTATAATCATAAATCATAAAGAATAATCATAATAATAATCATCATAATAACAATCATATTAATAATAATAATAATAATAATAATAATAATCATGTTAAGGCATAGCAAGATCCTAGGCATGATACTAACAAGATTAATAACAAACCCTAGCATGTCACTAAACAATAAAAATCAAATCTTTAGCCCTAAAATGATACTAACAATCATAAATATTAGGAAGAACATAGGAAGCATCGTAATAATCATACTTGATATTAAAGTTACCCTAGACATGATATTAGGAATCAAAATAACAATCTAAACATGATTTCTACATCATAACATCAATAAAAACCATTAAAGCACTTACTTTGATGCCTCGTACCTCTTTCTAATAACAAAATACACACGTTAGTAACTTCAAGGGAAATAATAAAATCAACAATTATTAAATAATGGAAAAAGAGATTTGGGACCAAACCCTCAGAAATTAAACCTTTCACATCTAGGGCGAAGGCAACTTCGAATATGGATAGGTGTTTCTAGATCTTGCGAATGCGGAATTTTGTATGTAAAAAGCTAGTTTAGAAAAAGAGAGATAGAGATCAAAAGAATCTTGATGAGAGTTGGTGAATGATTATTAAAGAGAATGAGAGAGAATTGAAAACTAGTTGTAGGGTGTAGGTGAATCAAAACGAAGTTTTTACGACATTATATATAAAGAAAATCAGCCAAAAAGATAAAAATATCAAAACAGAGTCTCGCGCACAAAAAAACAGAACCAGCGCCAACGCTTGCTGTAGGCGCCAGGCGCCAACACTAACGCCAGGCGCCAATGCTGGCGCCAGGCGCCAGGCGCTACAGCTGGCGTTTGGCGCTGATTCAGAAAATCACGCGTTTTCTTAAAATCAGATAAAAATTGCCGTACAGGAGGATAAAATCGTATTTCCCTCAAAAATGCTCTTTGATTTTAATTAAAACTCTGAAAAGTCAACAAAAGTCAATTTATCAATGCTAATTGAATTAGGAATGAAAAGAACCTTATAGAAGACTAAAACCATTCCTAATTGCATTAGGAATGATAAATCATATTAGGCCCTCCCCTAGATCATTGGGCCGCATATAAAGCTCAAATCGGGCCCAGTTTAGTAAATTGGCAATAATTTCCTCAATATTCATCGGAATTGGGCTTATAATATATCGTTGGAAAGCTCTTGTCAAGACCCATCCAACTACACTACTATTGGACCCTTATCATTGACCAACCAAACTAGATTGGCTGTTTTCTTAAAATAAGTTTTCAAAAACAGAGAGAAGAGAAAAGAAATTAAAACTATCCGCAACACTAGACTTTCCACACTTTCACTTCATTCGATTATTATTCAACGCGAAAGGTACTTATCACTGGGTTTGGTTTTGGGGAGACACAAATGGGTGTCTACAGAAGCCCCCACTTTGACTGAGTTTGGACAAACGCAAGTTTCGAAAACAAAAGTCAAAGTATCGATAGGGACGGAGAATGATTCAAAACGTTCTGCGATCCTAAACCACTCTTGTAACGCCGATACCTGCAAAACTAGCGTTAGTTGAACAGATAAAAGAGTTAAGAAACGTGTATCTTGCACCGTCGAGCACACGTCTCTGAAAGTAACCGATTTGCTGCTGTATTCTGTTTTTTTATGACCTCCTGCCAAGAGAATGCCATCCCGCTTGAAAACTGCTACGCTTGTAACTGCTTCCAATATAGAAGACTGCTTCGCTTGAAACGATCCTCTCCCGCTTTGATAATATTCCACGTCCAAGGGAATACTGTCGAAGATTGTTTCACTTGAAACAATCCTCATCCGCATTGATAATATTCCACGTCCAAGGGAATACTATCGAAGATTATTTCGCTTGAAACAATCTTCTTCCACATTGATCATATTCCACGTCCAAGGGAATACTATCGAAGATTATTTCGCTTGAAATCACCTTCAATTGTTTGTGACAACTCTCCACAAGCCAGGGAATGGTGCCGAAGATATCCTCGCTTCGAGCTATCCTCATTTGTTGCGATAATTTTCCAAAAGAAATTACCGAAGATCTTCGCTTGTCGATCTTTAAAAGCTCGCTTGAACTTTGCTCCCGCTATGCCTGTACGTCAGCGCTTTTGTTGCTTCTGAACCTGTACGTCGGTGCCTCTGCTGTGATGACAATCCTCTTTTCTTTGGGAATAGTTGCCAACACAACTCTTGTATGATGTATGACAATCCGATTTAGGGAAAGTTGTCAATGCTTCGTAACAATCCATCCTTGGAAATGTTGCCACGATGAAGCGACAATCCGTATCTCGGAAAATTTGCCAAAATCCAAATTTTGGGAAAAGTTGCCAATGTTCGTAACAATCTGTCATAAGAATTTTGCTACGATCGACAATCCACATCTTGGAATATAACTCTTGAAAGCAATCCACTTTGGAAATTTGCCAATGCTATGCGACAATCCTTTTAGGAAAATATTGCCACAATTGACAATCCGTGTCTTGGAAATTTGCCAAAAAAGAGTCGACCGACAATCCACTTCGGGAAAATTTGCCACTTGCTGAAATGAATGACAATCCACGTTGAGGAACCTTTGTCGATTTTTTATGATGAATAGAGACCTACAACAATCCTTTGGGAAATTTTGCCATAGGGAACTGGGTGTATCGAATCTCGAAAAACTTCCCAATGAGTCAATGAATGTATGACAATCCGAACTTAGAAAAACCTGCCAAACAAAGAAGGAGCACGACAATCCACGCTTGGAAACCTTGCCAGAGATGACAATCCAATCTTGGAAAAATTGTCATTCAAGAAGATGCACGACAATCCATTTTTGGAAATATTGTCAATTGGGGGTGGCAATCCAATCTTGGAAAAATTGTCGTTTAAATGCTTGCTTTTAAACCGATTGTAGTGAGCCAGTGTTTTAGGCGCTTAAGCCAAGTGAGACGATCTTTCGTCAGGTCGATCATGTCAAATTGCTTATAGGGGCTAACTGGCGTACCAAGGACCCCGAAATTGCTTTATGAGGTCGAAATCACCTTTCTGAGAGGCTTCGAGCTCTGTCGCTGCTGAGATATCTCTGGCGCCAAGAATTGACTCTGTCGCCAGACGCTATAATCTAGTGTCAAGCGCTGAAATCTATTTCCAGACGCTAGATGTTGTCGTCTAGCGCTGGAGTAGGGTCTTCCCTATTCTGCTGCACCTGTATTTATTTTTTACTATAGAACTTTGACAATCTCTTTAATTATATTAGGGTTGACCTAAGGTTTAACGTCGCTTGACTCATCGACTTGACACGACTCAAGGTATAAACTTGACTTGCTGTGATTGACTCGAGGTTGACTCGACTCGAAGTGTTTGACACATGTGACTCATGACCCGTGTGTGCATAGTGTTGATTGTGCGACTCGAAAATGCAAAAAAGCAAAAATTTTCCGTCATTTTTGTGGAGGGTACCGACTTTCTCCTGAAAAAGAAAGACGCGAAAAAGAATCAAAAGTTTTGAAGGCGCATGTTGAATGAGCTTAGTCAAATGTTGTGCAAGGATTAATTCATCCTAGGCTATCTCAATTGTTGACTCAATGATGAAAGTATTTGGGTAACTTAGGCACGGAGGCTAAGCACGTCATACTTCATGATGCAATGACAATTATAATTGATGAGTGATGTGACAAGGCATGCTTCAGCGTTATATTAAGATTTCATGACAAAGGGTTCCTAATGGAAGATATATTTGGTCATGTATCTGTGCAGTGTAAGAAAGTGACACTAAAGCTAGGCCGCAAGAGCTAAGTGTGTGGAAAGATATTATTTGTTAAAAGAGTCAAATGGTGATGACTCTTAGGCTAGGTAAGCTAATGATGTAGGGATCAAGCCCCCAAGTCTAGCTCTACATGGATAGGGATGAGAATAGGAGATCCCTTGATATGATCATGGTGTAAGTGTGTGAATTTGAATATGAATGCATTTTTATTACGGCCGCACCTCGATGTGAGGTTGCCTACGTATCCGTTAGGAATCAGGCCGAACATAGCTCTAGCCGAACCTCACACAAGTGTGTGTGTATACCTCAAAAAGGTCTTTTTAAGGGTTGTAACGTGGTTGGGCTAAAGGTTAGAAAAGAAGGGGATAAAAGCTCAAGACCCTCGATAAGCCCCCAAGGTGTGCAACTTTGCTTTTGAATCTTTATATTTTTATGCTTGAGGGTTTTAACTCTTTTTTAGCTTTCTTTTATCTTTTGCTTTAGCATCTATTTTATTTTTATAAGTGTGGGCAATCCCGATCATGCGGTCTATCACTCACTTGGCATTCATGTTTCTCAGGCACGGTACCGAGCACTCGATAAGAGACGCAATCTGAGACGTGTTCTTATCAAAGACATTTTCATATCAAAGACATTGGAACACTTGCCCTTTTGTACACTTTTATTTATTTCTTTTTTGCTTATTTTTTTGCTATTTTAATCTTTTGAAGTTACTCAAGCTTTTTATGAAATTGAAAATTGCATAAGTTACACACCATCCCATCCCAAGGTTAGGTAGATGTAGGTTGAAAAAGAAAGTTCTATCGTTAGACGAGGCTCAGAGTGGTTTATGAAGAAAGGATTGTAAATTTGAAAGGTGAAAGGAGATATGATGTGGCTACAAGGGGTGCCTCAAATCATTGGTATACCTTGTGCTTAGTTCGACATGGATTTTTTTTTTTAATGCAATGCAATGCGATGATCATATGCAAGGAAATAAATGCTCATTTTATTAAAAGGGAAAATAAATAATGATCCTACAAAATAAATCTAAAGAGAAAAGAAAGGTGCCTATGCTAGACTTATTGGGGAAAGGAAAAAATGAAAAGAAATAGAAAAAAAGGTCATGAAATCTTGTCGTTGAAGCTCGCCTCTTGTCTTGTGTCATTCGTTTCATCATCACCCAGTCTTCTCGCTAGCTAGAGGCAATGGGATCTTGCTTGCTTCTATGAGATCTTGAATGAGATTTTGAAACCTGTAGCATTCATCAGTGGTATGACCGTTTCCTCGATGGTATTTGAAATGAGAGTTGGGATTCCATCTCGAAGATCGATTTTCTGGCGTTGGATCCTCGGTAGGGCCTATAGGTTTGATTAATCCTCGATCATAGAGGCGATCGAAAGTAGCATCGTAGGTCATTCCAATGGGTGTGAGTTCTCTCCTGGGTTTCCTTTTAGATCCTTGATTGTCCATGGCTAAGACACCATCATGGTCAAAGGTACTAACATTATTACTAGAGTGGGCGTTTTCGGAAGAAGAAGGAATGTCGTTCTTCTTTCCTTTCCAGCCACTGTGGTTACTATTGTTAGTAGCTTTTTGCTTTGCGAGGTCATCTTCGATTTCAATTCCGATGTCATAAACGGCCTTGAAAGTATTCAGATTATGTTGATATTTTAAATGCTTCGAATACTTCTCTTGGAGATTCTTGATAAACATCCTCACGGATTCTTTTTCAGTGGGCACCTCAATCATCTTAGCGGAAGTTTCCCTCCATTTATTAAAGAAAGAAGTAAAGCCCTCATTCTATTTTTGTCTTACCATCTCAAGCTGTCTATGGTCGGTTTCAACTTGAATATTGCACTTGTACCTATCAACGAAAGCGTTTACTATCGATTCCCAGGTAGAGGTTTTCTCTTTGTCAAGGGAGAAGTACCATTGTTGGCAAACGGTTTCAAGAGATAGTGAAAACAGAGAGGGGAAAACCTTCTTATCATGTTCATTATAGTTTCGAAAGCTCTTAGATGGAAGTAAGGGTTATCTGTTGCCTTGAACTTAGGGACGTTAGTGGTGTTGAACTTATGTGGAAGAAGTTCCTTGTCCAGCGAGACCCCTTTTGAACTCATTCCCTGAAATTTTAGTTACTAGATAGCTTTCTCAAACTTTCTTGCATGAGGTTCATTTGTTGTTGCTTCATAGGGTCATCAATTTTGAGGGTTAAAGCCTTTAACACCTCAGTCACATCACTCAATTGATTCCTAAGTTCATTGACTTCTTCTTGACTTGCCATTATCTTTTTAGCCTTCCTCTTTTGGCGAATTGGTTTATCAAAAAGTGAGACTTGAATAAAGAGGTTGTCCTTGATTAATCGCCCTTCTCTCCTCGACCAAGTACTGCGGAAAAGGAATTTGGGGATATTCATTGTTAATTGACTCGTGTGTGTGCTAAGACTAGTGAGTGTAGGTGACATATACTCGAAGTGTGTGC
Organism: Chenopodium quinoa; assembly: GCF_001683475.1. Classification (NCBI taxonomy): domain Eukaryota; kingdom Viridiplantae; phylum Streptophyta; class Magnoliopsida; order Caryophyllales; family Amaranthaceae; genus Chenopodium; species Chenopodium quinoa. The sequence goes on from NW_018743937.1 coordinate 1,751,851, forward strand.
TAAGACTAGTGAGTGTAGGTGGTACGTTAAGACTCGTGTCATGACCATGTGGCTAGACTATGTGACTAGACTCAATTAATGACTCGACAAGGTGTTATTGACAGCGAAATTTAACCGAATTAATTAGCAAACTGGTTAATTAGACACTAGGTGATGACTCGACCAATAATCCGAACTGTCGGCAAAACGATAGGACTGGCGTCGTGTTGTGTAGTGTAGCGCCAGACGACAGAGCTGTCGCCAGGCGCCACACTCCACAGAGTGGCGCTACAGTCCAGACTTTGGCGCCAATGCTGGAGCTTCAATCTGAAACTGTTTTCGGTGTTATTAATCAACAGGGGTATGCTTAAAGTCGTACTAGGTCAATTCTGATTAAAATATTAGACTTTATTGACTCAAATTAGTAATTAATTAGGAAAAGTTCTTTAAGTCATTAATTTATTTAATCTCAACACAAGTCAAACAAACGGTTAAGAAAACATAGAATATATGCACAACAAATAATGCACAATTAGTCAAGTAGGCACAATATGATGCAATGAGTTCGCAACCTAACCATGGCTCTAGTTCTCTAAAGTTCGGGATATGGTTTAGTCAATAGAAGGTCCATGGTTAATTGTCCGGATGCACCGCGCGGAAGCCTAACCGTGAAGGGTTGGCGCGAGTGGATGGGACACCGCAAGTTTTAGAAAAAACTCGCTTACATGGTTTGGTGAATTCAACAATCTCGGATGTACCCTTTGTTGCTCAGAGCGTTCAATCAGGTAGATGGAGCATGAATTCCCAGAGGGTTATGTCCATATGTAGAACACATACGGGTTTCAGAAAAGTGAGAAAAGATTCAATCAGGAAGTAGGATCGAGCAAACAATACGAAAAACTGGTCGAAATTAGAACACATATTTTTGGCTCGGTATTGGAAGAATTTGGCACCAGCAAACAGAGACTGGCGCCAGGTTTTAGCTGTAGCGCCTGGCGCCAATGCTGGCGTCTGGCACTACAGTTAAAATTCTGGCGCCAATGCTCTGGCCCCTGGCGCTAATTCCTACATGCCTCAGCAGCTTTTTGTGCTCGATAAAATTTTCCAGTTTCGCGCAGTGTTATTTCGGTCCTAGTTGTGAAAGATACTTCTCAAATTTCCTACGTGTAAAATCCTATGTTCTTAACTCATTACGGATGGTCTTTCCAATGAGATCTTTTTTATGCATATGACAAGAATGTTAATCAAAATTACGCACATGAAATACTTAGAACGTTTCGAGTCTCATCCACTCATTCTAAATCATTGCCGAAACAAATTCAGGAATTAAAATAGAAATCTTCCCCAGCGGAGTCGCCAAAAACTGTAGGGAATAATTTCAAGCGTTAACACCTAGCTTGAACCCCACTATGATCATACACTAAAGTACGATGGCGTCCAAAAGGGAAGAAGATAGAGCAAAAGAGTCGCCAACAAGTTTTAGGAACTTGTAAACCGTTCACAGGGTGAAGGTTACGGCCCTTAACGATCCAAGAGATCGTCAACTCCATAAGGTCTTGAACCAAATAAGGGTTCGGGGATGAAGGTACAAATCCAATCTAAAAGAGATTGAACCTGCCCTAATAATAGACCTCTACTTTATTCTGATCGTACTCATGTGCGCTTTTTGACTAACATGCAATCAATAGGATTACCCTAAACCTGTTTAATCTATGTTGGTTGAATTTAATGCACAAATAAATCTATTATTGGCAATCACTTGAATTATAATCACATTAACCCTAAACAAGATTATTAATTATCTTATTAAGCGTGATTACAAGTACCAATTCCCTTTAAGCATGCATAAAAGGTGTGATCAAGCAATAACAAATAAATATACATATCAAGAAACATAATAATAATCAAAACAATAATCATAATTATAATAATCATAATTAAAAATAATCATCATAATAATTATAACAATTATAATCATAAATCATAAAGAATAATCATAATAATAATCATCATAATAACAATCATATTAATAATAATAATAATCATGTTAAGGCATAGCAAGATCCTATGCATGATACTAACAAGATTAATAACAAACCCTAGCATGTCACTAAACAATAAAAATCAAATCTTTAGCCCTAACATGATACTAACAATCATAAATATTAGGAAGAACATAGGAAGCATCGTAATAATCATACTTGATATTAAAGTTACCCTAGACATGATACTAGGAATCAAAATAACAATCTAAACATGATTTCTACATCATAACATCAATAAAAACCATTAAAACACTTACTTTGATGCCTCGTACCTCTTTCTAATAACAAAATACACACGTTAGTAACTTCAAGGGAAATAATAAAATCAACAATTAAATTAAATAGTGGAAAAAGAGATTTGGGACCAAACCCTCAGAAATTAAACCTTTTACGTCTAGGGCGAAGGCAACTTCGAATATGGCTAGGTGTTTCTAGATCTTGCGAATGCGGAATTTTGTATGTAAAAAGCTAGTTTAGAAAAAGAGAGAGAGAGATCAAAAGAATCTTGATGAGAGTTGGTGAATGATTATTGAAGAGAATGAGAGAGAATTGAAAATTGGTTGTAGGTTGTAGGTGAATCAAAACGGAGTTTTTACGACGTTATTTATAAAGAAAATCAGCCAAAAAAATAAAAATATGAAAACAAAGTCTGGCACACAAAAAAACAGAACCAGCGCTAACGCTGGCTGTTGGCGCCAGGCGCCAACACTAACACCAGGCATCAATCACTACAAGAAAACACATTTATGGCAACGACTTTTTGCAACAACAAATTGTAGGTCGTTGCAAAAAAGTTTATTTGCGACGACTGCAATTTTAGCGTTACAAATATTGTAGCAAAAACTGAAAATTTCATTTCCCTCCCTCCAAATACAGCGCGGGCACTCAATGAAAATTTGAGTCAGGTTTTTGCAACGACATAGTTGTTGTGTAATAAAAAGTATATATATGAAAACAACCAATGTAGTTGTAAAAAAGAAAAATAAATAATGACAACAACAGCTCGTTATCAAACATTTAGAAAAATAAAATGGGTAAGACAAAAAAATATAGATTAAACCATTCAAATCTTCTTTTTTATTTTTTCATTTGCTCTGAAGAAAACGCTCGAAACCCTTACTATTTCCCACCACTCTCTCTCCAATGGAGACCCATCTTCTTTGATGACCCAAAATCCTCGGCTTATAGATCTTCTCCGGCGACTCAGCCTCTTCACTTTCTCCGGTCCGGCGACCCATCAAACTTTAGCTACAACTTCAATTGTGGTCTATTGCTTCCATTTTTGTCATCTTTAATTAATCTATTTTCTTACATGCTAGCTTTTATATTCATTGATTCTAGTATCAACTTTGCAGATCGGTACTTTGTTAGTGAAAGTGGAGATTATAAACATATTGATTTTTAATAGTTGCCGCCACAACATAATTCTCCTCAAGGTATTCATTTGAACATGGTTACGAATTGAAGTGCTAAAATTCTCAAGGAAAACTGGTATTTGGTAATTTATCTTCCCCCTTTCATATGCCTTAATTTAATTTATTCAATTATTTTTTCAATTTAGTTTTAAAATGTACTGGGTTTTGTGAGTAGAAGTTTTTGCTTTTATAAAGTTTCACTATTTTGTTTTAATTTTCCATTATGTTCATAAAAACCATGAATGTGTCTGATTAACTTTTATATTTGACTTTTTATGGCTTAGGATATAGTGGGTTTACTAGAATGTTGAATTTTATTACTTTGGGGCAAAATTTTATAAATTAGATTAGTTTAAGGTACTACTTTTAGCTCATTAACAAGAGTGGCAAAAGTTTTAGCTCTAGACACATTATTCTATTTGCTGCTATATAAATTAAAGTAGTTTAAGGTTGAGATATATTACGAGTATACATTTTCTTGTATGTAGTTATCTATACTTAAAAAAGGATTAAAAAAAAGAGCTACAAAACAGAGTAGATTGGAATAGAGAGAATGAGAAGTATATACTATTACAATGGAGGTTATATGAAACTAATTATGGAAGCCTTAGTTCCTTGTACTACATTTTCCATTTTCTAGTATCATTTCCCCATTGTCGTTTGGTTTAATTTCCTATAAAATGAAATAGATGGATACATGGACATCACTTTATAGTTATCATGTTTTTCTATAGTGGAAACTTTGGTCATAAATTATTTTTCTTATTATTCATCTTGATGGTTAGTAGCACTGAAGAGGACGAGTCGTGACAACTAAATTATAATAGTTATATATTAGTACTTTAGTAGCACTGATGGGACCATCACTTATTACCATTTACCCTGTATACTCCAACTTGAAGGCATTATATGTACTACTACTCTAAGAAAGGATCGATTCCTAACAAGTTAACATACATATAATACAAAAAAACACACTATAAGTCATTGGGACAAGGAAGATAATATTGGTTGATAATTTTAGTCTTCTGTTTTTTTCCTTTAACAAGGTTTAGTTTTATGGACTTCTTGTATTTGTTTTGTTTCGTGCCCTGTAATTTTATATGGGTAAGGGGAAGAAGATTGAAGAAACAAGTTTTGTGCAAAATGAGTTCATTTTCCGAACTTTTGTACTGGTAGAATACAAGTTAAAGCATAAATTTGAGCTATGAAAATTGTTATCACTTTTTCATCACTAGTAGAAAAAACGTCATTTGTAACTGACAAAAACGGGCTTTTTGTAACCAACTTTGTCCGTTACATATACAGGAGTTACAAATACTGTTAGGCTTTTGTAACAAACAGTGTTAGTTACAAGAAGTTAGGCAATTGTAACGGACTCTCTAAATGTTAGTTACAAATACACCATTTTATAGTCTAATTTGACAGTTTATTGTAACTAACTTTTTAAATGTTAGTTACAATTAAGCTATTATTTGTAACTATCATGTTAATTGTCCGTTATGATTATATGTTTATTCGTAACTACCATATTTATTGTCAGTTACAATTATACCTTCAATTTATGATAACAATTCAAGATATTTGTAACTAACGATTTATTTGTTGGTTACGAATAATTGTATTTTTTTTTTTGTCCAAATAATTTATATACGGAGAAGATATCATAGATAGTTCCTGCAGGTTTGAGTACATAGACTCATATACAATCTCATTTTCCTACAGAAAAACGGACAACATCTCCCCTGTTTTACGAACATACCAACTTCAAGTTGATATTGATTAATAAAAACCTGTACATAAACCTGTACTCACAACACTACTCTAACATCATTACCATTCACCAATAAATGAAGTCATCATTCCACATAAAAAATTTAATGTAACATATCAATAAATTCATTCACTAATCAACAAACAAGTTCACCATCCCTACATATGCAATCAAATTAGTTATGCATTCGATGAAATTAAAATAACTAAATTGGTTCATTCAACAAATATTTTCTTCGAAAGAAATTTGCCCACTGTTCTCGAGTTTCATTCAATTCCCTTTCATCATAAGCCATTTTCCTTGCAGAATATACCTGGTAAAATACAAACAAATATTATATATTCAAATAAATTCAAAAAGATTATTTTAATTATTTCAAAGAAACAATCACACGTCACTTACCTCCTCTTAAATTACCTTCGCACTCACTGTGACCAACAACAACCTCATACATGTATCTCATGACGTAATATCCACACTCAGTACCTCCTTTTTATTGAGCACACTAGAATTAAAACATCAAAGCCCACAATTTATTACCCATTAAAATACTTATGCATTGCATGCATTAATTTGTGTAACATAAAGGATATCACTTATGTACCTCCATTTGCTTAAATAGCAAATTTTTCCTTCTACTTTTCAAAACATTACCCTTCAATTTAGACAAATACACCTTGTATGCCCTGTAATAAAAAATTATAATAAAAAAATAACAACATTTTTCATAAACTTTGAATTTATTATGTGAAAATGATGTTCTATCTTTACTTCATTAGTATATCAGCCAATCTCAATTTTCTTGGGGTCTTTTTAGGACAAGTGGCAGGATCAAACTCGAACACAAGGCCCAATTGTAAGTTTATTACCAAAAGCACCCAATGATTACTATAAAAAAATGGCATTCCATAAAACTTTAATTAACTTGTAATTCACAAACATATACAATAGTAAATAATTAAGCATGTGTCGTAGGACAAACCTTTGAAGATACGGTGCTAACATAAATTTGCAATGCTTATCTTCCTTTTCAAGTTCGGACATAAAAGCCTTTTTAACATACCCATGAACTTCGAGATAAATTGTGCTCGATTTCAGCTACCAAAATCCTTAGAGGACAAAGGAATGTGATCTCGGTTATATTTAAAATGGAAATATGCATATGAATTAGGTACCTGCAAAAAAAAAATTTGGTTACTTACATATAGGATGGGATATATAAATATCTTTCAATTACACATACAGATTAGAGTGTGAAAATCTTACAAAATGTAGACATGAAACAACGAAACATTAGCCCATGCTCCTCTAAGAAGTTTTGATACGTCTGTAGCTGTAACAAAAGTTTTTTTTATCCTCATCTTGATATATCATTATAACAAAAGTACTTATAATGATATGTGGAGTATGATCCTCTTTCGATGAAATCAAATAGAAAGGGAAGAATTGAACCTGCACTGGATGCAAGCCAAGTTTACGACTTCCAATGCCTTCCACTGTGATTACATGCATTCCTTCTACAGAGTACAGCGGCGCCAAACATGCATTAACTGCATGGTGCCTGGTACAGGAAGGGAAAAAATATGAAATTAAACCAATCTCTTTAATATGGTTTGGTTTGTCATCCATTAAAGATGCAATAGTAAAATAAAAGTGCTCAACCAATATGGATTCATGTTCTAATCCTACTAGAACAAAGTGCAGTTCACAGAAGTAACTACTATCCAAATGGTGTAAAAATTAAGCAGACAAATGGACAAGACGTGTTTCTACGGATGAAACTATGTCATCCTTCTAAACTTCTAAGGTAATTCCTGATAGTAGAAAAAGTAGTATACAGTCATCATTGCAATAACAGTGACAGAAGCAGCACCTGACTAGTTACTTTGTACTTCATGAGTCACAATTATCACTGCATCAATTGATACATTTACAAATACTTCGATTCTTCTTTGTGATTCATTATATTTGGAGGTTAATCATAGGCTATACTGCATAACATATTTTTTGAAGAAATCAGGCGTTCAGATGATATTAAAGTATCAAGATGCATCATGCCAATATTAACAGATTGCTACTGGAATAACATGATGGTCTATCAGTCACAACCGATTTCGTAGTGCTAGTTAACACACATAGTCCAAACTGCTTTCCGCACAACAGTTAGTTGAAAAACTTTACAGAACTTTGTATGACATAAGGCTTTAATATGACACAAAGCTCCCTACATTCATTCATAGCCAACAAAAATAACAGCTGCTTTTCACACCATGCTATTAGTTTGCCATTTTATTATAATTCAGTAAATTTATTTGAATAGCTGTTTGAAAGGAAAAAACAAGGTAGGACCTCTAGACGGTGGCTAACGCTCGAACTAGCCGACGGCACTCCGGCAGCCTTCAACCCAGAGGAACTCCGGCAGCCTTCAATCCAAAGAAGTAAATGAGCCCAATTCAATTTGCATGTAAAAAAACCAATTAATTCTCAAACATACCCTAATGTATAAGTGTTGATGCTGCTTGACGGTGGCTAACGCTCGAACTAGCCGATGGCACTCCGGCAGCCTTCAACCCAGAGGAACTCCGGAAGCCTTCAATCCAAAGAAGTAAATGAGCCCAATTCAATTTGCATTTAAAAAAAAAAACCAATTAATAATTCTCGAACATACCCTAATGTATAAGTGTTGATGCTGCTTGACGGTGGCTAACGCTCGAACTAGCTGACGGCACTCCGGCAGCCTTCAATCCAACGGAACTCTTTGAGGCTGAACTTCGGCGGTCTTCAAGCTCAGGTGGATGGGGCGGTGCTCAAGCCAAATTTTCTGAGTGAATTGGGGGGGGATTTTTGTGGGAGTTTTTTTTTTTTTTTTTTTGGGGGAATTTTAGACTAAGGTTGGGGGTAATAGGGGAGGTCGAGGGTTTTTTTATTTTTTTATTTTGGGGATTAGATTTTTCTTTTTCTTTATTGAAAAAAATATATTAAAATAAAATGAAATTAGTATTTGTAACCGACTATGTGTTGTTAGTTACAAATATATATTTACAGAAAATATTAGTAGTCGTAACAGTCAATTAAATTGTTAGTTACAATAACAATTACTTGTAACCAACAATTCTTAGTCAGTTACGATTACATGAGTCATACAAGTTTTTACTAATTATTTGTAACGGATTTTTTAATTGTTAGTTACAAATATACTAATTGTAACTAAAAAAGTACTGTTGGTTACAAATAGGGGGTTACAAATGACGTTTTTTCTACTAGTGCATGTATAAAAATTTGATATTTCAATAATATAATTGTTTTTTATGTTAGGATATGGCATTGAACAAGGCATGGATGAAATTAAAGAGTCGTTCATCTTCTGATTATATTTATGGTGTAGATAGCTTCTTAGATTTTGCCCTTTCTAGTGTTGAAGAAAATGAAAAAGAAACTATCACTATCAGGTGTCCATGTAATAGTTGTCGTAATATTTTATAAAAGAAAATGTGATGTTAGATTTGACTTGCTAAAATGGGGAATGTATGAGAAGTATACTTCATGGGAATTCCATGGAGAATTATATGATGATTCAAGTGATGAGGAAAACGACAATGGCAATGTCTTTGGCAATCATGATAGTGGATTTGCCATGTTACAAGATGCTTGTGGTGTAGCTGCTATGAATGTGGGGCTAGATGAGGATACATCTAATGAAAACAACCTGATGCCTGAAGAACCTAATGCTGATGCACAAAAGTTTTACCGTTTGTTAAAAGAGTATCAACAACCATTAACTGTAGACGGTACAACAATGCCTAAACTATCATATATTGTGAAATTGTTGCATTTGAAGGTCCTCAATAAGTGGAGTGGTAGTTCGTTTGATAGCTTACTTAAGTTACAACGTCAAGCTTATGGCTCTACAATTCCTGATTCTTATTATGAGGCAAAGAAACTCATTAAAGATTTGGGTCTTGATTATATAAAGATTGATGCTTGTCAAAATTATTGCACTCTTTATTGGAAAGAGAAAGAAAATTTGACTAAGTGTCCCACATGTGGTTTATTGAGATGGAAAAGTGATGAAAAAGGTTCTTCTAAAAGTATAACAAAGGTGCCTCACAAGGTTTTGCGCTACTTTCCATTGAAGCCTAGGTTACAAAGGTTGTACATGTTTAGAAAGACGGCTGAAGATATGCGATGGCATAGTGAAGATAAGTTCAATGATGATATAATGAGGCATCCTCGTGACTCAATTGCTTGGAAGTCATTTGATATGGAATTTAGTGCATTTGGCAAAGAATCACGTAACGTAAGGCTAGGACTAGCTTGTGATGGGTTTCAACCATTCAATAATTCACAGCACAGTACCTGGCCTGTTGTTCTTATTCCGTATAATCTGCCTCCATGGATATGCATGAAAGCTCATTCATTCATGTTAACTTTACTTATACCCGGACCTACTAGCCCAGGAAGAAATATAGATGTATACCTTCAGCCATTAATTGATGAATTGAAAGAGCTTTGGAACATTGGAATTGAGACCTATGATGCTTTTTCTAAGGAAAATTTTCAGATGCATGCAGCAGTGTTGTGGACAATCAAGGACTTTCTTGCCTATGGAGATCTTTCTGGATGGACCACTAAAGGCCATTTTGCATGCCCATGCTGCCATAAAGAAACGAAACGAACATCTTTGCTGAGCAAGGGTGGCTATTTAGATCATCGACGTTGGCTTCCACTTGATCATATATGGAGACAAGATGTTGCTTCCTTTAACAATAAAAAGGAGAAAAGGCGTTCACCGCTTCCATTGAGTGGGGAAGAGGTACTACAACACTTGTCTCGTTTCACACCAGAAAAGTTTGGAAAGAATTCTAACAAAAGAAAAAGGGATGCCTCAAATAGTCTGTATGGGTGGCATAAAAGAAGCATTTTTTTTTAATTTGCCTTATTGGAGTAAGTTAAAAATTTGTCATAACTTAGATGTTATGCACATCGAAAAAAATGTCTCTGATAACATTTTGGGTACTTTGTTGGGCATAAAAGGCAAGAGCAAAGATACCACAAAGGCTCGAATAGATTTGATGAAGATGAAAGTTAGAAGTGAATTGCACCCGATATTGGATGGTGATAAAGTACGTGTTCCTGTTGCATGTTACTCTCTAAGCTCAAGTGCCAAAGCTGCCATATGTGATATGTTTACTAAAATAAAATCCCCAGATGGCTATTTATCAAACATTTCTCGTTGTGTCAAGGATAATGGAAAAAAGATTTCTTGCTTGAAGAGTCATGATCATCGTGTGTTCATTGAGCAGTTACTTCCTCTTGTAACGCGTGGCTTTTTGCCAAAGTATGTGTATGAACCTCTGGTAGAGTTAAGTTCCTTTTTTAGGAATTTGTGTTCAAAGAGTGTAACCATCGGTGAACTGGAAGATCTTGAAAGAAAAATCCCTTACACGTTGTGTAAGCTTGAGATGATTTTTCCACCAGCTTTTTTTGATGTCATGGTTCATTTAGTTATACACTTGGCAGCCGAGGCAAAGATTGCTGGGCCAGTTCGTTATCGTTGGATGTATCCAGTTGAGAGGTATGTTGGGTAATATTTTTTTTTTTTTTTAGTTTTTCTATAATTTTGAGAATTCACTGACTTTAAAAGCACTTTAAACTCAATAGGTACATTCAAACTTTGAAATCATATGTTCGTAACAGAGCACACCCAGAAGGTTCAATAGCTGAAGGATACCTTGCTGATGAATGTCTAACATTTTGCTCCAGGTATATGAATGATATTGACACTGTTTTCAATCGTAAAGCAAGAAATGATGATTATGTGGTGGATGGTTAAGATGTTTCTTGTAGTAATCTTGAGGTATTTAAATCTTTGGGGCGTAGCATTGGACAAGGTGTTCCTGTACATCTTGATTTTGAAGAGAGTGATCAAATACACTCTTATTTAAAACTTACCTTTTTTATTCTAATCGCCCTAAATACCTTTTTTTTTCAATTTTTTTTTTTTTTTTTTTTGGCAAAGATCGCATTTATTTTTTTCTTTTCTTTTTCTTTAAATCTTGTTATTCCCTTTTCTTCTTTGTTTTTCTTCCTGCTACACTTTCTATGTATCACTTATACTTGACTTAATACTATATATATAAATTAGGAAGTAAAAAAAAAAAACTCTAAACTGGTAATTTCTTGTAAAAAGTATCAGTTTACATATAACTCATATTTTGATAACTCAAATGAAGTATTAAATTTGTTACTATTATTTGGCTATCATAGATTAAGTTAAACTATTATTACTCACTGTAAACTTGTATAAGTGATGTCTAAAGTTGTATGCTAAAACTAATGTTACGGAATTTGCTAACTATAATCTTTGATAAGTTTTTATCGAAACTATTTAATTTATACTCCAATTGTATGCAGATTAGGATATGGAAGTTTTGCTAAGGTGCCTTCGTTGTGGATGTTGAAAGAAGATGGGTATTTTGGGCATTGAATGAACTGATGTTGTATTCTTTTGGAATGAATGAAATACTATCTTGAATGTTGTGGTAGGAATAGAGTACTACCAATTTTTGGGCATGACATTAAACTATGTATATTCTGAATATTATGTGACATTGATGTCACATTTTGGGCAAGCATGGAAAATGTTTGTACTTGGAACAACTTCCATCTTTAATATATTCAAAATAGTAAATTCAAGTATCTTGGTATTTGTTATGACAAAACTAAAATAAATAATTATTACTAAAAATTAAATTAGGTGACAATAGTCAAAATCATACATTACATAATTTTTGCGACGACTATTGTTGTTTCAAAAACGTTGAAGTAGTACAACGACAAATGTCGTTTTCTTTCCTAAACTAATTATTGCAACGACTATTGTTGTTGCAAAAAACAATGATGTAACACAACAACATTTGTCGTTGTCTTTCCTGAACTAATTATTGCAACGACTATTTTTGTTGTCTAAAACTATTTACCATCGATCAAGTTTAATGCATATTTAGCAACGACAAATCTTGCACAACAAATAAAGTCGTTGCCAAAACAATATTTTTCGCAACAACAATAGTCGTTGCTAAAGCCTTTGGCTACAGGCTTACGGGCAACGACCCTGCAACGACCAATGTCGTTGCAAAATACGTTTTTAGCAATGACTAATTATATATTGCAACGACTTTAATCATTGTGAAAAATGTGTTTTCTTGTAGTGAATGCTGGCGTCAGGCGCCAAGCGTAGCGCCAGGTGCTACAACTGGCGTTTGGCGCTGATTCAGAAAATCACACGTTTTCTTAAAATCAGATAAAAATTGCCGTACAGGAGGATAAAATCGTATTTCCCTCAAAAATGCTCTTTGATTTTAATTAAAACTCTGAAAAGTCAACAAAAGTCAATTTATCAATATTAATTGAATTAGGAATGAAAAGAACCTTCTAGAAGAATCTAGAAGACTAAAACCATTCCTAATTGCATTAGGAATGATAAATCATTAGGCCCTCCCCTAGATCATTGGGCCGCATATAAAGCTCAAACCGGGCCTAGTTTAGTAAATTGGCCATAATTTCCTCAATATTCATCGGAATTGGGCTTATAATATATCGTTGGAAAGCTCTTGTCAAGCTTCATCCAACTACACTACTATTGGACCCATATCATGGACCAGCCAAACTGGATTGGCTGTTTTCTTAAAATAAGTTTTCAAAAACAGAGAGAAGAGAAAAGAAATTAAAACTATCCGCAACACTAGACTTTCCACACTTTCACTTCATTCGATTATGATTTGACGCGAAAGGTACTCATCACTGGGTTTGATTTTGGGGAGACACAAATCGGTGTCTACAGCAGGTATCGGCGTTACAAGAGTGATTTAGGATCGCGGAACGTTCTGAATCATTCTCCGTCCCTATCGCTACATTGACTTTTGTTTTCGAAACTTGCGTTTCTCCAAACTCAGTCAAAGTGGGGGCTTCTGTAGACACCCAAATGTGTCTCCCTAAAACCAAACTCAGTGATGAATACCTTTCATTTCATTTGATTATCGAACGAGGCGAAAGTGTGAAAATTCTAGTGATGAGGATTTTTTAATTAAAATATCTCTTCTTTCTGTTTTTGAAAATATTTCTTTTCTTACCCTATTTATGAAAAACGTGCATTTCAGTTTAGTTTGGTCCATGATAAAGATCCAATAATAGTGTAGTTGGATAGGGATCGAAAAGAGCTTTTAAACGATATATTATAAGCCCAATTCCGATGAATAATGAGGAAGTTATGGCCAAAATACTAAACTGGGCTTGGTTTGGTACTTACATACGACCCAATGATATAGAGGAGGGCCTATTATTAATTATCATTCCTAAAGATATTAGGATTGATTATAGTCTTCTAGAATACTCTAAAAGGTTCTCTTAAATCCTAATGGAGTTAGGTTGATAATTATGTTTCAAAGAGTTTGAAATTGAATAAAACTACTCCATTTGAGAATCCTTGTTCTGTACAAAATGGAATATATTCAGATATTATTTTTGTGCCTCTTAATATTTATCCAAATCTTATATGGTTGGATAGATATTGAAATTATCTTTCCAATGATATATTATAATATTAAATCCAAGCTATAACGAAAAAGATATGAATGGAATATGAAACTCTATCCAAAACTGACATCCTTCCACTATTTCGGCCATATCTTTTTATCTACAAAATATTTTAATCTGATTCTAATTGGGTTAGAAAGTAGACTTCAAGATCTTTCTAATGACATATTATATGTCTTATTTGAACTTCTGGATCAAAAGATATGATAAAAACAAAATCCGCAAAAACTGTCCTGCAGTGCCGGACGACAGGCTTGTCACGCGGTGACAGACTTAGTCGCGCGGCGACAGGGGCTGTTGTGGCGACAACGGCGTGTTTTATTCCTCTTCAAACTCTGATTCTTTTTTTTATCAAATTTGGACTGTTTTTATTAAAAATAGCGTCCTTAGACCTCCGTTTTTTAATAAAAAATAACCAAAACTCTCTAATTCTCTTCTCTCTCTAAGCTAAAGCTTATTCTCTCGCTCTCTCCCTCTATCTAAGCCTAGCCTCTTACAAACACAATTCCTCATACATTAGCACTAGACACAACTAGCCAAGTTCGAAGTTGCCTTCGCCCTAGACGTGAAAGGTTTGATATTTCTGAGGGTTTGGTCCCTAATCTCTCTTTCAATTATTTAATTTAATTCTTTGATTTTATTATTTTCCTTGAAGTTACTAACGTGTGTATTTTGTTATTAGAAAAATATACGAGTCATCCAAGTAAGTACTTTAATTGATATTATGATATAGAAATCGTGTTTAGATTGTTATTTTGATTCCTAGTATCATGTTAGGATGTTTTCCCTAATATCATGTTAGGATGCTTTCCTTAGTATGATGTTTAGGGTAAAGAATATAATGTCAATTATGATTTCTATGATGCTTTCTATTTCTTTCTTAATATCATGTTAGTATCATGTTAGGGTTAAAGCTTTGATCTTTATTGTTTAGTGACATGCTAGGGTTTGTTATTAATCTTATTAGTATCATGCCTAGGATCTTGCTATTATTATGCTTTAACATGATTATTATGATTATTATTGTTATAATTATTATTATGATTATGTTGCTTGATAATTGCTATTGTTATTGCTTGATCACGCCTTTTATACATGTTTAAAGGGAATTGGTACTTGTAATCACGCTTAATAAGATAATTAATAATCTTGTTTAGGGTTAATTTGATTATAATTCAAGTGATTGCCAATAATAGATTTATTTGTGCATTAATATTCAACCAACATAGATAAACAGGTTTAGGATAAACATATTGATTGCATGTTAGTCAGAAAGCGCACATAAATACAGGAAGAAGAAAGTAGAGGCCTATTATTAGGGCAGGTTCTTTCTCTTTTAGATTGGATTTGTACCTTCATCCCCGAACTTCTTCCAGTCTTGATTCCAGACCTATTGGAGTTAACGATCTCCTGGATCGTTAAAGGGTGTAACCTTCACCCTATGAACGGTTTACAAGTTCCTAAAACTTGTTGGCGACTCTTTTGCTCTAGCTTCTTTCCCTTTGGACGCCACTATGCTTAAGTGTATGATCACAGTGGGGTTCAAGTTTGGGGTAATGCTTGAAATATTCCCTAAGACAAAACTTGTTTCTATAATTAAATAAATATTTGTCTTAGGTCGATCAATAAGAGATTATATCTTAATTTATTTAATTGTAGAAACATGTTTTGTGTTATGATTATTTATTTTGAAAATGATCATATATATTATAACTCGCCAATGTATATATTACTATATAAAAAGGTAATCAAATCTATTGCATCATTCTATAACTACAATAGGAGTGTTATGGAGAGGACAAAACCCTCATTGAACACCCTCGCACAAAGGCTAGGAGTGTTATGGAGAGGACAAAACCCTCATTATGAGGGAGTTATGTCTTCGATAAGTGCAATTACTAGATATATCAAGGATCACTATTATGGAGATAATAAGTTCGTTCTTTTAGGTTGTCATTATCTGTTGCTAGACTATGATCATTGATCTTTAGGCTAGTCAAATAGTCCAAAGCCCACTAGAATGGATCCTATAAGGTCACACAACATAGGTATTGGGTTAAGCAAGTTAGAGACCCATTTATGGGCCTCATGAACAAGTAACTAATCATGAATTGGATTGGGCTAGTAAGGATTTGGGCTTTGTCATGGACTCTTATTTAGAGATGAGATCTATAAATAAGGTCCATGCTTAGGGTTGTATGATACAACACAATTAACAGTTAATTGTGCATCAAGCAACTAGTAATCCCAAAACCCTCACTCTCCCTCTCTCTTTGTCCCACGCCTATCTCCTCCCCCCCCCTGATCGTGGTGGTTCGTGATTTGTTCGTTGCTCGTTCTTCTTCATATAAGGTCAATTGAAGTGTTCGATTGCGACTAACTAGCATTAGTGGAGGTCTTAATATGTGCTTGTGGACCAAGTAGAGGAATCACGTTTGAGGTTCTTTATCTCCCTTGTTCTTGTTCGATCGCACATGGAATCACGCTTTAAAGGTATTAATTCTAATTCTTTATGTGCTATGCATGATCTTGGGATTAGGTGCTATATGAATATGATTTATGTTTTCCGCATTCGTACCTATAATCTCCTACACATTGAACACCCTAGCACAAAAGGTATGTAAATTAGTATATTCCCCTGCAATTAGATAGTCTTTGGACCGTATAATGGAGGAGATAGCATTTATGAGCTACGAGTATCTAACTGATGATGTATGAGTACATCTTAACTCTTTCCTATAATCATAAACTATAAGCTTTTCCTAGGATAAAAATCGCTCGAGACAATGACATAGTAACTAAAGCAAAATACATCTTCTAACAACCTCTTAATAAAAAAATAAGACTATTGTACCTCATATGTGAGACATAACTGCTACATTCGGTAGAAGACTCATCAAAAGAGTAGCTTTGTTTGACTCCCCTATAAACACAACTAAAAGAGATTACATTAAAAGTATTACTCTAATTTTTTTTTTTTTTTGGTTTATCATTTTAATGATATCCAAGCAATTACACTTTACACTCCACTACTACGAAGGTACCATTATTGCATTCATTTGTCAACTCCACCAATCTTGAGTTGTACCTAACTCTAACCGGATACAGACGTCTCCGAATAACATAACAGCAAAAAAAACAAATAGAATTATCGCGACAAACTTTACATTTCCTAGTATAAAAAAACAACCAGCAAGGTCTTCATCCTTATAGAATTATCGTGGCGGTGGGTGGTGATCGGGGATATCGGAATGGAAACTAACATGTTAGCAGTATTTTCCAGCAACCAGAAAAGGAGTTCGTGAGAAAAGAGGAAATTGAGAAATGAGAGTTTTGGCCTTTTCGGTGGAATGATAAAGGAAGATAAATAAACAAAATAGAGGACAAAAACACAAAAGGTTAAATACTTAAATGCATCAAAATTAATTTTAATTGGGGGTAAATATGTCAATTAACTTTTTTAAGGATATAATAGTCTTCATGCTATTCATAAGAGTATTCTCCCACTTTTTAATAATTTTATTTATATTATAAGGTAGGGATATCACCTTTATTTTTTTAATAATCCTTATTTTGACGAGAAATAATCCTTATCGAAGTATATATTTTTATCAAGTGCACTAATTTCCTTTTGCGGCGGTTTTTAAGTGCACCACTTTTTTTTTTTTATTGACATATTATCTATTAACTATTACCAAAAGAAAACACTATTGACATCATCAACCTTTAAACTATCCTACATATTATCCTCACATTAAAAACTTCCCCTCCAATCCAATCTCTAATGATTTTTTTTATTTTTTTATTATCTACATTTATAAGTGTATATAGAATTTAATAAATCAAGTTTCTCTCCTAAATTATACTCGTGTTGCACATACCTAAGTTGTTTGATATTTGATCGTGGTTTCAAATTTTTTTTATTTATTTTTATTTTTTTTTTTACTTTTCTTCAAATTATTTTTATATCTAATTATTGTTCCGGGGTTTTCTGATGTCCTGCGGGAGAGTTACAATTCCGAGACTGGAATCGGACGCCTGTACCTGCAAAATAACGGAGACTCCTGGTGGTGGGAGCTCCGCCTCCAACGGTCAAGTTAGTACCTGATTAAGGAGTAATTAATGCGGAAATTAAAGTGATTGGGTCTCTCTAGGTGAGAGTGTTTAATGTAGGTAATCTGCTTTGTTAGCGAGATCAGCCGGTTATTACTGTGTGTAATTAATGTGTTTTTTCGTAATCCCCCTTAATGAGGATTTAGGGAGGTATTTATAACCTTGGGAAACGTGCCAATCCTAGGTTTAGGTTAACCTAGGGCTGATTGGGCTTCCCTCGGTAGTTGGGCCTGGGTGGCCGGTTTCTCCATTAGGCATGGAGTATGCCACGTGTCATGACATAACAGGTCCAAGGTGGACGAATAGGCGTGTGCCACGTGGCAAGCCCTGACAGTTCCAACTGGGGGACACTTGGAAGGACCTGATTGGCCCACGTGGCGCATTCCGATTGGTAGGAGCAAAATCCCCTAATCATTTGCCCCTCATAGGTGGCACGTGACTGGTCACGTGTTACCTGCGACAGGTGCCGCACTGTAACAGGCGACGACCTGCTACAGGTGTCAGTCGGCGAAAGGCCGAGAGATTTTCCCGCCCAAATTTTGAATTCTGAAAGTGACCCTTCGCCTTCTCACTTCGCCTATATAAGGGAGAGTTGTCTTGAGTCATTTTCACACTTGAGAACTTTGTGAGAGAACATTCGGACCCCTGAACTTGCTCTGACATTTTGGACCTTTTATGCCTACCGCCTGTTCTGACAAGCCGACTGCAAAGGATTTTCAGAACTTCATCAACCGTCACTCGTTCAGGTAACTGTCGGTTCTCTTACTCTTAATTTTCTTTTTATTTTTTTGAAATGGCACCACGGAAGCACACGACACGACCTAGGTTAGTGATCAGCCGGTCACCGGGGACGGCTGAATCTAGGACTAGGAGTGTCGCCTGCCCTTTTCCGGACCCATCTTTGCCCTTTATACAAAGTCCGACTGTATCTGTGTCTATGCAGAGCAGGATGGCCAGAACAAAAAGGACTGCTAGGATCTCAAATTCAGACGGCTCCTCCCACAGGGTGCCGATTAGTGAAACATCTGACCAGGCGCCAGATGTGGAAGTGAAACAAGGCGGCCTGTAAGCCGGCAATTCTGAGGGAGGAGTCATAGTGACCCCTTCCCATTTAACAGTTAACAATTCTGCTCCTTTTCAAAGAGAGGAGGCGGGCCCCTCCGGGAGAGGGGAGGAGTCGTCCTCTTCGGACTCGTTAGAGGACGATTCCGAGTCAAGCTCTTCTGGCCATGCGTCTTTGGACACAGAAGAGAAAAACAGTCGCCTGCAAGAGGCGAGGCTTTCTCACGCAGTTGAGAAGGGGGACAATTGGGCGGAGCCATCCGCCTCTTACCGAGAGCAAAATACCCCCTACTACTGCACGGTACCTCGGGGCCGGATCACAGCCATGCAAGAGAAAGTGGAGAGCTTTATTGCAAACCACACCATGGGCCCCGACTTTTTAGTGTTCGTGCCGGATCCAGAAGACACAGTCGTCTGGCCGGCTGGTACCAAGTATGATAGCGCCTGCTTTGGCTGCTACGAGGCGGCCATCAAGGCTGGGCTGCGCTTCCCATTACATCCGGCTGTTCAGCGGATCTTGGATGGGTATGAGTTGGGGTTATGACAGTTAGCCCCGAACTCCTGGGTCAATGTACTCGGCTATGTGGTCGGGTGCGAACTGCACGGGGTGGAGCCGAGCTTCGAGGCTTTCGCCCATATGAACTATCTCAGCCGGACCCCTAAGGCAGGCGGTACCGGCTGGTATCAATTGACAAGCCACCGGGGCTACCTCATGACAAGAGGTAAAGCGAACAAGTGGAAGGATTGGCGGAGCACCTTCCTCATCATTGAGAGTTCAGACACTGAGCTGAACAAGCGCTTCAATAGGTGGAATAGGAATCCGCCCCTTCTTGCAGGCGGCCGCAGCATGCCGCCTGTTCCCCCCAAGGCTAAGAAAGAGATCCTGGATAAAGGACTCTTTAAAGTAGAGTCAAGGGTCGACTCTACTTCAGGGGTACGAGAGCAAGTACCCCTGCACTGCGTCCCGAGCTTCAAATGGCTCTACGACGAGTACTTTTTGGCCGCCTGTGGCCTCAGCAGTCGGTGCTCAAGAGGTAGTCAGCCTGTCGAATACTCTGTTGTTCCATACATTTCTTGTTATGACTTTTATTAACTTTGTTGTTTGTTTTTGCAGCTGACGCCATGAGCAAAATCACCGCCTCCAAGACTGCGGCGGCCATGTTGCGGGCCTCCATCATGCAACAAGCTTCAACCGACTCCCCCAAGAAGGGGGCACCCTTGGTGAGCTCCGAACCTTTCACCCTCTTTTTGGAGTTGTGTTTATGCATATACTGACTTTTTTCTTCTTTTTTAGACGGGTGCTCCAAGAGCTTCATCTTCCCAACAGCCGGACCCCAAGGCCCGAAGGACGACTGTTGCGAGCTCTCCTGGTTCTGCCAGGAAACATGTGGCGGCTGAGAAACAGCCGACCACTTCTTCTAAAACACCAACTGGGCCGCCTAGAAGTATGAAGTTGTCCTTGTAAATTTTAGACTTGCTCCCTTTTTTACTAGGTCTAATCCGTTTGTTTATGCTTGATGCAGCCGGCCCTCAGGAGCCTGACTTGGTAGAGGTGGCCAAGTCTATGATCAGGGCAGTTCCTCAAGCTGAAAGGGAGGCGGTCAGGGGTGTCGACACCCTTGACCTAGACGGGATTGCAGGGGTCCTTGCTGAGGTATACTTAGCATATTTTTGAGTACTTGAATTCCAGGACGCCTGTTTTCTTTTTGTTTGGAAACTGACGCCTGTTCCTTTGTACTTAGGCCCTGCTCCGAGTGAACGCCCTTCGCAAGCCGCTTGACCGGAAGAACAAAGAGGTAAAGGCTGCAAAAGCTATGGCCGCCTCTGACTGTGATAAGGCAATGTTTCAAACCAAAATGAAGTTCTGACCATTGATATTCTTTATTATCAGGCGCAGGCTACCGCCGCTGTTCGGGCTCAGTTAGAGGCGGCCCAGAAGAGGAATGGCGAGCTGGAGGCGACCATCACCAATCTCAAGGCCGAGCTGAAACCTCTTCGCCTAAAGATGTACTCATACGAAGCCTTGGAGAAATCCTTGGCCAACGTAAAGGAACGCCTGGTGACCCAGGAGAAGAGTCTTACTCAAGAGCTCTCGGAAAAGGCCGAGCAAGAGAAGAAAGAGCTGGTCCGGGAGATGATGGAAGACTCCGCTCAAATCCAGCGCATGACTTGGGGCCGCCTCTTCCCCAATGCCGACTTTGCCTCATGGGAAAAAACGTACCGCCAGTGTTCTGATACATATAATCAAGAGATCCTAGCGGCTGCTGAGGAAGAGGCGTTGGAGGAAGCGTTGGAGGAGGAGGAGCCGGTAGTGGCGCTTGTGCCGCTTGGGGGTAATGCATCAAAAAAGGATGCAGCTGAAGCCAAGTCCAGCAAGAAGAGTGCTGACCAGGCGGCAACTGCTAATATTGAAGATTTGCCCCCTTCTTAAGCTTTATGTATTCTTTCCACGGCCTGCGTGCCGTTTGTTTTGTATTTACCCGGCCAGGGGGCCGGGGCTTTGAATATTTTGTCGGTCTTTAATGACCGGCTTCTTTTTAATGAATTTTTGTTTTGCTTCAAATTTGTCTAAGTATTGAATATCTTAATATCCAATTGTTCACTAGACCGACTGTTTTACATGGCCGATAGTTGCAGACAGGTACGGATAGTTAGTCACGCCGCCTATGCCCCTGGACGACTGGTTGTCTGTTTCCAGGATAGACGATCAGTCGGCCATTTATCCAATCGGTATTCGAACCATTTTAAAGACTGGATCCCCTTTAGGCAGGCGGTCCTGTCATTTGTAAAATTAACCAAGTAGGAAAGTGGTCTGACCAAGTAAACATGATTGTTACCTAGTTGCCAAAGAACTTAGTAGAGGTATCAAGCGGTGGGTACCGGTTGTTCCCCTTTATTCGCCAATGTTTGTTGGCTTTTAACTCATAAGTTGTTAACCTAGCAGGAGTAGTGGTTGAGTGCCACTGTTTGCCAAAAAACAGGCGGTCTACGCAAACCTTTTAAGTTCCATACTAAGTTTGATGGAGTGACTATGAGTTAACTTTGGAGTTACTCAATCACCGTCACTCCTGCTTGAGTAGTAAAGGTACCAGGCGGCGGAGGCCGGCTGATCCTTTTGATTCGCCAATGTTTGTTGGCTATTAACTCAAGAGGTTACCTAGTAGGAATAGGGGTTTGAGTGCCGTTGTTTGCCAAAAAACAGGCGGTCTACTCAAACCTTTTAAGTTCCATACCAAGTTTGAGGGAGTGACTATGAGTTAACGTTGGTGTTACTCAGTCGCCGTCACTCTTGCTTGAGTAGTAGAGGTACCAGGCGGCGGAGGCCGGCTAGACCCCTTGATTCGCCAATGTTTGTTGGCTATTAACTCAAGAGGTACCCCCTGCATTTATCCCAAGTAATACAGGCGGTCATCTGACTCAGATGTCAACTGCTACCACTGGTTTGGTTAGTGATAGAGTTATCCTTGTCTCAAAAACGACTACGTGGTTGCCCTTGGGGACAGTCGTATAGGTGCCGTGTAATTAGTTTATAGAACAATGTTCCACCCAAAAGGGAGCTGCTCTCTGCGACGAATTTCATCCAGAGGGATGCCGCCGGACGCCTGCTATGATGTTGGGACAGGTCGTATTAGTTTTGAAGATTTGATCAGTTGGCTTGGCGCCTGGTCTGATCATTCGGCCTGTGGCCTTGGTAAGTTCTTGGTGAACGTAGGTGCTAAGTAAAAGGAGGGTAGCCGCCTGTTAGGCACAGGGTCGGCCAGGCCCTAATCTTTTTAGCTAAGTATTAGGGGGGTGGCTATGTGTTTGGAACCAGTCGGCCATCTTCTTATGGAGAGTAGCCGACTATATGTCCAGACGACATGCCCCTATTGTGAGTAAAATACTCAATGGAGAGTAGCCGACTGTAAAGGTACAGACGGCATGCCCCTCTTAAAAATTAAACATGGAGAGTAGCCGACTGTTTTTCAGCAGGCATGCCCCTCTTAGTACAAAATTGAATAGTAAGTATGCAAACTTTTATTAAGTAGCTCTTGACTATTTACATCATTCAAAAGAAATATTTCTTAAGATTGTCTACATTCCAAGTTCGAGGCAACGGTCGTCCGTCTGGTGTTTCCAGACGGTAGGTACCGTCCCTGGCCTCTTCACAGATTCGGTAGGGTCCTTCCCAGTTGGGAGTTAGTTTGCCAGACTCATTAGCCCTACCAACTGCTTCCATTTTTCTAAGTACAAAGTCCCCCACTTTGAGTGGACGCCTGTGCACTTTTTTTGTTGTATGATCTAGTCATTCTCAGGCGGTAAATTTCATGGCGCAAGACAGCATTGCCCCTCCTTTCAGGAAGTGAGTCTAATGCCAGGCGCATGGCTTCCCAGTTTGCCTCTTCGTCATATAGCATTACTCGAAGAGTCGGCTCGTAGTGTTCTATTGGAAGAACAGCTTCCGCACCATAAGTTAGGAGGAATGGAGTTTCTCCAGTCGCCCCTTTTTCAGTCGTCCTAATGGCCCAGAGAACATGTGGTAATTCATCCGCCCATAGGCCGCCTGCTCGTTCAATCTTTTTCTTGAGACCGTCTGAGATGATTTTATTAAAGGCTTCTACCTGGCCGTTTGCTTGCGGACGGCCGACAGATGCAAAGTAGTGTGCAATTCCTTGGTCACCCAACCAGCTTTTGAGAACAGGCGTCTCAAATTGGGGACCATTATCAAAAACCATAGACATGGGAACCCCGAACCGAGTGATGACATTTTTCCAAATGAATGAAATTACATCCTTCGTCTTGATTCCCTTTACAGCCTCCGCCTCTACCCATTTAGTGAAGTAGTCGACGGCAACAAGTATGTACCTCCTTCCGCCTGTAGCAGGCGCATATGGACCCAGAATATCCATGCCCCACTTAGCAAACGGTAGTGGGCTATGAATGGTAGTGAGGTCAGTAGCCGGACGGTGAATTAGCTTGCCAAACCTTTGGCACTTGTCACATTTTTTCACCATCTCCATTGCATCTGCTTCTAAAGTAGGCCAAAAGTAGCCCTGCCGCCTTGCTCGTTGAGCAAGCGTCCTACCGCCTATATGAGAAGCACAGTAACCAGAGTGAAGATCGTCTAGTATCTCTCGTCCCTTTTCTAGAGTAACACACTTTAAGAAGGGTTGAAGGTACCCCTTTTTGTGAAGTTCTCCCTTTATTATTTCAAAACAGGTGGCTCGTTTTTTCAGTGCTGCCGCCTGTTGATGATCATCCGGCAGTGTACCGTTTGTCAGATATGCCCTGATTGGATCCATCCAGGTTGAGCTTCTGTCTAGGATTCCAATAGGGTCTTCCTCGATGCTTCTCTTCTCCATTACTTCCCAAAAAACAGTTCGGGGAGTATCAGAGGAGGCGGATGATGCTAATTTTGACAGCGCATCCGCCTGGTTGTTTTCTGATCTCGGCACTTGGATCAGATGGAAATCCTCAAGGGAGCCGACTGCCTGTCGGACCGCCTGTAAATACTTGATCATGGCTGGATGGGTTGCTTCGTATTCGCCATTGTACTGACTCACTATCAATTATGAATCGGAACATGCGTCTATTTTTCTTGCCCCTGCCGCCTTGCACATGCGGATCCCGGCTAGTAAAGCTTCATATTCTGCCTCATTGTTTGAGGCCTGAAAACTGAAGCGTAGAGCATACTCGTACCTGTCGCCCTCTGGCGACTGACATATGACGCCTGCTCCACAAACCATTTGAAGTAGAGCTTCCGTCCACATATACCTTCCAGACTTGGTCTGGAACTTGAGAGTCAGGAGGACGAGTCATCTCAACAATAAAGTCAGCAAAGGCTTGCCCCTTCACTGCTTTTCTAGGCTCGAAAGTAACTTCGAGGCTCTGTATTTCTATGGCCCATTTGATCATTCGGCCTGACGACTCCATGATGGTCAGTGGCCGCTTGATAGGTTGGTCTGTATACACGACGACTGCATGTGCCAAAAAGTAGGGCTTCAATTTTTTAACAGCCATGAAGAGTGCAAGACCAAATTTCTCCACTAGGGGATACCTCAACTCGGCATTTTTCAGTACGTGACTGACAAAGTAGACCGGGAGCTGACATCCGTCTCTTTCAGCAAGGAGAACAGCACTTAACGCATGATCAGAGACGGCCAGGTACATGTAGAGTACTTCTTTGGGCAAAGGGCTGACCAGCCTCGGCAAGGAATGCAAGTGAACTTTCAATTTCTGGAAGGCGGCCTCAGCATCCGGTACCCATTCAAACCTTGCCTTTTTCTTAATTGCCTGGAAAAAGTATAAGCATTTGTCGCCTGATCGGCTTAGAAATCTTCCCAAGGCCGCCAGACAGCCTGTTAACTTCTGAACCTCTCGGATGGTACGAGGCGACTGCATGTCAATGACCGCCTGCACCTTCTCAGGGTTCGCCTCTATTCCTCTCTGATTGATAAGGAATCCGAGAAATTTCCCAGACTCAACTCCAAAGACACATTTCTTGGGATTGAGCATGACATGGTGCCGCCTGAGTGTGGCGAAAGTTTCTCGGAGGTCCGAAAGTTTCTGAAGTTTAGTCTTGACAATCATATCATCAATGTATGCCTCGACGTTTCTCCCAATCTGATCAAAGAACACAGTGTTTATCATTCGCTGGAAGGTAGCCGGGGCATTCTTAAGACCAAACGGCATGACCGTGTAACAGTATAACCCCTGATCAGTGACGAAGGTCGTCTTCTCCTGATCTTTCTTCCATAAAGGAATTTGATGGAAACCAGAATAGGCGTCCATAAAGCTCATCAAAGCATGGCCGGCTGTTGAGTCGACCAGGTTATCAATTTTAGGCAGAGGGTAACTGTCTTTGGGGCACGCCTTGTTTAAGTCTGTGTAGTCTACACACATTCGTCAGGTGCCATTCGGCTTTTTAACAAGCACCACATTTGCAACCCAGTCTGGGAAGTAACATTGCCGAATGAACCCTGCATCAAGTAATTTTTTCACTTCGGCGGCTGCCGCCTGACTTCTTTCTTCGCCATGGTTCCGTTTCTTCTGCCGTACCGGCTTCTTTTTTGGATCCACAGCCAGTTTATGTACCGCCAGATCAGGACTAATGCCTGGCATTTCATGGACTTCGAATGCAAAGATGTCCTTGTATTCTTTCAATAGTTTGTGAAAGTCCTCACCAAGGTCTCTCAGAGCAGTCGTCCCAACTTTGACTGTTCGATCAGGACGTGAGTCGTCTAAGATTAGGTTCGTATGCTCACCAGCCGGCTGAGGGCGGAACTCATCCGACCGCTCCTCTGCCAATGATTGCTATTTTCTTTCTTTTCTTGCGGACTCTGTCTGGGACGCCTTTCTCTTTTTGCCGCCTGCTTCTTGAACAGGCGCACTCTCCTTGACATTGTCAAGGTCTGTTTTTTCACCACTTGACCCAGTGGCCATAACAGTGGGCTTGACATCCAAGAGATAGCACTCTCGGGCCATCCTCTGATCTCCCCTTAGGGAGCCGACTGTTCCATTATCCCTCTCAAACTTGAGCAACATAAGAGATGGGATTATAACAGCCTTGGAATTATTCAGGGTTGGTCGTCCCAGAATCATGTTGTAGGCCGAGAGTTCTTCTACTACCAGGAACCGGACTACCATGTGTCGTCTTTCCCCTTTTTCGCCCAGGCGGATGGGTAAATCCACTCGTCCCAGTGGGTGGACGACTCCTCCTCCAAACCCTACTAAAGGGTGGGAGGCCGGATGTATGCAATCAGTCTGATATTTTAGTTTCGACAGACATTTGCTACTGATGAGATCTGAGGAGCTTCCGGTATCTATGAGGATTCGGCTAACTCTCTGGTTGGCCACTTTACATTCAATGACGATAGGGTCGTCATGCGGCCCTCTTACCCCTCCTAGATCTTCTTCAGTGATGACAATCTCAGGAAATGAATATTTGGACGGCCGTTCTTGGTGAACGGAATTTACATCTAACCGCCTGATATTGTCTTTGTTGCCTCTAATAGTGGGGCCGCCTCCTGAGAAGCCGCCTGCAATGGTGTAGACGACTGCATCATCTGTATCGGAGCTGTCGGCCTGTTGATTCTTTTTGGCCGACTGCTTTTTTGAGGAAGTGTTCCCCGTAGATTTCTTGACATAAGTGTCAAGATCACCTTGCTTAGCCAGGCGGTCCAGATACCGCATGAGACTGATGCAGTCATTGGTGTGATGACCAACATCATCATGATAAGCACAGAATTTATCTTGGTTCCGGTTGTTTGCAGAACCCTTCATGGGGACCGGCTTCTCAATTGAGATCCGTCCCTTGATTTCTTTTAGGATAAACTGGTTATCCTTGTTAAACGCATACTTTGGGGAGTATGGTTTGAATTCTTTTTTCTTTTTCTGGGCCGGCTGTTTAGAGGAATCAGCCGCCCAGACCTCTTTTCTCTTCTCATCTTTGTTTGACGACTGTTTCTGTCGTCCTTCTCTTTTGTCGAACCTTTTCCCGTCCGACTGTTTTATCGTACAAAGATCAGTCGCCTGTATATAGGCTTCCGCTTCAATCAAGGCCTCTTGAAGAGTCGCCACCCTCTTTCGAACCAAGTCAAATTTGAAGGTCGACCCATCCTTGAGACCTCTGAAAAAGTCAGTATAGGCTACCTCATCCGGTAACCCTTGAATCTGTATTCTCATCAGGTTAAACCCCCTGATGTAAGAACGAAGACCCTCCTTCTCACCCTGTTGAATTGTTCCTAAATCAAGGGTCGTCTTCTTCGCAGGGATGTTCATGGCGAAGTTGGAGGTGAATAAGTAAGCAAGCGTCCTGAAGCTATTTACACAACCAGTCGGCAGGTTGCCAAACCATTGTTGTGCGATTCCTTTGAGAGTCGCTGGGAAACACTTGCACCAGGTGGGATCATCCAACCCTTGAAGGTACATCAGGTTGGTGAAGGCCATAAGATGGTCTTCTGGGTTAGTAGTGCCGTCATAGGCGCCTACTAATACATTTTTCACTTTGGCCGGCTGAGCGGCTTCAGTAATTTCCTTGGAGAAGGCTGACGGCTGTTCACCAAGTCTAAGCAACCGTAGCTGCCAGTCCATAGGTTGGACGTTTTTTGCTGCAGGTCCACCAAACGGAGGTGGCTGCAAAAAATATTGTTGTTGCGGCACAAATGGTAAGTTTGGTACCGCCTAGTCGCTATGAAAGCCGGACTGACGGGAGGTGCCGCCTGACTGACTCTCATGATACGACTGAGTATGCCTTATCGAGGCATTTCGCAGACTGTCTTGAAAGTTTGAAGTAGAGGCCGACTCTGACAATCGGTCACTTTTCTTCTGCTCTAGCAGTAGCCGAGCGTCTGTGAATGTTTGCTTCGACCCGTCCGCCTGAATATGACGAACAGGTTTCCTATTTCCTGTAGGAAAACGGAATTTTGTGAAATCAAGGGCAGGTGGCTCCCGCTTCCTAGATTTAGGATGAGGAGTCGCCTCTCGCCCTTGAAATGGCTTCCTCTTCAGTGAAGTGGAGGGTTTCTTAGCC
Source organism: Chenopodium quinoa (assembly GCF_001683475.1). Taxonomy (NCBI): domain Eukaryota; kingdom Viridiplantae; phylum Streptophyta; class Magnoliopsida; order Caryophyllales; family Amaranthaceae; genus Chenopodium; species Chenopodium quinoa. The sequence continues at coordinate 1,780,345 of NW_018743937.1, forward strand.
GACTGCTCCTTGACCAGAGCAGGCGGCTTCTTGTTGATCAACTCTTGAATCTCTCCCTTGAAGTCCCTCATGAAGGTTATGAGTTCGTTCCTTGTGATGGGAGCAGATCCATCAGTCGGCTGCTGCCGAACAGGCGGTGCGCCTGCTGGCTCATTTCCAGTTTGAAGATGTTCCCGTTCCCTCCTTTCAGTATGACGAGTACGTCGGGCCCTTAAGGTCCCGTCTGAAGCTGTGTGAGCTTCAACTTCAAATTCACTCTCAGTATCATGGTCCGACTGAACTTGAGGGTCGTCTAGGGGACGCCTCTCTTCAGGAGTCGGTACAGACTTGGATGCCATCTCAGAAGTACTCTCCCCACAGACGGCGCCAAATGTTTCGGGGTTTTCTGATGTTCTGCGGTAGAGTTACAATTCCGAGACTGGAACCGGACGCCTGTACCTGCAAAATAACGGAGACTCCTGGTGGTGGGAGCTCCGCCTCCAACGGTCAAGTTAGTACCTGATTAAGGAGTAATTAATGCGGAAATTAAAGTGATTGGGTCTCTCTAGGTGAGAGTGTTTAATGTAGGTAATCTGCTTTGTTAGCGAGATCAGCCGGTTATTACTGTGTGTAATTAATGTGTTTTTTCGTAATCCCCCTTAATGAGGATTAAGGGAGGTATTTATAACCTTGGGAAACGTGCCAATCCTAGGTTTAGGTTAACCTAGGGCTGATTGGGCTTCCCTCGGTAGTTGGGCCTGGGTGGCCGGTTTCTCCATTAGGCATGGAGTATGCCACGTGTCATGACATAACAGGTCCAAGGTGGACGAATAGGCGTGTGCCACGTGGCAAGCCCTGACAGTTCCAACTGGGGGACACTTGGCAGGACCTGATTGGCCCACGTGGCGCATTCCGATTGGTAGGAGCAAAATCCCCTAATCAATTATAATCTTCATATACAATGTATAGTAATGCAACTGAACATAAATTAAAAAAGAAATTATATTTATTTATATTTCTCGTTACATGGTCGATCTCCTTTTCTTCTTCTTCTTCTTCTTCTTCTTCTTCTTCTTATTATTATTATTATTATTATTATTATTATTATTATTATTATTATTATTATTATTATTATTATTATTATTATTATTATTATTGTATTATTATTATTATTATTATTTCTCTTCTTTTACCTCCCTTTTTTTTTAAAAAAAAACTATCCACTATCTCTTTTCTTTAATTTATAGGCAAATTTGTCAGAAAAAAACCCTTTTAAATGCACCATTTTTTGCGGAAAAAACCTTTTAAAAGCTTTATCGTTAAAAAAAACCCAAAGTTAAAAATTTGTTGTTCAAAGAAACCTAGTATCACTAATTAACTCAATTAACCTCTAATCTCTTCTAATTACACTCTAACAATCACTTAACTATTTAATAATTAAATTAATTTATAAATTAAAAAAAATTAACAACCACTACCACTCTAACCACCAACCTAGCCGCCTTCCTTTCTCTCCCCTTCCCCTGGCAACCACTCCCACCACCGGTGACCCAACTCCACCGCCGTCGACCCCTTTCCCTTTCCCTTTCCCTCTTACCACCTTAGCCACGAAAACCACCTCTAAATGGTCTGACCCCTACCTACGATTGACCCCCTCTAAAACTCTAACCCTAAAAACCTTCCTACCTACCACCTCAGCCGTGAAAACCACCCCAGCCACACCCACTCGATCGACAGAAATTCCCAAAATTCCGATCCACCACCAACAAACATCTACCTAGATTGGAATTTCCAAACGGATTGTGTTTCCTTCCTCCTTCTTCTACTTCACTTTTTTCCTCCTTTTTCAACCACCATCAACATCCAACCATTTACAATCATTTAATTTTGAAAAAGATAAAATGAGTGAGGAAACTAAGCTCGTAACGACGCTTGAAAACATGGCGTCGAAGATCGGAAATAGCCTTTTGACAGGGTTGATTTGCTTTATTTGTGGAATTTGTTTTTTTTTTTTTTTTTTTTTTTTTTTTTTTTTTTTTTTGCTTTAAGTTTTGATAATCTTAAGGTGGGTTGTCGGGTTTAGGGTTTTGAAAGGGGGTTGGCCGAAGGTGGAGGGTTTAAGGTGGCGGTTGAGTTGGGGGATAGGACTGATGCCAGAGGAGGGGAAAGGGAGGAAGGTGGCTGGTGGTTAGAGTGGTGGCGGTGTTTTTTTTTTTGTTTTTTTTATTATTATTATTTTTTCATTTTTTTTAATTTATATACTTCCTCCGTTTCGATTTAATTGACACATTTGATTTAGACACATATATTAAGGAGAGGAGAGAGAGTGAGAGAGAATGAAAAAGTAAGTGGGGTAGCTTGTAAATACAAGGTAAAAAATTTACCCTAAAAGGAAACATGTCTAGTAGAAAAAAAGCTTCCTAAAGAAGAATACGTGTCAACTAAAAAGCAACGGAGGTAGTATTAAATAGTTAAGTGAGAGTTAGAGAGTAATTAGAAGAGATCAGAGGTTAATTAAGTTAATTAGTGATACTAGGTTTCTTTTAACAATTTTTTTAAGTTCGTGTTTTTTTAACGAACAAAGCTTTTACAGGTGTTTTTTTTCTTTTCTTTTCAAATTTGCCTTATTTTAATCCCCTTTAACTACACTTTTAAAACTTGAAGTTTTTTTATATACACCTGGGTGTAGGGCATATCAAGGATTTTGTTCATGTAAGAAAAACAATTAAGAGTTTTGTCAAAACGATGCATTTAGGGACGGATAATTACTTTACTAATGGCCTGTTCTCTTCAGCTTATTTTCAGTTCAGTTCAGCTCCAATAAGTTCAGTTCAGTTTTTAATTTCCTTCTCTCATAAAATATTCAGTTTAGTTCAGCTCCAAGCCTCCAATATGTTCAATTCAGCTCGAAAATCAGAACAGACCCTACCACAAGCTAAAAATTAAAAAGTAAATGGGCCAAGTTGATTTTTGGACACATAAACTCCTACTGTAAGTTTGTAACGGGCCTCCAATAACATTTACACTTCATCAAATTCTTGTGTTAAAATAAAACAATGGTTTTAAAACCATTCGTAGGGTTTAAGAACTAGGTTTTCCCCTTTATTAGTGGTCGAACAAAACATTCCTTAATCCTCTTGTTCTTCAATTTCTTCCCTATTTTTATCAAATTTGAAGTATTTTTCATCGAATTCTGTGTAATTATGGAAGCATTGCATGTTGCGAAGGCTAATTTGACTGTTTATCTTCATCCTTCTCAAACTAAAGACGTCAATGAAGCCGTTACTCGCGAGCTTAGCTCTCTTCTATTCAAGTAATTCAACTTTCTATCTATTTAATTTTTATTTTAATTGCTGATTTGGGTATTAATTATATGTTTAATTTCTTTGTTAGGGTTGATATTTTGATATGAACAAAGAAGATTTAATTTAACGTGTTTATCAAAAGTTTTGCTTTTCTGGGTTTTATTTATGTTGCTTTAACAACCATATAGTAGGTATTTAGTGTTTCATATCGAAATACTGATTCGTTGACCTTGGTTCAATTTTTATTTTTATTTTGTTACTAATTGGTTCGATTGATTATCGTTTTGATCTTAATTTTATATGGGTTATCTTCAAAATTGATGATTTTTATTTTTTTTTTTATTTTTTTAACCTCTTTGATTCATTTCTATCAGGGGATTTTTAATTTTTGTTAATTTACTTAATCTAAATTGAATTGGATTGTTACTAATAATGTTGCTGAAATTTCAGGGAATTATTTGTTAATAGTGTTAATTTAGGAAGTTACCCATGACTTAGCAGTTTTTCATTGTTTTGATGGAGCTATTTTAGTATTTTGTCTCGCTCGCTCAATCCACATTATGGCTCTCCGGGCCAATCCGGTTTAATTTATTAGGATAATCCCATAACCAGATCAGTTGACAACTCTAGCTTTGTTTGTACAATGTTTAATCGTTCTTACTTCATGATATATTTGAGATGGGGGAGAGGGGAGTGGTTCGAGAGCATTTGTATTGACCAGTAAACAAATTAGAGTTATTTTTGTGTGTAGCAATGTCTCTTGGTAAACATGCCTGACTATTTTAAGAATGCTGACAACCTTATGAATATTGTGGCATCAAAAACCATATAGTATGAAGATACAATGCAATACAAATTACGCTACTTCTAGATCCAAAAACTGTTGCCACTCACCTTTTTAATATTTGGGTATAAGATTTGTTTGGGATAATGAAAGCAAGACGCAAAATTGGGACTGCAACACCACGTGTTTATCACAAGAAAATAAATAACATCTCAAAGCCTATTTTTGTACGAAGTGAATACTGGCCTGGTTGAAGTCCAGTAGTAAGTGTATGAACTTGTTTAGGTTGGGCGATCTTTTTTTTTTTTTTGCGTAATCATACTGCTTTACCACTCCTATCACCTTAGCTATAAAACTAGTATCGTTTGTTTGCTGTACAAGTTGATGAATAATGTCAGAACTCAGGAGGATTTAATAAATTAAGATGCTGTATAGGGCTATAGGCAAATACTTCAATACTTTGTCAAGCCACAGAAACAAGCAGAGTTTAGAGTCCAACGTCTAGTCCAAACTAGTCTTGCTAAATGTTAACAGCTTGATCTCCATCAACAAGTAAACATCTTTCAATTCAAAATCCGACAATTAGAGCAGGAGAAGATAATTCATTAGGCTACAAGTTTATCACATCGATGACATTTTGCTGCTACACCTTTTTCTCTTGTGGATTTAAATAATAATAAAAAAACTCCTTTTATCGTGTTTTGATTGTGTCGTGTGAGTCGGGTTCATTTTTGTGAACGTTGTTCAGGATGGAAGATCGTGTTATGGAAACTATTTAGTAAGTATATCATTGAAACCATGCCCTTTTTTTGCTATATTCGTTGAGGATAAAAAATGAACTCGTTTAGTCAGCGTTTTGATTATTTGGGTGAGTTGGGTTCAGTTTTGAAATCATTGTTTAAGATGGAAGTGATTGTATTGCGGAAACTATTTAGTATATGATTAAAGTATTTATGTGTGTAAATTGATAGGTTTTTAGCTATCTGATGTACATTCTGTATATTTTTAGTTGGGTGGTGTAATAGATGATTTGCACATATGAGCCTGATTGTTTGGAGCCATGCTCGTGCACTATGCTCATGATCTCATATTCTTTACATGCTGTTGTTGTCAGGTTCAGCGAAATTTATGATGGTGTATTGTTGGCACATGAGATTGCTGATGTTCCAAGTAGACATGGAAAAATTCTATCTGGGCTCTTTCCTTATGTCGGTGTTCGACTGACGGCTAATCTTCTACTTTTTGCTCCAAAGCCAGATACATATCTAGGTATGCCGTTGCCTTCAACTTCATCTATTCAAATATTGGTGTGCTAATATAGATGTTTCTGGAGTTCTGGAGTCATACATCCTTTGCAGCAGTATACAGAGTAGTGTATAAATCCTGTATTCAAAATCCTAATAAAGATCTATAAATTATGTTCCCATTTAGTTGGTATTTTCTTTGGAGATGAAAAACACTTATTTAAAAAGAAATGATGATCTTGATTTAATCTTTTTGATAGTACTTAGAACATGATTTTATATCTTTATTATTTCAGTCAATTGACATAGCATACTTTGTTTGTTTTTGTATCTTCCAGAAGGTAAAGTTGTGAAGGTTGGGCAGGAGTCCATACATGTTGTTGTTCTCGGATTTTCAGCTGCCATTATAACAGTAGATGACATTCGTGATGAATTTAGATATAAGATTGTATGTAACAATTTGCTGTTGTATATTCTTTTAATTTTCTTCTGAATTTACAGAAATTACATTAATTTTGTTTTGCTGTAGAAAAGTGGGGAAGAAATGTTCCGAAGCACATCACACAAGCGGCATGTAATTAAAGTTGGAACCATGATACGCTTTTTAGTCAAAAGGTGAGAAACATTAATCTTTCAATCACTCAAAGGATCAACTTATAATAAAATGCCCACTTGATTTTTAATCTATACTTTAACACTGTGATAAAAGTATTAGTTTTTGTGTCTTGGTAGATGAATATTTTATATGGTAAGTGATGCAGATATGTGATGGAAAAGTAGTTAACTGATAAGCTGCCTAAATTACTCTTGTTGTCAAGCTAATTATCATACACCGTCAACTCCCCAAGAAAAAAGGAATGAATGAAGAAGCCACTATAACTATCCCACAGCTGAGTACAATTGAGCTTACTTATCTAATGTTTTTAGATGGCTTAACGTTGGATAAACATTTCAATAATATTATGAATGAAATTGTCTATGAACTTCTATCTTTTACCTCTATCGTGTCAAACTTAATCTTTTCCTAACCAAAAACTTAATCTCATACTAATTTATATGATTTTCATAATGTCTAGGACGTTGCATGAAGATGAATTTTGACATGTATGATGGTACTATAAGAGGGTTCATGAGTCATGGCTATCTAAATATATATTGACACACGCAATTTTTAAATCCATCTCATGGTTAGTTTGCATGGTGTCAGCACACCCATATCACACTGTTGAAATCTAATTATGCATTTTAATTTGCCTGCTTGTGAGCACTGATTTTTATAGATACCCTGAATATTTGTATGGATGTTCTAGATCTTGCTGACTCAGGATGAGCAATAAAATGCTTGTGTTGTGAAAGTTGTTTGTTAATCAAGTTTTTGAGTGGATTATTTTTGGTTCTCTCTGATTTTCTATGGTGATTTTCTATGGTGATTTTCTCTCTGATTGTTGTTGTTGTTGTTGTTGTTGTTGTTGTTGTTGTTGTTGTTTTTTGGCTCAAAATTACCCTGAAACCTTTTACTCTGGGGTGGGCAATATTTGTTCGCATTATATTTATAGTGCATATTTAAAATTGTAGCTTGTCTTGTTGTTGTTGTTGTTGTTGTTGTTGTTGTTGTTGTTGTTGTTGTTGTTGTTGTTGTGTGTTGTTGTTGTTGTTGTTGTTGTTGACATTGTATCTATGTTTACACAGCTTTGATGAGGAAATACTGCACATATCTGGGTCCTTAATTCCATCGAGCACTGGAAACATTAAGTGGCAATCATCCTTAGCTAACAGGTATTTTGGCTCAAAATTACCCTGAAACCTTTTACTCTGGGGTGGGCAATATTTGTTCGCATTATATTTCTAGTACATATTTAAAATTGTAGCTTGTCTTACAGTTCCCGGAAGCGGATAGAAGTATTAAAGGATTTTAGTACTGGAACAATTGATGGAGGTGCTATATCTAATGATTATCATGTCTTGAAGAAATCAAAGAAACAAAGAGTATAACAAGGATCCTAAAGGATGCGATAGGATTAAAGACTCCCAATGATTTCATGATTGTAATGGTAAGTTTCTTTTCTATTGCGATTGGCAGTATGCAATTTTTGCTTTTACTTTCCGTCTTATATTTTTGTGCTTTATTTGTGGTTTTGTTGCACAATCATATGCTATTAAAGTCCTTTGCATATTTTACGTCTTGGGTATATTTGGGTAGGGATATTCAAGAAAGGGATTGTGAACGGTCACAAGTTACTCCCTGAGTCCTTTTGTTCATGATTGTCCTCTTTTTTTAATTTTTTCTTCCCAATCTCACGCCCCTTTGCTCAAGGGGTTCATCCCAAATCATGGTTTATTGATTAATCCCTTAAGTATTTTGATTTTCCTAGTCTTGGTCTTATGCATGGGGAACTATCCAAAGTTACTCCCACCAATTTCCAACACCACTTTCAGTGTTTGAAAGGTGCAAGGCTTTAGGGGTCATGCGCTTTTTGAGGTCTAGGCAAGGAGATTTTGATGAGGCGTAGCTTAAGGCGCTCAAAGATTTATTCAGATTTTTTTTAATTGTTTAGTATATGTGCCTTGTGTCAACGAGGCGCGCCTTAGGCGCCTTGGTGCACCTTGAGCCTTGTTATTATTGACCACTTCAGTGTTTGAAAGGCGCCTAAGGCGCTCAAAGATTTTTTGACCACTTCATGTGCCTTTTGTGGTCTAGGCAAGGAGATTTTGATGAGGCGTAGCTTAAGGCGCTGAAAGATTATTTCAGATTTTTTTATTTTTTATTTTTTATTTTTATGTTTAGTATATGCGCCTTACGTCAACAAGGCGCACAGAGGCGCGCCTTGGTGCGCCCATAGCCTATTTAATTTATTGACCACTTCTATAACCCGTGTGCGGCCACTAGAGACCATCATGCTGTGCGAGGGACTAAAACAATGGAGCACTGCTTGCCGCCTCCATAACCCATTGTCACCACTAACTTTTGTAATTTTGGTAACCGAGTCCCGTACAAAAATCTAATGGTTGGATGTAGTCACTTGTGCCGGAGGTCAAGATAGGTACACGGATAGGTGTTGTGTGGTGTTGATGGAGAAGAATTAAATTCATCTTTGCAAAGGGCTGATGGGCAATGAGCCGATGATAAATAGGAATAGGGAATTTTGCTAGGAGACAAAAGAGGGGGTGATGGTGGCTGGGTTTTGTTTTGAGTACAGGGGGTTCTGGATAGGGTGGAAGTAGGGGTATGCGAACCCAGATTGTCAACTATTTTTTCAACTTACTGTTAACTGTGTAATTGCAATGTTCGGTCGGGATCATGGTTTTTATTACATTGTACTCAAATTTTATAAATAAATATTCATGAACAAATCAAATTGAAGAACTTGCTTTGCTACTGCCAAAACTCTAACTTATCACAATACATCATGCCTGGCAATGAATTTGGGAAAAGCAGAAATTTCAAAATTCAGTAAATGTTCCTACAATCAATTTGGCTCTCCTATCTGTTTCAAACCCTCTCCATCTCCATATTTCCCTTTCCCCTACTTGCCTCCACAACTAAATCAACATTGCTGTCATACTGCTCAATACTACCAACTTGCTACTCACTTTTAGGGTCCGTTGCCTTCCACCACAAAGGCATGACTATCATATCGGAACTTTGGCAAGTTACAAGGCATTTTTTTTAATAATTACCTGTGTATAGTGTAGATATCAATTTGGAAGCTTTCTTTTTTCCAGTTGTCTATATTTTCCATTAAACATCGACAAGGGGATTCTTTTAATGTCTCATATTATAATGTATCCTGAGAAGGATTAATAATGATTTTGAAGCCGGATGGGTTTGTGTACACACTACACAAATTTGACATGCCCATCCGGCTTGGCTATATTAAAATATGTAACAACTTTATTTCATTTCTTTAATGTCTTAGCTCCTTCCCTAAATTTCGTTTAGTTTGTTAATAAAATGAAGATAATGGGTCTATATTAAGGGAAAATTGACGGGAATAGTCCCAACTTTGCTCCATCCGCTCAAAATAATCCCAATTTTATACTCTATCTGCCCAAATTAATTCCAACCGGTAATTCCTTATATTAACTAGTCTTTATTTGTTTTCTGGTGTAATCTGTTAACATTTCGCCATATATGAAGTAATGGTGACTGATAACCTAGTTCTCTCAGGAAGTCAGGAATATCAATTTATCTCAAGAGTCTTCAGTTCCACACGAAATTACGTTTCTTGGTGTAAAGTGATGAGTCTGCTTTTGTCATGGAGTGATGTTTAATGTTATTGCAGATATTTTTTGCTTGTTGGCATTGATACACAATCCAGCTCTTGACGAAAGGACCAGAATTTGGGTGAACATGCAGAACAAAACTAGGATATTATAGGGCTCTTGTGATATAGGAAACTCAAATCTGCATGTGCATGTAATTTATCAATTTTATATCCAACGGATTGTCCTGTAATATATAGTATGATGTTTCCTTCCCAACAACGACTTCGGCTGGTCAGCTCTCAACTCTTGTTCTTTGTTATCTGGGTTATTTTAACAATCTTAGTATATTCTTATAATTTAACTTGCTCGTTACCCCATACTTCCAACTTTTTTTTAGTGCAACAGTTTGACCCATGCAAAGTTTAGTCAAATTTGTTAATATATTACCTCGTAGTTCGCATGTATGTGGGGTTTGGAATTGTGTAAGATTGGATGATGCTGGGCTGGGCTGCTCGTGGGATGATATTGCCTTGCATAAAAAAAATTAGGGCACGGCGTAGGCATGGCACTACAGAGTAGTGGGTTGGGTTTGAGCCACAATTATTTTTTTGTAACGATGCACATATAGGCATGACACGGCATGACCTGACACAAAAAAGACACTAAAACATTTTATATGGCGTCATGCATGCTAAAACATTGCGGTACTTTGGCCATTTGCTTGGGCCATACCCCCACGGTAAGACACGGTACATAGTAAGTGGGCTTAGTCTGGGTGGCCCCAAGGCATAACTTGAGTAAAAATAGACAATTATCCACTCTTAGTATGCCCAAGGATTGGAGTCATTGGACTCTTGAAACTGACTTGAACTAATGTGATGTTTACCTAATATCGGTTTAAACATAGTATTCATATTCCATATGGAACCAATAGAATGAAACTTGATGTAGAAGGTGGGACCTAATAGCTACAAATTACCTCGAATCCACGTTAGGTCCGATTATAGCGTGAATCTACCTTGTTAAATTTGCAACCTACTCGACTCGATAGAGCTTACGATTTCACAAGTTGGCATGTTAAGGACTTAACCCAAGCAAACCAAATCGTTTTTGATCCAGCTTGAGCCAACATGATACCTTAAATCAACTTTATCTCCGATTTGAACACGACCTAGTTTGAGAATAATGACTCCTCTGTGTTCAAATAAATGAAATGTTTTGACTTTTACGGAGTTGTACAAAGGTTAGTTGAATTTATTAATATAATAGATAGTGGGTTATAAGTTTGAGGAGAGAGAAGAAAGTAAGGAGTTTTATGGAGATCATTAGTTATTAGAATATTATAAACAAGTAGAAAAAATATTGTTAAAAAATAAAGAGAAATTACTAAAAAAAAAAGAAATGATTCATTTATTTAAACATGGCCGATTGACCGCAAATGAAAATGAATCTTTTATTTAAACACGGAGGGGATATAGGTATCTGTGTGGTGTTTGAGAATAGAATTATTGGTTGCGAGAATAGAATTATTGGTTGAATTATTTAGAAGTGATGCTCCTTGATGGGGGGGGGGTTGTTTTGGTTTTTTGGTTTGATTAAGAGTAAAATTGGAATTGAAAAGAAAGAGAGAAAGTTCAAGTGGAAAGTGTAGGGATAAAGTTGGTTAAAAAAAACTTTAATTGGGCAAAAATTAGTACTACCCCTTGTTTTTAATTTCTTTATACTTTAACTTAGATCACAATTAACAAATAACACTATGCCTATCGTTTATAATTTATACGTGAGGAGATATATATTCATGTTAATTCTTACTAATTTTGTGTCCGTGCGATGCCCGGGTTGTTTATTGAATTTTAAGATTGCCCAAAAAATTATTATGATACAAAAAATGATTTATTAAATTTTAAGAATTATAATCTAATAATTTTTTTGATAAAATTATAATTGAATTTGTACATTTGAAATATTGGTATTTTATCGAAAATAAAACTAATTTTATCCTAAAATTCTATCCAAATAGAATTCTAAATTAACTTTTTTTTTAATCTTATAAGGTCTATTTAAATCTATCCAACATGGCGCGACACTTGGCGAAAAGTTAGAACGCCAAATGTCGCAGCCTCGTGACCTGGCTAAAAGTTTAGCTTTATATATTAGTTATATGATTATATTCATTTTGATATGGAGTGTGTTTCAGAGTACTAACTTCTTATAAAAAGTAATTATTACTAACACATGTTTAAAAATTCTCTCTCCTTTTCTCTCCTCCATTTTCTCTTCATAACTTTCTCTCTCTAACCATCAATGGTCAAGCTAGGTCTTCCACTGCCGTTGTATTCGTCGTCTTCGTCCAGATCTCCTTGAAGCTCCAAGCTAGATTGTCATCGCCGTCTTCGTTTTGTTGTCGTCGAAGCTCCTCGAACTCCAAACTAACCCAAACCTCCGTCGTCATCGTCGTCTTCATCTTTGCCGGCGAAATCAACCAAATTGACCTCCACCTCCTCCATCGACCAAATTTCGAAGCTCCAAACCCTAACATTCCCCCCCCCCCCCCAAATTCAAGAGATTCAGGTACAAATTCATCAATTTATTCCAATTAAATAAATTTTCGTGACTGAACTGGTGACCTTTGCCGCCGTTATCTTTGTCTTCTTTGTGCTGAATTTCGACGTAGGTGAGATGTGTGATAGGAGGTTGTTGCGGTGGTCTAGTGGCTTGAGTTTGATGCAGGTTGAGAGGTGCAGGTGAGGTGTAGCGTGGGTTAGGGGCTGGCTTGGTGGTGTGGCGTTTGGGGTTGGGGCTAGTGGCGCGGGGTGGTGGTGTGGGGCAGTGATTTGTGTGATAAGTGAGGTGCAGTAGGTGATGGTGGTGTGGTGGAGTTTAAGGCTTTGAGGTGGTGTAGGCCTAGGGATTACTTACTTGGTTAGGGGTTACTTACTTGGTTAGTGGTTACTAGGGGTTACTTGAGGGATTACTTAAGTGGGGTTATTAGAGGGTTACTAGATGGGTTACTAGGTTTGGTTAAGGGTTACTTGATCTGGTCAGGGTTTACTAGTTCCGGTCAGAGGTTACTAGTTCCGGTTAGAGGTTACTTGGTCCGGTCAGAGGTTACCAGGTTGGTCAGGGGTTACTTGGTTGAAGGGGTTATTAAGTTGATGGGGTTACTTTGTCATTTGCTGATTTGGCTCTCTGTCGCGGCCAGTCGCACCAGAAACGCACTGTAAACTTTTATATTGATAAAAACTTACTTAATCAACTTGATTGGACCCTATCTAAAAAAACGAATTCAGATTTTAACTTGTATGGGCTAATAATTAATTAAAATTACTCAATTTTTTTTTGAAAGAATAAAATTACTCAATTTTAAAATAGAAATAAGTTAATTTAGGGTCTGTTCTCATTGGCTGAACTCAGCTGAACTGAATTGAGCTGAGCTGAACTGAACTGAACTAAACTGAATATTTTATAAGAGAAGGAAATTAGGAGCGGAGCGGAGCGGAGCGGAGCTGAACTGAGCTGAACTGAACTGAACTGAACTAAATTTCAACGTAAGAGAACAGACCCTTAATCTAATCTCACCGAACCTAACCAAATTTTTTTAAATTAACACCTCTACGTACAGTAACAATTGAATTCGAAATTGAGGGTATATTCTTTATTGGGACATTAATAATGTAGGTTGAATATTTGTGTGCCGACTTGAGAGACTTATATTCCACGCCGCCTGGAAGCAATTACTAAAAACAGGCTGATCATAGGAAATCTTGAATGGACCCCACCAAAATGATTGGTAATTGGTGCGCAATGGGGACCTTCAAAGACCGAGGAGCACTTCAGGTAATAATAATTCAACCAGATTATTGTAATCTTGAATATATTGTTCGGTAGTAGTTAGTCAATCAACATACCAAAGATTATGCATTAACGCTTTCTACTCCGCTTTAGTTAATTAATTATCAACCTTTGATAATATTTTTTACTCTGTAGTCGTTAATTAGGTTGTTTTGATAGAAAAGTTTCATTAAATAATTGATTATAAATTTTTTGAAAATTTTGATTTTCATACCTCAAATAAACACGAAAATGGTACACTACACATACACCAAAAAAAAAAAAAAAAAAAAAAAAAAACACAAGTTCACAAAATTGGAAGTTACCACCACTAACCAGTTTCCGTTAAAATGGGGTCCATTGTGCCACGTGTCACTATATTATTAGTTTTAAAAAAATAAAAAATAAAAAAAAACCAAAAAACCTAAAACTAACCTAGCCACCCCAACCCCACCGCCGGCACCGCGGCGCCACCACAGTCCCACCATTACCCTCCCGTTCCAAGGTCAAAGCCATCGAAAATCCCCTCCTTCCCTTTCCCCCCTCTGAGAAGCCAAAAATCACACCCCCAACGACCACATTCAGTCGTTCGGTTTTCAAACAACCACCAAACGGCTATAAAACGACCACTTACGGTCAAAATCGGTTGTTTAATGGTCGAAATCAACCATTTCGACCCTAAATTGGTCGATTTTGACCACGTGCAGCTGTTTTCGGTGGATGTTTTTATGGAGTATGGAAAATGACGGTCGTTTTGGGTGGGCTTTGGGGGAGAACTGCTAGTTTTGGGGAGGGGGAAAGGAAAGGAGGGGATTTGGTGGTTTCTGAGGCTGAAAACGGGGTTGTTAAGCGGAGGGAGTGGTGATGGTGTGCTGCCGGAGTTGGGGCTGACGGTGGGGGTAGAGTGGCTGGGGTAGTTTAAGGCTTTTTTAAAAAAAAAATTTAATCGCTTTTTTTTTTATTATTTTTTTATTTTTGACTAATTATATGCTGACACGTAGGCATTGTGAGCCCCAGTAACGGATTCCATCGATGAATCAATTGAGTGGTGGTAATATCCAATTTGTGAACTTTTTGTGGTGTTAAGATATAAGGTGTTTTTTTTTTTTTTTTTTTTTTTAAAAAAAAAAAATTATTTTATTTATTTTTTTAATTTTTTTTGGTAGTGTTAAAATTCATTTTTGTGTTTTTTGAGTAGTTAAAAATCAAAATTTCCTAATTTTTTTTGGTCGTTAGATATGTAGTTTTGATTGAAAAGTTACATGAAGGGCATGTTCACTTCAGCTTATTTTTAGTTCAGTTCGATTTAGTTTAGCACTTAATTTTCTTCTCTCATAAAATATTGAGCTCAGCTCAGTTCAGTTAATGTGAACATGCCCTAAATAAGAGTAATAATGTACATATTTAGGTGTAATGCTGATTACACAATTAACATATAGCTGGTTTGGACTTATCATGGAATTCAAGCACTTAACTCAATAGAGTATAAATTCATTTTTGATACTTATGTACGGGATGATACTGGTGTCGATATGTGATAAAAGGCAGTGGACCGGAACTTTCCCCTTAAGTCTTGTTCCATATTGGTACAGTAATCATATCGGCATATTCTTCTCAGCCACGAAGAGAGCTGCTTCCGACCACGTGGATATTCACCGCCCATTGCCATGCCAGCTACGTGGATCAACACGTGTCACCAATTGATTGGTTATCTTCCTATAAATAGTCAAGCAATATTCACTTTTAAGGTGCGATTTGTCTCTCCAAATTTCTCTCACTCTCTAAAAACTATCTCTCACCTCCTTTCTTACTCATATCAATCTGTTATTGACTTTATCATCGGAGCGGTTATCCCCGAATAAATCCCTGAGTTAGCTAATCCATGTCGACTGCGTAGGTATCTAGTTAGACAATAAACCTTTATTGACCCTAGAAAACACAGTTACCAGAACTCACCGAAACACTTCAGCCATCACTCTAATCTTTTTATTGAATTGATTGTTTAGCATAATATCAAAGTTAGGCTCATGGTTAAACCTTTAATCACTTTAATATTATGTGCCAAAGTAGATTAGACCACATGTGCGAGGGCGGAGGGGGATATTAAAAATTCATAGCCTCATGAAACATCATATGCATGTGTAAGTGTCCCACATTAATTAAAGAAAAGAGAAAATTATTTTATGAACTCAAGGGACTACTCTTTCTATTTTAAGATGAGTCTCCTTCAATCTTATGAATTGGATGACATGTGTGGCATAGCCTCAAACTAGTATTTAACTCAAAATGGTGCAACATGCACAAGGTAGATAATACTCCGTATCCAACAAGCTCTCATTTGGAGGAGAGATGTACACCTTTTAGCATCGTGAGAAGAAGAATCCCTAATTAAAAGAATTCTTATGAATTAAAAATACGAGAAAAGAAATAAAAAGTGTACACTTTCTACGAACTGAAAGTTAATGGGCAAACAAGGATCCTAGAAAATGATACTTTTAGTGTTCAAACAATCACATAATCATTTATATATATTATACTAAAAGACAAGCGTCTCAATGTGAGGATGATAAATGTCACTCTTTCATTGGCTTATTTTAAACATAAAATATATTTATATAAGTACTGTTTACATGTTCAAGCATAGTTATATTTTTGTTAAAATTCAAACAATAAAAGCAAGTTTCTATACATGTATAAGATTTTCATGATTTCCTAACATAAATATTGATTTAATTTTTTTTTTTTATAATAAATATATACTTTCCAATACTACAAATAATCCATAAAGTCTTTCCAATCTTTATTTATAGTCAAGTTAAAGAATAATAACTAATTTGAAGCAATATGATTAGAGTGGCATAATTAAGGAAACAAATATTTCGTATTTTGAAAAGCTAATACTGTTTTTTTTTTTTTTTTATGAAAATTAAATTTATAGTCAAGTTAAAGAATAATAAATAATTTGAAGCAATATGATTAAAGTGGCATAATTAAGGAAACAAATATTTCGTATTTTGAAAGGCTAATATTGTTTTTTTTATGAAAATTAAAGAAAATCGATAGAATTTAGTTTGACGTCAATTATGAAATCAATAAAAACATTAAAAAAAAATTAGATGTACAATAAAATATTGTGCACCTATTATAATAGCTACCCTGTAATCTATCTATATATCTATCTATCTATCTATTATACTAAAAGACAAGCGCCTCAATGTGAGTATGACAAATGTCACTCTCTCATTGGCTTATCTTAAGCATAAAATATATCTATATAATTACTGTTTACATGTTCAAGCATAGTTATATTTTTTGTTAAACTTCAAACAATAAAAGCAAGTTTCTATACATGTATAAGATTTTCATGATTTCCTAACATAAATATTGATTTAATTTTTTTTATAATAAATATATACTTTCCAATATGACAAATAATCCATAAAGTCTTTCCAATCTTTATTTATAGTCAAGTTAAAGAATAATAACTAATTTGAAGCAATTTGATTAAAGTGGCATAATTAAGGAAACAAATATTTCGTATTTTGAAAGGCTAATATTGTTTTTTTTTATTTTTTTTATTTATGAAAATTAAATTTATAGTCAAGTTAAAGAATAATAACTAATTTGAAGCAATATGATTAAAGTGGCATAATTAAGGAAACAAATATTTCGTATTTTGAAGGCTAATATTGTTTTTTTTTAAATGAAAATTAAATAAAATCGATAGAATTTAGTTTGACGTCAATTATGAAATCAATACAAATTTAAAAAAAATCAGATGTACAATAAAATATTGTGCACCTATTATAAAAGCTACCCTGTAATCTATCTATCTATCTATCTATCTATATATTATACTAAAACACAAGCGCCTCAATGTGAGGATGACAAATGTCACTCTCTCATTGACTTATCTTAAGTATAAAATATATCTATATAATTATTGTTTACATGTTTATGCATAGTTATTTTTGTTAAACTTCAAACAATAAAAGCAAGTTTCTATACATGTATAAGATTTTCATGATTTCCTAACATAAATATTGATTTAATTTTTTTATAATAAATATATACTTTCCAATACTACAAATAATCCATAAAGTCTTTCCAATCTTTATTTATAGTCAAGTTAATGAATAATAATTAATTTGAAGCAATATGATTAAAGTGACAAAATTAAGGAAACAAATATTTTGTATTTTGAAAGGCTAATATTGTTTTTTTTATGAAAATTAAATTTATAGTCAAGTTAAAGAATAATAACTAATTTGAAGCAATATGAGTAAAGTGGCATAATTAAGGAAACAAAAATTTCGTATTTTGAAAGGCTAATATTGTTTTTTTTTATGAAAATTAAATAAAATCGATAGAACTTAGTTTGACGTCAATTATGAAATCAATACAAACATTTAAAAAAAATCAGATGTACAATAAAATATTGTGCACCTATTATAAAAGCTACCCTATAATGAATGAAAGTTACTTATGCTTTATTGATAAAAGTTACCCAAAATAGTCTAGAAGTTATCCTAAATTCAATTCAAGTAATCGGTTGAATACAAAAGTTTTTGATAAAGATACAAAATAGTGTAAAAATTACGAATACTGAGCCGAAATGTTGTCTTGGAAAAAAATACATAATCTTGAACAAAAATTTAATTTTAATCGGGCTTTCATTTTCTATACAATGTCTTTTACAATGACCTTTTGTTTTTCTTGCATAAAAAAAAAAAACCTGAACCAATAACCAATCTAAACAAGAAGAATAAAAGTTAAATTGAATTAGACATTTGACGGAAAAAGGATATATATAAAATGTATTATAACTATTACTCGTGTTTTAAATTGTAATATTCGTATTAACAATGCTATTACTTATGAATTTTTTTTAGAAAAACTAACATTTTGATTTAAAAATCGTGCATTGCTCATGTACTATACCAGATATACAACAATCATGTGCAATAATTTATGTTGTTTTATACATAATAATACTTTTAACTATAATAGTATGTGTATATAATATAATATTTTTTATAATATAAAAAAGTATATGTATATAATATAATATAATATTTTATAACACGTGTTCTCCATACCAAGTGTTTGGTTGTTGGTGTAGTGGTGATTGTGACTACACTTGGTAGGGAGGACCTGTGTTCGCTCCTCTGCAACAACAATCGGAAGGGGAGTGGAACCTAATAGCCTAGAACAGATTCTCAAATCTGGATTAGCCCAAAGGGTGAACCGGATAGAACACCCAAAACTCAATGCATATATGACGGGAATTAACTTATCCTTTATCTATCTTATACAAAACTCCAAAGTCTAATTTTTTTTTTCAAAATATAATAATAACATTTGTAAATTTTTGTTAATATGAAAGATATAAACCTATCAAAATGTATCTATAGTTAAATTGTTTAATAACTTATATCGAATGCGTAGTTTTATTAAAATTATTTGCATGTAACCATTAAATGTGTTGGATGTTGTGTAGCTATGCAATGTCCAAAACTTTAGTTGAGCGACTTTGATTTAGTGATTGTACGGTAAAAAGATATTGACTTCGATCTTGAAACTTAATAGTCTAATAAATTCTAAATAGAAAAATTAAAACAAAAGGAAATGAAAATAGTAAATGGCTTTAAATATTGAAATAAACATAACCTTTTAAATCAATTTAGCGAATTCAAGAGACAATTTTAAGGTTTTTAAAATTAAATGGGGGAAAATATATGTAAAAAGAACATTTTTAGATATATAAATGTCCATGCACTATTATAAGAGTTTTGTTAACCATTTTATAATTAAGGTAGGGATAAATCTTAGTAATATATACTCTGTATATTTTATTTATATAAAATTATCAGTATCCATACCTACATACGAAGTATTTGTGTTGTATACTATATTTAATCAGCTATTGGTTATATATATGACTATTATATAATATATAGTTTTTTGGCACAATGCTTAACTTAGGAAAACATATGTTCTGGTAGGTTAAATATAAGGTTATTATTGTGTCTATAGATTGAATGAGTGCGACGGGTAAATAAAACATGTGTATATTAGATTGATTGTAGCTACTGATGCGAATGGTATGATAAGAAAATTTTAGTTTTTTCGTTCTCAACGGGAGATATAAATAAATTAGTCCACTTCTTATATAGCTATGTGGAGTATTATTCAATTATTTTTCAATTAATAAAATAACATTATAAAAAATTAAAAGAAATTCAAATAACATAAAATACTATTCAAATAACGTTCCTTTAAATTTTTTTTTATTGACCATTAGTAACCAAGTCCTTTAATAGTAAATGAATTACCTTTGTTTTTATTTTTATTTTTCCTACGGGTTTAATAATTTGATTTATAAATCGTGCATCGCACGGGCACTATGCTAGTTGTACTATATAGGTATAGTATCAAATTATCAATTGCCACATGTTCAGTAATCCCAATACATACCATTTTGTAGATCCGTACAACATCACACTACTACATTTTTGATCAAATGCCACGGCCTAATAAAGGCTATTGCAACGGTATTTTAATTGCCGTTGCAATAGAGTAGGTTAATGCGTTTTAATGTGTGAGAAGTAGAGCTATTACCACGGCTTTAATGAACCGTTGCATCAGCCTAGATATTTCAACAAAAAGGAAAGCTATTGCAACGGTTTGTGATTATAGTAATGGAAATAGTACGTATAGCAGGCGCGCTGAAAATTTCATCTTCCCTCTACTTTTTTGCCCAAATATTTTGAACCCTTATTTTCTCTCTACTGTACTCTCCGTATACTTTCCCCATTTTTCTGATTTCTCTATTTTTCTGTTCGAATTCACCATTTCCCCCATTTTTCCATTTCCCCCAATCCTCCATTTCCCCCAATTCTATTAAGCTATTTTAATTAGCAATTCCAAAAACTTTAAATTCTCAATTTTCCCCAAATCTCCGATTTTAAGGCCATAAAATACTCAAAAATTACTTACAATTTCTTGAAAATTCTGAGAGGAAAACTTAGTGAAGTAGAGGAAGGCGGAACTCAAGAGGTGGTGTAATTCAAGTGACGTTTGGTTGCTCAAGAGGCGGCGTAATTCAAGTGGAGAAGTTCCATTTTCGTTTTGCATGTCCCTGTTGCTGATATCTCGACTTTGAGTTCAAGGTATACAACGATTCTTCATTTCAGAAATTTGATTCTTCATTTCAGAAATTTCTTAATTGAAATTTTTGTTGTTGTGTTTTGATAAAATAAATTTTAAATTTTTATTGCTGTCTTTGGGAATTTGTATTTGAGTTTGAATTTCAGGTTTATTTTTTCTCAAATTTTACTGTGAAAATGCTATACATTTTTGGGGTATGTTTGGTTGAATTTGTTGTTCTTTTTGCTTGAATTATATGGGGAAAAATTGCTGTGATTTTCTGGTGTATATTGTGCTCGAAATTTGGGGTGTGCGGCTTGATTTTGATAAATTAAAAATTTAATATTTAATTGACAAATAGATGCTGTTATTATAAATGCCAACCCAGATGTGAAAATTCAGGCAGACCACAAAGTGGAGAAGGAGCTGTGATCGGATGAGAGGAAGATGGTTTGTACATAAGATATGACCCAGAGCCCATGTTTAAATTTGGGGTGTGCTGCTTGATTTTGAGAAATATATGCAATTCTATGTAAGCAAGAATAGAGTTAACTAATTTAAGAGTTCAGAACAATTACCCATGTTTTCCATTAGTTTGGGCATCACGAAAACAACTAACAACATGAAGCCAACCATAAGACCAATTGTGTGAGATTCACTGTTGATCCACTGTTGGATAGAATTATACTCTGTGATAAACAAGACTAGTTCATGGCTTACCTCATAGAGTCATAATAGTATTCTACTTTCTGATCTGAACTGAGTCCTTTGTATTAGTTTATATATGTTTCTGATCTTGAAAATATTATGGGCTTAATATCCTATATTTTATGCATTTTTAGTTTACTTCATCTATGATCTGAATTAGATATTCTGATTTCAAAATAAAGCCACTAATTTTTGATTATTGAGGATACAAATCTGTCTAAATAAAATTGCTGAATAATGAAAGGTATTAATTTCTTTTGGACTTTTGAATTGATCATGTACATGAAGGATTCTTAGGTACTTTGTTTGTTGCTGTTCTGATAATGAAAGGTTTCTGTCAGTTTCTGATGATGAAAGGTTTCTGTCAGTTTCTAATAATGAAATGTTTCTGTCAGTGACTCTCTTAACTCTTAGTGAATTGGTTAAATGTTTTTATTGTAAAAATTAAGTAAAATAACCCTCTTTATTCTTACCATAAGGTATGGATAGTGGAACTAAAGAGTGGTGGATGTTTGCCAAATGGAGTGATGAATATGAACGGGGAGTAGATGAATATGTACAAAAGGCTTTTGCTTCTAAGTCTCAAGGAAATCAAATTTGTTGTCCTTGTGAAAGTTGTCATTATCGTTTTTGGCGTCATGAAGGTGTTGTGAGAGATCACCTTATTTGTAATGGTTTTGTTCCACAAACGGATAGGTTATCAGAGTTAGGGATCCACTTTGAAAGGAAACAAACTGTTTTGGATAACGAAGAAGGGTCAACCCCAAATGATTTTAATGATGACATAGTAGAATTTTTGCATGATGCACATGATGCTTTTAGAAAGGGGCCAAATGACGAGGCAAAAAAGTTTTTCAAGTTAGTTGAAGAGGGCCAGGAAGAATTGTTCCCTGGTTGTAAAAATCATTCAAAACTTTCCTTCATGATCCGTCTTTTTATTTTGAAGTGTGATCATAAGCTAACTAATGTTGCTTTTGGAGATATATTGGAGCTTATAAGGGAGGTGTTACCTGAAGCGAAACTGCCAGCTTCTTTTAATGACGCAAAAAGTGTTCTGAAAGTGTTGGGGTTGGATTACACTAAGATTGATGCGTGCCCAAATGATTGCATGATATATTGGGAAGAGCATGAAAATGCAACAAGCTGCCATGTTTGTGAGACGCCAAGATGGAAATCAAATGACACAGAGAATGACATACAAAATGAAAATGGAAAAACCTATAGGATTCCTCAAAAGATTCTTAGGTACTTTCCAATCAAGAAAAGGCTTCAACGACTATTTTTGTGTCAAGAGACGGCGAAATACATGACTTGGCATGCTGATGGGCGTGAAAATGATCATCTCTTACATCATCCTGTTGATGGTCAAGCTTGGAAGGAATTTGATTCTTTATAACCAAAGTTTGCTGATGACCCACGCAATGTGAGGCTTGGGTTAGCCACAGATGGATTTAGCCCATTCAATTCAATGAGCATTGTCCATAGTACATGGCCAGTAATGTTGATTAATTATAACTTGCCTCCTTGGATGATTATGAAGCCTGAGTTTTTGATGCTAGCCTTACTAATTCCCGGCCCGTCTTCCCCTGGCAATGACATTGACATATATTTGCAGCCACTTATCAAGGACTTGAAGGATTTGTGGGAGTTTGGGTTGGAAACTTATGATGCTTCGACTAATCAAAGGTTTGACATGCATGTAGCATTGATGACTACCGTGAGTGATTTTTCGGGTTATGCAATGTTATCTGGGTGGAGCACAAAAGGATACTTGGCATGCCCTGAATGTCATTATGAAACAGATTCCGAGTGGTTGCCTTGTAGTGGTAAGACTGTGTATAGGGAAAATCGTAGATTTTTGGATCCATCTCACCCTTGGCGTCATGATAAGAGGAATTTTGATGGAAAACTTGAGGAAAGATGTCAACCTATTCGTGATGATGGAAAATTTTGATGGAAAACTTGAGAATATGTTGCGTGATTTTCCAAATGCATTTGGAAAGAAGCAAAAGAAACCAAGGCGTGATGTGGATGATCCGAATCCGTGGAGAAAGATACCCATATTTTTTAAGTTACCATATTGGAAGCATTTCTCTAATCGCCATAATCTTGATGTAATGCATATTGAGAAAAATTTCATTGATAATATCATTGGGACATTATTAGACATTTCTCCGAAGACCAAGGATAATGTGAGTGCTCGTTGAGATTTGGTAGAACTTAATTTGATGCCAGAGCTTCAACCAATTGAATTTGAAGATGGTAGTGAAGAATTTCCAAGATCTCGCTTTTGGATGTCATTGGAGCAAAAGCGTAAGTTCTGCCAGGTTATAAAAAATGCTAAGCTTCCTCAAGGTTATGCTTCCAACCTTAGTCGTTGTGTGCAAGTTGGAGAAAGGAAAATAGCAGGCTACAAAAGTCATGATGCTCATTTTATGATGAATTATCTTCTTCCAATTGCTGTGAAGACAACATTACTCAAAGATGTTGCTAGTCCTTTGATAAGACTTTCTGCTTTTTTCAAAGGTATATAGAGTAAAACTATTGATCCTCGAGATCTTGAAAAATTGCAATCTGAGATAGTTAAAGCTCTATGCCTACTTGAGAGGATTTTTCCACCTGCTTTTTTTTTATATAATGGAACATTTACCCATACATTTGGTTGACCAAATTAAGTTGGGTGGACCTGTGAGTTCAAGGTGTATGTATGGGATTGAGAGGAATCTTCATGAAATGAAACAAGATGTTCGAAACAAGGCTCGTCCAGAAGGCTCAATGGCAGAAGGAAACCAAGCTAAAGAATATGTTGCTTTCATAGCTAGATTTTTGAAACGATCAAGAAAAGCCACACCTAAAGTTAATGAGTGTGGTACCTCAAAATCATTTTTCCCTAAGGTAGGACATCCTATCAAAGGAAAAGGAAGGACCTCAAAGAAAAAAAATCGTCGTGGAAACATAATTGATCGCAATACATGGGCACAAGCACATCGTTATGTCTTGTTCAATTGTCATTGTGAGGAAGTTGAGAAATATATAAGGTAAGATTTGTAATCAAAATTTAGATTTATTAATATTTTTTTTATAAAATGTCTTTATTCTAACTCTAGTGCGTTAGTAAGAGAAATATTTTTTTTTACAGTGAGCACAAGATTTGTGTAAGTGCTAAAAGGAAAAGAAAATGGAATAGTGCTCAAGACCACAACAAGGATTTCATGGATTGGTTTAGGGAGAAAGTTGATTTGATTCTTAAAGATGGCCATGATAATATCCCGGACCATATTTTGTGGTTATCAAAAGGTCCCTCTCACGTTGCCAAAAAGTACACAGGATACTCGGTTAACGGCTATAGATTTCATACCATGAAGCGAGATGCAAACTGCGGAACTCAAAATAGTGGCGTCACTCTAACAGCCATTACACATAGCTTTGCAAGCTCCAAAGATCAAAATCCTGTTGTGGGAAATGTTAATTATTATGGTTCAATAACTGAAATCATTGAGATATCTTATCATGGTCATTTCAGTGTTGTCTTATTTAGATGTCAATGGTTTCACTCAGATAAGGATGATGATGAGCTTATTACGGTTAATATGAATAAGACCGTTCTAAAGAAGAACCTTTTATCTTAGCAACTCAAGCACATCAAGTGTTTTATGTGGAAGATTTGAATAGAGAAGGTTGGCATTATGCTGTTCAAATTCCTCCTAGAGAGTTTTCAGATGGTATTGACATATAGGGGTGTACACCGGTCCAAAACCGGACCGGACCTGGACCGGACCTGTTTGGACCGGGGACCTGAATTGGGTAATTATGAGGACTGGGGACCGGACCTGAATTAACAGGTCCGGTTCCGGTCCAGACCTGAAAAATCAGGCCTGGTCCAGGTTTAGACCTGAATGGACCTGTTTTGTGTTTTTTTCGTTTGTTTTTTTTAATAAAAAACCTATTGGACCTGCATATGGACCTGTTTTGTGATTTTTAGACATGTTGCATAATTTAATAATTACATACAAACCAAAATTATCAATCACAAAACTAAATAAAGTCTATAAAGTCCCAATTCTCAAACACCAAAAATACAATTGAATCCACCGAAAATACAAATAAGTCCACGAAAACTCATAACATTACATAAATTCTCTTAAGTCTCAACTCTCAAAGTCTCAAGTACTAGAAATACATAAATTCTCCAACGAGTTGTTTTCCCTTTGATCGCGTGATTCACACTAATGAGTCCACGAAAACAACTTCATCGTCTACATCGTTAGATTCACCACGTTGCACCTCTAAATAAAATACAATATAGAATATATTAATGATTGATAACAATGAAATAATAAATTTGGTGTAACAAAATTTCAAGTACATAAAATTATTACTACCTTTCTCTATTTCCTCTAACTCTTTCAAATTTTCTTCCACATCAACAATTGGCACTTCCTTAGCTCTAAGCCAATCTTGTGTGCAAAGTAGCGCTTGAACCATCTTCAATACAAAAATATTACACAAATATGTATAAACAAAGTCATATTAAGATATAAGCAAACTTGATTTTATAAAATAAAAAGATAACGATGCATTACCTTAGGAGTTAAAAGAACTTCGAAATGGATCTAGAGTACGACCTCCCGTACTAAAAGCAGATTCTGATGCAACGGTCGATAATGGGATGGCTAGTATGTCACGTGCCATGCGATTAAGAATCACATAACGCTGACCATTCTTACCCCACCATGTCAATGCATCTTGTTCTTCCTCCTCCGGCCCTAATTGATCATTTAAGTACCTATCCAACTCACTTATCGCATACCCACTTGTCCCCTTCAATCGTTTTGCTCTTTCTTTTAGTTTCCTCACATAATCGGAACCCACTCCTTTACTATTATCAATATCCATTGACATATTATCTCCACAATCTGGAATATTAGAAGTAGCATACATTTTTCTATATTCCTCAAATAAAGAGTAAGCGAACTCCTTCACATCATTAGCAAGTTTTGTACCCTTTTCCGGTCCATGCATATCCGTTAGTGTCAATTCAACAATGACCATCTTAGAGTGAGGGTCGAGAAGAAGAGCAACATAAATGAATTTATTCATCTTATCCAAATCCCCCCAATACTTATCAAACTTTTTTTTCATTGCAATGGCCATAGCTTGAAAATTCAAGTCCTCACTTTGTTCCCAATTATTTAACATATCATACATAGAAGCAATTTCTCCTAAACCTTTATTAGCTGTCACATAATGGGAACCAGAAATTCGTTTAGTCAACAGATAAAACCCCTCTAGAAACAAAACTAGCTTCTCCACTTTTTCCCAATCTTCGGGTTCGGGAGGCCTTTCATTGTCATTCAAATCCTCTCCATCAAGAAGAGATAACCCACTAAAAACACGTCGAAACTTCAAAGCCGTTTCCAACATTATGTATGTGGAGTTCCAACGAGTGGGGACATCAAAGGATAAAGAAGATTTTGAATCTATGTTTGCTTTTTGCACAAGATCTTTGAATCTAAGTATTCTTGCAGAGGAATTCTTAACATATTTCACAGCATTTCTAACTCTATCAATGCACACACCATGTTCTTTAATACCATCCCACACAATTAAATTAATGATATGAGCAATGCATCTAACATGAAGATTTTTTCCATCATTAATACATCCTGTTCTTCTAACCATTCTACTCAAGTGAGCACAAGCAACATCATTTGAAGAAGCATTATCAACAGTGACAGTAAAAAGTTTATCATCAATACCCCAATACTCTAAACATGCCTCAATTGCTTTTCCAATAGCCTCTCCTTTATGACTAGAAATTGGACAAAATTTATGATCTTTTTTATCTAATTTCCAGTCATTATCAATGAAATGAGCTGTAAGACACATATAATTAATTCTTTGTATTGAAGTCCAAGTATCAGTGGTCACAGAAATTCTTTGACATGTCTTAAACATTTCTCTCAATTTCTCTTTTTCACTATAATACAACTTTAAACAATCACGAGCAATGGTAACACGAGATGGAATGTGAAATTGTAGACATGCAACTTGCACAAAGTGCCTAAAACCGGGTTTTTCCACATGCTTAAATGGTAACTCATCAACAATAATCATGTGAACCAATGCCTCTCTAACATCATTCAAGTTAATAATCCTACTCCCACACTTTAATTCACCACTCTCATGTTCTTGATCAAAATACAATTTAGTTTGCTTTTCTTTGCCCTTTTCTTTTTCTATATTAATAGGATTACCGAGACATGATTCTGCATGATTTTTAACATTTTTGGAACCATTAAGATTACCATCAGCAGCAAAAGTTTTAGGACAAAACTTACATTCAGCTCGTAGTTTTCCATTCTCGGCGTACTCTAAGTAATATTTCCAATACTCAGCTTTCCTCTTACTTTTTCTGTTCCATATATACTCCCGCGCCGCTTTTAGCTTCTTATCAGGAGCCAAAGTAGATTGCAATTCTGCCATATCCTTTTCAGAAAGTGGTTGTGACGTTTGTTCAGAAAAAGAAGCCGACCGTTTGAATTGAGAGCTCTCCATCTACAATATAATTATAGACAATATAAGTAATTTTAAAGTAACAATTATATACACATACCATTTTATAAAAAAATTTAAGAGCAACTTACATTGCAAGAATAAGAATCCGTGGTTCCTCCACTCCCTTGTTAGCCCTAGGCAAGTCTGCAAGAATAAGAACAAGAATAAGAATCCCTGAACTGCATACAACTATGTCTTATCAATTCTAAACAAGTTAGCCAACTCAAATCTGAATTCTGAACTGCATACAACCATGTCTTAACAATTTTGATACAAGTTAGCCAACTTATTTAATCATCTGAGTCTCTTACAAATCATGCACTACGTTTATTTATTTATTTATTTATTTAAATTTGGCCTAAACAGAGATTCAAAGGCTGTGAATCTGTGATAGTGTGATCAATTCTAAAACCTGAACCCTAAACTCAAAAAAACCAAAAAAAAAACATAAATTCGAAGACAAACCATACTTGTTATCAATTCTAAACCCTAAACCCTAAACTAAAAAAAAACCAAAAAAAAAACATAAATTCGAAAAAAATTCGAAAATAAACCATAATTCTTATCAATTCTAACCCCTAAACCCTAAAACCGTAAACCCTGAACTCAAGAAAACAAAAAAAAACATAAATTCGAAACAAATGAACTAAAAAAGAGAAATTCAACATGCAAACATCAAACAATCATTATAAGCAATTGAAACATGAATAAACATATAAATTCTAACACTTAATTCATTATTTCGAATACAAAATACCCAAACATAATTAGATAATTTAGATTTACATTAAAAAATAAAAATAAATAACTTACCGGAGAAATGGAGAATCGCGCGGCAGCTGTCTCATGCGGTGGGCGCCTGGGCTTCGCCTGAGAGAGTGAGGAAGGCAGGGAGGTGTCACTGTCGGCGGTGGGCGTTGGGCTTACTGGCTGAGAGATAGTGAGAGTGAGGGAGAGGGGGAGACAGCCAGGGAGTTTGGAGATTGGAGTCTTGGAGATAGCGTTAGGGAATTAGGGTTAGAAATGAAAGAGAACAGAATCGTCAGTTCGTCACTCAAGCAAAGCAGCAAGCAGCGTTAATTTGATTTTTGATTTATTTATTTATTTATTTTTAAAAAAATACAATTTTTCCGGGTTTTAGGTCCGGACCTGAAAACCCCGGGTTTAGACCGGGTCCGGACCGGAACCGGGAACCTTGATTTTTAAGGACCGGGACCGGACCTGAATCAACAGGTCCGGGTCAGGTCCGGTCCGGATCAGGTCGGTTCAGGTCTGGTTTCAGGTCCGGTCCAGTTTTTGTACACCCCTATTGACATACGTTATTTTAATACTTCACTAAATGTTATTTTACATACATAATTAACATACTTCCATTTTTTTTTACATTGCAATTTATTTCAATTTATTATATTTACATGGCAATTTATTTCAATTAATTATATTTACATACATAACTAACATACTTCCATTTTTTTCAGATGAAACCGAGTAGACCCAAAGTTCCTACTTCCCAAAGTCAGATAACTGAATATGAGTTGCAACGGCTTCAAAAACTGAAATTCAATGCAGAGAGAATGGAAGCCCGAGGATCAGCATCTGTAGCTAATAAGATACTGGAAGAAAAAACAAAAGCCTTAATTTGTCCAAGTGCAAGGCAAAAACGTATACCAGAAAATGAAGATGATGACTCTACGTCGGAATACGATGGTGAAAATGAGGTTGAAACTGATGACATTATGGAAGGTGACAATGTCACTTCTGGAAAAAGAAAATCTAGTAAGCAGGTATTCACTTCTATTTTGTCATTTATACACACTGTTTTATATTGTTTTTCATGGTTTACATGCAATTAGTAATGCTATAATTGCCTTTTTTTTATAGGTTTCAAAGCAAGTAAAGAAGTCATCATTTCGCCCTAAAACTATGGCTGATGTTGTGGAAGTGAATAGCCATAAGAAGCATGCAGTTGATGAAGTTCAGAACACTTACTCAATTGAGGTTGCTAGTGTTAAAGATCAACGCATCCAAAAGAAGCAGCAAGTTATCTCAGAAAAGAAGGGAACAAAACGAGCGTTCTGTTCTCCTGGTTCTATGTCAGCGTACCTTGAGTTCCGGAAAAGGAAAAAAGAAAATAATGATGGGTTTGTATCAGGTACTCAATCTTTTAATAATTCTCTGACAAGAAAAGCAATGAATAATGGCGCTGCATTTAATGAGAATACCAATGGTGATGCTGATGTACTAAGTGAGAATGAGGAAGTGGATGCACTAAATGAGAATGATGATGGTGTTGGTAATGAATATGAGGGTGATAAAGGATTACAAGATGAAGTTCAATTTCAGTTTGGAAGCGAAGGAATGCAAGGTATTTGCAATCATTTTACGTAGTATTATTTATTTTAGCTTTTGTTAACATGCTAAAGTCTGGTGAATTGTTTTTCTCTTATTATATCTGGATTTGTTTACTAAAAAGGTATAAATTTATTTTAAGATTTATGAAATATTGGAGTACATTGTGAGTTGGATTCTGCCAGTAGCTGCCTTAATAATTAGCTGACCTGTCAGTATTTTGATCTTTGGATTCTGCTAGTAGCTTCCTTATTAATTAGCTGCCTTAGTATTTTGATCGAGTTATCTCAGAAAATTTGTTTTGTTTTGGTGTGCAAAATGATATGTTTGTCTTCAATTTATTGAGGTTTTGGTGTTGTTGTTCTTTGTTGTTGCTGTTGCCTAGGCATTGTTGTTTGTTGGTCTGCTGCTATTTAAGTGCTCTATTGCTTGCTTATTTTTTTTGTGATCTGATTTAGTTATTTGCTAGCCTAGGCTGTTCACACTCAGTTGTACAAAGCATTTAGAACTCTATATATCATGTGAACTTAATTAACTAAAATAGACAAACCAATAATGAACAAGGTTAGAGCTGACTGTTTTCCTTCCCTAAATCCTCTTAATTGCTTCCTTTGCTTCTCTTGACTCTTGTTGACTTCCTTTTGCGCGTCTCGAGTATACCAAAAGTGGTGGCTGACCAGTGGTGTTGACCCCATTGAACCAATCCATAACAGTGCCTCAATCTTAAAAGACTTGTACACACCATCCCTTAGATAATTGGTAGACGAGGATCATCCCATCCATCCACTCTTTCATTATATACAAACTACAGAACTTGGCTAAGATTCTGCATTATTAGGAGACTAGGATGCAGATCATAATGGAGAAAACAATAGAAAAATTATTGTAATTTTCACTAAGACAGAATTATAGAGTTTCTCTTGCAGTCCTCGTGTCTTTGAGAATTGAAAGCTGCAAACAGGTCTTAAGCTCTAGTTCCTTGTATTAAACTCCTCATCTCTAGTATCAAAAAACCTGATTACTTGAAACACCGTCAATGCTGAAATTAACTGCCAGACAAGGCCTGTAGTGAAAATCAATAAATATGCCTTAATAGAAATTTTATAAAGGCTTGAACTGATTGGAATTCAATGTTTTAAGATGAAATACAACTGTAGGGAAACTAAACCGGTCGGCATTGTCATAAGCCTGAGGCACAATTACACTTTGACAGTTTGTTTATGGGATAACATGATCTGTTAATGAGCATATATCACCCATCCATCCACTATTTATTGAGGTTTATCACTCAAACTGATTCTTTTCTTGTCTTGCCACACAAATTCTGTCCAAGAACCTCCTGATTTAGAACCTAAAAAAGCTCCTAAAAGCAAAAGGCATCGAGGTCCAACAATGCTACCCAAGGTACATGCACGAACAAGAGAAGAGCGTGAAGTTATTGTTTTAAACTCATCGGGCCAACCAATTGGACCTACACGTGAAATTGTTCAGGAGTTCAAGCAATTCTTGGGTACTGTGGCAAGGGATTCTGAACTTGCACCACTAAATTACATTAAGTTTCCATGTCTACCCACACTTGACAAAATGTGGGAGTATGTCCAAGTATGTAGTAATATAATTCTTTAGCTTAAGTTCATTGGATTTCATTTTAAAAAAATGCTTCTTATTTTGTTACTAGACCATAAATAATTATATATTCATGATTTGTGTAGGAAAAGTATATGGTTCCTGAAGCTGGAAGAGAATGGGTGATGCAAGCTATCAATGGAAGCTGGAAAGCTCATTAATGCTTGACTAAGAAGAACTACTTCTATGCATATCCCACTGATGCTTTAAGATGGTTTCATAAGCCAGACACAATTTCAGAACCTCAATTTAGAGAGCTTTTGCAATATTGGCATTCTAAAGAGGTCGAGGTATTATGTATATGGTTTTGAAATGTGTTGTGCAATATTGACATAGTTTCATGACCTTAATAGCCTATTTGAATTTACTTTTATATGATTTATTTACGTGGTTCAAAATTTTTAAATCTTTATTGTGTTATCACATAGGAAATCAGTAAGATCAACAAAGACAATCGCCTAATTTTAGATGACATGCACACTATGGGCCGTAACTCTTACGCAATTTTACGGCATGAGTTGGTAAAATAATTCATCTCATTTTTTGACACTGTTATTATCTTTATAATCATTAATTTACAATAACTACATGTACTACATGAAGCTTTCACCCCTGTCCTTTAATTATTTGTAATCACTTCAATTTTATGTATAATGTTTCACAGAAACAACAAGATCCCGATAAGCAAGAACCTTCTCAAGCAAGGGTCTATAAGGAGTCAAGGAAGAGAACAGTGGGAAGGACATACCTTACCAACCAAGAAAAAATAGCAGAGAATATTGTGAGTTAACATGCATGTTAGATCTATGTTATATTTGTTTTGTTTTGATAAATAATAAGCACGTGGCTGTAATTTCTTAATATAGGCTAAAATGGATGCTTTGGAGTCTTCCCAACATGAATATGGTAGTAACTCTAAGGACCCTTACTCCAAAGTGATTCCAGAACCTAAGCGTAAAAGCCGTGTACGCCTACAAGGAAAAGGTGTGAAAAAGTCAGATTTGCAGAAAAAAGAAAAAAAATTCAGATTTCATATTCCCGGCGGAATTCTTAGAAAATATGCAAGCTCAATTAGTACAACAACTTGCACCAAGTGTAACAACTGCAATTTTGACTCAACTTCAGGATGCTAACCCCGGGATTAATCTTGTCATTCCTGATTTTTCGATTCCATCGGCTCCAAAGGATGCATGTAGTGCGCCACATCTTCTCGTTGACCAAAATAGGCAATCTTCTAAATCTGGGGCTACAATTAATCAGGTAACATAAATCATTTTCTGTTGCTTCTGTCTAAATTTAGTTTATGTTATTGACCTGATTCTGCCGTAGCTACTGCTGAAATATTGTTGTTGTTCATGTATTTTTCTAATGCACACTTTTGCTTTATTCCTTTACTGCTTTTGGTTTTGTCTGCCTTACTTTTTCCCCCTTTTTTCACTTATATGGATGTACACTTTACTGCTGAAATATGGTTGTTGTTCATGTATGTTTCTGTCTAAATATTGTTGTTGTTCATGTATGTTTCTGTTTCTGTGGCTGATTTTTTTTTTTTTTTTTTTTTTTACAACTAGAAAAGGAAGGTTAATCCCTAAACTTAGTTCAGTTTTCCCCTAGTTTGATTTTTACAACTAGAAAAATTGAATGTAGGTGGTTGTTTTCTACAAGTTAGCACAGATTTGCTTGTGTATGTTGAGAATTCTGTTCTAAGCTACATAATTTCTTATACTATTCTTTAGGAGATTTGAATAACAATACCTGAAGAAGCATGGAAGGTTGAGCAGTAGGATCAGCATTAACATGGCTTCTTGTTTTTCTTCCATTCACGGTAGTTATATTATTTTCAGCATTATTTTCTATTGTTTAGTTATATTATTTTATTCTTTTTTACATGTAGGTGCATGGTGAGAAAAATGAAGATGAAGTATAGTGACTACATGACTAGCTAGTCAACTAACAAATGGTGCAAATATTTTGGCGACTCCTATCTATTAGTTCAAGTTGTGAAGATTTGAAAAAACCGGCTTATATATATGTTGGAATATGTATTTTGGACGATTAAATTAATTATATAACTTTAGTTTATTAGTAGGGTATCATATCGAAAACAAGTAATATTTTGTAATGTACGTATTTAGAATTATAATTATTATTGTATATAAATTTAATGAATTTTTGTTTCTCTTAGCTTGTTAGTATATTTAGATTTGTAGTGACTAATATATATAATTAGTGATTTAATTTACAACTAATTTAACTAACTCATATAATATTATTTTACTGTTCCATTAAAAAAATAATATAATAATAATAATAATAATAATAATAATAATAATAATAATAATAATGTCGTTGTAATAGATACACTCTCCATATATATATCGTTGTATACAACAACCGTTGCATTAGGTGCCAATTTCATCATAATTATTAGTCGGTAATCTATTGCCACGGATAATTTATGCCGTTGCATTAGGTATTGAGCTAATGCAACGGAACATAGATACCGTGGCATTAGGTGTCATATACCGTGGCATTAGACCTACTGCAACGCCAGCAGATGCCACGGTACATGGCCGTTGCAATAGGCCTAATGCCATGGATTTTGACACCTAATGCAACGAAATTAGGGGTTGCAACAGGTCAAAAATATAGTAGTGTCATCAACTAACACTTTATGAACTTTGCTAGGATAATACGAGTATTTAAAAATCCGTGAGGGTTGAGGTACGCTTAGGGTATTTCTCCTTACCTTAAATATATATATATATATATATATATTATATATATATATATTATATATATATATATTATATATATATATATATTATATATATATATATATTATATATATTATTATATATTATATATATATATATTATATATATTATATATAGGGGAGGGATCCGGTGAGAATAGGTTCATATGTGAGAATTCATACTTATACGAGAACTGATTTTAAATTTAGAACATGTGTCTGAAATTAAAATTTAGAACATCTGAGTAATAATTTAGAACATCTATGTGAGTAATATGTTTAGAACATTTGATTTAAGAATTAGAACAAGTGATTAAAAATTTATAAAATCTGCTTTATGAAATTTTAAACATATGAGTAAACTTTAGAACATCTGACTTAGATTATGAACATGTGAATAAAATTTTTGAACAAACTGATATAGAATAAAGAAAGTGTGAGTAATACGAGTAAAAAAATAGAACATACGCTTTAAAATCTAGAACATATAAATAAAATTTAGTTATTCAAAATTTATGATATTAAACTTAACTAATTTATGGTTTAGAACATGTGAGTACTAAATTAGAACATTTGATTTAATTTAGAACACTTAAGGGAAAGTTTAGAATATCAGAATTAAAATTTAGAACATACGAGTAAAAATTTAGAACATAAAGAGTGTTCTCACATAAAAAAAAATTCTCACATAAGAAAAATTCACACGAGAGCCTCCCCCCCTATATATATATATATATATATATATAGCAACACCCTCAATCGGCATACGATTCAAGCATTGCAATAGATTAGAGCTTAAATGGTTACATTACATTAAAATATCTTTATCACCGATTTAAAAAAAAAAAGAATTATTAGATTTTTATAATTTGAATTACTTTAGATTATATTTCCAATTATCTTCTCTAATTCTCTATCATTTCCTCAAATATTGTATCAAGGATTAAAGGAGACATACTGCAAATAATATAAACATGGAAAGTATTAATTCTGGAACAGAATTATTGGAGTACTAAACCCCATAAATCAATCATTCTTAATTAAATCTTCCCAAACATCCAGACAAGCTCAATAAATATTTGCAACAATCATTTGATTGCCTATTATGCAAATATTTGTGGAATTTGCAAGTATGAAAGGATGAATTTAATTGAAACAATCAATTAGATATAAATATAAACAAAATTATATTATCTTTGGAACAAAAGGTATAGGCCCATAACAATTGTGAATATATTTGGGTATGACTAATCTTGGGGTAGTAAATAAAAAGTCCCAAATGGAAAGGGACAAGATGTTTTTCCATGTGCAATTTAATTAGGGCTAGAATAATAATCAATGAGAGAAGTTTAAAGAGCTATCACAATTCACAATAGACAAAGATTCCTTTGAAATAAGGCCCTTGTAAATTAATCGATGCTCCATATTGTGTATCATTTGTGGCCATGTCTTAATCAAAGTATCAACAACACATATCTTCTTAGGAATTATGCTAAATCTATGATGGTCATCCATCCCTTTCATGTAGTGACCCAAATGAAATTATTACAGCATATTTAGAATTTGTTAAGTGACACCTTAGAAAGGAATAAAAAAAAAAAAAAAATCAAATTTCACATAATATTTATTCTTAGTAACA
The DNA here is from genome assembly GCF_001683475.1 of Chenopodium quinoa. Lineage (NCBI taxonomy): Eukaryota > Viridiplantae > Streptophyta > Magnoliopsida > Caryophyllales > Amaranthaceae > Chenopodium > Chenopodium quinoa. Next base: position 1,816,478 of record NW_018743937.1, read on the forward strand.
CCTATTTCGTCCATAAGGGGCAAAAATAGAATTAGCGAGGGTTTGCCCTTATTTATATTTTTATCTTTTGGGGGATTCTACAAAACTAAAAACACTTATAGGTCAACTAATCCAACTACACACATCAATGTTGTAAAGTAAAGGGGAAGGTAAGAAAATTACTTACTCCCAAGCAAGTATAAGCATATGGTGATCGATACTCGAATGAGGTCACAAGGTCGTGAGTTCGTTCTCCACCATCTCCAACAAGCATTCTTAATTAAGGATTTGTACTTATTCACGTCAATATTAATTGACAACCTTTAATTTAATACGTACAATACTAGAATACTCATATCATAAGGTCTTTAACCTTCAATACAAAGAGTTATTAATAATGAGCAATAAATCGTATTGCATGTCCCGAATTACACGCTCCATTTTCTATTAGGGGTGTCCTAACTAACTTGCCTCATTTGCATAAAATTTGTGCAAATGATCATGAGACTATTGAATTAGGAAATACTATGCGGGAAGCTTCAGCTTTGGTGTGACTTTAAACTTTTGAGTTCAAAAAATGTTTTTTTTTATTTTTATTTTTTAAAGGTGGTGTTTCAATAATAAAAACAAAATATTTGTTGCTCTATATTTGGCAGTACATGCCGTACGCGGCGGTGCACCTCCATTTTGTACTGTCTTCCACCGGCCAGATTGCCAAGGCTATCTTGATAACTTGCTATATTATCATTGGTTGATCTTCTATGTTGTCTTGTTCATCTCTTATAGGTGGTCTAGGACTCTAGGTGTGTCGAAGTTGTTGGTGAAATGGGGAACTTTTTTTATTTATTTATTGGAAGGTAGTATGTATGGTAGGGGTGGCAATTTGGGTCAGCAGGTCGGGTTCGGGTCAGATGTCGGGTCGATTTCGGGTTATGCTTAGAAACTATTAAAAATAGTGTAAAACTTAATATTATTACGAAATATGAAATTTGGGTCAAATCGGGTCGAATTCGGGTTGTTCGGGTTCGGTTCAGGTCGGGTTCGGGTTCGGGTCTCTCTCAGTAACTTCGGGTCGGGTTCGGGTTTTCGTGTCGGGTCAGGGTTTGTCAGCCCTAATGTATGGTACAAATATTAAGCTAATTATGGGTCATTTCTTATGGAGGAGTCATTGGTTAAACATATGGACCCTATGTAGCGAGATTTTTAATTAGCTTGTTCCATGAGCGTCCCTTTTCAAGAATGTGGAACATACACATTTACTTGTAATAAATTAGACTTAATCTAGCTTATGTTGTGTATATGTTGTCCCTATATGGACCCTATGGAGTGAGATTATCAATGAACTTGTTCCATGAGTGCTCCTTTTTTCAAGAATGTGGAACAATAATGGGGGTGTTTGGTGTTCAGCGGATTGAGCCAAATTCAGCGGATATGCCTCAAATTAGAGGGTTGACCAAGTTAATCAGCTAGTTGTGGGTGTTTGGTAACTGGCGGATAGAAAAGGTTGATTGTATGAAATAAGCTAATTTTGAAAACGTTGGGTTTAGCAACGTTTTGGAAGAGCTGATTGAAATCTAGACCCAATTTTATAACATTGCCCATTTGATCAGAGATAAATAACCATCTAAATTCAATTGAAAAACTCCATGAATAAAGCATGAATGAAGTAAAAATCTGATTTGCAAAAAAAATAAAAAATCAGAAACAAAAAAAATTAGCTAATGTCTACAGTAATAAAATTGGAATAAAGAGAAATTAAAAGAGAAAAGGGGGAATACTTGAAATTTTAAGATCTATGAAGAAAAAAAATACTCCGTATTAAATTACTCAGCACCATGATTTTGTTGCATTTTCATTTTTAATTAAAAAAAGAGAAAGGAGGAAGAAGATGGCTGAGGTGTGCGGTTTGAAGGGTTTTTTTTTAACTTTTTTTTTACTCTCTTTGTAAAATAAAATTTATCTTATGGGCTTTATTTATTGCATAAAAAAATGGGCTTTATTATTTAGGAGGGTTGGGTTCAATGTTTTGACATGTATGGATTAGGTGGCACTTGATTAATACTCCATAGTATTTACCATAATAAAATAATACTCTGTAATAAAAATAAATAATTAAAAAAAAATTTTAAAAAAACTATTATCCTAAATTGTAGTAATAAATAATTTAGTCATTGCAAAAATAAACTGTCGTATATTTAAACATTCTTAAGAATGATTAATATTCAATAAGAGTATTAGTAAAATTTCATTATCATAATTAACACATAAGACTATTAGTAATGTACATGATTATACCAAAAAAAAACATTAGTAAATTTTAGTTCCATAACATTAAATTATGCCTATGTCTATATTGGTAATTTTACATACCCAAAAAGCTATAAGTTAATAATTTTTTACCAAATACATTTATACAATCAGTTAATACAATCAGCTAGTCAAATCAGTTAATAAAATCAGCTAGTCAAGTTAGCTAACTTAATCTGCTTCAGCTTTCAGCTTTCTCCCAAACAGGGCCAATGTCAATCGGTAGGTTGTCATTAAATTTTTTCAGGAACTAAATCCCCCTAAAATGGACCGTTTTGTGAGTAACTACCCTTTTTTTTATTTATGAACAATTATCACTAAAATGCCTAAGTTTATATTGTCTAACATAGCACTACCCACTAATGAATTCCGTCTATTTGAGCCTTTTTGGAGCCCACACCTACGTTTTCTCACTCAATCAACCCCCTTCTCAACTACCTCTGTCCTCTTTCATTAAATTTTCCCTCCATTTTCCTTCTCTTTTAGCCTTTCACCATTTTTATTTGACCAAAGCGATTCTTAGAGAAGGAAATTCTTCTGCAAAAATCCTTTTTTTCCCTCTCATACATGGTCTTTCTCTTTCCTACTTATTAATCGAAACATAATTGAATTCAAGCCCTAACACCCCAATAATTAAAGCAAAGCCCCTAATTCAATTCAAATCCTAAACCCTAGAAATTAATATTCCCAAACTGAATTGAAGTCATAAATCCTAAATTGAATCCCCAATTATGATAATTGAAGTTAGTTAAAACCCCTAAACCAATTCAATAGGCCGCGATTACAACAACACCGTAAAACATTACTTGATTTGGTGAGAAATTGTATTCAATTGCTCAAAATTTTGGATGTTGGATAAGTTTGGAGGGAAAGAACAACTGTATAACTTTAAATAAGTGGGAAAACAGTTAATTATATTGGATAGAAAAACGTAGGTATGTGCCCTACAAAACGGTTCAATAGGACAAAATTTGTTAGTGGATAGTACTAGACAAACTTTAGACATCTTAGAGGGTAGAGGTAATTGTTTATAGATTATAAAAAGAAAAAAAAAACCCCCGGATAGTTATTAACGAAATTGCCTATGTTTAGAGCAGTTCTTGACAATATTAGTGACCGATTTTACCAACTAGCATCAAAATCAGTCGATAAATGACAATGAATACAACGAAGGAAATACACTTTCCCTACAAATACATATAGTATTAAATGGAGAATACGAATTTTGTACTTGGCAATCAATAAGTAAGATAATATTGTATTTGTTGTAGCTACTGTATTGTATCTATTTGAGATCGCATCCTTTTAGGTGCTGTACATTATTGGATACAATTTTTTTTTTTTTTAGTGAATGAGCAGCTCTGATTTTTAAATTTACGGCTATTTCACCAAATGCCACTGAGTAATTTCGAAATTCACCAAATGCCATCGAACTTTTCCAAATTCACCAAATGCCACCGAGTTTTAACAAAATTCACCAAATGCCATTTCCGTTAGTTGACCGTCAATGTCCGTTAGTTGACCGTTAGTTATACCCCACCACTTGCCACGTGTCACCTTCTGATTGGTCCGTTTTAAAAATATATATATATTTTTAATAAAATTAAAAAAATAACAAAAATAAAAATTAAAAACTTTTAAAAATAGTAAAAAAAAATTAAAATAAATAAAAATTACAAAAAAAAAAAAAAATTAAGAGGTGGCAGCCACCACCTCCTCCGTGGTTGCGACGGGATAAGGCTAGGGGAAGGGTCGCCGGCGGCCGGCGCGCCTGCCCACCCACGAAACCCTAGCCAGCCACCACTTGCCGGAGCAAAATCCGACCAGAACAACGAAAGGGGAATATTTTCGTTCATACAAGGGGAAGAACAACGAAAGTTTGATCTTCAATTCGACAAGTTGTGTCGAAATTGATTGAGGGCTTTGTTTTCTTTTGATTTCAATTGCAAAATCATGTAAATAATTGTTATTTTCGTTTTATAATCAAAGAGTTTGATTCAAAATTAAAAAAACCCTAACTTTTTCCCCAATTTGATTTTGAATGAAAATCATCAAATTAATTCAATAAGATTGATAATTGATACCAAAATCTTGTTTTGGGATTAAAATCGAACATCAAACCGCAAGAAAATCGTGATTTTATTCGAAATTGTTCGAATTTTGGGTCGCATCGTTCTTGTTCGTCGCGGCACCGTGGCGTGGTTGCGTTTGGTGGCTGGAAGTTGTTCCTGGCTGCTGCGTTGGAACCCACTGACGTTTCGGCGACGGTTTAAAGCTCCGGTGGGTCGCGACGAGGGGAAAGGGAGGGGGGCCGGCGGCAGTGCGGAGGAAGCAAGGGTTGATTGCGGTGGACTACTGGATGTGGTGGTGTTGCGGGCTGATTGCGGTGGTACCAAGGGTTTAGGCTAGGGTGTGTGGCGCGACGGGGGAAGAGGAGGGGAAAGGGAGGGGGGCCGGCAGCCGTCGGCACGCCGGTGCAGGTGGGCTGGTGGCTGCCGAGGTGGTGGCTGGGGTTTGAGGTTTGGGTTTTTTTTTATTATTATTTTTTTTAATATTTTTGGTTTGTTTTTGGAATTTTTGTAATTTTTTTTATTTAATTTTTTTTTTAAAAACGGACCAATCAGAAAGTGACACGTGGCAAGTGGTGGGGTCCACTAACGGTCAATTAACGGCTGTCAGTCATTAATGGCACGTTGTGTTAATATACTAGTTGTCAATGACATTTGGTGAATTCTGAAAAGTTCGATGGCATTTGATGAATTTCGTAATTTGTCAGTGGCATTTGGTGAAATAGCCGTTAAATTTATATTTAATTTAAATATTGAAAAAGGAAAGCAACAAAAGGTGATATTAGACTATTGGAGTAACGGAATAAACCGAATGTGATATGATAAAATATAATTGGGTGAAGATTATGCAAAGATTTTGTGGTTCACAGTATAAAGAGGATGATGAACATGTGATTTGTCAGGTGTAACATTACAAAATTTCTTGATTTATTGGAAGATTTGAAGAATAAAAATTTGAAATTTAAAAGGAATTTAATAAATTAAAATCTGGTAGAAATTAAAATCTCAGGAGTCTGGTCAAATACAATAGAATGACAAAACTCCTGACAAAAATAATTGGAGGCAATATTATGTCTTTTAAATAGGTTTTAGCTACGATGAGTATATACTATAAGGTTTGTCAAGAGGAAGAGGGGATGCATTTAACTAGACATTATATAATAATTCTAATGATTTTGAAGTTATTTAATTTTGGCTCGAAATAACCTAATTTAGTCGATATTTTTTTATTTAATTGAATTTTGTGATTAATGATTGTGATGCAAATTCATTAGTTCTGATTTGAATTAAGTAACTCAACTAGATAAGAACATGACTATAATTTAACATTGATAATATTTTATGATGATTGTAAATTTGTAATAATCCAAGGAATGAGAGGTCATCGAACTCAAATTTAAATAATACATTTTGGTTGATAAATCAAAATGACTTATTTTTAACCTTTGTATGTGTGCTCTTTCAATGAGATTGACAACGAATAATAACTCTATCTAGAACTATTGGAGGATATGCAAAATTTGAACGGTAATACTTCATAATTTTTTATTCTCCCTCAATCCCAAAATATCCGGGACATTGATTTTTTTTTTCCCACTATTCGTGTATTAGATTTAACCATATTTTTTAACAACAAAACATTTTTTATCATTAAATATGATGTTTAATATAAAGTTTGATAATCAATTTTTAAAAAATCATTAATATTTAATTATATAAAAATAAAGTTAAAATAGTGCATATTGACATATATACAATATTAACTGTGTCAGATATTTTGAGAAAAAGGGAGTACACGGGTAATAAGTATTACAAATTTCTACTATATCCCATCCTTTTTGTTGGTTACACTCTTTTTTCTGTCTGCTTTTTCATGCTAGTTAGTGTAGTTACACTTTTGTTTCTTTTGTCATGAATTTTAGGAAAACCTTTCTTAAAGTGTGTTCATTTTTTTATTTGGACAACCATTAGCCGAATTATGTACAACTGTACAAGTGTACAACCAATGTAGACTTGTAGTAATTGGCCAGGGGTTTTAATCAAAACATCCATTCAATACTGAAATTATTAGCTTTTTTCAAGTTAAAATTAGATAGCTCGATCCAGGCAATACATCCAACTTGTTTTACCTAAGAAATTCATTGCATTAGTATTATCACAAAATTCATAAATATCATAATAGATAGATACATGCACAAGTAGAATCTTATGACTCAGAAAGAAATTATGAAGATAAGATTATTAGATAACTTTACAACAATAAACCCCACCCCCCCCCCCCAAAAAAAAAAAATAAAAAAAAAATTAATATTAAAAAAATAAAAAAATTATAATAATACAACTATCATACTATCGTTGTTCATATTGCATGAATTCTTCACCAAGTTGCTTATTACAGTTAGACTACATACAGTCAATCCACCCATATATAGTTGTATAATTTATGTAATGGTCTATTATTCATCACACTGCCGCTGCAGCAGAAATTATTTCACATTATACATTATTATACAAGTATTAAATAATGCTCGTACAGTAAAAGTATATACTCCTTTTGTTCAATGATATATTTACGGTTTAGTTATTATAGTTATAAAGACGTACTAATATAAGATGACTACTACAAAGTAAATTAGTCATGGTTATTACTTATTAGTTATATAACAAGTATAAACACCTCACCCAAATTATACTATGTGTTTCGGAGATTTTACACACTTGTAATTATTTTTCATTACATTTATTGGCTTTTATTAGTTACACTTTTATTTCTGGTGGTGTATCATTTATAATTATTTAACAACATTCAACAATAGTGTTAAACTAAAAATTGTTAATTTCTTTTACATGTAATGACATAGGGTATTGTCCAAACCAAATAGGCAATAACTATAAATTACCGAATATAATAATTGGTTGTTTGATTTATAATATATCTTTTATAATTTTATTTTTTTTGGAAACTCTGTATGGTTCAACCTATTTTATCAAAATTATTATTAGAATTTGAAATTGTTTTAACTTGTTCAATGTTAGTACTCCCTACTTTTGAACTTGTGAGAAAATTTATTTGTTTCATAATTTTTTTTTTCTTAATTACTCAAAAGTGGTGTGTGATGATTTAGTCTTAACAAAATTTAATATGTTAAAACTTATCTAAAAACACTTTTTCACTTATTTAAACTATTTTATTTAAAATATGTCAAAATAAGCCGTAGGTCCTATTCTTCTCACATTATTTATAATAGAATTCAATAAATATATTTTTATTTCAGTAAAAATAAGTTATGTTAACAGTGATAATTCAATTATATGTTTCAATAAAAGTAATTTTAATTTAGTAAAATTAATTATATTTCTAAAAAAATCAATCCAAAAGAACCTGACTTTAATGGTTGAGATTAAACAAAATATTTATGCATGAATGCAAGATCATATAATCTGACATAAATGACTGCGCCTCTGAATCTCGATCTTGGGTAGACCCATTAAAATTATTGGGATTGATAGGTGTCATAATTGTAGTGGTTATTGATAATGTTTCAATCAACTTTTTTTATTTTTTCTAATTGTTGGATTATTGTTAATTAGTTTAAGTTTTTAGTAAGATACATGTAACTTAATAAGTGACATAATTAGGTGGATAGCTTAACAATGATCAATAATTAGGAATTGAAGAGCAGCTACATGCATTGCTATATATGCCATGTGCTTATGATTAGTGACACAGGAGGCAGCTTAATACAGAATTAAGCTTACAAACAAAATTAAGACTGGTATGAATCATGTCCAAGATTATTGCAATCTATTTATTATTGATAATTCAATTCTCATTGTTGAACTATTAATTACAAGATGTTTAAATAGGCTAAATTAGAACTATAATTATATATTATCTCTTAAGGTATTGTTTGGCTCTATATATGACAGTAGCTTCTTAAGTGTCTTATACAATTATGTTTATGTGAAAATTTTACACACAAAATATGTAGTTTTTGAAGTTATCTTTTAGGGGTCATTTGGTTAGACCTTTTAAAATGGATTGGAATGGAGTTAGCGAGGAAGTAGTGAGGGAGGTTAGTTATGCATTTGCAAATGTATAACAAACACTAAAATATTAAAAAGCACATGGGGGTGAGAGAAAGGAGGAGAGAGATGGGTAAGTGGGGCCACTTTTTAAATGTACCGTTGAAAGCTTAGATAGTACCATTGACTATGTAGTGATACTATTTCTACCGTAGTGATACTATTTCTACACGTAGTGAGTACCACTAAATGAATATATAGTGCCACTACATACATAAATAGTACCACTGAAATGTTCAGTGATACCATTTAATCATCTAGTGATACAATTGATCACCCAGTGGTACTACTCTAAATTCATTAATACATTTACGTGAAATGACCCACATGCCCCTCGTTATGCATTTACTCATACATAACTAACCTCCCTTTGGAAGGCCTCGGAGTTAGCTTAGGGTCCGCTTCATTTGTTTATTGTTTTATTTGGGCATCATGCATTTTAGGTATGACATCTCAAACTAAGAGGGTTCTAACTTCAATCAATTCCCTGGAAATCCAAACCCACCTTATCTCCTAATATTCACAATCCATTTCTTTAAGGAAATGTAAAAACCATTCTAAAAAATAAACCAAACAACTTTACACCATTTTAGGGGTTTAGAATTTATATCTACCTAGTATGAGATCTCATACCAATCCAATCAAGTTTAATGAACAAAAGACCTCTGTAACACCCCCAAATCTCCCTCTAAGGATATACTAGTATAATACATATAATCATATCGTAGAGATAAACTTAGACATATTATCGCCGCGTGATTACGCAGGGCTACTCAAAATACTTAACTCAATAACAAAACTTACAGCGGAAACTCAACTTTCTTTTATTAATACTTATAAAATAGTAACATCGTTACGAGTACTCGAAATGAATACGGGACCAACGTTCCTAAACTAGGTGAAGGAAACCCTGTGATCTCATATGCTCATTCATGTCTCCACCTGAAAATAGTCAACACTACTTATCATTATGGTAAACAGGGCGAACCAAAACAATTAAAAAATACGAATTAGCAAAATATGCTACGTACGATAAGAGCAAGATAATGTAAACTCAATTTATTTGCAAACATGCTTTTAAAACTAATTCTAATAATTAATCCAATAATTCGAAAACTCATGATTCAAAGCCAATTCTCAATATTCTCAAAACAATTCCAACAATTCAATAATTCAATAAATATGATTTATAAAACCAATTCCTCTTTTTAAAACCAATTCCTCACCCAAGTGCGCACACCCCTCAAGCTAGTCGCCTACTATTTCAAGGCTATTCTTGAGGAAAGACCCGATCATACAAAGTCCAAGGCCTTATCAAACCAAATCCACATAGTGGGATTACTAACATGCTTGCTTGTAAAGCTTTAATTCAATTCAATAATTCCTCCTTAAATAAAATCAACCTTTATAATAGGTTAAATCAAACCCCTTTTTATTCAATTCAATCATGCTTTCAATCATATTAATAACTTTTCAAAATCAATAACTCTTTCTTTGAAAACCCTTTTATTTAATTCAACAAACTTTTCAAATCAATTCCTTTATTTAAACATGATAAAATTCAAACCATTTAAAACACGATTTAAAACTCAATCATTCAAAATACTTTTATTAAAACAAATATTAAAATCAATACCTCCAAACATAATTTATTTCATAAACCATAATTCAAATCAATTTAATTCAATCATCATAAAATCATTCAAAACATGTTATTCAAACCAATCACTTTCAAAGGTATCTAGCCACCTAAACGTACCTTGATTTTGAATATAAATCAACACTTTGCACTTTCAAAGTTCAATCACGAATACACCTTGCAAATAACATACCATGAGGTTACCACAACATAAACTCAAATCTAATGTGCATGGACCAGGGCCGTAGCATTGATTTTGGGGGCCCTGTTCTAAATCGAAAAAGGGGCCCTTAATAATGTAAAAATTATACTATGAAACAAAGTACTTTTTATCTATAATTTAGATAATGCACAATTTTCCTATATATACATTACAAAATGAAAATGCTTTTGTATAACAATAATATATTCAATTATGCAAAATTAATTCAAATATTTTATTCATGTTAATATATCAACTAAATATAACATCATAATTATAATAATAATGTCACATATATAATTATAGGTCCGTAGAAAACTAGAAACAACCAATTAAGATTCTAATCTTTAACATACAAGTTGCAAAATTAAAAATTAAAAATTCATCCAACTGTGAAATAATAGTAATGGTTAAGATACTGCATAATTGCATTCATACAATTTATACATGCCCATAGAAAAATAAGAAGCCAGGAGTCTAGGACCGTATAAAAAAATCAATTAAAATTGCTTCAATTGATATTATCAAACCAAAAACATTAAAAAAAATTGAAATAAAATAAACATCAAAATTTTACCTTTAACCAATAGACAAAGTAGGAATCAATGAAATCAGTCATTCAAAAAGCTATCAAAACAATACCCCCAAGTGAAGTTCCAATTGGTTTTTGTTTTTGTTTGATTGTGTATCAATTGAGAATTAGATGAAATAATCATGGAAAATCAAATATAATTAATTGTTCATTGCCAATGTGATAGAAGAAAAAACGTTTGAATTTGACTGAGTATATGTAATTTTCCATTAAAAATCCTTGAATGGAGAAATTATTTTCCATGGAATTGAATTGATTTAATTAAGATACTACGATACTAATTTAAATTGATGAAGGAATTTGGAAAGTTGTAGAAATTAATATGAAGCTTGAATAAAGGGAGGAAAATATTTTTGATGAAAATAATAGCGTGATTTGCTACATTGAAACTTGACGGCGTTATAAACAAGAAGACTAACAAATACTCCGTATACAATCAATAGTTAAAAATAAAAAATAAAAAAAAAAAGGATTAAAAAAAATGGACCCTCTTAAAATTAGAGGCCCTATGCAAGAGGGCACCTTGCACACCCTCTTCTACGGCCCTAGCATGGACTATAAAACTCTTTTAAACTTATAATTTAATATAAAATTATAGCTTTGAATTAGGTACTTGTATTTTAGAAAACTAACAATGAAGAAGATAAAGGAATAGGGTTAAAGAGAACTGAATTTTCGTTGGAAAAAATACGCATAACTTACAGAGACCATAACTCCTTCAATATAACTCCGAATAGAGTATTCTTAAGCCAAACCTCAAGGATTTTTCGAGAGGAACAATCTTTAGTGACACAAATTCTTAAATGCACCTGGTTCACACTAATTTATTGTGGACCACTAGTATTAGAGTAAATATGGTTGTTTTATCAATAAAAAAAAAGGTCACTATAATAAAAACAAGGCCACTATGTTGAAATAAAAGTCATTTTTGTACTATACTAGTCGTTGGAGCACGCGCTACGCGCGTGCCCCCCCCCCCCCCGACACTAAGATATGTAAGCTTCGTGACTGAGATCGTGTTTTATAGTTTGGGGTGTTATTAACATGCTGATTATGGGAGCTTAATTTAATGTTTTGTAAAAATAATTTGTTGTATTGTTAATGTGAATCGTGTATGATTATCTTGAATATCCAATTTTTTTGGATCGAATATTCATAGATTTTGGATTGGATACGGCTCGGATCATCAGATTTTGAGAGTTTAAAACAATCACTAATTCGTGATATAAGTTTATTTAAATTTAATTAATAAGTTTATAATAATTCTAATTTTTATTCGCATCAAATTTGTTTTCTCATTACCATAAATTGGGTGTTCTTGTGTTTTTGGAAAGATCAATAAGGGCTTTATACAATAGAGTAAGTTGAATTCTAATTTGGTTGACTGATTAAATAAGTATTTCAGAGTACTATAGTGTATGTATAAACATGAAACGCATGATAATGCGTTTTCTTTCTCATATAACTTCTTTATTTCTTTTAAGAGTACTAATTAATAACACCCCCCCTCTCTCTCGCGCTCTCTCTCTCTCTCTCTCTCTCTCTCTCACACACACACACACACACACACATTTATCTCTTTTCTGACTTTATCTCCCCGTTCTTTTTTTTTAAAATGACTTTGGAATTAAAGGTTCACTTGCTCACATTTCTCCCTTCCTTTACTGCCCCAAACTCTTTCTCCATTTCTTTCTTCTATCATAATTCTTCTTGTCCCTGTTTCATTTTTTTTAAAAAAAATTAGGCTTTTAAAATTATAGATTGTACTTTCTCGCCTCCTTCCCCTCCTCCCACATCAATCTTTCTTTCTTTCTCCCCTAAGACCTCTATCTCAGCTTTTCTTTATCTCCCTCTTTCTTCTGGCTTCTCTCTGTTTCTCTTTCCCTTCCTCATATAGCCTTATCTCTAATTAGCACTCTAACTTTATTCGATCTTTTGACCTCCTCTATCTCTCTTGGCCCTCGTTATCTCTCTATCTCCCTCTCTTTTTCCCAACTCCTCTTTCTTATTCTCTCTTTCTCATAAATCCTCTTTCTCATCTCTTGGCTCCTCTCTCCCATCTCTTGGTCTTCTTACCCAGCCCTTCTCTGTCTATCCCCTAACATGTTCTTTAATTTACTCTTAGCTCATGTCCAGCCTTTTCTCTTTCTATTTTATTTTAACTTTTCTCTCTTTCATAGCACGCTTCTCTTTTAGCCCATCTCCCCTCTCCCCTTCTCGTGACCTTGCCTTCTCTCTCTTTAGCACCTTCATATCTCAACCCCCTCTATCTTTCTTTCTCTTTTGACATTGTCATTCGGTCTATCTATCTATTCTTTCTCTTTCTCTTGGCCTCTTTTTCTTTCCCAACCCTTTTCTCTCTCTCTCTTCCATCACTTTTCATTCCTGGCTCCCTCTCTTTTTTTCTCTCTACCCCTCTCTTCCTTTCCCACCCCCCCTCCCCCGCTCTTTTTTTTCCCTCTCCATCTCCTCCTATTTCTTCCTCTCTCTATCTCTCTTTCTCTCCTCTCTCGAGTCTCTTCCACTCCTTCTCCCCCTTCCTATCTGTTACCCTTTATCTTCCTAAAGTTATCTATAACTATGATTGTATTAACATAAAAAAAAACATTTAGTCATGAATCTAACATGATTTTTTATCAGAATGTTGAAAATTTTAGGCCTTGTTTAGTTGACCTTATTTTCACTTATTTCAAGAAAAATAAGTTCATATAATGGTTAATAAGTTTAGATAAGATAAATTCAGAAAAAATAAGTTTAAATGAGTTGTGATAAGAGCTTATCAGGGTTACCCAAGTTCAATTTATTACTAAAATAAGTTTTAATAAGGATTAATGAGTTCAGATAAAATCAGATAACTTCATATAAGTAAAAATCAAGTGCCCGTAAAAAAAAAAAAAAATCAAGTGAATAGAACGCACTCTTATTCTAAAGGTGTTAATAAATTAGATGTCTCAATTGTCACGAAATCACGCTATTTAATTAATAACATTTACTAATTATTTTAAAAAAAGTGTGTCCAAATATAGTTGTCAAAATCTAGTCCCCCTATCTTGCTATTTCTTTTTTTTCCCTCCCTTTAGCTTTCTCGTTATTTCACTCGTCTTTTGTAATTTTGACTACTTTAAAATGTAGTGTCATCTTCTCCTTAATGACACTCTAATAAGTATTCTTAATAAGTAATCTCTCTCTCTCTCTCTCTCCCCTTTTCAATGGGTTATTTTTGGGTGTGTTCACCTCTATCCTCTCATCTACAGTTCTACGTTCTCAATTTTGAGTATCTCTTACTCCTACCTTGAATTTTGTTTAAGTTTTCATCTCCTTGTACTACTAGTTACGGAGAAAAAGTAACAATTTTGCAACTACATGCTTTCATCAAACATCAATCAGTTCTACATAATGTTCTTAGCACACACACATTGAGATTCATCCAACAAAACAATGAACAAATAAAAAAAAATTGAAGTTACATGGTTTGTATGGTTATTTAACTTGTTTGTTGGCTGGTTATATTTAATTATTTATGCTATTTGGCCAATCCATCTATTGCTTTATAGAAAAATGTGTTCGCACATAACGAAATTGAAAATGTACATTCATACAAATGGAAAAACATAGCCACTAATTACGATTAATGTTAAATTCTTAGAATATCCATTTGAGTAACATCAAATGCAAGAAACTATTCAAGGACATTTTAAAGCTATCTTAAGCTAAAACACTGAAATGAATTGCCTACTTATCTTCACCAAAAAAATAAAAAAAATAAAAAATAAAAAATAAAATTAAAAAAAAAATAAAAAACAGTGGCAAAAATTATCCAGTATCCATAATTTATTATTAAAAGTTTAACACCCAACAAAACCAATCAATTGTTTCCACCAGCAGATACTCGGCCTAGACCTCGACCTTTTGATGAGCTGAAAAATGCAAACATAACATACTGATTATTAATTCTTTCACTGGAAGGGGAGCAGGAATGAGACACAGTCACAAAGTTCTCTAATACTCTATTGAATGATGTGTATTACTTTGATTTGAGCTGCTTCATGAACTATATCAAATTCCTTTCCGATAGTATTCGTAAAGTAGACTCACAGCCTTTTTCATGACCAACCTTCACTTGCATTGAACTTGGGTAGCTATTATCTTCTTGACCTCTTTTGAAGTCCCATCATATAACAAAAGCAAAAATAGTACAAGTAAAAATATCAATAATGCTGAAAAAACTCAATTCTGTAGTGATTGATTCAACTTCCTATTCCTCCATAAAAATTATTGAGACATTAAATTAAATATCATAATTTTATAGTAAGGTATATTCTAAAAATGCACCCATGATAGTTTATAAGAAATCATATGCCACTCATCTCCTACTTAGTTGCCCTCTAAAGAAAAATACATCAGTACACGAGAATGGACTCAACGATCCACAATGGAGGCTATATTATTAAAGTAAATAAATTACAATGTAATCAAACATATTTTTTAGTCCAAACTTTACCAAATTACTTAGCAAAAGAATCATGTTATCTACGACACTAAAAATACCAATCTTTTGAGCTATCTTAACAGATTTAATAATATTCAGACAACACTATAAATTCGCTTATTATAGCTCACAAATAACAATTTTCAGCCATATTATAAGCATGTACAAATTCTCAATTCAAGGTAATGCTTATGTTAGCTACCGATCAATAAAGTATGAGTAATAGTTTTCCCAAATGCTCACTAATACTCGCATCAAAATAGAGAAACTCAAATCAAAATAAACATGGATAATCAAGAAATCAAAAGTAAACCAGATTTAACTATGAGCATTTTGGATTAAATTGCACAACTAAACTCATTTTTTCCCCCTCTACAGAATTCCAACAATACCTATAAATAAACAAAACCCAAATCTCAAAATTCAAATTCATCAAAATAAACACCAAAAAAAAAAAAAAAAAAAAAAAACCTGAGAAATAGAGTAAACATAAATGAACCAAAAAGATATTTGCCAAAGAATAAAAGGATACTAAAAAGGGAAGGCATTGGAGATCGAAGAACTCACTTAATGCTGCTCTTTCGCTAGCCATTAACCTTTTCACTTCAGATCCCATTCAATCTCCCCATTTCCCCTGTTACTCTCTTCACGAACAAAGCAAAAATAATTTTTTTTTAAAAAAAAAGTCAAAATGGGATTTTTACATGAGGTTA
Organism: Chenopodium quinoa; assembly: GCF_001683475.1. Taxonomy (NCBI): domain Eukaryota; kingdom Viridiplantae; phylum Streptophyta; class Magnoliopsida; order Caryophyllales; family Amaranthaceae; genus Chenopodium; species Chenopodium quinoa. Next base: position 1,832,554 of record NW_018743937.1, read on the forward strand.
AATATCCACAATATAAACTTAAATTATAAGATCAAAAGAAGGTTTGTTACTCTATTCCAGATGAATTAAGAACCCTCTTTGTCTTATAATCATAAGAAAAATTTGTTTAATTTTGCAAGCATTCTATCTTCCCATATTTATTAAAAACATGGCAACATTATTATAGTAATTTGGGGCTTATAAAAAAACTGAAAATTTACTGAGGAGCAACAATTCCAGGATGGTAATAATGAGTGTTATCGACTCTTCCAATAGTTGGAGCTGATATTCCAGCAGACTTCATATAGAAAATAATCAATTAGATACTGAATGATCTAAATCAAATATATAAATAAATAAAACCCTAGCTTTATGATGCATGGGAATATAATCTCAATTTTTTTACCAAACTAAATCGAAATCACCCCAAAATTCTGAAATAATTTGTCACCCTCCATTTCCGCATAGAAAGAAATTAAAGCATCGTTCATAATCAAGGTACAAGAAATATAACGAAAAAAAAGGAAATGAACAAAACCTTAAAAGTAGAAACAATAGCACCCAACCAATCTTCATGATGAAACAATGAAGGAAGAAATCGAGTTAATTATTATAGCATTCATATTATAGCCAAAATGTTCAGAAATTTGTAAGTAAGGAGGTTTCTCTCCTTGGGCCCTCAAACCACCATAAATACCGGCAGCCTTGAATCCCTTCGCAGCTGTACCTCCCCCAGAAATCTACAAAAGAAACTAAACACTGAGATTTCAAGCTTTTCTTTCTTCATTTCAGATATGGAAATAGACGTCAGAATCTGTCTTGCTATCCTTTTAACTCAATATTCAGGATCAGCATGACCTAATTCGCTAACCCCACTCCCCCAACCCCCTCAAAAACTACGATCATAAACATGCGAATTGGTACAATGAAGCACTTAAGAACTTATAAAATAGTGACACTTTTGAACAAATAATATAAATAGTAAACTGCATTCATGTACCATTCCATGTGCTGCAAATTAGATAACGTTGTTCAGGATGAACAAGAAAACACAAATATAATTCGGAAATCAGTAACCTGCTGCCAAGGTCCTTCAGGGATAAGTATAGGAGCTGCAGGTATATAATTCGCAGCAAGTACGTCCTTCACCGCATCAGTAGCAACTGACGACATGGAGACTATTGTCAATTCCCTCCTAGACCCAGACAGTCTGCAAAACTGATTAAAATGTGTATTGAAATAAAATGATTCAGGGACACCATACAAATATCATTTTCCAAACTGAGCAACCTAATTATTTTACTCTTATAATAATCTTACAATTGAGAAATTATCGAGACCTTTTTGTTGTTGAATCCTGGAAGTTTGACAGAAATGTGATGGAAACAAATCGACATTGTTGAACAAATTTGGACTTGCTGCATTTTCAGAAAATGTGCAAAATTTTAGAGTTTTTCATATTAAATTCAATCTATAATACTGGAAAAGTGAGGAATGCAAAAACAAAAATTAATAAAAAAGGAAAAACTTAAAACATTCTTGAGTGTCTTAGAGCTAAACAACCCACAAATTGAGGAACTGATACAAATCAATAAGACAATAATCAACATACTAATTCATTCAATTCACTCACTAATTCACCAAACCCATTTGAATTAATCACCAAATTTGACATAATAAGGAGAACAGAATATGTACTTATAAAAAAACAGTAAACAATCATACAAGCAGAACCCCAAAAAAAAAAAAAAAAAAAAAAAATCAAGCTTGAAGGAAGCTAGAAGCAAAAATTAAAATTTTAACATCTAAAACACCCATATAAGCAATAACCAAGCTCATTGTCTATCATGTTTGACGAAAAGAATAACGTGCTACCAATTTCTCTAATCAAAATATAAATGTACTGTATTAGGCAAAGCATCATAAGATGAGAGGAAGCACACTAAGCAAAATATCTTAAGAAATAAACCCAAAAACAATTCATAGAACCCATTATTCATTCAGCACCTTTATTCTGGAATGCCAATGATGCCTTCATCCCAAGCCTACTCAAGAACAAGGCATATAGGATGTGCAGAGAAACACGAAGAAGCAACAATTTAGCAAGAGCTGCCAGAAAAGGAAAGTGTAAGCTTGATGGCTACATTATACAAAATAAAGAATTGTTTTTTTTTCTCAATTTATAGTAACAAAGCCTAAATGTTCAGAAATTTGTAAGCCAATAAAATCTCTCTAAAGATTAATAAGGATAATTATAAAATACAGTTAAATTCATACAAGCACAAAAAAAAAAAAAAACCCTACAAAAATCCATAAAAGCAAGAAGACACTCACAGATACTTATTATGAGGTTTGGAGCTCCAAAAGCATTTGAGCAGAGTGCTTGAGAACTTCTCTGAGATTGTCTTCCTCTCGATCTTCTCCTCTTTCCCCCCTGGAACTCAACAAAGCACAACGAGCGAGTGAGAACTACAACAACTTTAGAGTTATTACAACTCAGTTGTTGTATAGGGCTAGCTGACAGATTCGAGGGGTACATTATTGCTCACAGATCATCAAGATTTATACAAGAAGACCTGTATAAAAACACACAAAACAAGTATGAATAGCAGAAACATTGATGTAGATAGTTGCAACTGAAGTATAAGTGAGCAATCTAAATAGTCAAAGAAAAGGAAGAGACGTACGCTTAAACTCATCAAGACCCCCGACCAGATTTGGCATTTAGGTAATGCCCACCTGCGAACTCAATCATAGTAGGGTGTCCTTTTTTTTATCTATGCCTCCTAGATTAACTTTGTTATGGGAAAGGTCATAATGTTTCTCTTATCTTATGACAAACTTTAGGCAGATAAGTCTGCCTCCTTTTCAAACACTTTAAGAACATAGAACCCGTCTTCTTCACAAGATTACAAGTAAGAGGAATCTTCGGAACATTAAGTCATCTATTTCCTTATGTGCACTTCAGAAACTTCTGTCAGTTTTGTAGCACACATTATTTGTTATAGGAGTAGATAAAGTCATAAATGACAAATGACATAAACAATATTCAATTTCGGGTCATGACTACGTTGTTTGGTGATCGTGATGAGGTTTATTTTCCTAAAGTAATGACTACTCTCTAAGCTTTAATGAGTATTGGGCCATTGGCAGGCTTTTAATACATACAATCAAGAAAATAAAGTAAACAAGCAGAGATGTAAATTAATTGAAGTGCTCGAGAACAAAAAGTCTAGAAGAGTAGTATATTGTAATAATCTCAAACAGAAGAGCTTGATATACTTTTAGAATCCATCGCCTCACAAACTCATGGAGATTTATAGAAATGCAAGGTCTAACAATGATCTAATTTTGCACATCTTTTGAATAAAAACTAATTATTACTTCAGATAAAAAGGATCACGATCCTGCTCACCATCATTAAATTTAAGCAGGAAACGACACACATAGTTGACATACAAAAATAGGAGATAAGAGTGAATATATTTGAAAGACTAACCTCTTTACTCTAACAAGGATATCCAGGTTGCTTTTTCGGTAGTTTAGTTGATATGGAGTCAAGGAGGGCCACGCAGTTGAATTTTCTTTTTTGTTATAGAAGCACAAGACTAACTTCAAGCACTGCATTATTTTGCACCAACCTGCAATTGCTGCTAATATTACAGTAGAAAAGATAAAGGATGCTCAAGTTATCAGTTGTATGGTGTAAATTACTCTCACGTATAAATTAATAAATTATAAGGAGACTATCATATCAAACATGACTTCTTTGTTGCCTCCTTAATACTTCCCAAACTCACTTGATAAGTTATTACACTCATATAAGTAGAACACCACCCTTATCTAGACATACCACATGTACAAACCTTTACATATGTATTTTCTCACCTCATTTAATAAAAACAACAAAAGGCTCATGTAATACGAAATAAGAAGTTAATTAAGAGTGATGAATAAACTTGGGAAGATTAGTGTTCGTTCATCAAATCTAATTTATAAACATTTAAACCCTTCAATGCATTTAAACTAATTAACTTTAGTCACTCACATATTTGAAAATTTAACATATACATTAATCCTCATCACTTTGGCAAATTGTCAAAACATCCTACTTTCATTGTAAAATTACATCTAATAACCAAGTATAATGAGAAGTTGAGAGCAATGCATTTTCATCCTTTTTAATCTAACAAACCTAGCTTTAATTTTTAATCTCCAATTGAAACTTCAAGAATCAACACTGTACCCTCAAACATCACCTATAGCATCTCATGTCTAAAAGCAAGCTCACCAGCAGATAACCACTGATTTCAAGGCAATGGCAAACTGGCAGAATAAAACAAAAATTACCATAATATGCTAAACATGCAAAGCTACTGCGATAGAATCAAGGCAGCAATTTGGTTCCATTGCTAAACTCCAATGATAAAAACTTACACTTCTGGTAAATTTTCATGCTACAAACAGTACAAAAATCTACCTAAACCCCTTAAAATCTCAATCAAGAAATGAAAATTTATAGAACCTACTTAGTTAATCCTTTAAATTTAGCAAAAATTGATCATGTAATCAAGGATAAATCACCAATGAACCAACAGAAATTGAAATTAGTTCTTCACAAAACAAAACAAAACAAAACAAAACCAAAAAAAAAAAAAAATTAAAAAAAAAATTCAAATTTTAGAGCATATACCAGCATCAATAACAGCATCCCAATCTATAGTAATTCCATCTTTCAGAAACTGCTACGGCAGATAAACCTGTGAGTTCGCTAGCAATACGAACAAGAGAAGGGTTGAAAATTGAACCAATAAGAACAAGAAAGAGAAAGGAAACAGATATTGTATACACAACACATCAATATTTCCACTAAACTGCAGGATTGTTCTCAAATATCCAAAATCTATAACCCTTAATAAAAATGGGAAGTTAGTAACAGTAACTTTTGGAGTTATTACATTTACACATAAATCCAAATATTCCTAATAAACTGCAGAAATTTAGTCAAATATCCAAAATACATCCAAACCCCTAAGAATCTTAGTATACATCAAAATTCTCCTGGGTCCATCTTCCTCCTTGCAAAAATTAAATTTTTAACATCTAAAACACCCATATAAAGTAAAATAGTGAAATTAATAATCAAAGAAAGTCAATATCTTGAAAACTTATAAGACTAATACCTTAATTTTGGTGGGGTTGATCAAAGATACAAAGTAATCTCCTCTTTCTGGAAAAATACTGAAGAAAATAATGAGTGACCCGAATAGCAACAACCCATGCTCCAAACATCAATTCGTGGGATCAAAGCTGCGACAAAGCTTCTTCCTTGCTTGGTTTCTTCTGGAACATTCCTCCGAACATCTTTGCTTTAGGAAACCATTTGAAATCAAATTCAATAAAAAAAACTACATAACTACATGAAAGCCTAGAAATAAATGAAACAACCTTCATATAAAAGGTAAAATCTAATCGAGGAGATGAACATCGAAGTATCGAACCAATCAGAACAAGAAAGATAAATGAACCTTAGCAACCGCGTTGCCAAAACCGATGAAATTGAAACACTGAGAAGAATCGAAGCCCATCGCCATGGTTTTTCAAGGATGATCGGTGGTTTTGAGCTCATCTCCATCATTGTTGAAGGAGGATATATTTTCTCTCTCTAGGTTTCTCTCTCCTTGTTTTCCATTAAGAATTCTGAGCTTTTTTTTTAGATGAGAAGGAGGAAAGAGAAGGAAGTCGGTGAGAAAGCAGTCAATTAGTCAAAGCACTCAAGCATCAACCAATTAGAATAAAGGGCAATTCGAAATTCCATTAATTTCGAGGGTGTAAATGTAATAACTCCAAAGTTACTGTTACTAACTTCCCATTTTTATTAAGGGTTATAGGTAGGAGGTTAATTTTTTTAATGAAACATTTTATATATTGGTTAATATTAATCATAAAGTCACTATGGTCAAATAGGTCATAACATCGTATTCAAATTCACAATAATATTAAACGTTATACAAGTTTTAATAAAGGTTACTATGTTAAAAAATAAGGTTACTATGTTAAACATAAGGGTCACTATGTTCAATATAATGTTAGTTACGTGTGTATAAATCTCGGGTCCACAATAATCCACGCAAGTCTTTCTGTGTTAGTGAAACATCAATACCCCAAAAACTGGCTAAAAGTACCCGAAAAGTGGCTTCAAAGGTATATGGGCCGACTTGTCTAAAGAGAGGAGAAGAAAAATATGAAAAGGTTTAGGGAAAAGAAGAAGAAGAAGAGAATTGGGTTTTGGTGTGAAGAATATGAGAGGTATGAAGGGGGTATTTATAGGCTCATGAATAAAAGAATTATGGTAGGAGAATGTAGAAAGAATTATGGTAGGAAAATGTAGAAAGAATTATGGTAAAAAGAATTAAGAAAATTACTTGGAGAAGAGAGCTAAAGAATTATGGAAAGTTTAATATTAAAGTGACTAAGAATTATTAATTTAAGGAAGGTAGGTTGTTATGAAATATAATATGGCAAAAGTGATTACTTGGAGAATAATAAAAGAAGATATTAGGTAGGAAAATAAGATGATCAAATTTTTAGGAGATGGAAAAATAAAATTAAGGAAAATAAGATATTAAGGAGATAATTATAAATACAAATTACCAAAGTAATTTACCTAAAATCCAACCAGGGTGGCCGAATATTTTGAGCTTCCATGCTCCAAATTTTTGAATTTCCTTTGTAGTAATTAGGGAATGTTTTTGCTATATTTAAGGAATTAAAAATAATTGTGTAAAAAATATTTATTGTATAAAATAATTAATTTAAGAAAATACCAATTATTCACTAAATAAAATAACTAAGAAAATCATATTTTCTACACATAGAAAATCTGAATATTACAGTAAATAATTTAGGAATTTTCTGCCCTTTTACAAAAATAATAAAATATAATTTTGTTTAATTAAAATATTCAAAATATATAAAAATAATCTGGTTTTTAAATAAAATAAATAGATAATAAATATTATCTAAAATCCAAAATAATAATTGAGTTTTAAAATACTTTTGGCGCCAATAATTCAAATATCCTTTTGGCTCTAAAATTCGAATAGTAAAATAATTTTTTTAAATACTCTTTTTTAAAGAATACTATTTAATTAATTAATTAAAAAATACGTTTAAAAAAATGGGGTATTACAGTCTACCCCCCTTAAAAGAAGTTTCATCCCAAAGCTTAGCCAATATAAAAAGAAATTGATTCTAAATTCTTAAGCTCATGCACATCCTAATAACCAGACTCAAGATCATAATTAAATTTAAGAAAGAATCAAAATTACTCAAAAATGACTCTAAAAGTAAATGCGCGAAACCTATCGCCCTCTACCACCCTTAAATGGAGTTATGTCCTTGTATCTCGACCAACACATTAACTCATTGAATCAACTATATTAACACATTATAAACAACCATCAATAAAAGTAAGGAAAGCTAGAAAGTTTTAAACATCCAAAGAGCTTAGGTTTTAAAATGATTTGTTTACAAAAGTAGCTAGTGAGAAAATTCGTAAGATATTTTTATGAGTCATTCAAAAAATTTAAAATACTTACAATTAGGACAAATCATTGAAAACACTATAAAAGTCTCATATATATATATATATATTTAATTACAAGGTATGAACTAAAATCAAAATACATAATAAAAGATTTTAAATGATCTATGAAAATTTACAGTCTAAACAATTATTTAAAAATAAGGAATACAAAACTTTATTTTGAAAACTGTATATTTGAAAATTCATTTTGCATACTTGTAGTAATATACTTGTTTCAATAAAAGTCTACTTTTTCATAAAGAAACTCAATAATCACATATTCAACTTCATAGCAAACACTGTCATAGGTACTAAGCATAAAAGGAACACATCTAATCTTGACCTTCTTATCAGCCATAAATAACTTGTCTCAGGGTATCCTCCAAAAGTATTTACAATTTCCCTAACACATTCATAAATCCTGATAATACATCCTTAAATCGAAATCATTAACTCTTGGTCACTTCATAATACTTCGTTTTAAACATTCAAAAACTTGATCATCTTTTCTCATAACTTCAAATTCCTCAACCTGGTTGCTATAATCCATAACTCATCTTTAAGGCAATTCATTAATATCTCAATGCAATCATTGATTATTCCATCATTAATAGATTCTCTATATCAATTAACTAGTCATCAACCCCTTAGAGTAAAATCCTTTAAGTAATCATCCAAACAATCATTCCTTTAACTAACTTCAATAATTCCCTTCACAAGGTATAATTTCTTCAAAATAAACTTCGATTTAAAATAAATACCTTTATCTCAAATACATCCTTTAACTTGAATTGACTTAAGATTCTCTAACTTTTGTATTAAGTTTTTTCAAAGATTCAACCATCAACAATTTTGCTTTAAATAATCACCACAATACTCATCATCACACAATATGGATACTTTCCACCTTTAGATACAAACGATCATAAATTAACGCTAATATCCAATTCATATCTCCCAAAAATACATACCTTACTCCAAAACTTTATATAGAACTAATTCAACTTATCATTACCACAAATAATATTTCCTTGTTCAACATAAATTATATTCCAAAAATTAGTAAAGACTTGATAGCACAAATCCTCCAAATATTCATGATAACAATCCAAAACAACTCCTCATTTATTCAATGGTAATCATCAAATCCTTTAATATCAAAATAACAACTCAACCATATTGACCACATGTAAAACTCGTATGATCCAAATACTTGCCACATATCACATAGTTAATTATATCACATAAGATCAAAGAAATTAGTCAATAGACTATGTCGAACCTATACAAAATTCACATTTAAATGGATAAAACAATACAACAATTTATTGAACTCACAATCATTCCAAAATACGACAGAAATATTTCACAAAAATACATAACATCTATTTCCATATAAGGAAATTATTTACCAATTTCAACATTAGGATCACTCATTAAATAATCTCATTCCACTAATAATCTTTGAATTCATATATCTCATCATATAAATCATGTAAATATCATATATACACACAATTTCATGATGTGCACATTAAATAATTATATCCAAATTCCACTTTATATGAGCAAATATGTATCTTCCACCTTGGAATAAAATTTCCGTAAAAATTCAACATGCACTCAGAATTCGAACAATTATGTTTCTCATGAAAACTTCACATGAACCTTGAAAATTCAAATGCTATCATAATTCAATTTTTATTAATGAGAGTCACATATAAGGATTCAAAAAGCTTGAACCATAGAGGACATATTAATTCATTTAAAGCTTTCACGTTCATATTTATTCATTACAAACACGCCCCTTTGGAATTGAACATTCTCTCCATTGCTAATGGTTCCATCTTGTGGTCCACTAGATTGAGGTGGCCTGGCTTGAATCTGTTCTTACTCTCTTGAAATTTCCTTGCCTTGACATCTAATTCCTACTTAGAGCACTCTCACGGTTTCCTAGCTTTTGACAATAATGACAAGTCACTGGATTACCTTCACAATCTTTCCCATGGTGGTTCCTCTCACACCTACAAAAATACAATCTCTTGGATTTCTCATTGTTTCCTTGATCCTCATATTCCTTGAACATTGGTTTCTTGTTCTTCATTTCCCTTCCCAAAGTTTCCTTATTCTTCCTCCTTCCATTAATGCCTTCGTTCCCCTAAGAATTCCCATGCGTTTCTTTTCACCTTCCCCATAACTCTCAATCTCTTTTCCCTTAATCCCGTACAAATGGGCAGCACGACCATATACTTCACCCAGGGTTTCAAAAGTCACTCCTCTTAACTTCCCTTGAAGGGTTAAGGTTAGGCCTTGCTTAAATCTCTGGGCTTTGATGGTTAAAATTAGGATAACTTTAGGTGCAAACCTCATTAGGTCAATGAATTTGTTGTATTACTCATTGATAGACATACTTCCCATCCTTAGATTAGTAAACTCCATACACTTTTATTTCTTAGCTTAGGTAGGCTGGGTAAAACTTCTCCTTCAAAGCTTCCTTAAACTCATCCCACCCAAAGTTTAGTCTTTTCAACAACTCAACCTTTTTTTTTGGTCCACCACAATTCAACTTTCTCCCTTATATAATAAGCACCATTATTCACCCTCAACTCACTTGGGCAATTGATGGCATCAAACAACTTGTCAAACTCCCTAATTCAGTTTTCAAGATTGGTCGAGTCTTCCTTTCCTAAGTAAACAAGTGGTTTTGTTGCAGCAACTCTCTTAAAGACTTCACTGTAACAATTAAATCCATAATTTTGATTTCCCATGGTTCACCACTTTCGTGATGTTTTTTAGTGTTATGGGTTAACTTTCTAAGGCCCTTGCCTACTTTGGAACCAAATCGCTTATTTCCCTTTCTTGAAAACATAATTCCTGGTTATTCATACCATTCTTGAAAATTAAAAGGAATACACCATGAAAGCACTTAATTCATTCCAAAATATAGAAAAATCGAATAATAATCACTTCACTTAAGACATGTATTGAAAACATATAAAAGTAATTCAACCACTTAATCTAATCAAAGTATTTATTGAAAAGATCATAATTTAAATCATCATAGTTTGCCTTACCATTCATTCAATAAGCTTTAATAACAGGGTCTAGTGTAGTAGGATTTTTAGCTGGTAAAATGTGTTCTAATCACTATAATTTGGAGTATGGCTTTAGCTTTGAATTGGGTTAAAAATTGGGCTACAGTGTAGGCTAGCACATCCACAAATTGGCTTAGAAGAAATAACGTTGGACCTTTGGAGGAGGTGAATGGTACTTTAGACTTGGTAATCTTATATATGAATATGAAGCATCAGATCATGAACTTTAGGCCTTTTACAATGTAAAAATTGGCTTTTGGGCTTGGATGCCTACACGAGGTAGGAGTCTCATAACTTGGAGTAAGAAAAGGAGAAGGATAATTCTTATGCCTTTCAGAAGGTGGTATGGATTCATCAATGGAGGAAACAAACTCCTTGTGAAGTCTTGGATAAACAAAAGAGTAGTTGGAAGTTCAAGTAATGAAGTTGTTCAAATTCTTTCCAGTTTTGGTTCTCCTCAACTTTGGTGGTTCGACAACTCTCCTCCTAGGTTCACAGTCACGTTTAAGGTAGTATAAATCACTTTTGAATCGAGTCAAGGTAACTATTCAAGTAATAAATATTAAAGAGTCTACTTCTTTACTTCATCCAAAAATCTATTTAAACATATAAATAAATTAATTCAATAAACACATTAATGTTATTCCACATAAGCTATTCAAATCAAAACTCAATGAATTCCTTGTATATGAAGTAATAAATATAAATTAACAAGTATAACTTAAGATCGATGACTCAACTATAAGCATCAAAACACCATAATTTTCAGACCTTCCATCACCTTTCAAATAATACAAATCAAATAATTTATTCCTCATAACATCAATCATTTAAATTATCAATTCAATGGTATTTCACATAAGCAACTCAACTCATAATTCCAATTGCATTAAGAAATTCATAACTCAATAATAAACCAAGCCTACTCAAGATCACCCAACCATGGGTAATAAATCAATAAAAAAAAAATTCAGACCTTATGACCATACTCTAAGGCGTTTTAACACCAACTTTAATTCACACATAATCACACAATTTAAGTTTCAAATAGTTTCAATTCTTTTTGTTTTCGAAAATAATAATAATATACTTGAGTCATTATAAGACGGTTGAGCCCTCGTCTCCCAGGAAAGTTACATACAGCGTTGAGGTGAGCCTTTCCTAGACAGAGAGGCGTGCCCATTATAGGCCTCCGTATAGAACTCGAGAATCCTTTTCTCATTCATCTTTCCTCAAATAGGAAAATAGTTTTATATAAAAATAAAGCTTTTGACTTTCATACAAATGCGAAACTTTATCTTCCCATATGCCCTCTTAAGTATACCCACAATTTTTATTATTCCCAATTTTAATCTTTTTAGGACCGTTAAAATTGATACCACTTTGTAACACCCCTAAATCTCCCTCTAAGGAAATACTAGTATAATACATATAATTATACTGTAGAGATAGACTTAGGCGTATTACCGCCGGGTGATTACGCAAGGCTACTTAAAATACTTAACTCAATAACAAAACATGTAGCAGAAACTCAACTTTCTTTTATTAATACTTATAAAAATAGTAACATTGTTATGAGTACTCAAAATAAAGACGAGACCAACGTTCCTAAACTAGGTGAAGCAAATCCCTGGACTCCCATATGCCCATTCATGACTCCACATGAAAATAGTCAACACTGTTTACCATTATGGTAAAAAGGGCAAACCAAACAATTAAAAAATACGAATTAGAAAAATATATTACGTATGATAAGTGCAAGATAATGTAAACTCAATTTATTTGCAAATATGCTTTTAAAACCAATTTCAATAATTAATCCAATAATTCCAAAACTCATGATTCAAAACCAATTCTCAATATTCTCAAAACAATTCCAATAATTCAATAAATATGATTTATAAAACCAATTCCTCTTTTTAAATCCAATTCCTCACCCAAGTGTGCACAACCCTCAAGTTAGTTGCCTACTATTTCAAGGCTATTCTTGAGGAAAGATCCGGTCATACAAAGTCCAAGGCCTTATCAAACCAAATCCGCATATTGGGATTACTAACATGCTTGCTTGTAAAGCTTTAATTCAGTATTAATTCAATAATTCCTCCTTAAATAAAAATCAACCTTTATAATAGGTTAAATCAAACCCTTTTTTATTCAATTCGATCATGATTTCAAATCAACCTTTTAATAAATACTTGAGAATAAAATATCATATTAAGACCATCTCTAATGGTGAGACTCAAGTTTAAGTATTGAAATACAAAATGAGTTATTTTTAACCTCTAATGGTGATACTATATCTACTTCTCAATTTAGCCACTCATGTAAAGTCTATGTTATTTAGATGAAATACTACAAGAGGGGGGGGGGTGAATTGTAGTATGGAGATTGCTAGTTACTTTTTGCGGAATTAAAAGAAACTTAACGCAATAGAGAAATAGTGCAAGAGAGATTTTACGAGGAAAACTTCCTAGGCCAAATAGGAAGTGAAAAACCTCGACCCAAAGGGATTTTGACTCAAAACATTCCACTAAAATAGGCCAACGACTCTGTTACAACCTATGAGGAACTTGAGCCTCTACCGAGTTCCTCAACGAACTCATATCCCCAATAACTATTCCCTCTAATAGTTGCAGCTCGAAATCTTCCCTCAAAGACCTCTCTTATCACTCAAGACTTCACTCAAAACCTTACTCTTTCTCTTTCTCTTTCTCTCAAGCTTCACTCAAAGCCTTCTCTACATACAAAGAACTCACTCAAGTTCTCACCCCAATACAAGAGTTCACTCAAACCCTTATTAATTCCCCATTACATACAAAATACTGTTGTTGCGGTACAAACGGTAAGTTTGGTACCGCCTGGTCGCTATGAAAGCCGGACTGACGGGAGGTGCCGCCTGACTGACTCTCATGATACGACTGAGTATGCCTCATCGAGGTATTTTGCAGACTGTCTTGGAAGTTTGAAGTAGAGGCCGACTCTGACAATCGGTCACTCTTCTTCTGTTCTAGCAGTAGCCGAGCGTCTGTGTATGTTTTCCTCGACCCGTCCGCCTGAATATTACGAACAAGTTTCCTATTTCCTGGAGTAGGAAAACGGTATTTTGTGAAATCAAGAGCAGGTGGCTCCCACTTCCTAGATTTAGGATGAGGGGTCGCCTCTCGCCCTTGAACTGGCTTCCTCTTCCGTGAAGTGGAGGGTTTCTTAGCCGACTGCTCTTTGTCCAGAGCAGACGGCTTCTTGTTGATCAACTCTTGAATTTCTCCCTTGAAGTCCCTCATGAAGGTCATGAGTTCGTTCCTTATGATGGGAGCAGACCCATCAGTCGGCTGCTGCCGATCAGGCGGTGCGCCTGCTGGCTCGCTTCCAGTTTGAAGATGTTCCCGTTCCCTCCTTTCGGTATGACGGGTACGTCGGGCCCTTAGGGTCCCGTCTGAAGCTGTGTGAGCTGCAACTTCAAATTCATTCTCAGTATCGTGGTCCGACTGAACTAGAGGGTCGTCCAGGGGACGTCTCTCTTCAGGAGCCGGTACAAACGTGGATGCCATCTCAGAAGTACTCTCCCCACAGACGGCGCCAAGATGTTTTGGGGTTTTCTGATGTCCTGCGGGAGAGTTACAATTCCGAGACTGGAACCGGACGCCTGTACCTGCAAAACAAACGGATGCTCCGGATGATTGGAGATCCGCCTCCGACGGTCAAGTTAGTACTTGATTAAGGAGTAATTAATGCGGAAATTAAAGTGATTGGGTCTCTCTAGGTGAGAGTGTTTAATGTGTGTAATCTGCGTTTTTAGCGTGATCTCCCTTAATGAGGATTAAGGGAGGTATTTATAACCTCGGGAAACGTGTCAATCTAGGTTTAGGTTAACCTTGGGCTGATTGGGCTTCCCTCGGAAGTTGGGCCTAGGTGACCGGTTATCCCAGGTGTCATGGGAAGGACACGTGTCGTGTCGTAATTGGTCCATAGTGGACGGATCATTGCTTGACACGTGGCAGGCTCCTATTGGCCCATGTGAAGGACACATGGCGGAACCTGATTGGTCCACTTGTCAGATGGTGATTGGTGGGGAAAAATCCCCTAATCAATACTTAGCTCAAAGTATGAGTCTTTGAATACCTTCCACTTCTCCAGTAAACATTAATCTCCACATGATGCTTGGAACACAACGGGCTGAGTTCCTTTCTTCAATATTCTTGTACGTACTCATCTTAGCCAAGAACTTGCTCGTCAGGGTTTCCTGCTTCATCAAGAGCTCTGGCTCTGATACCAATTGTTATTTAGATGAAATACTACAAGAAGGGGGGTGAATTGTAGTATGGAGATTGCTAGTTACTTTTTGCGGAATTAAAAGAAACTTAACGCAATAGAGAAATAGTGCAAGAGAGATTTTACGAGGAAAACTTCCTAGGCCAAATAGGAAGTGAAAAACCTCGACCCAAAGGGATTTTGACTCAAAACATTCCACTAAAATAGGCCAACGACTCTGTTACAACCTATGAGGAACTTGAGCCTCTACCGAGTTCCTCAACGAACTCATATCCCCAATAACTATTCCCTCTAATAGTTGCAGCTCGAAATCTTCCCTCAAAGACCTCTCTTATCACTCAAGACTTCACTCAAAACCTTACTCTTTCTCTTTCTCTCAAGCTTCACTCAAAGCCTTCTCTACATACAAAGAACTCACTTAAGTTCTCACCCCAATACAAGAGTTCACTCAAACCCTTATTAATTCCCCATTACAAGAGTTCACTCAAACCCTTAAACAACTCTCAAATACATATAAAAGATATAATGTATAAAACTAATATGTTGGACACTTTGAGATATGTAAGGAACTTGGAACCTGGAGGAACTGGCTTACCAACGTGGAGAGAAAATATATTTCTTTTCTACTGCTCTACCACTTTGGATAAACTCCATTATGGAATGACTCAATTAAGCCAGACAGTTTGGAATGAATGAAAACTTCTCTTTTTATAGTGCTTCAAAGACAAACCCATTCACCCCATGATCTTCAAACATAATAGTAGTGCTTCCTAAATTCTAGGTATTATCTCCATTAACTCCATGAACATAAGAAGTAATGGAAGACATGGATTGCAGTTAAAAACATGTTCTCCATGATCTCCTTATTTTTCTCCAGTAAAAAGCTGTTTCAAATTAAACGTGAAAAGTAATTTTTATTTTTCCAAAAGCTTAATAAATAAAAATAGAAAATATAAAACAATTAAATCCTAACCGAATCAGATTTTTATCGATTAAAAACTAATTTGGATTTTATTCATTAAAAATAAATATTTTATAAAAACTATTTTATCCTGAAACAACTAACCCATTTAATTTAAAATATTAAACCAATTAGAGATTAGATAGGAAGAAACCTGTAATAAATCCCTAAAATATAAGAGAAGATAAGGAGAATAAAATATCTCTTTGACTAACAAGAAAATCAGATTTTATTTTAAAAACTTATCTTTTATAAAATAAAATCTATTTAAAAATAAATAATACTTAGTCAAAACTAACTGCCTAAAAAGTAGGCAAAGATAATGCAATGACTATTAACGTTGAAAACTAACTTTTAGAGCTGTGCAAACTCGAGTTTCTCCTATACACGAATTTTAGACTAACCCGTAAGGAACTGGCTGGTCAGCAACACCCAATTCCTTCCAGACTGTCAGTTCCTTCGAGACTAAAGTTCCAATTTAGTTCCATAGGCATGTTCCAAACAATTTCTCGTGTCCAACATACTTACATGATTCCTAGAAAAATATGCTCCTATTTTTCTGTCTTGAAGCTTCTACTCCAAAGCTTCTGTTCCTTCAAAGGAACTTCTCTTCTCTTGTTCTCACATACGAATTGCTGCTTATTCCTTGCAAAGAACTACTTCTTAGGAACTGCATACAAAGTCTAACAATACGTTTGTACGTTTAGACTTCTTCTCTTTGTGTTCCCCCTTGGAAACTCTTCTTCTCTTTGTGTTCCCCCTGCGGAACTTAAGCACGATCCATACATTGTATGTTGGAACCATCTTCAATAATGATCTAACCTGTACTCAATCATCTTCTTTCTTCATGACTTGTTCATGCACATCTCAATACACATGTTAGTTAGATAATCATCATTTGTTCACAATCATCAAAACCTTACAACAATTTCCCCCTTTTTGATGATGACAAACAAATGATGACAACAGTCTAATTTCTCAATGGTGAGACTCTCTAAAGTATACAAATGTCACTTTCAATTTATGGTTCACCAAATCCATTTATTTTTAATATCAAATATTGTAAGATAAAAAAACAAAAATAAAAAAGTAAAGCTTAAATAAATTACAAAATATATTAGAATATTAACAAGGGCCCACATTTTTTGTCAAATGAGACTCAAAGTTGAGTATCTAAACTTAGCAACTTTCTTTTGGAGTTGCTAAGTTTAGATACCAACTTATTAGTATATATTGCAAAAAATACGCTCTCTTTCTTAAAAATACTCACTTGAGTCTCACCATTGGAGAGGGTCTAATAACTTTTCAAAATCAATAACTTTCTTTGAAAACCCTTTTATGTAATTCAACAAACATTTCAAATCAATTCCTTTTCTTAAACCTGATAAAAAAATTCAAAACATTTAAAAACAAGATTTAAAACTCAATCATTCAAAATACTTTTATTAAAACAAATATTAAAATCAATATCTCCAAACATAATTTATTTCATAAATCATAATTCAAATCAATTTAATTCAATCATCATAAAATCATTCAAAACATGTTATTTAAACCAATCACTTTCAAAAGTATTTAGCCACCTAAATGTACCTTGATTCCGAATATCAATCAACACTTTGCACCTTCAAATTTCTATCACGAATACACCTTGCAAATAACATAACCATAAGGTTATCACAACATAAACTCAAATCTAATGTTTATGGACTATAAAATTCTTTTAAATTAATAATTTAATGTAAAAATTATAGCTTTGAAATAGATATTTGTATTTTAGAAAATTAACCATGAAGAAGATATAGGAATATGGTTAAAGAGAATTTAATTTTCGTTGGAAAGAATAGGCAGAACTTGCAGAGGCCATAACTCCTTCAATATAACTCCAAATTGGGTGATTCGTAATCCAAACCTCAAGGATTGTTTGAGGAAAACAATCTTTCTTGAAATATCAATAACCAAAAAACGGACTAGAAGTACCCAAAAAGTGGCTTCAAAGGTATACGGACTGATTTGTGTAAAAGAGGAGAAGAAAAGTATGAAAAGGTTTGCAGAAAAGAAGAAGAGAATTGGGTTTTGGTGTGAAGAATATGAGAGGTATGAAGGGGGTATTTATAGACTCACGGATGAAAGTATTATGGTAGAAGAATTTAGAAAGAATTATGGTAAAAAGAATTAAGGAAATTACTTGGAGAAGAGAGTTAAAGAATTATAGAAAGTTTAATATTAAGGTGACTAAGAATTATTAATTTAAGGAAGGTGTGTTGTCACGAAATATAATATAGCAAAAGAGATTACTTGGAGAATAATAAAGGAAGATATAAGGTAGGAAAATAAGATGATCAAATATATAGGAGATGGAAAAATAAAATTAAGGAAAATAAGATATTTTAAGGAGATAATTAAAAATACAAATTACCAAAATAATTTACCCTAAATCTAACCAAGGTGGCCGAATATTTTGAGCTTCCATGCTCCAAATTTTCGGATTTCCTTTATAGTATTTAGCAAAGGTGGGCATGGGCTGTGCCAGCACGGGTTTGGCACGAATTCGGCACGGCGATCCAGTTGTGGGCTATGGGCCGTTCTGTGAACAAATTTTTTGAAAATTGGCACAATCATGGCGGACGACACGGTTTTCGGCCCGTGGGATGGCCCATCGACACAGCCCAGCACGGCACGCGACCCGCTAGGCACGGCACGGCCCATGTAAACATAGTCGTTAGTGAGGAGAAAATAGTCGTTTTCCCCAATAGCCATAAATGGCTACTTCTCCAACGGCTCTTCTCCATTTTCCCAATTAAAAATTAAACTCCCTATAAATACTTCATTTCTTCCTCCAATTTTTTCACAATTCATCAACTCATCTCTCCTTTCTTATTTTCTAATTCTCTAATTCCTACTCTCTTTTGTGAAAAAAAAAATCCTACTGTTTTATAAATTTTACTAGTTTACTACTCAAAAAGCAAAAAAAAAAAAAAAAAAAAAAAAAAAAAAAAAATTTAAAAAAATCTCATATTAATATTCTTTAATTCTCTCAATTATAAAAATTAATTACAAAAAAAAATTATAAGTTTGAAAAATTAATTACTGAAAAGTAATCGAAGCGTCACTGTAAGATCTAACTCAACTTTATTTTAATGACGAACTTCATTTATATAAAAACTACTTTCTATTTTTATTGTGGATAATTTGGATTGTTAGTGAGCTCTATATAATGTGGGACTTGGGCTCAAGACAACGTCGCTTCCAGCTTCTCCTACCTGGGATCTCACTGACCCAAGTAATCTACTATTGTTATAATTGTTGTTGTAGTTATTATTATATCTTAAAAACAAAAGTCATACAACCTACAATAAATTAATGAGAAGCCGAGATACAATCTAGGCCCCACTCCTCTAGCTATAGAAAAGCCTACCCTAGTGAAGATATGAGCTGCAGCACGAGCCCCAATGTCTTGCGTCGTCGAGAACCTCTGAACCCTCTTCAGCAACGCAACAACCTCCTTCTCTAATTCCCCAAGAGAAGTAAAGGAGAAGGGAATGAAACCATATCCAATCGCCCGACAAGAAGGGAATGAAGCCGCATCAGCCACAACCCGTCCAGGAACAAAGTCAGATAGCCTTGTCTGTGTCAAAGGAGAAGACCCTGTGAAGTCGACACATACAACACGACCACGATCCCATGAATAAAGTAACACATCGGCAGGTCTGAGGGCCCCGTCATTTCCTCCAGACAACCCTATGTCAACCTCCTTTCTTGCTGAAATCTCAGATCTGTAGCAAATGTCAACAAGTGTATCCCAAACAACATTATGCCGATGTTTAATACCTACAATACCAGCACATGACACCGCGTGGTCGCTGAAAATATCTCCAGTAAAAGCCCGAGAACAAGCAGAGCATAGCGCCGAGACAGAGAACAATGGAACAACCCATCTGGTAACAAAGCACACATCGATATGTCTTTGTGTTCATCGTATGACCAACCCAGAAATAATAATAATAATAATAATAATAATAATAATAATAATAAGGAAAAATTGCTCCCATTAATCTGAACTTTGCCTCGTCCGCCCAAATTAATCCGAACTTTGGATTATTATCTATCACTCCCAACTTTAGGGGGTATTAATTTCTATTGCACCCAAGTTACCTGAAACCGGTTAATCAGGTTAACATTTGTGAATTAAATTTTTTTTGCACACGTGTCAATATTTAATTGGTTGGAAAAAAAAGAAAAAAAAAATGAAAACAAAAAAAAAATTAATTTCCTAAAACTAATCCAGCACTTGCCCCACCTCCACCACCGCACCACCACCACCAGCGCATACTCTCCCCTCACGCAGCCTAGCAGCAAGCTACCACACGCACTCTCTTCGCCACCAGCCACCACACCCACTCCCTTCGCCACCAGCCACCACACGCACTCCCTTCGCCCACCACAACCGAAAACCCATCACAACCCCTTCACCATATGGACCACCACAATGGCCGAAAATGGCCAACCACCACACCCACTACACGACTGTTTCCCCACCATAAAACAACCCCCTTCCCCAAAATCGACCACCAAAATTGGCCATAAATGGCAGAAATCATTTGATAATGGGCCTGAATGGTTGATTTCAACCCTTTATCGGCCGATTTCGGCCTTTGGTGGCTGATTTCATTGCCGTTTTTGTAGTGTTTCGAATGTTAAGGTTAAGGGTTAGGATTTGGGGGATTTTGAGTGGTTTGCAAGGTGTTCGAAGAGGAAAGGGGAGGTGGTTTGCAAGGTTGTTGCTGGTGGTCGTGGTTGCAACGGGAAGTTGGTGGAGTTGCAGGGAAAGGGAAGCAGGGAGGTTGGTGGAGTACGTATGTGAAGTGCGCAAGGGGAAGGGGAAGCGGGGAGGTGGGCTGGGAGGCGGCGATACGGAGGTGGGGGAAGGGGAGGTAGTGCTGCTGCCGTCTGATTGCGGGTGGCCGTGAGGGAAGGGATGTGGGGAGGAAGCAGAGAGGGAAGGGGGAGAAGGGAGAAAAGAGAAGGTGTTTTTTTTATTTAATTTTATTTTTTTTAACTTTATTTATTTATTTTTATTTTTATTTTTATTTTTATTTTTTAAGCGAATCATATGCTGACACGTGTCTAGGTAACTTGCTACATCAGGTTGGGTGACCTGTTGGGTGCAATAGAAATTAATACCCCCTAAAGTTTGGAGTGATAGATAATAATCAAAAGTTCGGATTAATTTGGGCGGACGAGGCAAAGTTCAGATTAATGGGAGCAATTTTTCCTAATAATAATAATTAATAATGAACAATTATTATTATTATTATTGTTGTTGTTGTTGTTGTTGTTGTTGTTGTTGTTGTTAAAAACTTAATTTATATAAAAACTACTTACTATTGTTATTGTTTTTGTTGTTTTTATTGTTGTTATTATTATTGTTACTGTTAATTTGTTATTATTATTTGTATTATTATTTTTGTTGTTATTAGTATTGTTATTGTTATTATTATTTGTATTATTATTGTTGCTATTATTTGTATTATTATTTTTGTTGTTATTATTATTGTTATTAAACTTATAGTTATTATTATTAAATATTAATCATGGCATCAAAAGCGAACGTTTCCTCCTCCTCTAGGAAAGCCAAGTCAAAATGTAGGAAATCACCAAACCCAAACACTTCAATGTCCTTCTCTAGCATGTCATTTCCTTCCCCTAACATGCCCTTTCCAAGCACTTCCACCCCTTTCTTTCGTCCCCAAACCACGGGAGGATTCGAACAAATGGATGATATGTCTCCTTGGACTATGTCTAGTTCGGAATTTCAATAAAACCAATTCTCACCTCATTTATACGGATCACAACATGAATTTTCTATTCCTACTAGCCAAGGTAGCCAAACACAAGCTACCGGGTCGAGTGAACAATCCACCCAAATGTCAAACACCTAAATTCCAAACCCATTAGACGTGTGGTGTACCGAAGAAGAATTTGCCCAAACCAACCGAAAGAGTAATGTTTGGGCACATTATCAATCAAGTAAAGATGGAACCAATACCAAGTGTAAGACTAGTAGGAAAATTTTCTCGGTCGAAACCAAGCGAGGGACGGGACACCTTAGTAGACATGAAAAAAGATCTGGTACACCATCTAGTGATCCAACTCAACCCAAAATTTCTTAATTCCACCTACAAGGCTTACTTACAGTTATGAGAGAGATATGGATGAACTTGGGTAAATGATATTACATGCCTATCAACATTTCCTTTTTGCCGAAAATGATGCCTTTGACAATTTCATTAACCGAGCACTACAACCCTAATACTAAAAAATCTCCCAAAAACCGTTCGTTCTCCTGCCATGAAAATATTCAAGAGTACAAATTGAAGTTAGAAAATGAATTAAGTAATATTCCTAGCAAAGTTTCTTTAACTTCTGATGCATGGGATAGTGGTTACGGACTTCACAATTGTGTGTTACTTATCATTGGTTGGATAATGATTGGTTGTTACAAAAAAAACATCATTCATTTTGAAATGCTTGAATGCCCCCATACCAGTCTTAACATTTCCCACCATTTAATGCAAGCTATTAATGCATATAGTCTTAGGGATAAAATCATGTATATGACTTTTGATAATGCAACTTCTACGACATTTAGTGCAAATTTGGTTAAACCCCAATTGACCAATATACTATTAGATGGAGATGCACTTCATATTAGATGCATTTGTCATGTTCTTATTAACTTGTGTGTGAGGGATGGAACACAAGTAATTGGTCCATTTTATCACAAAATTAGAAATGCTAGTATGTCCATTGATAGCTCTAACTTGAGATTTTAGGAATGAAAAGGTTTTGCAGGAAACAAAGAATAAAGGCTATTAAAATAGCACCGGATTGTCCAACTAGGTGGAACTCTACCTACGAAATGTTGAGTGGGGAAATCAAGTACAAGGTTCATTTAACACTTTTTTATAATAAAAAATTTCCACAACTTGCTTTACTAGAATATGATTGGTCTAATTGTGAAAAATATATGCAGTTTTTACAATTACTATATAATATGACACATTGTTTTTCTTCTGTATATAATCCTTGTTCCCATTCTTTTCTTAGAAATGCATGTTTACTTGCACAACTATTATGATGGATATCTTCCATCTATGGAGGAAAAATAGCATAAATATTACACTACTGTTCCTATGATTTATATTTTTGCTTCTATTTTAGATCCAAGGCAAAAGTATGATGACACTTTTTTAATAATTAATATTTATTTTACTAACATGGATTTTGAAGATGATGTTGAAACTTATAAAACTAAGGTGACTAATGATTTTTTCACTTTATATAGAGTCTATGAATCTAAATATGGAACCGTGTCTCGATTTTTCCCCTTCACAAACGTCCAAAAAAATAATTAAAGGGCCAAAGATCTATTTGCACAAGCTACTAACATGATATCTAAGTTTTCAGGTACTGATTCACATCTAGGAGAACACAAAGCGATGTTTTGGAGTTGCAAATGTACTTAAGTTACGACATCATGAAAGGCATGGACGTTGAAGAGAAGTACGGCCTCACATCCTTGATTGGTGGAAAACACAAATCACGAAACATCCAATTTTGGCGGCAATGGCTCATGATATTTTTTCTATCAAAGTCTCCTTCGTTGTCTCCGAAAGAGATTTTAGTACGTCGGGAAGGGTTTTAGACGATAGAAGAACAAGAATAAAACCCAAAACACTTGAAATGTGTTTGTTTCAAGGATTGGTTGCATGAAGGAACGTACTTATGCACAAAACAACGACGATGAAGGAACGTCAGTGTAGTCACCTAAAAATGTCTCCCAAAACCAAACCCGATGATTAACAACCTTTCACCGCCATTATTGGTTGGGTTGAGTATTTAATCTTGGAGTTCTTAAATCCATATTTTCATTTCATAAACCAACCCAATTCCTATCCCATTTCCCCAAACCATAATTTATTTTCCTCTTTTCGTGCCTTTAATCCCAAAATAATTCATTTTGTGTCCCTTAGAATCATTCATTTCTTGTCCTTTTTATAATCTGGTCCATAATCTGGGTCCATTTATTAAATAGTTGGATGGGGCTTGAAAATATATTTCCAAAGATATAATATAATCCCGAATCCGAGATATAACGAATAAGTTGTGGCCAGAATACTAAATTGAGCCCAAACCTAACCTAAGCCCACCTTACCTACGACCCAATGATCATGTGGAGGATCCAAAAGCTTAAATACCATTCCTAAACCAATTAGGATTAATTAGAAGCTTCTTTAAGTTTATAAAAGATCTTAATTATCCTTTATGAAAAGATAAGATTAAAGAGTTTGAAATTGAATAAAAGTTTTCTTTTTGAAAGTCCTAATTCTATTCGAATTGAAAGACATTCAAAGATAGTCAGATATTATTATCGTACCTCAAAGCTTTTATCCAAATTTTATATGGTTGGATAGCCCTTGAAAGTATATTTCCAATGATATATTATAATATTAATTATGAGTTAAAACGGAAAAGATATGAATGAAATACCAAACTCTATCCAAAGCTAACACCTTCCCACTATTTCGGCCATATCTTTTATTCTATAAAAGATTTTAATCTGTTTCTAATTGGGTTAGAAATTAGACTTTAACATCTTTCCAACTACATATTATTTATCTTATTCCGATTTCTAGATCAAAAGATATGATAAAAACAAAAAATGCAAAAACTGTTGTCTATCGCAAGAGTTTTATTCCGATTCGAATTCGATTTTTCTTGATTCTTTGACCCTTCTTTTTTTCCTTATAAATAGAGTTCATATCACCTCTTTATTAATCATCAACAAGCTTGATCACAAAATCATTCTCTTCTCCCTCTTTAGCCTAAACACTAGCCTCCCTATTCTTCCATAATACTTCCCCTAAGCACTTCAAGTCCATACTTGACCCGAGGTTCTGTCCTTAAACTAAGGCGTGAAAGGTATAATTAACTGAGGGTTTGGACCAAATCAACTCTACTTTTATTTAATTGTTTCAATTTGACTTATTTTTATTGAAATTACTAACAATTTATTCATGATGTAGCAATTCAAGGAAACGCGGAAAGTGAGTAATTAATCACTTAATTAATTACTCTTATTTTTATTCTTGTTGCTAGTATCATGATTAAGGTTATTATGATTTAATTTGACTAACGATATTATTGTTGAATTGCTTCCAATATTAATGTTTATTCTATTATTTTTTATGATCACCATATTGCATGTTTAAACGGAATATGTAATTGAAAATCACGCCTAATAAGATAATTTAGACGATCGATTTAGGTTCCTTTTTAATCTTGCTATTAAATCAAGTGATCACCAATATTTTAGAATTATATGTTGCATTAATATTCAACCAATTTAGCCTAATAATAATTTGGAGCAAATTGAATATTTTGTTTGCATGCCTTTGAGATCGCAGGAATCACTTTTCACAATAAGAATCGAGTAGAGGCCAATACGGGCGAATGTGACTCCATGTCTCACTTCGTACATCATCCCCGATCCTACTTTTGTGGTTCCGAACCATATAGAGTTAGTAATCTCATGGATTATGAATGGCGTGTAACCTTCACGAGTCAATCGTTGTTGCCTTTCGCTGTCCCTTAATCATGGTTGCCTTAAATGATCCGTGAACAGTTTACAAATTCCTTAAAAACTTGGTTGTGGCTCTCTACTTTCCTTGTCCTTAATCGTTGTCCCTAATCGTATATGTCAATTCCCACTTCCTACGAGTGCCAAGCAAATTCACAACATGCTAACGTAGGCGCGTTTCGAACGACGCCTACAGTTAGGTTCTACTAGTTCTCAATCAATTCAATTGGCCGATGAACTTGAACAAGAAGAAGACGAAGAAGAAGAAGAAGAATTACATTACATACTATTGTACTATTTTTGTATTATCGGACCCCATATTCCGTATAATAAAATGAATTTATTCACCAACTATTGTACAAGTTTTTATTATCATTATAAATTATTGTATTATCTATTTATCGAACCGGCATATAATAAAATAAGTTATTCATCAATTTTTGTGTTATCGGCTTATCGCACTCGTAAATTTTTTTAATTATATGCATTGTTGTTTTTTGCAAAATAATACGGAGTAATATAATAATACAAAACATAAATTAATAAAATAATTTATATAAACTCAATTTTAAAGTTGTTCATAAAAAATATATATCGAATTTTTTATAAAACACATATATATTAAAAAAAAATTAAAATATCGGGGCTGCCCACTGTACGGCACGACACGCACGTGGGTCGTGTTGTGCCGAGGGCTTGGGTGTGCCAAAAATTGGCACGATATGGCATGGCCCGACATAAAGATGGGCATCGTGTCGTGCCGTGACGGGGTGGGGCTCGTGTCGTGTCGGCTTGGTGGCGGGTCGTGCCGTGCCGTGCCAAGTTTTGGCACACCCTACCCCACGGCATGGCCCACGTGCTTGGCGGGTCGTGCCGTGCCGCGGGCCACCACAATTTTTTTAATTTTTTTATTTTTAAAAATATATATTATACAAAATCGATATATATATGTTATAAAAATAACGTGTCGGCGGGTCGTGCCGGCGTGCCGACGATCGTGCCCGTGTTGTGCCGTGCTAATTTTCAATATTTATGTTCACGGCACGGCCCACAAGTGGGCCGCTGTGCCGTGCCGTGCCGGAATCGTGTCGGGCTCGTGCCGCCCGCGTGCCGGCACGGCCCATGCCCACCTTTAGCCCGACACAAGCCCCACCCAGGCTCGGCTCGTAGCGGCCCGGCACGACACAATATCCATGTTTAGTATTTAGGGAATGTTTTTGCTAGATTTAAGGAATCAAAAAAATTGTGTAAATAATATTTATTAAGAAAATACCAATTATTTACTAAATAAAATAACTATGAAAATCATATTTTCTACCTGTAGAAAATCTGAAAATTATAGTAAATAATTTAGGAATTTTCGGCCCTTTTAAAAAATAATAAAATATAATTTTGTTTAATTAAAATATCCGAAATATATAAATAATTCGGTTTTTAAATAAAATAAATGGATAATAAATCTTATCCAAAATCCAAAATAATAATTGAGTTTTAAAATACTTTTAGTGCCAAAATTCAAATATCCTTTTGGCTCCAAAATTAAAATAGTAAAATAAATTATTAAAATACCCTTTTTAAGATAATACTAATTAATTACGTTTCAAGAATACGGGGTATTACAACCTCTTAGTGATGAAGCTAAAGAATCGATTAGTGTTTCTTTTATAAGGGATCTTACAAAAAATGTTGGAAGTTTGATGTGGCGTGATAATAACCACTGACTTGAAACAAATTTCAGCGCAACCAGGGTGCTCAGTTGTGGTATTCGTTGGCACGTTGCCTAAAGTTTACACATCACTCTTACACAAAGACACTTTTGGGGGAGAAGTTGAATTCAAGTAAATTCATGCCTAAAGAATATTAAATGTTCATCTTTTTGTGTGATTGTATGAATTTCTGAAAAGTTTCAAGCAATTTATAAGGAAAGTAAGATAATCAAAGGATGATTGTGACCCTCAACAGGTGATTAAATCATAATAAAGAGGGAGATTAATCACCATTAATAACTACATAATGGAGGGAGTTACAAGGTAGGTTACACGTGAAAAAGAATCGAAGAAGAAAAAGAAGAAAGTTAATAAAATGAATCTAAACATAGGGAAAATATATTCCACAAACCATCCACGGGAAAATGTGCAATGATAGACCACTAATTACCTATGGAATAAACTAATTAACAATTCAACCAAGTAACATATATTTTATTCTGTTTTTCCAACAACCCCAACTAAAGGGAGGAAAAGAAAAACAATAGGAAAAAAAACATGAGAGACAACATTTTAGGCATAAGTAGAGGAGATTTAGAACATAAAACTTAGATATTACGTAGGTAATTTGAAACCTTGTGCTTAGTGAAATGAGGCAATAATATTGAACTACAAGTACAAAAGTAGACTAAAAAACTTGGAACCCTTAAACGTACTCTTGATCGAAATGCCTAGCTAGAGATCGCTTTCGATAAGTGAGATTATTATAATTGATAAGAAATTAAAAATGTCTTTTCGTATTGATTATTTTGTAGTGAGTGTATATTCGTTACAATATGCATGTATGTTTGTGAAATAGTAGAGGAAATCGTATCATTTTACAATCGCCATGGTAATCCCATATAAAATTGATACGAAATATATATATATATATATATATATATATATATATATATATATATATATATATATATATATATATATAATTTGACAAAGAATACATAAAATATGTCATAGCTTATTGGTAAAACATTTAATGTATATTAGAGCTTGAGGTTGCATGTTCGAATTTTGTAAAGATCATTATGTATTATTATATTTTTTTTTGAAGAAAATGAGTTCAAAATTTATAGCGATTATAATCGTTACAATAATAACCACAATTGAATGTAGTTTTTTTTATCGATTATTCAGGGCAACCCTAGCAATATTGAAAACCATATGGTAATAGCGGATATTGTATCGAATGACCATTCGCTGAGAAAACTTTTTGTAGCAATTATAATCGATGCCAAATGTTAGAATAATCGCTACGTAAAGGTAATTTTATTGTAGTGATATGACAACTTCCTCTTGATTGACCCATTAGTTCACACCTACGCATGTAACCAACCGAAGAGACCGATTAAACTAGAGTGCGCAAATATGTCGATAAATATATTTAAGACGCTAATGTCGGTTTTCGAGCTTAGAGCGTCGAAATCGAGCATCAAACGTAAGTCCATTCTAGGAATCAAAAAGATAAAAAATAATTCAAATAACACGTCGTGCTAAGCTCAGAAGCCCGCACGAGGCCTCACCGTACCATGCTAGTTGGGGAAAGGTCCGGACCACATGGTGTGGTCCAAGGCCACATACTTACGCCCGTTGCAAGGCCCATCACGTTGCTAGCCTTGCTGGTGGGCTGCTGGTGCACTCAGTGAGGCTGCCAGGCTAGCACGTGCATGTGCGTAGCAAGGCGGGCTAGCCATGCTACCCAACAGCAACGCCCAGCTAGCGTGGGCCTGCAAGGCTGGCTGACCCATCCAGGGGCGCTTGGGCTAACAGCAAGGCGCCCTAGTTGCCCAAGGCAAGGCCGGCCAGGGGGCCTAGCTAGCTAGTTTTTAAATTATCAAGGGGCCGACTTTGCCTTATGCTCCAAGAGGGACTTTTGATCCTCCTTGTAGTCCTTACCTACCCTTGTTAATATTGTGATAAGTATTTTCTACTTAATTGATTTAGATACATTTGAAATTAAATTAAATAGCCATGGACCCATGGTTTTGCATTTTGGATCGATGGAGTGCCTCCACTATAAACACCCAAGCATTTTTGTGGTTTTACTAAGAGAATTTGATTCTTGGCATCGAGGTCAAGGTTCGTGCTCGTGTTTGTGGAGAAGCACTTATCAAATGTATAACGACTTGCCTTGTTTATGTGATTATGCATATATGTGTTTGATCAGATTAATTTATACATGGGTCTAGGGCGCGTTTTGTTTCTGCACCATAATTAGGTCATCATAAAACCCTACTATATACTACCTCCGGTTCTTATTACTCGCAATAAAGGAATATTTTATATATCACAAATAATACCTCTTTGTTGCAAGTAATAAGAACCAGAGGTAGTATATACTTTTACATTCACCTTAGGTCTAGTGGAGACTCTAGAAAATTGGCTATCCTTTTCATAAAAGATGGTTAGTCTTTACAACGACATATTTGAGTTCTAGAATGTCGATCATAGCACAATGACATATTAAGTGTTAAACAACTCAACCTTGCAAAAATACAATGGTGGATATCACAAATCCATTGAGTGTTAAACAACTTAACCTCAAAACATTACACACATTATTGTAATGTATCACATGGCCTTCAGATTACATTTTCCCTCGATAAATATTCAACTTGATTTCATTCCAATCCTTTTGTCAAAGAATATGCCAAATTTTTGGACTTCGCAAAGTCCAATAATGAAGGTATTCATTCTTAGTATTATCTCTCCTTATTACAAGGCCCACCTCTCTAGGAAATGAAATTAATGTCTACCTTCAACCATTGGTCCAAGAACTTAAAGATTTATGGGAGTATCGGTTGGACACCTATGATGCGGATAAGTGTAGACACCCATTTGTGTCTCCCCAAAACCAAACTCGATGATGAGTACCTTTCACGTCGAATCATAATCGAATGAAGTGAAAGTGTGGAAAATCTAATGTTGCGGATAGTTTTTATTTCTTTTCTTTCTCTCTGTTTTTGAAAACCTATTTTTAAGAAAACAGCCAATCCAGTTTGGTTTGGTCCATGCCCAGGGTCCAATAATGGTGTAGTTGGGTCGGGTTCGAAAAGAGCTTTCCAACGATATATTATAAGCCCAATTTCGATGAATAATGAGGAAGTTATGGCCAAATTACTAAACTGGGCCCGGTTTGATCTTTATATGCGGCCCAATGATCTAGAGGAGGGTCTAATATTGATTAATCATTCCTAATGCAATTAGAATTGATTTTAGTCTTCTAGATTCTTCTAGAAGGTTATTTTCATTCCTAATTTAATTAGCATTGATAAATTGACTTTAGTTGACTTTTTAGAGTTTTAATCAGAATAAAAGAAGTGTTTTAAAGGAAAATACGTTTTTGCCCTTCTGTACAGCTAAATTTTATCAAAATTAAGAAAACGCGTGAAACTGGTTTCTAGCGTCTGGCGCTACCCTTGGCATCTGGCGCTAATGTCTGGCGTCTGGCGCTAAGCTGTTTTATTCTCTTCGAAACTTTGATTCGTTTTTTTTGTCCATCTGGCTGATTTTCTCTATAAATATCCTCCTAAAACCTCTGTCTTCTATCATCAACAACTATTAATTTTCTTATTCTCTCTAGTTTTCAAGAATCTCTTGATATCTCTCTAGCTTTTGCATACAAAATTCCGCATTCACAAGATCTAGAAACACCTAGCTAAGTTCGAAGTTGCCTTCGCCCTAGACGTGAAAGGTTTTAATTTCTGAGGGTTTGGTCCCAAATCTCATTCAATTATTTAATTTAATTGTTTGATTTATTATTTACCTTGAAGTTACTAATGCGTGTATTTTGTTACTAGAAAGAGGTATGAGGCATCCAAGTAAGTGCTTTAATTGATTTATTGATATTATGATATAGAAATCATGTCTAGGTTGTTATTTTGATTCCTAATATCATGATAGGATGTTTTTCTTAATTTGATGTTTAGAATGACAACAATGATTCCTAGTATCATGTTTAGGGTGAAGAATATAATGTCAATTATGATTTTTATGATGGCTTTTATTGTCTTCCTAATATTCATGTTAGTATCATGTTAGGGCTATGTATTTGATTTTTAATGTTTAGTGACATGCTAGGGTTTGTTATTAATCTTGTTAGTATCATGCCTAGGATCTTGCTATTAATATTATGCTTTAACATGATTATTGATTATGATTATTTTAATTATTATTATGATTGTTATAATTATTTTTATGGTTATTATTTTTATGATTATTATTATGTTGCTTGATGTTATTTATTGTTATTGCTTGATCACGCCTTTTATGCATATTTAAGGGGAATTTGTACTTGTAATCACGCTTAATAAGATAATTAATAATCTTGTTTAGGGTTAATTTGATTATAATTCAAGTGATCGCCAATAATAGATTTATTTTTGCATTAATATTCAACCAACATAGATAAACAGGTTTAGGGTTAATCCTATTGATTGCATGTTAGTCAGAAAGCGCACATGAATACGAGAAGAATAAAGTAGAGGCCTATTATTAGGGCAGGTTCAATCTCTTTTAGGTTGGATTTATACCTTCATCCCCGAACTACCAGTCATGGTTCCAGACCTATTGGAGTTGACGATCTCCTGGATCGTTAAGGGATGTAACCTTCACCTCGTGAACGGTTTACAAGTTCCTAAAACTTGTTGGCAACTCTTTTGCTCTATCTTCTTTCCTTTTGGACGCCACCGTACTTTAGTGTATGATCACAGTGGGGTTCAAGTTTGGGGTAATGCTTGAAATATTCCCTACAAGAAGCATCAAACATTTAAGATGCATACAACTTTATAATCAACGACCAGCGACTTTCTAGGTTATGCTACGTTATCTTGTTGGAGCACAAAGAGGAACTTTACATGCCCATATTGTCACTACGAGACTGATCACATCACTTGAGTAATAGTAACAAATCCTGCTACTAGGCTCATCATCGATGGTTAGATGAAAATCATCCTTGGTGGCATGACGTAGAGTCTTTTAATGGGGAAAAGAAAAAGAGGACATCTCCAGATCCTTTCATGATTGTTGGAAAACTAGGAAAACAAGTTTGGAAAGTTACAACCAAAGAAGAAATATGTAGATTGTCCATGGAGAAAATCCTCCGTCTTTCTCAATTTGCCTTATTGGAAAGATTGTGGGTGTCCTCATCATTTGGATGTCATGCACATTGAAAAAAGTGTTTGTAATAATGTGATCGAAACTTTGTTTGACATACCTGGAAGTCAAAAAAATCATCATAAGACTCGATAAGATCTGCAAAAAATCGGTTTAAGGGAAGAACCGCATCTTGTAGATGTAGGTGACGAGCAGTATGCTTTGTTTCCCAAAGCATCATTCTAAAATGACAAAGGAAGAGAAAAGCATTTTGTAGTTTTTTGAAGAAGGCAAAGCTGCCCCAAGGTTGTGCATCAAATATTGCAAGTGTGTGCAAGTGAAGAAGGGGAAAATATTAGGGTACAAGAGTCATGATGCTCATATAATAATTCAACACTTACTTCCGTTAGCAATTAGAAAAAATTTACCAAAACATGTTGCTTTCCTCTTATGATATTGAGTGGCTTTTTTAGAGAAATATGCAAGAGAGTCATCAATCCGAAAGATTTTGATCACCTTCAAGCAAGAATTGTTGAGACTCTTTGTGAACTAGAAATAATATTACCACCATCTTTTTGAAGTAATGATCCACTTACCGATTCATTTGATTGATGAAATCAAGCGTGGTGGACTAGTGTGATTGGTGGATGTACCCTATAGAAAGGTACCTCGGAAAGTTAAAATCATATGTTAAAAACTGATGCTGCCCTGAGGCTTCTATAGCAGAAGATTATTTAGTTGAATAGTGTTTGATATTTTGCTCTAGGTATTTGAATGATAGTGTAAAGCGATCAAAGTGGTTTTAAAAAAAGTCAAGAGAAAACTGATCAAATTGAGGAAGAATCACCTTTATTGCCTAAGGCAAGTTATCCTCTTAGGAGGAAAAAAAAGGGAAGACATACACTCTTGATTTAGACACAATGGCTCTAGCACATCATTATGTTGTGTTGTTTAATTGTCAAGATGACCAAGTTGAGAATTACATCAAGTGAGTAACTCTTTTACTATCTTGTCTATTGTGTTAAAATTTATATTGTTTTATTACCTTACTTATATGGTTAATACTCAAAGGGAACATGAAGAGTTTGTGAAGAAGAAGAAAAAGAAGGTGGAAAGAGGCGCAAGAGCCAATAGCATAACAATGAATTCATGGTTTGGTTTAGAGAAAAGGTTGTGGTGGATAATGTCCTGGATCATATTAAGTGGTTATCAAAAAGCCCTTCTACTATTACAAGGAGGTACACTGGATATTTTTTTAATGTATATGAGTTCTACACTAGAGATCATGATGAAAGCTGTAAACTCAAAATAGTGGAGTCTCTTTGATAGCTTTGACTCTAAGCTTCACGAGTAGTAAGGATCGCAATCCCATTCTTGGTAATGTCACATATTATGGGGCTATAAAATCGACAGTGAGGTCGATTATTAAAGTTCATTTAGTGTTGTGTTGTTTGGGTATGATTGGTTCCATGTGGAAGTAGATGATTATGGACTCATTCACGTTAACTTTAAGAAATTGTGTTCTAAAGATGACCATTTTGTCTTGGCATCACAAGTGCATCAAGTGTTCTACACTCAAGACGACCTTGAAGAAGATTGGAATTATGTGAACCGAAATTTTCCAAGAGACTTTTTCTATGCCAAGGGGAAATCTAAACACAAATTCAATCTTTTGGCCATTTCCCACTCTTTACCATAATCCCTTTCTCATGACTTCAGCAACCCTACAAATTCCTTTATATTCCCAAGAGCTGCCTTGAGCGGGCTTTCTTGAGAGACTTCTTAATAATATTCTACTTCTAATGACCCCTATATATAAAACCTACTCTTACTTTCTTCTTTTGGCCCTTTCCCACTCTTTACCATAATCCCTTTCTCACGACTTCAGCAACCCTACACATTCTTTTATATTTCCAGGAGGTGCCTTGAGCGGACTTTCTTGAGAGACTTTTTAAAAAAATAATGTAATTTTATTGTACATAGATATAATTCTTAATCCAAGTCCTCTTGCCTTCTTTGCTATTGCAATGTTAGCTTATTTCTCGGACTTTTTCTCCTTGGTGGAGGCCTAAATAAATTTCAAGCACACAAATGATATCTTCTTTAGGATGAGGTGTAGGAATTGGATAGGGAATGAAAGGGCCATTAGTACTGAATTTACTAAAAAAAAGTTTTCCAGCTTGTGAAAGTGTATTTTGTTTCTATGAGAGAAGATTTTTAGCTATTTATTTTGGAAACTAAATTTTCAAAGAGGGTTAGAGATGTACCATGCATACAATTTACCTCTATAAAAGTGTTCCTATTGTCAATTCTCTAAGTTTTCTTAGGTTTCTTTCAAAAGTTAAAGGCGTGTTTGGGTTATAGAATACAAAAGATTTCTGAGCGCTTATGATCTCCCAAGAGATTATGCAGAATTCATCAAGGAATTTCCTCAGTTCCTTGCATTCTTGGATTCTAGGTTTGAAAAGGAGGAGAGTTGCATCATTAGAAAAGAAGAGGTGAGAGATAGTTAAACATCTTCTATTGATTCTGCACCCTGAATTCTCTCTTGGTCTTGGAACCATAAATTTTTTTACCTCCATGCACAAATGAAGTGGTACGGTGATAATGGATATCCTTTCCTAAATCCTGCTGTTGGGAGAACCATATTGTTGGGTCCCCATTTACCAAGATTAAGTAGCCAACATGGGAAACTTGTCATGGGGTTTCCATGAGTGCATATAGGCGCATAACACTTATTTATTAAGCATGTATATAGGAGGGCATTTTGGGGTTTTAATTTTTTTTCATTTGATGTTTTTCTACAATGGTACATTTATGTGTACTATTATGCTACAATAATACATTCATGCATACTATTATGTATGTATAATGTGACATTAAGTATAAGTTGTCTTAATAGTACTTTTGTGTATTATGCACTTAGTGATAGTTTTTGCCATCATATTTTCCACCAAAATCCCTTCCACCATGGCTTACTTTCACGTGACAAAGTTTAACTTAATTTCAAGAATGTCATCATATATGTTAGCAAACATATAGGTGCTATGTGCCTATAATTATTCGGGTTCCCATTACCCCTTTCCTCCTTTTAAAAGTTCTTGTCTGCTAACTCAACTAAGTTAACTCACAAGAAATTCTGTTACCCCAAAAATTACAAGCTTCGAAAATACAAAAAAAGTAAAACGTTTTGAATTTCACGGAATTTTAGAAAAGTTCATTAGATTTATTAAAAATAATAGATAGTATGAGTATAAGTTTGAGGAGAAAGAAAAAAGTAAGAGGTTTTATAGGGGCTATTAGTTAGTACTTCGTATAATAGATTATTATTAGTACTGTAAAAAATTTAAAAAATATATTAAAAAGAAAACGTTCCAGTTATTCAAATATGATTCCAAAAGAAAAATATTTAATTTATTTAAACACGAAGGGAATAATTACGGAGAACAAGCTAATCCTAATTATCAACCGTTAGTCAAATTAGCAATCAATCCTCGCTCTATGGTCCAAAAGCTCTGATCTATGGGGTATTTAATATTGGAAAAATGGAAACTAATAATCCCATCTTTGCCATTTTCGCTCAAAACAATCCCACCTTTTCAAAATATGGAAACAATCCCGCCTTTAACCCCCATCTGCTCAAAACAAGCCTTTTTACCCATAACTTGTTTAACCAGTTGTTTTTTCCTTAAGCTTTCCTCTCTAACCTCTTTAATGGCAGCTCCACCATTATCACCACCCCCTCCATAACTAACACCTCATCAACACCACCACATACACCACCACCTAACCCAAACTCGCTAGAAGAACCCCCACCCAACCTCGCCTGGTCCAGCAGCCCCCCACCCAACCTCCTACCCGACCCCGAATCCCCAGAACCCCCCACCCAAAAATCCGACCACCCACCTCACTCGCCTAACCTCCACCACAACCTCCCAAGTCCCAACCATAACCCAGGCCACCAAATCGGCAAATCCCATCCAACTCACGCACAACGCTATCCCCTTTTTCACCCAGCATCCTATGAAACACCACACAACTTGAACTCCCACCCCCACAATCTCACATCCCACCTCTAACCCAAAACGAACCTTATTAAGACATTTAAATGTGGAAGATTGAGAAAGCTTACTTGCCACTTTAATGGAGACTAACACATAGTACACTTAAGTGGGTTTAATTTGCTCCGGTAAGTGATGGTGGTTGGGCCCGGCGGTGGCTGGTTCGGCGAAGGGACGAGGGCTGTGGCAGGGGAGGAAAGGGAAAAGAGGGATTTTTTTTTTAATTTCTTTATTTGTTTTTTAAATTAATAAAAAAAACACCTATTAGACGGTGACATGTGGCAAGTTACCTTTTGAAACAAGTTACCAATTTCACAAACCGGTAAAAGACTTGTTTTGAGCAGATGGGGGTTAAAGGTGTGATTGTTTCCAGATTTCGAAAAGGTGAAATTGTTTTGAGCAAAAATGACAATGATGGGATTATTAGTTTCCATTTTTCCTTCAATATTCTACATCAATTATGGATTTATGGAGTATAATGAAAGTTGTTACAATGAAGCCCGTGAAACTTTATCAACAGTTGGCTTTGAAATTGCTGCTATACTCGATTAAGTACGACGACTAATACGTAGATTTTATCATTTAAAGTTAATTAAATTCAATCAAATTGTTAACTCGTCGCTTTTCAAACAACTAATTAATTAAACTTTCCAAAAAAAGAAATGATCCGTACATATAAAGTAGACGACGTAGCATTGAGAGTTTGAGACCGTAACGCCGTCAAGTACAATTAAGCAATTTTTGTACCTTGACGAAATGACGACTTTCTTCTGCACTGTTACGTACCTTTTTCTTTTGCATTCATTTATAAAAAAAATTAAAAATTTATTAATATCAAAATTAGATTAAATAAAATTAGATTATGCTTAAAAAGTAAGGATTAAGAGGGTCCCATAATTAATAATCCCACCTGTCCATCACCTTCTATGTTTCCTTCTTTTTGATTTGATTGTTACTATAATTTGTTTTGTTGATGACTTAGCATTTGTAAAATGATTATTGTAAATTAAGACTGAGAAAAATAATGAAGAAATTCAATATTACAAGTCAACTATTTCTAATTATTTGTCTTTTTTTTTCAAGAAAGGTTTCGATACGTTTTTTTAAATGCAATTATTATTATTATTACATAGCCCTAAGGGTTACATATAAGCATTTAATTTACTTTTGAAAATTGTTTAAATTTAAAAAATCATGATAAAAACACACTAATTACACCGATCTGCACGTGTTTTTGTCATGAATTCCTAACTTTATACATTTTTCAAGAATAAATTCAATGTTTATATATAGCCCTTAGGGCTATGTATAGCATTACCCTTATTATTATTATTATTATTATTATTATTATTATTATTATTATTATTATTATTATTATTATTATTATTATTATTATTATTATTATTATTATTATTATTATTATTATTATTATTATTATTATTATTATTATTGTTATATCTCAAAAACATACAAAGTTATATAACCTATAGAAAATCAGTGGGATGCCGAGATACAATTTAAGCCCCCACACCTCTAACTACAGAAAAGCCAATCCTACTAGATATATGAGTTGCAGCACGCGCCCCAATGTCCTGAGTCTTCAATAAAGTCTGGATCCGCTTCATCAATGTAACAAGTTAACAACCTCCTTTTCTAACACCCGAAGAGAAGAAAAAGAGAAAGGAAGAAAGTCATATCCAATTACTCGACAACTGGATTCGTACTTGACCTGCTTTTGATTGGTCACATCAGTCACTACCCGTCAAGGAACAAAGTCAGAAAGCCCAGACTCTGTCAATGAACAAGACCATGTCAAGTCAATACAGACATCGTGAATACCACGATCCCTTGAATAAAGTAACACATCTGCAAGTCTGAGAGCCCCTTCGTTCCCTCTAGATAACCCAATGTCAACCTCCTTTCAAACTGAAATCCCAGACTGATAGGCAACATCAACAAGGGTATCCCGAACAACATTATGCCGATATTTAATGCCCACAATACCAACAATGTCAGCATGCCGTAGAAGTTATTATTATTATTATTATTATTATTATTATTATTATTATTATTATTATTATTATTATTATTATTATATCTCAAAAACAAAAGTCATACAACCTACAATAAATTAGTGGAAAGCCGAAATATAATCTGGGCCCCCACTCCTCTAGCTATTTATTATTATTATTATTATTATTATTATTATTATTATTATTATTATTATTATTATTATTATTATTATTATTATTATTATTATTATTATTATTATTATTATTATTATTAGGATAAAGATTAGTAATTTCAATATGTTTTGAATATCCATATATGTCTACATTTAAAATGACTAAGGGTTTGTTCTCATTGACTGAACTCGGCTGAACTGAACTGAACTGAACTGAGCTGAACTGAACTGAATTGAACTGAACTGAACTGAACTGAATATTTTATAAGAGAAGGAAATTAGGAGCTGAACTGAACTGAACTGAACTGAGCTGAACTGAGCTGAACTGAACTGAGCTAAACTGAATTGAATTGAACTAAACTGAATTGAATTTCAGCGTAAGAGAACAGGCCCTAAGACTTGTAATTACACAAAGTTTTATGCTCCTATTCACTCATATAGAGTAATAATTACATAAATTTTAGGAAAAAAATGTCATAAATAATACGGAGTACAACCTTTAAGCTGTTGAATTTAAATAAGATAATTTATTATTATTATTATTATTATTATTATTATTATTATTATTATTATTATTATTATTATTATTACTACTACTACCTTTGGACTTAGTTTTACGATAACACATCCTTTTTCTTTTTGATTGGCAGAAAATCTTGCGTGGACCTGGTTTACAATAATGTTATTGTAGACCCGAGGTTTATACACACGCAACTGACATTATATTGAACATAGTGACCCTTAATTTTGACATATTAACCTTGTTTTTAACATAGTAACCTTTATTAAAACTAGTATAGCGTTTAATATTATTGTGAACTTTAAGTACAACATTATGACCCTAATTTTAACATAGTGACCTTTATTATTCAAATTAACCAGTGTATAAAATATTTCATTAAAAAAATTAACCTTTTATAGCATATATATTATCAAAATGACTTTTTTTTCAACATAGAGACCTTTTTCTATTATAGTGACCGTTTTTTTTTCTAATAAAACAACCATAGTTTCCCTAATGTTAGTGGTCCACCATAAATTAGTGTGAACCAGGTCTATTTAAGAATTTGTATTTGATTGGTACTAACACATCCTTAATATTACAACCTTTGGACATAGTTTTCTACTATATCAATCTATTATAACCTGTAGTGATTTACACTACCACACAATAGTAAATAGGGTACTTAAATGCATTATTATTTTGATATAATTAGTTTTGAATATTGTTTTTAAAATCCAAAGAATTACTTACATTATTTTGGTTTGTAAATGTGGGGAAATTTTGGATTTTTAAAATGATTTTTGAAACTAAGTATACCAACATACATTTAAATACCCTGTTTATTATTGTGTGATAGTTGGTAAACACACTGTTGATAGTTGGTAAGCCAATTTCCTTTTGTTGTTTGCATAATAACGTTAGTTAAGCTTTTTTTTTTTGGTTATTATTTTTTGAAGAAATATAACAGACATGAATGTTGTCAAAGTTTAATATGTAAATATGTTCAATTTTGACAAAAAAAAATAAATAATGTAAACAATATTAGGTAACACTATAGGCCTGTTCACATTTACTTAATTTCAGTTCACTTCAGCTTCAATCTGTTCAGTTCACCTCTTAATTTCCCTTTCTCATATAATATTCAGTTCAGTTCAGTTCAGTAAATATGAACAGGCGCTATGTCTAATTAACCTTGTTTGCGTTTATTATTTGATTTGATCACCTGAATTTTATTTTTTTTTCACTTCACCATATGATCTAATTTGATTGCATTATTTAGTTAGAGTGTTTTGTATAATGTTACCCAAACCAACGCCTACTAATCAAATACCTTTTCTTTTCTTTTTTACTTGAACTGTTTTATTTATCACTCTTGTCAATGTTGAACTTTAACCACCAATAACTTAATTATTCTGTATAAGTAAAAAATTATAGAAGTTATGTATTATGATAGTTTTAATTGAGGCGATTCTAACAAGATCCAACATGAATATTTTTTTCCCTTACATATAATTCACAAAAGATGTTCATAAGAGAGAAAGTTTAAAATGGTTTAAACTCATACCTTATGTTTGTTTTACTTTCTCTGTTAATGGTTAATTGCAACAAAGGAATATTTTATATCTCACAAATAATACTCATTTGTTGCAATTAACCATTAACGAAGGAAGTATGATTTTAAGAGTTTCAAACCTATAACTCAAACCCCCAAGGTATGGGGTTAGAAACTTTGGGGGGGGAGGTGAGTTTGGCTCATTCCCATACTTTTAGTTATCAAATAAAAGAAAAAAATTGCATCCCATAATCATACCAAACATATGGTGTTAAAAATCAAGTTCCAAACTTATACCACTATGGTTTCATTCCCGATTCCAACCCCATACCAGTTTGCAAACCAAATGCTCCTGAATAGCTAGTTTAATAGTCAAAACAGATCAAGTAAAAAAAAACAGAAGAAGCAGTAAATACATAGTACTGTATTTTATATAACATTTAAGAATAGATAAAGGAGAAAGAGAGAAAAGGACACACCTAATTGCTAAATGTGTATGTATTTTGATAAGATAATGTTAATAGATTGAAATAGTACAACAAATAATGTTGGTGATGAAAAGAGTATTACTTCATATTAGTGATAATGATGCATCATGTGAGAGTTTATATTATGTTCCCTAGTGATTAATCAATTTATGGGTACACATCATTAGTTTAGAGTAGGAGGTTTGTCTTTAGTTCATACATTCAATATCTTAAAAAAGATAATTACGGAGATTAAGGAACAATTACAAATATTAATTAATATAATTTTCTGCCTAAACAAAACAAAATTTAGAAGCTTTGAATTAGTGAAATATTTTTGAAAAAATAGCATAAAATCGTAGTATGTGACAAATTTATGTGGATTTTGTGTGTAAGGTAGAGATGCAAAATATATACCAATTTTTGTTTGGTTTTAAACTTTTAACATTAACGAGATTTGCGCAATTAATGACATGATCCTTAAATCCTAACAAGTGGGACATATTAATGGGGGCACTTTGGATTGAAGATGACCAATTTTGTGCAAAAGGGGATGTACCATGAAAAACACACGTGGGTCCATTAAGGTTAGAGGGAAACTCATTTGGTTCTAATTAACTTAATTTTCTTAATAATTTATTAAAGAGTACTAACCCTAATTTAATGAAACATAAATTATGTCTATATCTGTTTCTCTTTAGGAATTATCTATCATTTTTATAGCAAAGAATATGTGGTTATCATAAGGTGATGATCACTTTGACTAAATACTTTTTTGTATTAATTAATCATAAATCTTATGATGCAAAATTGCAAATGGTGAAATGATGGATCTATTGGGATGAGATTTCAACTATACCTATACACTTCCAAAATAAATGAAAAACTGGTTACATTTTTTAAGTATAGTAATGATGATTTATGACTACTTATACAAATAAAATACTTTTTATGCATAAATATAACTTTAAAATGGAAATGCAAGCAATTAATTTGCATAAATAGTATTCATATACCAACCAATTGGGTGTTGGTGTAGTGGTGATTGGGACTACACTTGGTAGGGAGAACCTGTGTTCGATCCCCCGCAACAACAATTGGGAGGGGATTGGAACCTATACCACCCAGAACTGATCCCCGAATCCGGGTTAGCCCAAAGGATGAAGCGGGTAGAACACCAAAAAAAATAGTATTCATATACCAGTACATGTCAACTATAAACGTGTAGGTTACGGTGTACTTTTTTTTTGAATGTGTATAGGAAGATAAAACTGACTTAATTAGTATAACAGTTTCTCGATTTATGTTATATATCATTGTCCTATATATAAGGGTCAAGACAATATGATGATCAATTTTGTTTTGAAATCGGCCAATGAAAATTAAAGGCATGTTCTCATTGACTGAACTCATCTGAACTGAACTGAACTGAGCTGAATTGAGTTGAACTGAACTGAACTGAATATTTTATAAGAGAAGGAAATTAAGAGCTGAGCTGAAATGAGCTGAACTGAACTGAACTGAACTGAGCTGAACTGAACTGAATTTCAACGTAAGAGAAAAGACCCTAAGTATAGTAGTAGCCATTTTAAAGATGACTGCTATTGAATTTTTATGTATCAATACTACTACTGTAATAATACATATGTAGTAATAATAATAAGTTTAACTCTAATACGAGTATATACAAGAATACAACCATATTGTATAATTTGATTGGAATGAGAAATTAATGAGAAATTGATTGACTATTTCAAATATTCCCCAAATGGAGCAATTATCTATCTCTAAAGAGCTAGAGCTCAAGTATAATGAATAATGCTCGAGTTTATAGTATGTATTGTCTTTATACCTCTTTAACCAATTAAAAAAGGGGGGGGGGGGAGTTATTGAATCACAATTAAGATGGCTTAGCTATCTTGTTTTGTTATGTAGATCGTCTAATCTTCCTCTGTCTCCAATACAAAAAGAAAGAGATCGAAAACAAAGTACCAATAGCATAACAAATCATAAACAAAGATAAAGCATCATCTATCACCTTAATCCAAGATTGAACCAACTTTTGGCGTTTGTTACCTTCCAAACATACAAATAGGAGGCCACATGTCACCCTCCAATGGGGGCCAATCTAATTTGGGTAGGAAATGTTATTGGTTGAGAGGAAGAGAATTAAATATTCTTCATAACCTTACCTTAACAAACGTAAACCACCAATGCATGCATTCATCCTTATATTAGTAAGGGAGTTGTTCAACCTTAGTAAAAACTCAATCTTACACACAAAACCTTAAAATTCATGTATCCATGCATGAAACAACCATTACAATAGAATATTTATGATATTTAAGATTCAGTTTGATCTAACTTATATTCAGATTAGTCGAAATCGAATAGACATTAACTAGAAACTATCAATATCATACACAATAACAAGTGTGCAACAATAGATGAAATATTGTAATATGAATAAGAACTCAAATTAAAAGGAGGACCAAAGACCAAATGGGGTACCCTTGCACATGGGATTGTGGGGCATGTACAATATAAGAAGAAGAAAATGGTTTGTTTAAAAATGCTTTACAAAGAGAATCTTCTCTCTCCACTTGGTGGTTGACGAAGCTGGAGAGATTTTCTTTAAAAAATAAAAGTAATGAAAAGGCAGGGCCAGCTGCGCATGTGGGTGGGTTTGTGAGTTTTTGAAGGGGTTTCGAGTTTCATCTCACTTCGTGCACCGAAATTTTAAGGGGACACTTTAGGCCCCTATCTTTACGTAAGAGCTAGTAGAGCTCGTTTTAGTAATATTTTACTCTCTCCGTGTTTTTTTAACTGATCAACACAAAATTTTAGGAGATTTTATTGACTTTAATAAAATAAGATGTTAGTGGGATGGGTTGAAGGAGTGAGAAATGATAAAGTAAAGAATGTGCGAGAAAGTGGGGACCATGAAAAAAGTTAGAAATGATAAAGTAAGAAATAGTGGGGTAAAAATATATTATTAAAATGTAAGGGATTTCTAAAAGAGGAAGTGTGTCACTTAAAAAAAACACGGCCGGAAATATAAAGTGTGTCACTTAAAAAAACAC
This sequence comes from Chenopodium quinoa, assembly GCF_001683475.1. Lineage (NCBI taxonomy): Eukaryota > Viridiplantae > Streptophyta > Magnoliopsida > Caryophyllales > Amaranthaceae > Chenopodium > Chenopodium quinoa. Next base: position 1,876,799 of record NW_018743937.1, read on the forward strand.
GGAGGGAGTATTATCTCGTTTTGTGTGCGGCTGGTAACATTATGTGACCACTTGTAAAAAAAATAAAATAATTCCTATAACACTGATAAAATAACTCCTATAACGCTGATGAAGTAACCTCTATAACTGTTAGGCCCATGTGAAAACCCCACATGTGAGTGGTGTGTTGTCCCACATTGGTTGAGTTTATAAATGAGAGTTTGTATTTGGATGTGTATCCCACATTGAAGAAATAAAAAGTTTGTGCCCACTTTATAAGGCTAAGGAGCTACTCCCCTCATTGTCATATGGTTTTGAGGTGGAACCTCCTTGGTCGTATAAAATGGACAATTGTGATGGATGTGGCCTAGGCCTATTTATCATTGTATCAGAGCTAGGTTAAGTTGTGTTGTGATCTAGGCCAATATTATGGACAACTCACATGTGAGGGGGAGTGTTGAGCTCATGAGAAAACCCACATGTGAGTGGTGTGTTGTCTCACATTGGTTGAGTTTATAAGAGAGTTTGTATTGGGATCTGTATCCTACATTGAAGAAATAAGAAATTTGTGTCCACTTTATAAGGATAAGGGGCTACTCCCCTCATTGCTATATGGATTTAAGGTGGAACCTCCTTGGTCATATAAAGTGGACAGTTGTGGCAGGTGTGGCCCAGGCTTGTTAATCAGTAACACTAACCGAGAAAGCCTTATAACCCTAACGAAGTAACTCGATGATTGGTCGTACTTTGTGGCTAGCCGCATATAAGAATTTGTGTTATTTTATTTATGTTTTCGTCAAATTTGAGCTTATAAAGCTCGTTTTAGTACGGAGTAGTATTTTATAAATATGTTCCCGTCAAACTTTTATATAAACACTTCACATAAATGAGCTTACAACGAAAAAAAAAATGATTTTAGGCTAAGCTTAAGCGTAGATACCCTAAAATAGTCCGCACGAAGGGGTACTAATGACAGTTATTAGTCCTATACTCTTATCATCTTAGCTGTATGTTACGGCGCCTGCCCGTCTTTTTTTTCTTTTATTTATTTTATAGTAGTAATGCTTTTATTTTTTTTTCTAATTTTTAAAAATATTTGCAACCACTAAATTATGTTTACTTTGTCTTTGTCTAAGTTTAGATTATGTCAACTCCAATGATTTTAGCTCTAGAACTAGAAAGAAGGCTAATGATTTATTTCAACTTAATTTAAGAACTTGAATACTATTAGAGGAGAAAAAACGCCAGCTATTTATTGATGACTAGCTAGAGCTAGCACAATCACGTTTTATTCTAATTGTTTTAACTAAATTGGTCAATCTTTGACACCATTAATATATGTCGTATCAAAACATTTTAAATGCTAATAAGCAAAATTATTTATAAAATTGAAAAATGAAATCCGAAAACCAAAAACCAAAAATCCAAATCCGTATATTATTTGATAATCTACCATAAAATATATATTATTTGAAAAATCAAAAATCCAAAATCCAAATGCGTATTCGATATCATGATTTGTTACCAAGTACAATTACCATCAGGACACATTTTCAACGTAACGAGAATCCGATAACGATATAACGAGAGTGAGAGATAGCTCAAGTGGCTCTCTCTAAACACCAAAAAAAATAATATGCTTTTTTTTTTCCATCTAAATATATTTATTCAAAATCTAAACTTGTAGTTTAGTTGATTTAAATGAATGTAATATTGTTAGTAACTTAGTCGAGATCATATGGTAATGTACTTATCTAGTGTTAAATGATATTATAATATTCTCTCCATTTTTAAATACTTGCTCCATTTCTATTTTTTACACTATTCATCTATCTTACTTTGACAAATGTTTGTGATTTATACATAAGAAAAAATATAGTCTTGTGGGTACTTGTTAGAATCATCTCAATGAATAGATTATTAATTTTCAATTGTTAGAATTTATACTTATTGATAATTAAAGATATTAGTGATCAAAGACTAGCATCGGCATGCGTGTCCAAGATAAATAGAACAAGTATTTAAAAACGGATGGAAAAATAACTAAATTATAAAGTCTAACTTTTCCCTATAGGATATTATTTCGGGTATCCAATATCCGATCCAAAAATTCAGGTATGCAAAGTTCAGGTTCTAAACCTATCGGTTCAATTCATGGATATCAATTTTAGTGTCATTGATTACAGATTACTCAACCCAATAGTGGTAATAGTTTGGGTACCTAATTCATGATACTTTTACCTAGCTAAGTTAAATCATTGCATGGTACGTTTATTTGAAATATTTTGCTTAAATTGGTCAAGTCTCTAACACTTTTAATTAATGTAATATTGAAACAATTTATTTTTTTAACGGTAAGATACGAGAGCCCCCCTCCTATAATATCATAGGAGGGGGATGAAGATTGAACACCCGTCACTCGAGAGGGGGGGATGGAAGGACTAACCATTTTTCTGCTGTCTTTGATTATCAATTGAAACAATCTATATTTGATGCAAAATATAAACCACCTACTTTGTTTTAAGAATAATTGCACCATTTAATTAAAATTATTATGGGAGAAAATCACTAATCCCTTGACACATCATCTTAGTTTAAAATCTATTTTCCTCCTATTTTTATTCTTGACTTTCTCATATTTTGACAATGACATGTATAGGATATTATTAGCTTTCTCATTTTCTCATTCTAGCAATTCCCAATACATATATTTCCTCCGCTTTTTTTTAGTTGCAACTTTGGGGTATTATTTGTGAGATATAAAATATTCGAAAGTTACAACTAAAAAAATCGGAGATAATATATATACATAGATAGGTTCATGTGAGAACCTAGGTGAATATTAAGAACTAAGAAACAATCTCAGTCTTTGATCACACTTCATCTAATAGCTTACGTTTCACCCGCTCTCATTAATAGCATTTTAGTAATTTCACAACTTTTAAAACTTTTTTTTTTTTTTTAATTACTTTTAAGGAAATTTCATTTACTTTATGACCGATTTCATTTACTTTTACTAAATTTTCATTTACCTTTAACATAAATCAATGAAAACTATTCCAAAACAAAGTTTTAATCAATAAGATAAAAAATTTATTATTAAATTTGTTAGTTGAAAATAATTAATATGTTTTCTTCATTAAAAGTAAAAATTAGTTGTGCAAGAAATTTCAATAATTAAGTATTTACTTTTAAAGCAAAAGTGTTTACTTTAACAACATTTCTTTACTTTTAAGCTATGAATTTAATACGCAGTTCTTATTAATTATTCGCTTAGTATATATATGGTTGGGGTTGGGATCCAATGAGAAGTTTCTTAAAATGAAAATAATGAGAAGGGTTAAATGTGCATATATTTTGAACTAAATGTGCATAAAATTTATACTAAATGTGCATAATTTATTTTTGACCTGTTACTTTTTTTCAAATTTCTGGGAAAACGAAAATTTATGCTCATTATGCACACACACACACAAATATATATATATATATATATATATATATATATATATATATATATATATATATATATATATATATATATATATATATATATATATATAGGGGAGGGATCCGGTGAGAATAGGTTCATATGTGAAAATTCATACTTATATGAGAATTGATTTTAAATTTTGAACATGTGAGTAAAAGTTTAGAACATACGAGTAAAAATTTAGAACATGTGTCTGAAATTAAAATTTAGAACATTTGAGTAATAATTTAGAACATCTATGTGAGTAATATGTTTAGAACATTTGATTTAAGAATTAGAACAAGTGATTAAAAATTTATAAAATCTACTTTATGAAATTTTGAACATATGAGTAAAATTTAGAACGTTTGATTTAAGATTATGAACATGTGAATAAAAATTTAGAACAAACTGATATAGAATATAGAAAGTGTGAGTAAAAAATTTAGAACATAAGAGTAAAAAAATAGAACACATGCTTTAAAATTTGGAACATATAATTAAAAATCTTAGAACACACAATTTAAAATTTAGAACATATAAGTTAAAATTTTGGAACAAGTTATTTAAAATAAAATTTATGATATTAAACTTAACTAATTTATGGTTTAGAACATGTGAGTACTAAATTAGAACATTTGATTTAATTTAGAACATCAGATTTAGAACATATGAACATAAACAGTGTTCTCATATAAGAAAAATTCTCACGAGAAATATATATATATATATATATATATATATATATATATATATATATATATATCCTCCCCCTATATATATATATATATATATATAGTGGTGCTTAGTGTTTAAATTTGAGTGTGTCATATATTACAAAACAGTGGGAGTATAAGACATACAAGATGGATAATGGATATGATTTCGTTGGAATGTTTAAGTGACCTTCTATTGTTTTAAAGAATACTACAAGAAGGGGGGTTGAATTGTAGTATGAGAGATTAGCCAAACTTTCTGCGGAATTAAAATTAAGTTAGCTAAAGGAACTGAGAGATTAACTAAAAGAACTAAAGAATGCAAGAGAGATTTTACGTGGAAAACTCCTTGGCCCTAACAAGGAGAAAAACTACGACCACTTGGGATTTTGGGAAAAGAATCTTCACTATAATAGGGCAAATGATCCTATTACAAGCTAACGACTCAAACTCAAGTTCCTCTACGAACTTGAGACCCTGAGGAACAAGTCACCCAACTTGTTACTCTTCTCTTCTCTTTCTCTCTTCTCACTTCTCTATTCTCTTTTCTCTTTCTCTTATCTTTCTCTCTTCTCTTTCTCATACACAAACGTTCACTCGAACTTCCCCATTCCCCAAATTACAACTCGAAAGAAAAACAAACTCTAGTATAAGAACATTAAGAACACTCTAATGAACTTGTGTGGAATTGACACTTGACTCGATTTGAAGCTTGAAAACTTATGTGAGCAAGGGTGAATTTTTCCATCTGAAATCAACAGCTATTTATAGACCAAAATTCGTTTAGGAAAAAATTCTTTGTGCAGCAAATCCACAACGCCACTACTCCAACCCACTAAGAAGATCATGTTCCTAAAATTAAGGAAACATGAACTCCTCAATGTGCAAGACCATGACTTGAAGAAGATCATGGAGGAGTAGGCCGCAAGCTTTTAGAAGAACGTGGGAGATTTTATTTTCTAAATATATTTTTGAAAATAAGGAAATAAAATCTTTTTGCACAAGATATTTTCGAAATTCAGAATAAAATAAAATCCCTTTCAAAAGATAAACGTTTTAGAAAGCAACAGTTTTCCTAAAAACTAGCATGCACTATTTTATCTTTTTAGACCAATTCCACACAGATTTTTCGAGTGCTATTTAATATCTTACACTTACATAAATCCTAAAATATAAAAATATATTTAGTCTTCATGTTCTTTGATGAAGCTTCTACTCCGAGGCTTCTGTTCCTTAGGAGGAACTTCTCTTCTCTGATGAGGCTTCTTCTCTGAAGCTTCTGTTCCCTAAGGGAACCTTCTCTTCTCCAGTCTTCATTTTTGAAGCGCCAGTTCCTGTGAGGGAACTCTTCAATATGGATAGCTCTGCTTCTGGCCTTCTTGTTCCTCATGGTATCTTTACAAGACACTTTATTCTCCTAGTCTTTGTAACTGAGTACACACTTAAACAATCAAGCACTTATTAGTTTGTAAGTAAGTGAGGTTATGTCATCATCAAAATCATTAAGTCCAACAATATTCCCCCTTTTTGATGATGACAAACAAGCCAAACTTACTTACAAGGAAACAGAGATAATCCATTTTATTCCTAAAGAAAGAAAATGCAAAAACAAAATACAATGCAGAATGGAAACTAATGTTTAAGGAAATAAAAACAATGCATAAATAAGTAACTTAAGGAAAAACTGAAAAACTTGAAAAAAACTTGTATATACATTATACCTGCTTGTAGAGATTAGGCAGCTTGTGAAGATTTCGAACAGAGACCATAGAATGATTAAGTTTCCTTGATAGTTTGCATCTTTTTCCCCCTTTTGGCATTATCAAAAACTAACACACATATGTATAGTATACCATAACACAACACCAACTAGTGGTTTGGTGTTAAGACAAGAAGCATACATAGAGAGCAAATATTCATAAAGAATATAAGCAAAAGAAACATAAACATTCATCATCCAAAACTGATTTAAAACATCGACGAATTGTACCAAATTTGCAAGATTACCAAAAGAAATTAAAAAGTGCCCAAAACATTACAGACCCAAAAAAAATTGTTTCCAAAAGCAAATAAACATAAGTTTCATCAACAAAGAAAGGCTGCAAGGTAGGATAGTTTAGGAAGCATTGCTCTGGTCATCATCAACAGCAAGATCCTCCAGCTTCTTGCTGATTTGAGACACTATGTCCTTGACAGTGGACTGTCTCCCCTGTTCTGAGCTTTTGACCAGTTCCTTCACGGCAGCATCTAGAGTGAGCACACTCTTCTTCAGTTCCTCCATGTTCTGCTTTGAATCCTCTTGTTCCTTCAGCACCTTCAGGAGCATATCCTTCATCTCCTTGACATCCTCGCTGGGAACCTTTGATGGGGAACTAAAAGCTGCGAAACCTGTTCCTGCAGATGCATGCTTGCCCAGACTAGGAGAGCTCGTGACTTTCTGCAATTCCTCTTGCACCCCAGTCATATCAATGCAAATGGGTACAGAGGGCTCCTTTTTCTTCAGCAGCCTCAAGCTCTTCCTTTTCTTCCTTCCCCCTGTCTCAATCACTTCCTCAACCACCTTTTCCTCTTCCTCCTCCTGAATGTCCTGCACCACTCCCTCTATGATCCCAGAAGCTCTCTCTTTTTCCCCCTCAGCTATAGCACCTACTTCCTTTGGCCTCTTATCTTTTTCTTCCAGCACAACCTCAAAACATCCATCTACAACCTTCATCTTATGGTTTTCAAGGAAAATGGGCTGCATGTACTCGGTGTTTTTGAGGGGCAGGGGTTCTTTATCAACAAAGGAAATTCCAAAGCTTTCAAAGACATAGGTGAGAAGGTTACCATATCACACCTTCCATCCTTTTGGAACACAGTGGGAAAGGTGTTGAATCATGATGGAGGGAAAGTTAATTTGGATCTTTTTGGCTAGGCAGTAGATGAGAACAGAGTCAAGCTTGTTGGCACTGTCTCTCTTTTGGGTTCGAGGGATAATATCATTGAAAACGAATTTTAGCAGAATTTTATCAAGAGGGGTTAGGTCATTGTGATTTATGTAGGTTTCCTCCGGGTCTCCACCTAGAAACTCTACTATCTCATCAATATTTGCATCAGGAAGAGGGTTCCTTATCACATTACTCTTAAAATACAAGTCATATCCAGTATTAGGAACATCAAACAACTCAGCCAAATACATCGCATCAAACTCAATTTCTTTTTCATACACACAGCAGCGAAAACACCTTTAGAGTATTTGAAACTTTTGCAAAAAATCCCTCATAGCATCATCATACATACTCCGATTAAAGCATTCACTCAACAAATTTACCCAATTTTGAGCTTCAATCAAATCAAGCAGTTCATACAATTTAACAGACTTACACCAAGGAAGATTAATAGCCAAACCTGTCACAAAGTGATCATTGATCTTCTCTTGCCGTTTCATGGCTGCAGGCTTGTCTCAGTAATTGACCCCTAGTTCCGGAGCGCTTTCTTCTTCTTCTTGCATGTCATCGGACTTCCTTTTTCGAGAAGACTGGGATTCGGTAGTTGAATCCACTTTTGGAGGCTCTTGGTCATCAATGGGGTTAATTTCCGGTGGGATTTCCATGGTAATTTCTGGAATTGGGTTTGTGTTAAGGTCGGCTTCAATTTGGGTTTTTGGAGAGGTAGACATTGGAGAGTAGTTTTGATCGGAGTGATGAGAGAGAAGGTAATTTTTGTGTGGTGTAAATTTGTGTGAGGCTGACATCTTTTATGGTGGAGGTAAATTGGTGAAGTGAGGTGTCTCTTGGGAGGTGAGGTGAATTTATTTGATTTGACACTCATATTTATTGCTTAGGGAAACGCAAACCGTGTTTCAAGAGAGTAGTGTAAGTGGGCTACTTTTTGAACAAAAGATAGTGATGAAATTAGATGCATTCATCCGATTTATTTGTGTTTAGATAAAAAGAAGTTGGAATTTTGAAAGATAGATAAACACAATAATTTTATCTTTTGAATATTATCAGTAAAGAACACTTGCAAATACAACTTGATACACGGAACAAATCAACAAGGCTCATGCAACCAATTTTGGACTTTTCATATTCTATGTCTTTCAAATTTACATGCCCTTAGTAAATATTACTCCTGCTTACAACCTGTCTTAACTATGTAATTAAACATATAACACTTGTGCACGGTATACAACAGATTAAGCATGTTAGTTTGAGCTTCATACCTGAGGGAACTTGATGCATTTTTCTCAGCATAACTTAATCATCCCAAGTTCCATTCTCATCTTCTCATGCCTTTCTCTATTCAAGGGTTTTGTTAATATATCTGCAATTTGATTGTTAGTTTGGCAGAAATCTAATTTAATCAACCCTTTTCAACATTATCCTTAAGGAAATGATGCCTTATATGAATATTCTTAACTCTTGAATGATGGACTGGATCTTTAGATATGCAAATTGCACTAGTGTTATCACAGTAGATAGTAATGCAATTAAATTTAATACCAAAGTCACGTAACTGTTGTTTTATCCAGAGGACTTGAGAGCAACAAGCAGCTGCTGCTACATACTCAGCCTCTGAAGTAGACAATGCAACAGTATTTTGTTTCTTGGAACCCCAAGAAACTAGACAAGAACCAAGGAACTGAACCATACCTGAGGTGCTTTTCCTATTGACTAGGTCACCTGCATAGTCAGCATATGTGAATCCTTTAAGCATAAAGTCATCACTTCTAGGATAGAACAGACACAGGTCATCTGTTCCTTTGAGGTATCTCAAAATTCTCTTAACAGCCGTTAGATGTGATTCTTTAGGATTAGACTGAAATCTAGCACACAATCCAACACTAAAAGAAATGTCAGGCCTACTGGCTGTTAGATACAGTAATGAACCAATCATACCTCTGTAAGTGGTTTGATCCACACTTGTTCCTTGTGGATCCTCATCAAGTCTTGTTGCTGTTCCCATAGGTGTATGATTTTGTCTTGGCATTCTCTATGTTGTACTTCTTCAGAAGTTCCTTGACATACTTTTGTTGATGAATCATTATTCCTTCAGCTGTTTGCTTTATTTGAAGTCCAAGGAAGAAATTTAATTCACCCATCATGCTCATCTCAAATTCACCACCCATTAGCTCAGCAAAGTACTTGCACAAACCATTGTTAGTAGCACCAAATATAATATCATCTACATAGATCTGCACAACTAACAAATCAGTTCCTCGAGATTTAAGAAAAAGAGTTTTGTCTACCTTTCCTCTTTTGAAATCGTTTTTTAGTAGGAACTTTGAAAGCCTTTCATACCAGGCTCTTGGAGCTTGTTTAAGCCCGTAGAGAGCTTTATCAAGCTTAAAAACATGATTTGGAAATTTAGGATTTTCGAAACCTGGAGGTTGTTCAACAAACACCTCCTCATTTAAGAAACCATTTAGAAAAGCACATTTCACATCCATTTGATAGAGTTTAAAACCCATAAAAGAAGCAAAAGCTACTAGGATTCTAATAGCTTCTAATCTAGCTACAGGAGCAAAGGTTTCATCAAAATCAATACCTTCCTGTTGGTTGTAGCCTTTCACAATCAATCTAGCCTTGTTCCTTACAATGGTGCCATGTTCATCAAGCTTGTTCCTGAACACCCATTTGAGCCCAATTACTTTCTTTCCCTTAGGCTTTGGTTCAAGGTGCCAGACTTTGTTCCTTTCAAACTCATTGAGTTCCTCTTGCATGGCCACTATCCAATCAGCATCTCCCAAGGCTTCTTGATGATTTCTTGGCTCTAGAATGTACAGAAATGCATGGAATGCGCAATAGTTCCTCATCTGTGATCTTGTTTGAGTTCCTTTTCCTATATCACTAATAATTAGATCAGTTGGATGGGAACCTCGATACCTGAATGGCCTGGTTGGAATTCCCTTGCTGGAACTCCAATTTGAGGAGCTTCTGTTTCTGTTCCTTCTACTTCTTCTGCTTGTTCCTCATTCACCTATTCATCTGGTTGAGGAACCTCTCCATTTTCTTGATGTTCCTCTTCTAGAGCAGGCTGCTTTTCCTTGGTTTGCTTTTGAGTCTCCTCTTCATCCCTGTCTCTTATCAATCCAATTTCAAAATCATTATCATCTTCTTGTTCCTGTACACTCACAAACTGGTTAACTTCATCAAAGATTATATGAATGCTTTCCTCAACACACATTGAGATTTTATTGTAGACTCTATAAGTTTTTCTATCAGAGGCATATCCTAGAAATATAGCCTCTTCACTTCTTTCATCAAATTTCCCTAGGTTTTTCTTACCATTGTTATGTACAAAGCACTTACAACCAAAGGCTCTAAGATGAGATATGTTTGGCTTCCTTCCCCTGAATAGTTCATAGGGAGTCTTGTTGATGATACTTCTGATTGTTACCCTGTTAAGGATGTAACATGCTGTATTCACGGCTTCAGCCCAGAAGTTCCTTGGCAATCCACTTGCAATCAGCATCGTTCTAGCCATTTCCTTAAGGGTTCGATTTTTCCTTTCTACAACTCCATTCTGTTGGGGAGTCCTTGGAGCTGAGAAGTTATGATTCATGCCATTTTCCCTGCAAAACTCATCGAATCTTGAGTTCTCAAATTCAGTTCCGTGATCTGATCTGAGATGGACTATGGAGTGACTACTGATTTTCTGTATTTTCTTGGCAAAGGCAACAAACTCGTTAAAAGTTTCATCTTTACTAGCAAGAAAAATAACCCAAGTGAATCTAGAATAATCATCAACAATAACCAAAACATATTTCTTGCCACTCCTGCTTTGAATTCTCATGGGACCACACAAATCCATATGGATTAATTCCAAAGGCTTTGTAGTGCTTACCATTTTCTTCAATTTAAAAGATGAGCGAACATGCTTGCCTTTCACACATGCATCACAAACTTTGTTCTGTAGGAACTTGATAATAGGAAGTCCCACTACCAAGTTCCTTGACCTCAGCTTGTCCAGTAATGAAAAGCTAGCATGTCCAAAACGTTTATGCCATAGCAGGGGATCATCTTCAACAACACTCAAACATGTAAGGTTGTTCCTTGGGATTAAGTTGAGGTCAACTGTATAAGTGTTCCCTCTTTTTGTTCCTTCTAGAACAACCTTTCCTGACTTGTTGTTGATGATGCTGCAAGAATCAGAAGTAAAACTTACAGAGTTTCCTTTATCACAAAATTGTGATATACTGAGCAAATTGTGCATCAAGCCCTCGACCAGGAACACATTATCAATGGAATGAGATTTAGATCTTCCAATTTTGCCTTTTCCAATGATCTCGCCCTTCTTATTATCCCCAAAGGTTACTGTTCCTCCAGGGTAGTCTTCTAGTGAGAGGAATTTTGATTTATCACCTGTCATATGCTTTGAACAACCGCTGTCGAGATACCACGAGTTGTTCCCCCTCACTAGGAACTGCAAGAAAACTAAGCATTAGGATCAGGAACCCAGGTTTCCTTGGGTTCCTTAGACGTGGATGCAATATCAGTTTTCTTGACCCACACTTGTTTTACATTTCTTTTATTAGATTCTTCTCTTATCCTACACTGTCCATAGAGATGTCCAGTCTTACCACAAAAAGTGCATACCTTCATGCTAGGAAGCTCAACATATTTATTTTGCTTACCTTTCTTCTTGGTCATATAACCAAGGCCTTCAGTTCTTTTTCCTTGAGCTTCGGCTATCCACTTAGGTATGACTTTTGGGTCAATACTTCTATCCTTTCTAGCATTAAGTTCCGATTCAAGTTGATCCTTTTGGGTTTTTAAAGTAGAAAGCTCATTTTTCAAATTTTCAAAATCAACATTGAATTTAAGCAACTGATTGTTTGAGGAACTGCTAGAACTGATATCAGAATTTATGAGCTTATACTGAGTTAATTCAACATTCAGAAGAATACTTTCATTCTTAATTCTATCATCTATCTCAGTTATGTGTTTATATTTAAAATCAAGCTATCTTAATTTGCTTTGAGACTTGGCATAGGGTGTTTCCAACCAAGCACCATGTTCTTTGCAAACCTTAAGAGCTTTTTCACATTTGTTCAACTTTACACATGTATCTCTAAAGAATTCTTCTTCTTCTAGACATATATCTATTAAGACATCTTTAGAGAGAGTTTTAAGCTGTTTAGGATCAAGAAATACCTCTTTCTGGAGTTCCTCAAGGTAAGCCTTTTCATCATCTGATTTGGCCATCAAACAAAGATTGGCCGTCTCTTCTTCTGGTTGGTCATCATCTTCTTCTTCACTCTCTGAGACTCCCCAGGCTGCTATCATGGCCTTCCTCATGTCTGACTTTTGATAGTTTGCTTTGCTGAATTTTTCTCTTCCCTGTTCCTTAGCCTTTCCTTTCCCTTTATCATTTTCCCAAAGGGTACAGTCTCTGATAAAGTGATCTGGAGATCTACACTTGTGGCAGCTGTAGTCAGGCTTTGTATTTGAGGTCTTTTTCCCGAAGTTCCTTGAGGTTCGGCCTTTCTTGAACATCTTTTTGAATCTTCGCACAATTAGGGAAGCCTCATCCTCGTCCACTTCTGAGTCTTCCTCCTCATCAGCCTTAAGAGACAATCCCTTGTTCCTCATGGGTTCATTGTTGACTCCAAGGTGTAGCTCATGAGTCATGAGAGAACCTACTAGTTGTTCAATATTGAATTTTGTAAAGTCCTTCGTTTCCTGAAGGGCTGTCACCTTAGCTCTCCATCTCTCATCTTGTGGAAGACTTCTAAGAACCTTCCTAACCTGCTCATCTGTAGGAATCTGTCCATCAAGGGAAACCAACTCATTTATGATGTTAGTAAAACGGGTTAGCATCTCTTGAATGGTTTCCTTAGGCTGCATCTAAAATCTTTCATACTAAAACATAAGTAGATCGATTTTTGAGCGTTTAACCTCATTAGTTCCTTCATGAGTAATCTGCAGCAAATCCCAGATTTCCTTAGCGTTCTTGCACACCATAACACGATTGTGTTCGTGAGGTCCAAGTCCACAGTGGAGCAATTTCACAGCCATAGCATTTATTTCCATTTTATCAAAGTCCTCTTTTTCATATTCAGACATAGGCTTAGGGATTAACTCATTCTGAGCATTAGTTTTGGTGACTTCAAAATTACCAACCTCGATGACCCTCCAGACTTGGTAGTTCTCTGCCTTGATAAAGATCTCCATGCGGTTCTTCCAGTAAGTATAGAACTTGCCGTTGAACATAGGAGGCCTCTGAGTTGAGTATCCTTCCTCGAGCTTCTCATGAGTATTCATTTTCTCCAAGACCTTTCTTCTTCAGGGTTTCCTGATTTTCCTAGAAGTTAGGCTCTGATACCAATTGTTGTTTTAAAGAATACTACAAGAAGGGGGGGTTGAATTGTAGTATGAGAGATTAGCCAAACTTTTTGCGGAATTAAAATTAAGTTAGCTAAAGGAACTGAGAGATTAACTAAAAGAACTAAAGAAAGCAAGAGAGATTTTACGTGGAAAACTCCTTGGCCCTAACAAGGAGAAAAACCATGACCACTTGGGATTTTGGGAAAAGAATCTTCACTATAATAGGGCAAATGATCCTATTACAAGCTAACGACTCAAACTCAAGTTCCTCTACGAACTTGAGACCCTGAGGAACAAGTCACCCAACTTGTTACTCTTCTCTTCTCTTTCTCTTTCTCTCTTCTCACTTCTCTGTTCTCTCTTCTCTTTCTCTTCTCTTTCTCTCTTCTCTTTCTCATACACAAACGTTCACTCGAACTTCCCCATTCCCCAAATTACAACTCGAAAGAAAAACAAACTCTAGTATAAGAACATTAAGAACACTCTAATGAACTTGTGTGGAATTGACACTTGACTCGATTTGAAGCTTGAAAATTTATGTGAGCAAGGGTGAATTTTTCCATCTGAAATCAACAGCTATTTATAGACCAAAATTCGTTTAGGAAAAACTTCTTTGTGCAGCAAATCCACAACATCACTACTCCAACCCACTAAGAAGATCATGTTCCTAAAATTAAGGAAACATGAACTCCTCAATGTGCAAGACCATGACTTGAAGAAGATCATGGAGGAGTAGGCCGCAAGCTTTTAGAAGAACGTGGGAGATTTTATTTTCTAAAGATATTTTCGAAAATAAGGAAATAAAATCTTTTTGCACAAGATATTTTCGAAATTCAGAATAAAATAAAATCCCTTTCAAAAGATAAACGTTTTAGAAAGCAACAGTTTTCCTAAAAACTAGCATGCACAATTTTATCTTTTTAGACCAATTCCACATAGATTTTTTGAGTGCTATTTAATATCTTATACTTACATAAATCCTAAAATATAAAAATATATTTAGTCTTCATGTTCTTTGATGAAGCTTCTACTCCGAGGCTTCTGTTCCTTAGGAGGAACTTCTCTTCTCTGATGAGGCTTCTTCTCTGAGGCTTCTGTTCCCTAAGGGAACCTTCTCTTCTCCAGTCTTCATTTTTGAAGCGCCAGTTCCTGTGAGGGAACTCTTCAATATGGATAGCTCTGCTTCTGGCCTTCTTGTTCCTCATGGTATTTTTACAAGACACTTTATTCTCCTAGTCTTTGTAACTTAGTACACACTTAAACAATCAAGCACTTATTAGTTTGTAAGTAAGTGAGGTTATGTCATCATCAAAATCATTAAGTCCAACACCTTCCTTAGTTCCAACATAGCTCATCGAGTCATTTCTAAGATTGATATAAAATATGGTGTGATGTGGGTGGTATATATATCTTTTTGCTATTTGTGACAAGTTAAATATTTCTCTTGTGCCCGAAAACAAGGAATAATTGGATTTGAGCTAGATGGTTGTTTGAGTGTGTTTTTCCTTTGAAAGCTGATAATAAATTTGAGCTTGGTTTTGCTTCTAAAAATAACGAACTTATCTAATGTGAGCGTGGCTTTCTAAGAAAAATTAAAACATTATAGATTCGAAAAGAATGTCGTTCATGTTCGATTGATGAGTTTGAAAAGAACAGTAATCTCATCGTAAAACAAAAAGATTGAAGGCGGTATCACCAAATTAAATTTGCGCATCTTGACTTTAACAAAGACAAGAAATTTTAATCATAATGTTTGTGTTACTGATATTATGATTGCGGAGGGTGTCAGAGATATGTGATAAATTCAATACAAGAATTGAAAATATATTTGTGTAATATAATTTTCATATTGATTTAGGTAAATAATATCTTTAGGGTATATTGTGTTAAGATATGATTTTAATTAAGAGTAATATCTTTAGGATATTTTGTATGATATCTTATGAGAAATTGTAAGATGTTAATGATAGTTTCCTAATCACCAAGATTTGCTAGCTTATTATTATAAAAATACTTCATGAAACAAATAATGAAAGCCAAAACCTTTTATGTACCCACCCAGGTGCAAATAGATGTTGGTTCATCCAAGTTTAATTAAAAAAAATTAATTTTATAATGAGCAAAAATTTATTAAATGGGCAGAAAAAACCCTTGCATCCGGGTATATATAAGTTTTTATTAAATGAAATCATAGTTAAAGCCGAATGATAGAACGAATTACACCTCTTGACTTCTTGAGCATACAAATCCTAACAATAAACTGAAAAGAAGAAACATACGCAGTCTTTTTTTTTTTAAAAAAAAAAAAAAAAAAAAAAAAAAATTCTTAGTATAGATATAGATTAGTATTTTATAATCAAACTTAGAAATGTAAATTAAACAATTGGATGTGATAATTATGAGAAGTTTAATTTTATATCCCTAATGTCCACACAAACCAAGCCTAAATTAATTTAGTAAAAATAATTTCATTTTAGTTGAAATAACTAAAAATTAGCCAAATTAATGTCATGTTCTTTTAAGCTGCTCTATTTTGCTCTGCTAAAATCTGCTCTGCTTAAAAATAATAATTAATGATAATAATAATAAATATTTGATAATAATAACTAATATATAAAGATAAAACTAATTAATATTTAATAATAATAATAAATATTTAATAACAATAATAATTATATTTAATATTTACTAATTAATATTTAATGATAATAATAATTAATATTTAATAATAAGAATAATAATTAATATTTAGTAGAAATAATAATATTTAATACTTAATAAAATTAATAATATTTAATATTTAATATTTAATATTTAATATTTAATATTTAAATAATAATAATAATAATAATTAATAAATTTTTAATAATAATCTGCTCTACCCAAGAGCTTAAAAGAACAAGGCCTAAGTCTAGTTTAGTTATATTAACTTTGTTTAAATATGCTTAAATAATAAAAACTTTATCATAAGACACTAGACTGTTCTAAGTTAATTTGGCTATGCAAATTTGGATAAAACTTATTTAAATATCTTCCTATCATTTAGGAACACAAAATATGAAACCGAAAGGAAATCTCTAACCAAGTGAGCTATCCCTCACTTTCATAGTATTGATTTGATGGAATACAACTAGAGCTGTCAAAAACCGACCCAAACTGGTGACTCCGAACTGTTCCGAAAAGGAACCGAATCGAACAACCCGTTATGTTATAACCGTAAACTGACCCGACCCGATTTTTTAAAACCTAAAACTGAACCGATCCAAATGTTTGAAAACTGTTAAGAAACCGTACCCGTTTTTCAAGCGAACCGATGCAACCCGAAACCGAGAACAACCCGAACCGAGTACTGCCGAACCCGATAGTAACCCGACCTAGTGTAAACCGAAACTGTTAAAACCCGACAAAAACCTGATTAACCCGAACCGTTTATAACCCATAACCAGTTATGACCGAACCGTTTACAACCCGTAACCGATTACGACCGAACCATTTAACTCATATTAATTAACCGAGCATATTTATGACTGAAACCAAATTTCAACTTGTTCTAATTTTCGTTACCTATTCAACCTAACTTGTTTAACTCATAACTCGATTTTAATTTGATCTGATTTGAATTCGTGTATGAGTATAAATGTATGAGTCATAACTTGTTATACGTACAATATGACCTGATAAACCCAATTCTTTATAACCTGCTCAATCATCATATCCTAACTCACTTGATTTGTTTAACTCACTATTCAATCAACCCAGCTTGTTTTGTGACCCTTATTAATTAATTGTGACTTTGTGAGTTAGGATTTTACCCAATTCTTCATAACCTGCTCAATTATATCCTAACTCACTTGATTTGTTTAACTCACTATTCAATCAACACAACTTGACCCTTATTAATTAATTGTGACTTTGTGAGTTAGGATTTAACCCAATTCTTCATAACCTGCTCAATTATATCCTAACTCACTTGATTTGTTTAACTCACTATTCAATCAACACAACTTGTTTTATGACCCTTATTAATTAATTGTGACTTTGTTAGTTAGGATTTAACCTAATTTGTTTTGAACCAAAACTCGTTTTTAAATCGACTGAGTTCAACCGGAACCGATTATAACCCGACCCGATTAGGACCCGATCTGTTTTGACCCAAAAACCGTTCTAAATTGGAAAACCCCGTTTTCAAACTGACCAAGTTAAACCCGAACCGATTATGACCTGAACCGATTACAACCCGACCCGATTAGGACCCGATCTGTTTTGACCCGAAACCCGCTTAAAACCGAAAAAATTCATTTTCAAACTGTTGAATTCAACCCGAACCAATTATGACCCGAACCGATTACAGACCGATCTGATTAGAATCGGACCCGAATAGAAACCGTAGTTAAAAAAACCCAAACCGAACTGACCCGATTTTATTTAAAACCAAACTGAACCGACCCGTTAATTATTTAAACTCGCTATAAACCGACCCGTTACTAACCGAAATCTGATAAACCGAACCGAAAATCGAACCGAAAAACCGATTGACAGATATAAATACAACTAAAGCTCTCTATAAGACTTTACACTATAGGCTTTTCAAAAAAAAAAAAAAAGACTTTACACTATAGTCCCTTTATAGTTATTAGTTAATACCCTCAAATACAAACAAATAAAGATAAGAAATACGGATCAGCCGTAAATATACCATACACAAGATACAACCGGTTATTCGATCCATTAAATAAAGTAAAATATATCAACACTAGGAAAGGAAAGGAATCAACGACGCTTTAAAAAAAAAAAAAAAAAAGAAGTGCTCTTCTATAAAAGAAGCACACCCTGTCTCTCTCAACTCCCTCTTCTCATCACCTTCATTTTTCCCCTTAAAATCCTCTCGCACTCCGACGACAGAGGACTACAGCTATCTACTACATTACGCGCTACTCTTCCAACTCAAACTCAAACCTCATTTACCAACCTTCACTATATTTCTTCCTTCAATTCACTTTTCTCAAATTAATAATCTTCCCTCAAATTATTACACCCTTAATAAATCATGTCTTCAATCTCAACAACATCATCACCAAATAACAGTAATAATGGGTTCCAAAAATGTAACAAGATCCGTCACATTGTCCGCCTCCGTCAAATGCTCCGTCGCTGGCGAAATAAAGCCGCTCAACGCCGCATCCCCTCCGACGTCCCCGCCGGTCACGTCGCCGTCACCGTCGGCTCCAACTCCCGTCGCTTCGTTGTCCGAGCGAGCTACCTTAATCACCCCGTTATTCGTAAATTATTAGTTCAAGCAGAAGAAGAGTTCGGGTTCGTAAACCAAACTGGACCGCTCTCTATTCCTTGTGATGAATATTTGTTTGAAGAGATCATCCGGTTCTTGAACCGGTCTGATTCCAAAGGCCGGTTTGTTAATCTTGAGGATTTCCAACGGTCGTCTTTTTGCCACGTTGGATTCCGTGGGTCCCTTGCTGATTCTCGTCCTTTGCTCGAGAAATCTGTCTGGTAGTAATGAGCTCGTCTAGAGCTAAGCTGAGTTGAACTGAATTGACCTAGGACGACTCGTTTGAATTTTAACGCGGAAACTCTTGTATCAGACCGGTCTAAGCGACTTCACATTATACCTGAATTAATTTTGATTTGGGTAATTTTTTTTTTTTACACATATACATGATTAATTAGTCTAGGAATATTTTTTTTTATTTTAAATTTTAAAAAATTGTATTTAGGAAAATGGGGCGATTTGGGGTGAGATAGAAGAATGCGTTGTGATGGCGGAAAGTGGGGATAATTGAGTTAACCACCGAGTCGTCCCGGGTTCCGATCGGAGTTTGAATAACTATGAAGCTCTTCCCGAAGACAAAAGTTGAAAGTTGGCCCGATAATTGAAAGGGTTACTATTGTAAATTCGACTATTATTATTATTATTATTATTATTATTATTATTATTATTATTATTATTGTGGGAAAAATATATTGTAGAATTTTATTTTATTTTATAATCAAACATTCAAACTCATACTAGTACATGTTTTTTTTTGTCCTTTGGTAGTTTGAGTAATTATCAAAAATTATGCAAATAACAAATTCAATCTCATCTGGGTTGAATTTGTTATTTGCATATTCAATTGATTAAAGTTTCGAAATTTATGATCTAGTATGTTGTTGATGATCAATATATCACTTTTTAAAATTTTAACCAACTAATTTAATCAATTATCCAAACGATGCTATATAGTTTAGATCATTGTCTTTATATTTACTCCACACAATAAAATACTACTCTTAGTAATTTTTTCCTAGTTGATGAGTTGTTAACTTGGTTAAGCTGCTTGCTTTACTTGGCTACAATGTCAAACGGTGCTTAAATGATCAACGGAATATTTGAAAATTTGAAGCAAATTTGCACCTAAAACAAGCAACTAGAGCTCCCCTAAATTATGCTCATGTAATGTTGATCTCAATTATTATGAATTGAATAATTAGGATTGTGTAAACAATTTTGCTTGTATGATTAGGTGGGCCATGGTTTAACCACGTGAAAGCAAGCAGCTCATGTTTGTTGTACTTCACTTACATCAGCTTTCTTTGGGAGCTTGGGGTCAAAATGAGTGTATTTTGCACCTTTAATGACCCCAATATAACAAAAGATATCCTTAGAGCTAGGAACGAATTGGGCCATGTAAGTCCATGTGCAAGACCCACAGGTCTCGTACTCCCACAGTCCGTCCCACAGCCCAGCGACCTGTATCTAGAAGTCGTAAAGGAAAATTTGTGTCGTATCGATCTTTCAAAAGCGGGATCCATACACGCCCTTACTCATGTGTTGTACAAAACTATCAGGGGTGTTTGGTTCATTTAGTTGGAATGGATTGGTATGAAACCTCATATTATAGAGTTATGGATTCTAAAACTCATAGTAGTCCAAAATTGTTTGGTTTAATTATTGGAATAAATTCTATCCTTCATTAACACTGTGTTTGGATAGAACTTTTGGAAGGAAAGAGAGGGGAAGGAAGATGAAGGAAGGGGAGGGGTGAAGAAAACAAAATCCCTCTTTTGGATAACAAAGAAAATGAAGGAAAAGAGAGTGAGGGAATTTGCTTATTCTTTGTAATTTTACCCATGGCTACATTAATGTGTTGTTCTTGTGATAATATGAATTGAAGTTCTCAATTTTTCAAAATCAATAATTCACACATCAAAATTTCAAAATATAAAATTCTAGAAACATAAAATTCTTACATATTAATTTTCCAAAATCAAAAATTCTGGAAATCTAATTTTCTTCCCTATAATTTTCCAAAACAAAATTTTCTAAAAATTGATTTTGAAAATTAAAACCAAAATTTATGAAAATCGATTTTCAAAAATCAAAATTCTGAATGTTGGTTTTAGAAAAAGAAGACCGCATTTTCTGAAAATTAAAACCAAAGCTTTTTTTTTTTTTTTCCAGAAAATCAATTTTTGAAGATCATAATCAATTTGTAATCAGATTTCATTATCAATCGATTTTTGTAAATCAAAACCAGATATGGCGGTGAATGTTACGGTGGAAATGACAGCGGAAGATGACGACAGGTGGTGGAGACGACAAACAGTAGCAAGGTAGAGAAAATAAAAACTAGTTTCCTTCCAAATCTTCTCTAATTTGGAAAGATTTGTTTCTTAATTGTGGAAGAAAATAATTTCCTTCCATTTCTCCTCCTCCCAATTCCCTCACCTCCCATTTTTGCTATCCAAATGGAGGAAAACTCATCCCTTCTTTTCCCTCCCCTTCCCTTCCCTCCATTTCTCTCCATCCAAACAAGCTACAACCAAGCGAGCTTTGAGTCGCTCAATGCTTCCATCAGATTTGTACTTAATTTTGTACAACCATTGGCTACCAAGGGCTTTCCTCCCGGGAGGCAATTTCTCCAAGGTCCACGTACCATTATTTTCAAGAGCACGCATTTCTTCACTCATTGCTAATTTCCAATCTTCATCTTGCATTGCCTCTTTGAAGGAACGAGGCTCTCTACCTGCTGTTATTGCTGCAACAAAATTTCGATGTTTTGCAGAAAACTTATCACAACTAACATAATGTGCTATAGGATACGGCATACCTGAGGGAGGTGAGAACCTTGGATTAGGTGAAGAAGATGGACTATTTCGAGAAATCCGAGTATGAGTGACAAAATCCTTGTATTTGCTATTTGCAAATTTCTGACGATGCCCACGACCCATAGCATTGGGGTCTGTGGCTTCCATATGCGGCTGCTCTTGTGCAAGGGCGTCGGCCGACTGTGGTGTTGGCGCACTAACCACAGCCGGCTGCTGCTGAGTGGGAGCCTTGAGAGTGATGCAACTCTCCTCGGGGTTATATGGGAGAACCAAGTCACCTCCCATATCAATACTTGACTCAAAATTTGGTGTTGAAATATCAATGTTCGTACTCTCAACATCCAAGTAGGGATACACATCCTCAAAAAATCGAACATCCCGTGAGGTAAAAAAAACCTTTTTATCTAAGTCATATAAATACCATCCTTTCTTCCCAAAAGGATAACCAACAAAGACACATTTACGACTACGACTTGCAAATTTATCACCTTTTGCCTTTTGATTATGAGCAAAGCACAAAGACCCAAACACACGTAACTCACTAAACGAAGTTGGGGTGCCAAATAACAACTCATAAGGGGTTTTATTATTAAGAAGTATTGAAGGTGTCCTATTTATCAGATGAGCCGCAGCAAGGGCACACTCTCCCCAAAAATAGATTGGTAACCCTCCCTGAAATCGAAGAGCACGAGCAACATTAAGGATTTGTTGGTGTTTTCTCTCAACCCTCCCGTTTTGTTGAGGAGTACCCACACAAGAGGTCTGAAAAATAATGCCTTGAGCCAAAAAATAATTTTTCAAAGAAAAAAATTCGGTACCATTATCACTTCGTACTATTTTTATTTTCTGAGAAAATTGTCTATCAATCATGGCTATAAAAGACATAAACATCTTAAACACCTCAGTTTTATCAATCAATAAATATATCCAAACGGCACGAGAATA
Source organism: Chenopodium quinoa (assembly GCF_001683475.1). Taxonomy (NCBI): domain Eukaryota; kingdom Viridiplantae; phylum Streptophyta; class Magnoliopsida; order Caryophyllales; family Amaranthaceae; genus Chenopodium; species Chenopodium quinoa. Next base: position 1,899,328 of record NW_018743937.1, read on the forward strand.
ATCATCCACCAAAGTCAAAAAATAGTGAGCACCACAAGAGGAGGGTTCGTTGTATGGCCCCCATGAATCACAATGAACTATTTCAAAAATACGAGAAGCTTTATTATCACTTAAAGGAAATTTGTCTCTAGTGTGTTTAGAACGATGACACACTTCACAATCTTTATTTAAATGACCTCTAGAATTACTAAGAAAAGGTAGGAGTTTTACAACTTTCTCGGAAGGGTGCCCCAATCTTTTATGCCAAAGCTTCAAGTTGGATGAGTCTTCAATAGAAACGGCCGCTATGGATGCCTCCTCTCGAAAATAGTATAGTCCATCTCTTAGATTACCCGTGCCAATCACCTCCCTCGTGCGTTGGTCCTGTATAGTACAAGTGATAGAGTTAGTTATGACTTCACAATTGTTTGTAGAGCAGAATTGTGAAACCGAAATCAAGTTACAATTTAATTTTGGGACAAAAAGAACATTATAAAGAGTGATTTTGTCTGTCAATTTTACAACTCCTTCTTTCATGGCCACAACACTTTGGCCATCCGGAAGACCAACATTGCAAGACGGGACATCATGAACGTCAACCAAGCAAGAAAGATCGTCGGTTACATGATGGGAGCAACCGGTATCCACGATCCACTTACCATTCACACGGTTGGTTGGTGGGGATGAATTACCCAAAACAGCCATGAGGGCGTGCCACTGCTCAGGGGTGAGATTCGGGGCAGCCATGGTGGCAGGGGCCATGCTGGCTGCTGCAGGGGCAGAAGTGGCGTTGGCCTTGAGTGGCGCACCTCTGCCTCGTCCAGCCCCCCTATTATTTTCTTTCGAGCCATATTTGTCGATGTACCAAGAGGGGACTCCATGTTTATCGAAGCAAGTGGTAGCATCATGACCCTTTTTGTGGCAATGTGTGCACTTTAATGCTGCTCTCTCGGCACGGGAAAGACGGGGCTTGGAGTTGTTCTCCATTCGAATCGCAAAGCCAACCGCTTCGGGAGGCTCTTCTTTATGGCTAGCAATGCCTCGCACACGCTCCTCTTGAGCAATGGTTTGATATGCTCGATTCAAGGAGGGTAAAGGGTCTTGAGAGAGGAGAGTGGAGCGTAGTGCGGCATAGAAATCAGAATTTAGTCCAAGCAAAAATTGTTTTAGACGATCACCATCACGTCTAGCAGCGTGCTGCTTCCCCACATCACACGTACACTTGCCGCACTTGCAACCTATCAATGGCTCGTGTTTATCTAGCTCATCCCATAAGACCGATAACTTGCTGTAATAAACCGCAACTGACATTGATTTGGGCTGTTCACATCGACTGATTTCCGATTTTAATTGTTGAATACGAGGGCCATTCACAAGGCCAAATCGTTCTTGCAAATCGTCCCATAACTTCTTAGCATTTTCGTAGTACGAGAGCATAGAACGGACCTCTGGGTCAATAGTGTTCATAAGCCACGATACGAGCATACAATGTATCGTGATCCAATCATCCTTAGTGCAGGGGGGAGCACAGCTTGTTATGGTGCCATCGAGAAAACCAAATTTACGCCTCGATGACAATGCTATAAAAATTGCGTGTGACCATTCATTATAATTATCAAGTTTAAGTTTGGGAGGTTATGAAGTCACCTGGATGATCTTGGGGTCCGAGGTAATAGGGAGAATTAGGCTCGATTTTTGGTGGTGGTGGTGGCGGGGTGTCACCCATGGTGAATTAAAAAATTTCAAGATTTGTTTATTGAAGGAACCTTAGCTCCGATACCATGATAATATTAAGAGAATTAGAAGAATTTAGAATTGTATTTCTTGATCATAATGTTCCACCAACCTCCATATTTATACAAGATCTCTCCTTGAGCAACAAGGAAACCAAAACTTATCTAACTTAGGAAACTAATTATCTTTTCCTAAGATAAACTATAAGAAAATATATCTTGTAATAAAATAATATATCATATCTTTCCTAATAGTAAGAGAATGGAATGTGAATCTTACAGTGTGTTTGGATAACATTAGAGGAAAGAAAAGAAGGGGAGGGAGGAGAAGAGGAGGGGAGGGAAAGGAAAGGGAGAGAAGAATGATGAGTTTTCCTTCCAAATCTCTCAATTGTTGAAGGAGTTATTTTCTTATAATTTAATCCATCCATTTCTCTCCCCTCCAATTCCCTTACTTCCTCATTTATTATCTAAATGAAAGATATCACATCTCTCCATTTATTTCCCCTTCTTTTCCTTCCATTTTCTTCTATCCAAACACACCGTTAGGGAGTTAGGGGGAGGGGTGGGTATGGGATTCCATGGGTGTTGGAGGGGGGGGGGGGGGCAGGGAAATTAGAATCCATTGGGAATGAGATTCCATTACTAAAAACCTCAACCAAACAAAAAGTAAGATAGAATGGATTCTAACTCCATTTCAACCACTCCAAATGATCCAATCAAACGACCCTTAAGTTTTCTTGATAGTACTCCCTTCATTTCTAAATTACATTACTACTTGTAGCATTTATTCATCACATAATAGAGAAAAGTAGGAGTGTAATTTAGGGATAGAGGGAGTAATTTTTAAATTTTTGTCAATTGGTTGAAAAAAAATTGGTTGGCATATGGTTGGCCCGTCAAACTATTACAAAAATTTTGAAAATGGTTTTTTTTTTGTTTTTTTTTTTTTTTTTTGCACAATCTATGGCGCATCATGGTATCACACTATTACTTGTGGTCGTATTGTATCGAGTTTAAATGGGTTTGTTCCTAGTTGGGCCAATTTTTTGAAGAGACAGCATGGCCCATGAAAGAGGATTGATTCAGCTCTTATCTCAATCACTTACTTTAAAAGTTTTTAGTGATCAATGGTTTATGTTGTTGATCCAATTTACAATATTCATTTTCCTTTCAACTAAAACATTAAAATGAAAGCTAATTATCAATCAATCGAACCAAATAAATAAAATAAATTTTTTAAAAAAAAAACATAAACATTTTATGAAAACCATAATAAATTTCCAATTGTTTACATCACATAATTTGAGCACCAATGTTATCATAATAAAAAAAAAGGACATAAAATAAGTTATTCAATATCAAATAAGAAAGTTACGAGCAAATTTATCATACTTCTACGGGGCATAAGCCATAAGCTAGCCTTACCCGATCTTGTAACTACGATCTTTCGATCTTTTATGGTGAAGATACAACAGCCATGAACTCCTTGTTAGATTCAAGAGCTCTCATGTAAGCACTCGACAAACTTATCTCGGCATCTACACTTCCTCCACCTTCGAATCCCGGGTAGACAGTAATTTTGCCATCAAACTTATTTGCAAATCCACTGCGAACTGCAATAGGTTTCCCAAGTCCTGCAAACTCATTCCCATATATGTTAAATCGAGGCGAGCTTCCTACTTGTACTGAGTTGCCTTCATCCTTGTCCAACTTTTGATCAAGACTAAATACGAAAGGAGACTTGAGCCATGAATCTGCAAAATCGTTTACTGTTTTGTTGGTAAGGTTAACCACTGACTGGTGCACCACTGATGCAGTCCACCCTAAGTTATTCTTGAACAATTCTCCAACTGTTACAGTTGATGTTAGTACTACAAGTGAGTTGCCGAAGTATTCTTCAGGCAACGACGGGTTTAATCTTGTCCTGGTATTAGCAGCTAACTTGCAGTGGGTTTGCTGGTCTGGTTTCAATCCTTTCGCTTGTACCATAGATTTCCAGAGAAATGCCGCGAGAGCTTGAAAGGATGAAATCACGATATTGTTGTTGGTTATTTCTTGATTAGCCCTTGCCTTGAGTTTTGCTATTGTTTCTGATGAGAAATGGAAGAATCTCTCTTCAAATGGAGGTGGGTTAAATCTATAGCCAAAAAAATGGTAAAAGTAACAATCAATTTAAGTCAAAATCTATACGTGAAATTAAATTATATATATATATATATATATATATATATATATATAGGTTAGGGGCCGTGACATACACGGTTACTTTCAATAACTATTTTTTAATTCACGTTATATTTAATTGTTAAAAAAAATTGGTTAAGTTATTAATTTGTAAAATGAATTTATTATAAAACTCTACTATTTGCAAAATAGATATTTTAAAATAGGTATAAATGTATATTGGTATATATTTCACCAACAAATTTATATCGTTTTCTACTCGTAAACCAATTAAAAATCTTAACAATATGTATTTAACTAGTACGTAGATATCTTTTTTGCTCATTATTATTCATTTTCTCTTATATAGGTTGCATTTTTTTTTTTACAATAATCCAATGACTTAAAATATTTTTCATATCATTATTGGCAAGCTTTTCATACTTGATTAAATATAGAAATATTTTTTTCAAAAAAAAAATCCTTATTTTATTAATAGTAAAGGGGTAGTACATAACTCTACATACTCCCTTCGTTTTTAAATACTTGCTAAATTTCTCCATGTGCGGAGTTTTAGGAGAAATTAAAGAAAGTAATAAAATATAGAGGTAATGAGATAGTTGAGAAAATAAAAAATTGTAAAAAGCAAAAATAGTGGAAGAATTGGAGGAGAGAGAGTATAATGTTGGGTCCACTAAGTGTGAGAAATGAATTAAATATTGTTAAATCTTTCCAAAAAAGGAAATGGAGCAAATATTTAAAAATGGCCAAAAAAGGAAAGTGAAGCAAGTATTTAATAACGGAGGGAGTATGTCATAAATTGTACTCCATATTTAAAAGTTTATGGTATCAATATATATTTAGAAGGATACATTAAATCTTTTCTTTCTTTTTTTTTTTTTTTGAAGCAAAATCTTTTCTAATCTTTTATGATTTATTTCTTATATAAATATTATATATATATAAAAAAAAAACAACGAAGGGACACAACAGAAAATGACACGTGTCATTGCTAGTGTGTCTTTAGTATATAGTTATTGATTGATTGATTATATTAGGATAGATACTTTGCTCTTTAATATATGTACTATTTCACATGTTAAACGTTCATATAATGCAGTTGCACATCTTATTGCTAGATGGGATACATGGTGTAATGTGGAGTATGTACAGCTTATTTATTTTCCGCAAAATATATTACTTTTGCAAATTTAGACCTAATTTAATAAAATGCGCTATCTTGTCTTTCAATTTTTATTTTATTTATTTATTTATTATTTTTTTAGGCAGGGTACGAAATGATTTCTAACGGCACAATTGTTTGAAAACATTCAAAAATTTGAAAGTTTGCAACCCCAGGCAAGAAAAAACATAAAAATAAACGTGGAATAATTCAGCATATTCGTCTTGCCTTGCTCAACTTTCTAATCTTTCCGCACCCCCCAAACAGAACTACTGCTTTCAATGATCTTTGATACTATCAATAATTCAATTTATTGTCCATTTCACCATGCTTTGTCATTAAAATTACCCAATACCCATTTCTTTCATTTTTTCCCTCAGCCACAACCACCACTTTATTTCTCCTTGCACCATTTGTACTTTCTCCGTTTTATAATAATCATAACCTTTAATAGACACACGTGTCAATGCACAACTTCTCCATCAATGATTGTAATTATATATAGTTAAGAAGTACAAAAACATGATATAAACTAATCTTAAAAAAATTATATGACAATATATGTTTTTTATATATTGATAAAAAGTATAATTAAAGTAAGTGTGTAAATAGTGTAAAAGTTTAAATGTTGCAATTATTACAAAACCGATGGAATAATTTATATATTAACGTAAGAAAAAATAGTCATGTAACAAATTTTTAAATGTGGTTGGCCACACCGTATGACCAGAATTACTTATTTAAGAGTTACTTGGTCGGTCATGTGTTACTCGGTTGGTTATGGTTACTTATTTAGAAAATACTCGGTCGGTCAAAGATTTTACACTGAAAACGCAAAACTAGCTGAGTAACTCGACAATAATTAGTAACCCGAAAATAAGAAACACTGAACACACGGTGTGATAAATTGTCCATGTAATTACATTTAATAACAAAAAAAGATATACACCACACTATATATACTGTCAAAGGGAAATAGGGAATGGTGCATGGTTTATGAATTTTTTTAAAACAGACATTTAAAACGTTACAAAATTAAAAGAATGGAGAAAATATAAAACAAGAGAGCAATAAAGGACACTTACTCATGAATGAATTCGTTACGATTGACATATGGAAAAAAAGTGTCTTTATAGCCATAACCATCAGGAAACCAACGATCATGGATAGGCGAACGAGAGATACTAACATCTTTTCCATTAGCACGGTGTATTTCGGACCATACATTCCAAAAATGCCAATAAGAAGTTCCATCAACAATAGCGTGATTCATAGAACAACCAATGAATATCCCATCAATCAATTCCGTAACTTGAATCGATAACAAAGGCCTCGTATGGCCGTCGAAATTGAGTTCCCCATCGCTAAAGTCAAAGAATGACCTTACCACGGAAGGTACATTTGGTGTAACAATATCAGATATTGTTACATCTAATTTAGCATGGACAAATCGAACACCCGAGCCCTTATTACTATCGATGAAGACCAACATACGATGTTGGTCTTTATCGATGATGGACTCAAATTGGCCAGCAAGTGGATAGAAATGAACAAGAGTAAGAGCAAGAGAGTTTTTTAGGCTTTCTAAGAGATTATCAATGAAAAATGGGTCGTCATTTTTTAATTTAGTAAAAAGAAGACCCTTTTGATTGTAATGGCAAGAAAGAAACATTAAATCCATTGGAGATAAGTAATAAGGTTTCTTGGCCTCTTTTGTTTCATACTTTGGCTTAATGGAAGACTCAGAAATTTGGATTAGTGAAGGAAATTTCATTTTTATTTTTCTTTCTTCCAAAAATTGTTTGCTGAGTTTTTGTTATGAAGTTTACATGGAAGTGACATATTATATACTGTATGTTCCCATAACTGGTTCCCTAACCAATTGGGTGTTGGTGTAGTGGTGATTGGGACTATACTTGGTAGGGAGGACCTGTGTTCGATCCCCCGCAACAACAATTAGAAGGGGAGTGGAACCTAACCACCCAGAACTGATCCCCAAATCCGGATTAGCCCAAAGAGTGAACCGGGTAGAACACCAAAAAAAAAAATAAAAAAAAAATGGTTCCCATAACTCCCAGTCTCCCATAAAAAATGCAATTATTGGTGCAATAATGCAATATTAATGAGAAGCGTAACTTTAATGTCTCCCTTTTTATTTTTATACTGTACGGAGTATTATTTTCGTGAGACTAGTCAAAGAGTTTGGCTGACGAAATTTTCTCACATGAAATATGATGTTGTACACATGATGCTACATTTGTTTCATAATAATCGACTTAAAATACATGTTTTTGTAATAATTTTTCCTATAATAAATAAAACTACATGTAAGCTCGTGCGATGTACGATTCTAGTAAATCATTCTATTTGATTTAAAATTTTGTATATTTATGAAGATCATTCATTAAATATATGGATAAATTTTTTTAATATCATAAGATAATTTTTTAATTTAACACTAAAGTTACCTTTTGTTGTTTTATTTATTTTACGCGACGCTTGAATTTAAAATTCCAAACCTTATTCACTAAATTTGCTTATGTGACAATTTAAATTTTTAATTCAAAAAAGAAATGACAAATCTCGTTTTTTATTGATCAAAATGAGTCTTTTGCCTATGCGTTTATTTAATTTACTCGTTCTGTTTAAAATGTTAGTCTCATTTATAATCATTTAACTATTAAAAATTATGGGAAATCAGTCATATGAGATTTAGTTTTATTCGTATTGATGAGTACATTATTAAAATTGAACTTTTATAATATTTTTTAGGGAGAGATTAAAGATACGTAGTATTTGCCATTAAAAATTTGCATCCATATATGTAAAAAAGATATTACTTAGTTTTTTTTTTAATTTAAATTTTAATTTTTCTCTATTCGTAAAATCAAACTTTTACAATATTTTTTAGGGAGAGATTAAGGATATTTGCGATTAAAAATTTGCATCCATATATGTAAAAAAGATAATTATTACTTAGTTTTATTTTTTATTTTTTTTATTTTGTTTTTTAGAAAAGATAATTATTGGTTTTTAAAAGTGATTTAAATTTTAATTATCCTCTACCTATGTGTCAAAATTCTTAAATCTTATTCGTCACTTTTTCTTAGGTGGCGAGTAAATTTTTTAATTCTAAGATAAATTATTAATCTAATTTTTCATTGGTCGAAATAATACCTTTTCTTATGTGGCGCGCCAAATGCTCCCGAAAAATGTCTACTTTATTTATATATATTAGATTAGATTATATTATAAATTATTATACTGTATAATAATCTCCATTTTTTTAGGAATACATGTTTATTTTATCACGCTTATATTGTGTACGAATGAGATTCACGACTAATATCTTTAAATATCAATAAGTTAAAATTATAAAAAGTTGATATTAATATTATTATATACATCGAAACAATTCAAACAAGATCATACATGATGACTATGTTTATCATAGTTATAAATCACAAATGTCAATCAACGTAAATTTAGTTAATAGTGTCAAATGTTTAGCTAAAAAAACAGAGAAGTATAATGTTTTGATATTATAAAAATGAAAAATGTTATACATAGCCCTTAGGGCTACATATAAGTATTAAATTTACATTTGAAAATTGTAAAAAGTTAAGAAATCATCAAAATATAAACATTAATAACACTGATTTACGCGTGTTTTTGTCATGAATTCCTAATTTTATACAATTTTCAAGATTATATTTAATGCTTATATATAACCCTTAGGGCTACATATAACTTTACTCATTTACAATGTTAATGGATGAATTTTCCACAAAAAAATAAAATAAAAAAAGGGTCAAATTATAAGATTCAACTATTTTGAAACATATTTATTGATGTTTGTAGACACCCATTTGTGTCTCCCCAAAATCAGACCCGGTGATGAATACCTTTCACGTCGAATCATAATCGAATGAAGTGAAAGTGAAAGTGTGGAAAATCTAGTGTTGCGGTTAGTATTAAATTTCTTTCTTTCTGTTTTCGAAAACCTATTTTATAAAAGTAGCCAATCCAGTTTATTTTGGTCCATGACAAGGGTCCAATAATAGTATAGTTGGATTTGGCTCGAAAAGAACTTTCGAACAATATATTATAAGTCCAATTCCGATGAAAAATGAGGAAGTTAATTAGGACCAAATTACAAAATTGGGTCCGGTTTGATCTTTATATGCGGCCCAATGATCTAGAGGAGGGCCTATTATGAATTATCATTCCTAATGTAATTAGGATTGATTATAGTCTTCTAGAAGCTTCTTTTGAATCCTAATGTGATTAGGATTGATAATTGAGTTTTATGAGTTTTATTTGGAATAAAAGAAGTGTTTTGAATGAAATTACGATTTTACCCCTTGTACGGGCTTTTACGCTTAATTTTATTAAAAAATAGAAAACGTGTGGGAAAATTGCCTACAATGCCGCACGCCAGGCTGTCGCCTAGCGACAAGCCCCGTCGCGCGGCGACAAAGGCAGTTGCGGCGACAACGGCGTGTTGAAGGAATTGTGTCTTCGATAAGTGCAATTACTAGATATATCAAGGATCATTATTATGGAGATAATAAGTTCGTTCTTTTGGGTCGTCATTATCTGTTGCTAGACTATGATCAATGATCTTTGGGCTAGTCAAATAGTCCAAAGCCTACTAGAATGGATCCTATGAGGTCACACAACAAGGGTATTGGGTCAAGCAAGTAAGAGGCCCATTAATGGGCCTCATGAGCAACTAACTAATCATGAAATGGATTGGGCTAGCATAGTTAGATGAGAATTATGTTTTGGGCTTTTGACATGGGCTCTTATTTAGAGATGAGATCTATAAATAAGATCCATGCCTAGGATTGGATGTAGCAGTCATAATTCACACACAATGTATTTTGACATCAAGACAACCAATCCCAAAGACCCTAATTCCTCTCTCTAACTCACGGCTTTCTCTCTCCTCCCCTCGTCCGTACGGCCGGCCATCTTGGTGGAGCGTGTGGTGGTTCGTGGTGGTTCATGGTGGTTCGTTGCTCGCACTTCTCCATAGAAGGTCAATTGAAGGGTTCAATTGCAACTAACTAGCATTAGTGGAGGTCTTAATCTGTGCCCATGGACCAAGTAGAGGAATCACGCTTGAGGTTCTTTATCTCCCAATGTTCTTGCTCGATTGCACGTGGAATCACGCTTCAAAGGTACGATTATATGTTCTTTATGTGTTATGCATTAGATTTTGGGATTAGGTACTGTATGAATATGATTCATGTTTTTCCGCTGCGTAGTACCTATAATTCCCTACAGTGGTATCAGTTAGCCTATTGCATTTACGCATATTGACTATAATTCTTTGATAGTCCACAATTTTAATTCAATTAAGAGGGAGATTAATTAATTATGGTTCAATCTTAATATTAAATGGAGATTTAATTTTTGGGATATGATTTAATATGATTTAATTGCTCAATTTTTTCTTTTGGATGTTCTCCTATAAACAATTAAAAGGCAATGGCCATGTGCTACTAGTCTACTTCACACAAAATTAACCTAGAACAGAACGACAGCCAATGAAAAACCCTTTCTCGGCTCAGAGTTTTAATGACATAACATGTATAATTCTAAACTTCAAATAAATTTATTATGCAATCAAAAATATTATATAAAGTAGGAACTTTAATTTTGCAATAGGCTTGAATACAGCTGTGAAACATGCAATCATAAAGATATAAAGATAATAAAAATCACCTGTAATGTCACTTGACTTTGTTTTAATCGTCATTTAAATGTTGGTCATTAGAAGGATGAATCACCACACAAAGGCTGTTCCACTGGATTACTCTGCATTTACAAATGGAGTGCAATAAATATATTAAACTAAAACATAAAGGATTTATTATAAGTTGAGAAAAATCAAAGATATATTAACAGCATTGCATACGTAACACATTACTCTTCCTTGTTTCAACAAAGGTTTCACAGAGGTCTTTGTCCATCAGTTTGGTCTATTTTCAGTTATCTGGTATTCGGTCTTCAAAGTAGCTAATACGGCAATTTGCGACATCATATACATATCCAACAAAATTACTAAAAAGAAGCTGAAATCCCTATTCAACCTTCACTTGATCATCTGAACAATAACTTCCAAAACCAACAATCACAAAAAATAATCCCCAAACTGTAAGGTACTAGCCGTAAATTAAAGTAAGTAGTTCCTCAATTCCTTGAATATGTCAGTTCCAATTACATACCTGAAGAAAAATTCTAGAATTGCCAAGTTATTTCTAACATCACAGGGAAGGTGATGAGATAAAGTTAGTTTGTGCTATCTAATTTCTGGGAATAATGACATTCTAAGTCGACTACAGTATTTGGATAATATCTGTTTTTTACATATAATATTGAAGATTTTGACATTTTCTGTGAACTTGATTAAATCTCTAACCATAGGCTTCAAGCAGTTTCTCATTATGCCAGTTGCAAATAAAGCCCAAGAAGGTAGAGTTTCTTCAGGATTCTTTGCACCTATGCTATTTCTTTTATAATTGGGTTATTAGCAGGGGCAAGAAGTGACAAACCAAACAACAATTGGAGGACTGAAAAAGAAGCTTCAGCTTCCTAGTAGTTCCTGCCTAATATTACTCATTAGGACTTTGTGTTGCACTCAAGAACAAAATTCTTGGTTCAAGTAGAGGACATCAGGAACAAGTTGATTTTTTGTATAAAACTAATTTTGAGAAAAAAAGTCATTCAAATTTTTTCTGGTGTTTAAGATGACAGAAGCTACCTTCTGGATTACCTAAAATACATCACAGCTACATATGTTAACTTCATTATGAATCAACCAGACAGACTTTCTAAGTCAGGTGGGATTCTCACCAAACTATAAAAGAAACATCAGAGCTACATATGTTAACTTCATTATGAAGAGAAGTTTTTAAAGAAATTTCAAGAAAATTGCCTACACCATTATAACAATTAGGCTAAACTTGAGTATAATCAGAATTCCAACTTGGCAAAGTTAATTATGGTTTGTTAATTGTGAAAGGTTGTTGATTTATACCTTAAGGGCGGCTCCGGAACCAAAGAGAGCTTCTTCCTCAAAAACTTCAGCAGGGGAAAGCTCATTCACTCATCTTTATCACAGCTCTGGAACCGGATCCCCTTCTTTGTCTTCTTTGCCAAATCCAAGGAGATCTTCTCTTGTCTGGAACCAGCTTCTTCTCCCCTCAGCTCAAACACTTTTCCTGGAGTTTCACTAGTAAAAATAAATAAAGTAAAAACACTCAATTCAACACTTCACACTGTAAACCCATCTATTTCTGTTCTCCTTTTTTTTCCCCAATTTTCCCTTTTTCATCCCCCCTTGCCAATTTTCCCCTTCCTAGTCAACCAAATTATCCCCGAGACATGCTCATTTCGAACCTCACAGCTAAAAGTTTGGAGTTATAACAAAGTAGCTAGCATATTAGCCACCTAAAAACCATCACACACAAATATATTATGCCAGCATGTATAGTTTAGATCAGAAGGCACACGAGGGAGAAAAAACAACTTTTAGATTATAAAAACAGTCAACCAGCTTGTGCAATGCACATGCTTGATAAGCTTACATCTCAAAATTGGGCAAAGTTACACTAAATTGCCATAACAAACAAAAGATCAGTTTGGCTGCTGACGACCTCTTCCATTACCAAAGTTGTGACCACCTCTGCGGTGAAATGGCTTCCTTCCTCGACCTCTTCCACCTCTGCCCGAAGATTGGCCCTGACTAAACTGAGGAGAAGCCCCATCATTGCCGCGGAAATTAGTTGGGGGCTGGGAGTTACAGTTCTGCCCTTGCTGTGCAGGCAACTGGGGACCTGGGCCTTGAAGACCTACATTTAGTGGAGCTTGATTGGAGAGATTTTGGCCGATCATCCCAGCCCAAGGTGCATTTATCTGCCCTGCAGCAAAGTTCATAGGCCCGAGTGGTGTAGCAGTATTTCCAGACACCAATTGGCTGAGATCAAATGGCTGCTGACATAAAGCTGGATTTGTCATAGGCATCTGTGAAATATGCTGCTGTTGTTGCCATGGAATAGGTGATGCAGAAGCCACTTGAAGATTCTGGGGATGATTTTGTTGCATCCATGGCATACCTTGTAATTGAAAGCCACCATGAAAAGCCATATTCTGCTGTTGGAATGGTATCCCATTTGCAAGTAAACCATTTAATAGAAATCCAGCTTGTTGGAGTTGCTGAGGAGACGGAGTGGGCCCCCTAGGGAAAAATGGACCCATTGGAGATTGGCCTAACTGGTAACCCTGACTTAAGGACGGTACATTAGGTCTGCCAGAGAACACTGGCCTAGTTGGAGATGGGCCAAACTGATTCTCCTCGCTTGAGGATGCTACATAGGGCCCCATATGTTGTTGCATTTGCCTAGGTTGAGATGGTTGGACTGTTGGTTGTGATGATTGAATTGTTGGATATTGAGAGGCAGATGGTTGATCTTTTGTCCATGTTTTGCCTCTGCTTCTGTTCTTTTTCTTGTTCCCAGGTCCCTGCCCTTGATTACTACTGTTCCCTCTCTTTGACATCTTTAACAGTCTCTTGTATTCCGCCTCCTTCTCATCATCAGAGAAATCAAACTCGTCCAACACCTCTTCATCGTTCTCACCAGAAGCATCATATCCTTTCTGGTAAAGATTTTTGTCATTAAGAACATGCCCTACAAACTCCATGACAAAGCCAACTAAAGTGCCATTTTGGATACCAGAGGGAACTTCACTTTCTGAATTATATCTCACAATATAATATGGAGTTTTGACAGGCCCAAATATTTCATCCACAATGCCTAGTGGCAATCTTCCCTCAGCTATCCATAATATTGAGCCCTCGTTGAGAGGATCATGCTTCTCTGACCCTTCAACAATAACTTGAGCACCTAAAACCTGACCAATGATAAACAGAATCACAAATCTACCAGGTAAACGTTGCCAGCTTGAAGTTACCTCCATCACATCCAATATGAATCCATCAATGAAAAGAAGTTTAAAAATTAAAAAAAATTTGACAAACCAATGTCAACATACTTAAGAAGTAACAAGATTAATAGAAACTTACAGAGGAGACAACTCCCACAGGCAATATCTGATGGCATGGCTGTAGAGTAACATTTACTGGAGGCACTGGAGGAAGAGCCTGCAAAAGGATCAATCCACTTGAGTTAGGAAAATGTAGAGGACATGATTTCCAGCAAGCCAGTGTGAGAGAATTAGGGAAATGCAAATCAAGTGAACACTTTGAGTGATTAGATACTGTTCATTAACATTTGACATCCATAATTCAAACTATTGAATACGGGTCCAAAAGAGAGCAGGACAAGAAATCAAGATCTAGACAACAGCATACGATTGTTTGAGAGGAAACCAGAGAAACAATCCCCCACGCTGTGAAAAGCGCACACGAAAATACTAATTTAAAGAGGCAAACAAGCGTTACAGTATCAAGGATTCCTTAATTAATACGGAGTAGTTTACAAAATTAAATGATTTTTTAGGTTTACCAACTAATGAAGCACACTTAACTAGAAGTAATAACACAACCATCCAAATTTCACAAATCAGTTACCTCATAACCTGCATATAAGAGCTAGTGGTCATGAATTAGTAATGGAGCACGACAACTCTATTTTGTCATTGACAAGGTCTGGGTAGGTCATGGAAAATGATAGTATACAAAGTTTTGCTGCACCTCAAACTCAGCAGACAAGGAAAACCACTGCAGCCAGCAATTGTTGACAAATGAGATAAGCCTAATCCTGATCAATTATATCAGTTTTTCAAGGTTTTACAAGACCCAAAATTCGGCAGGGAAATATCAGAAAGCTCACTCACTTATTCACATGGATGTAAACTAAAACATAGCATACAGTGTGTGAAGTTTGAAAAAGTGACAAGCAGCTGTCATAAATGACTAAATTCACCTTAGGGCCAGCATAATTTTGTAAAGGTAAGGGGTATCAAAGGTCTGATCAGTCATAGCACTAATAAAACAAAGCACAATAAGCAAAACATAAAAATGATTAGTTTTTCAACAACAGCTATGTAGATGCTGTGGGTGCCGCAACATGTACTTTGTTTGAAACATAGAACAACTCTAACCCCTACCCACCATATATCCATAAAAGAAGTTGCAGAAGAAAGCAATTGAAAGAAATAGAATTAAAGGCCATTCTTCTACCAAATGACTGATGATCTTACACATAAAATGGATCTAAGAGCATCCCATAAATGTCACAGTATGAGTTGTGCATAAGCAAACAGCCTCGATGGAGATAAACCATCAATTCATCACATACATAGAAAGCAAGGCCAATAAATGCAACACACACACAAAAAAAAAAAAAAAAAAAAAAAAATGGAGAGAGCGCATAAGTATTTTCTGATTACCTTCAGTTCATTCACTGACTTGATGGGTCCCTTAACTGTATCTTCATCTTCATCCGCAATCATATCTTCATCAAATATAAATTCCTCACTATTTTCGTCAGAATTTTCATCATCATCCTCCTCCTCCTTCTCATTTTTCTCAGACCAGGAAACCATGTTCTCAGCATCAGAATCCAATATTTGACCTTCTTCCATGTCAATTGTCTGCTTAATGTTCTCTTTCTTGGTTTCACTTAACTTCTCTTTTACTTTCAATCCCTCCTCCTCCTCCTCCTCATCATCATCATCATCACTTTCACTACTTGAGGACGATGCAGAAGATGATGATGAAGTCTCACGCTCGGACTCTGAGTCTGAATCTTTGTTTTCATTGACAATGGGAGTATCCACTTTCTTCATGCCACTGCCAGCAACAATTAAACCTTCTTCATCGCCAACCAAAGTAACCTTCTCCAATCCTTCCTCAATTGAGCAATCCACATCCTCAATTTGATGGCTACGTCTGTCACCCAATACCCCAACATCAGACTCATCTCCACCTCCAACTAGAATCTTAGTGTCACCATCATGACCATCAGCATTAATTTCAGCAAGTTTAGAGCTACCCAAATCATCTTTCTTCATTAAACTATCCTTAACACAATCTTTAAATCCATCTAATTTCACCAAACTATTATCGCCACCTATTCCATCCTTACTAACCATATGCTCATCAGAGCCTCTACATTCAACCTTCACGGACACATGCTTCTCCAAGCCACCCATACCTTGAACAGAATCAACCACACTATTACCAATTCCGGTCTCCAAATCACCTTCTAAACAAATCCCACTTCCAACTTCAGCTGTATTAGACTGTGCATTATCAGGGCCTTGCATTTCTTCTATCCAATCCTTAATTGAATCAAATTCAAGAAAAGGCTCAACAGAAGCGAGAGGAAACCCGCCAAATTCAGATGAATAACCCTCAAAATCAAACCTGAATGTTTCTGGGGAATTTGAAGTTTTAAGCTTTTTTTGATTAGCACCACTTTCTTCCTCCTGTTTCAAAGACTCTGAAATAAACCCTACCATCTCCAAGAACACATACCGAGTTAGTTTATAACAACGACAGCGATGAGAACAACAACAACAACAATAATAGGTTTAAAGTTGTAATCAACCCATCAAAAATAAACCCCACAAACTTAAACTTAAACCCATCAAAGCAAGCAACCCAACAGTTAAACCCTAGCAACCAAGAGGGGCAACCGCCAAAAAAATACTCCATTTTCATAGTTTCGTCTCAACATTAAAGGGTCATATGTTATATGAACAAGAACATGCAACACATTAACAACCAAATTTAACTCAATAATCAAAGTAAGCTCGAAAAATGACGTTAATTCTTCTTGCTCAATTAACTGCTCAAGAATATGAGTTACAAAATTCTAGCGATAGAATCACTCGTTATACTATTTCAGTAATTATAACCAACAATAATCCACCTTAGAAGAACCTTAAATTGAATGTACTGACAATTAAGTTAAAGATTAACAGTATATTGTGAAATTGGAATTGAAAGATTGAAAAAAATATCTTACCACAGAAGCAGCTTCAATGGAGGGGAGCAAGCTCAGAAGCTGTTTCAATGGAGAACTCGGAGTACGCCTCAATGGAGGAGAGAGACAGGGAGAGGGGTGCAGTGCAGCGGCCAAGTACACGTTAAACTTTAAGGGCTCAAATCAAAACGAACAAACACAAAACGTTCCTCTTCGTTCAGTAGTAGTAGGTTTTTTACACGGTCAAATGGGAAAATTCAAGATAATCAACGTGATAAATATTTTGATATTTATAGAGGGTTATATTTGCCTTTTCATATTATAGTTGGGGGTTAAAATGTAAAATTATATTTCCTCTGTTTTTTTTTACATACCTGTTTTTTTATCACGTTTGTCAATGCAAAACTTTAACGATCAATAATTTAAATTCTCCATAAGTAAAAATTATAAAAGTTATATATTATGATAATACTTATTGAGATGAATCCAAAAAGATCATACATGAATATATTTTTCCTTACATATTGAGGAATGGTGAATAGTATAAAAATCAAAGCGGGTCAAGTAATAAAGAACGGAGGAAGTACTTTTATTTTTATTAGTGTTTCACTTCTTAAAACTAGGGATTCTTACGCGGATGGCAGACTTTTAAGGAGAATTATTACTGGTGGTCTTTATGCCTTATGCATATTTGCATGGTATTTTATTATATCTATTTGCATACTAATTTTTAAGTACTTATTGATGAGACGAATTAAATAAATTAAACAAATCATCATATAATTATATATTTTTTAAAAAATGAAGAGTCTAAAAAATGCTTTGAATATTGAAATAAACACAAATAATTAATCAATTTTGGTGATTCAAGAGACATAAAAAACCTTGTTAAATAAAAAGAGACATAAAGGCTTTTGAATTCAATGGGGGTTAATATGTAAAAAAACATTTTTAGGGATATAAATGTCCATGCACTATTCATAAGAGTATTCTCCTACTTTTTATAAGGTAGGGAAACAGTCATTTTATTTAAGTGCTCTATTTTCAAATTTAGAAATCTGGCTTACATTATTATTAAGAAAAATTAACAAAAACAATACAACCTTTCAACGGTCCGTCAAAAATAAGTTAAGTTTTTTATTATTTCTGAATATTACAACGTTTTGAGAGTGTCCGCTTTAAACAAGTTATGACCTGTTAGTAACCTTATTAACACATTAGGTGGGACAGGTGTCATAATCTTATTGATTTGACAATTTTTATACTACCTCCGGAACATGTTAGATGCAACTTTTGCCAAAAACGAAAATTTCACATTAGATGCAACTTTGTCTTTCTTTCTTACTCTAGTAATTTTTTATTGAAATTACAATTTTACCCTTACTAAATGTCTTTAAAACTTACTTAGACAATGAAACTATAGATATTAACAGACATAATCTAACTAGCTCATTATAATTACTCCCACCAAAATTAATTCATTCCCACACCTAACTCATTAAAATCCCCCCAAATTAAAAAAATATAAAATAGAAAAACACAAGCCCCAATTGTTTTCTGGGATTACAACCCTAGATCTAGTTCATCTTCTTCATTCATCCTGCTCATCTCCACTTTCTCTCTCCACCTCCACTTTCTCTCTCCTGCCATTATATGATGAAAATATCACTCGAATCTTCTATCTCCACCTCCTTATTGACAAAAAATGGCGGATCTCACCCCACTTGATGAAGCTTGTTTACCAAGTGACGATTTGGAGGAAATTCGCTAGATCATTGACTTAATTGAGTCGATTGAGAGCGGATCATCAGCTTCAACTATTCGTCGTCGCTTCAATTTTGGCGAAATTGGTGATGTTCTAAGTTCTAATTCCATAATAGCTTTAGGGAAAGTTCTAAGATCTCTTGAGGAAGAAGAGGAGGCAAATAAATAAAAAATTGCTCTAGAATTTGGTCATGGAACACCGGTTTTGAGAGATCTGAAAGCGCGTGGGGGTTGTTCTTCCACCAAAAAGCGCGTCTCATTAACATTGCTTAGACGATACCGAGGTCCTCCCAATAAGATAACAGATCTGATTGAAGAGGAGGAAAGGAAGGTTGCCTCTAGGGAAAAACGTAAGAGATTTGTACAAGAAGATGTTGAAGGGAAATTCACCCAAAATGTCATGAATGAGTCCTCAGCGTAACAGTTTCTAAACCCCTTCTAACTTTTGGTTTGATGATTATTTTTATGTTGTGGTTTGGGTTTGTTTGGTTGGATTTTGGAAATTATTTGTCCCTATTTGATTGATTTGTCGTCTTGGTTATTTTCCCACCTCAAAATTGTCCACCTGACTGTGTTGATTATTTTTAATGTTTTGTTGTTTTGGATTATATGATGTGAAAGTTATATTGATACAAAAACATGAATTGTTATTTGCATGTGATTTGGAATTTTGATTTGAGGAAGTTATGATGATAGAAATGAAACTTTATGGCAGGTTATGGCAGATTAGTTTACTCATGCTTATGATGATTATTTTGTTGATGATTATGATGATTATTATTTGGAGGATTATGGCAGATTATTATTATGATGATTATGATGATGGTTATTGTTGATGGTTATGATGATTATTGTCGATGGTTGATGATTATTGTTTGGGTGATGATTATTGTTTGTTGTTTGTTTTTGTGTTATGGGGAGGCAAGTGGTTGATGGATGATGATGTCTATGGTTTAATGGTCTTAATGACATTTATAGATATACCTTGTTGTAGACACCTACTTTTGGCCACTTGTCCCGAAAGGAAGTACGATGATGTTACAAAAATCCGTTCTTCATGTTAGGTCAAAGTTGAAGTGTTTATGGACTACGAAAAGAATTATGAAGTAAGTTAAAACTCATATTTGAGACCAAGTTATCTTAGAGCCTTGTCCGATTACTAATTAGTCCTAAAACGTGTTCATACATGTTTAAACTTGATTAATAACAGACCCAAATGCGTCAAATGCAATGATTGGATATCTCACACGCCTATAACTTCCATAACTTTTGATTAAACATGTATGGATATCAAAAGTTATGGATCCAATGATATCTCACACGCCTTAATCCAACGCCTCAATCAAAAGTTATGGAAGTTTTAAAAACGCGTTTTCGTATAAGGCAAACCGCAAACCAGCGCAACTCAATCAGTTGCGCGCGCCTTGCGCGCACGACTCATTGAGATGCGCGCGGCACCCAGCGCGACTCAGAGAGTTGCGCGCGCGCGCCACTTGACGGAGCGACTCTAAAACCCTAAACCTAGATCCCTACGCCTATAAATAGGGGTCTTCGTTCAGCATTACGGGGACCGAAAAATTCAGAATTAAAACCCTATTATTCTCAAAAACCTAATCTCTCAACTTCTCTTACTATCATACTACTTTTTCTTCTCTTCCCAAATACTTTCCAACCCTAATTGAATCCATTGAAGTCCTTGGAGGTACAAAGAAGAAAGAAAGTCCATAAACACATTAAACGGAGATTTAACATAAAAGAAGAAGAACAGTTAGTTTCCTGAGCACTTAGACAAATCACTTTTCTTTTATTGTTTAAATAACTTTAATTGATTGATTAGTGTTATTTGATCACTTTAAACAAACTTTTAATTAATTAATTCACATATTACTCTTTCGTTAATCAAGACTAGAATTGGAATAATTAATTGTTGTTTTATCACTTAAGACAAGGCGAATCTTGTTTATTTTTTGTTCTTTTCACGAATATTGGTTAAACAAAGAATAACGACTTTTGCAATGTAATTCCTACGTGATTAATGCTTGTAAATAAAATCAACTAACTTAGTCTTTAGGTATCACGTTGCATATATTGTTTGGTAATAAAATTGTGAAAAAGGAAGAGCTAGTAGAGGTCGTACTAGGGCTACAATAGCGATTTCTCCCTAAAAGGAACGTTATTTTAGTACCCTCGCTCCCGAACTCATTTTAGGTTTATGTAGACCAATTTGGGCATGGGTAAACTTATGATTCGTGCTAATTTTTCCATGAACCCCACATGGAAGAAAGGCATGAACGAGGTTTATGAGTTTTCCTAAAACTCATTGGCGACTCCTACTTGTTTCTTACAAAAAAACGTGATGAGAATATCAATTCTGATTCAAGGTCTCCCAAACAGTCAGGAATTCAAATCCTAATACACCCTAATAAGTGTAAAGTCCTAGGCTTTTAAGCGGCCATGGGCATTTTAGGAAGGACCCCCTTACGATGGGATCACGCTCTCTAGAGTGGCGACTCCGCTGGGGACTTAGAGGTTACAAGATTAGTTCGTAGTTATGGTTCAAGGTTTCCAACACTAGGTTGCCTATGGATTGTAACGAGAACTAACTTGGATAATCTCTAGTTAGAGAGCGAGACTCGAACGCATAATATCTTCCTTTTTTACAAACTAAAAGTAAAAAATCAAACAAGCAACATTGCATCATGCATAAGCATAGCACACTTTAACCATTGGGGATTGGCTCATTGACTAGGGGTTGCCAACACTAGGCTTCTATCCCGAAATCAATAATACTCATCCCACCCATATCGTTAACAAAATATTGAGAGGGCGATGTCATGAGTCAATACGTTGAGTGATTGATTTGTGCATCGTTTCTTAAGATATGGTACCCTTGGACACCCAAGCCTTGACATTAGAATGGCATTGTATGCTTTTTTGACGGTTCCTTTTATGTGCTTATGTGACCACATGAATATGTGCTTCGTGTCTAATCTAACTAATTCCGATTTGTTACCTAGAGATATAATAAAAATAAATTCGCAAAAATTATGGTTCGACAAAAAAAAAAAAAAGTTTTTTTATCGTTCTTTTTGCGTTTTCGCAAAAAAAATAATGTCGAACCTACCAGGTGGCGCGCGCAACTGTCAAAGTTGCGCGCGCCCTCCTAGCGCAAGTTCAGAAGTTGCGCGCGCCACCTCCGTGCAACACTGTGTCTTGCGCGCGCCCACTGTTCAACGTTGACTCGTTACGAGCAATATCATACAAAGAAAACGATACTACCGCTTCAAGGTTAATCGTTAAGTAGGTGTTAAAAATATCTCTTTGGCTAACAACATTGTCTAACTTTTACTATATCGTCTTTTTTTTGGAAAAACATGTTTTTTTATTGTTCTTTTTGCGTTTACGCAAAAAAAAAATCAAAAAATAATTTTTATCATTCCTTTTGCGTTTTCGCAAAAAAAAAAAAATTGTTCTTTTGCGTTTTCGCAAAAAAAAAAAATAAAATAAAAATTACATGTCGTAGATGCTACTCTTGAAGATGCACTTTCCACCTTAGCCAAGACGGAAAATTGCGCACGATTCTATTTTGGATTATGATGATTCGTGTACGTACTTTATAATCAAGCTAATGACATTACTTCTTATGAGGTTCGTCATTAGAAATTCGCATATCTTAATAGGACATCATCAATATGTTAATTATTAAACGTGCCTATTTTCTTGTTCATCATTTTTTTAGTTGTAATTGGTCAACCTTGATTTAAGATATAATTTATTTACCTCTTCTATGGTTTAAAAAGAAAATCCCGAGAACTTTACTTGGGATGATTGCCTCACACAAAAAAAAAAAAAAAAGAAATAGAACGAAAAAAAATAAATGTCGTTCTTAAAAAAAAATAAAAAAAGAGAGTATGATACAAAAAAAAATATATATATTATTCTTAAAAAAAAAAAAGAGAAGCTAATGAATGATAAAACCAAGAAAATAATTTAATTATTTCTTGGATTTTACATTCGGAGGCCATCATTCTTTTTTAAACAAATAGTAATATATTATCCTTTAAAGATAAGCAATATGAGAATCATAATTTTTTTTTTTAAAAAAAGAATATTGATCTCTGTTGTAATCTAAATGATCAACAAATACTATAGTATATTTGATCATTTTAAGGAGTGTGTTCGGGTTGATTAATATTCCTAAAATTTGATGAGCATTTTCAATCCAACTTTTTTGCCTTTCTCTTCTACCTTTTTCGAAAACAATTCATTTGAAGTAAAATCCTTAGATGATTACCTTGTTGAAGTCAACACAAATCATGACATTCCATTAATGATTGTTCGTGAATTTTTTTCATCAACAAACTTGCTTAAAGTGAATTCGTATTACAAGGATTAAAAAAAATAAAAATAAATAAAACAATGATTTTGACTCTGATTCATTATTTGAATGCTTGGCAGAAAAGTTTTAAGTGAACGAGCTCAATTTCTCGTGCTACACATTACTAGATCATCTTCCACATTCGCATACTAGTCTAATCATGGGTGACAAAGCAGCATTGGAGAAACTTAGAGAGGAACTCCAAAACCTAAAGGCCCTACGAGAAGAAGAAGCCCAAATGAAGGCTCATTAAAAAGCAGAAAAGGCTAAAATAAAAGCAGAAAAAAGAAAAAGAAAATATTCTGTAAGAAAAAGCAAGAGCCGAAAGAGTAGAGGCCATGGAGAAACTTGTCCTTCGAGCTAACTTAGGGAATAAGTACTTCAATTATGAGCTTGCACCACAACCTAGTGGCAAGACTCTCCCAGAAAAGTTTTTGATTACGGATTTGCCAACCTTTAAGGTTACAGACAATCCTAGAACTCACTTAATGAGCTTTATTGGAATTATGGCATTGAAGGGGGTTGAGCCAAGCCTATATGCATGTACTTTTCCTCTTTCATTGGACCCAACTGCTAGATCATGGTTTTATAACCTAGATGCAAAACAAACTTCCACTTGGAGTGACGTTGTAAAAGCGTTTTTAACCCAATATGGAGATAATATGGAGATAACATTGAGCTCACAACTACCTTGCGCGATATCGAATTGCTTAAGCAAGGGGAAGAAGAAGGCTTCATTGACTTCTTTTCCAGGTGGCGAACAAAGGTTTCTCTTATTCCACAAAGACCTCCGGATCATGAACTTGTCCCAAAGTTCATAGACAATATGTCTCCACCATACAAGTGTAATTTACAATACCTTGGTTTAGACACATTTCAAAAAGTCTATAATGTGGGAACATTAATTGAAAGGGACTTGATAAATGAAACCATGAATCATATAGATGGACTTGATTTTTAGAGAGGATTTCACCTACGTCGGAAACAGACAAAGCTCGAAGACGCGATCTCAAGAATTTGTCAACAATTCAAGATGTAGCACTGTAGGGAATAATTTCAAGCGTTAAACCCCTAGCTTGAACCTCACTGTGATCATACACTAAAGTACGGTGGCGTCCAAAAGGGAAGAAGATAGAGCAAATGAGTTGCCGACAAGTTTTAGGAACTTGTAAACCGTTCACAGGGTGAAGGTTACACCCCTTAACGATCCAAGAGATCGTCAACTCCATAAGGTCTAGAACCAAATAAGGGTTCGGGGATGAAGGTACAAATCCAACCTAAAAGAGATTGAACCTGCCCTAATAATAGGCCTCTACTTAATTCTGATCGTATTCATGTGCGCTTTTTAATTAACATGCAATCAATAGGATTATCTTAAACCTGTTTATCTATGTTGGTTGAATATAATGCACAAATAAACTATTATTGGCGATCGCTGGAAATTATAATCAAAATTAACCCTAAACAAGATTATTAATTATCTTATTAAGCATAATTACAAGTACCAACTCCCTTTAAACATGCATAAAAGATGTGATCAAGCAATAACAATAAATATCGAGCAACATAATAATAATCAATATCATGAATAATAATTACAATAATCATAATAATAATAATAAAATAATCATCATCATCAAAATAATAATAATAATAATAGTAATAATAATAATAATAATATTCATAATCATCATAAATTATAACGATTATAATCATAATCATGTTCATGTTTATATTAAAGCATAATAACAATAGCAAGATCCTAGGCATGATACTAACAAGATTAATAACAAACCCTAGCATGTCACTAAACAATAAAAATCAAATCTTTAACCCTAACATGATACTAACAATCATAAATATTAGGAAGAACATAAGAAGCATCAGAACAATCATATTTAATATTAAAATTACCTTAGACATGATACTAGGAATATCATAATAACAATATAAACATGATTTCTACATCATAATATCAATTAAAACCATTAAAGCACTTACTTTGATGCCTCGTACCTCTTTCTAATAATAAAATACACACGTTAGTAACTTCAAGGAAAATAATAAACAAAACAATCAAATAATTGAAAGAGAGATTTGGGACCAAACCCTCAGAAATTAAACCTTTCACGTTAGGGCGAAGGCAACTTCGAATATGGCTAGGTGTTTCTAGATCTTGCGAATGCGAAATTTTGTATATGAAAAGCAAAGTTTTAGAAAAGAGAAAGAAAGAATTGAATGAATTAAGAGAGAATTAGATAATTAATGATTGCGAATGAAAACTGTAGGTGAGAATTCGTGAGAATTGGTGAATGAAAACGGAGTTTTTAATACGTTATTTATAGAGAAAATCAGCCAAAAAGATAAAATAACAAAACAGAGTCTGACGCACAAAAAACAGAGCTGGCGCCAACCCTAGCTAACTGGCGCTAGGCGCCAATGGCTGGCACCAGGCGCCAGGCCTGGTTCCAGGCGCCAATGCCTGGAGTCAGGCGCCAGGCCTGTTTTCAACGCGTTTTTGAAAATCAGATAAGTTTGCCGTACAGGAGGATAAAATCGTATATTTTCCTCAAAAATGCTTTTTGATTTTAATTAAAACTCTGAAAAGTCAACAAAAGTCAATTTATCAATGCTAATTGAATTAGGAATGAAAAGAACCTTCTAGAAGAATCTAGAAGACTAAAACCATTCCTAATTGCATTAGGAATGATAAATCATATTAGGCCCTCCTCAAGATCATTGGGCCGCATATAAGGCTCAAACCGGGCCCAGTTTAGTAAATTGGCCATAACTTCCTCAATATTCATCGGAATTGAGCTTATAATATATCGTTGGAAAGATCTTTGCAAGACCCATCCAGCTACACTACTATTGGACCCATATCATGGACCAACCAAACTGGATTGACTGTTTTCTTAAAATAAGTTTTCAAAAACAGAGAGAAGAGAAGAAATTAAAACTTTCCGCAACACTAAACTTTCCACACTTTCGCTTCATTCGATTATGATTCGACGTGAAAGGTACTCATCACTGGGTTTGGTTTTGGGGAGACACAAATGGGTGTCTACAAGCACCCTAGGTCTTGTTTTGTTTCTTTCCTTTGTTTTTTATGATAGACTAAGAGATTCATGCTGTCGAATCTACTTATTTTGTACTCTCATTAATTAATGAATAAAAAATATATATTCAAGTACGTCTATCTTGTTCTCTTTTCAATCTCTTTATTGTTATTGGCTCACATTAAATAAAACGTATACATACAAACAGGCAATATCAAAAGGCATACATACTCAACACTTTAAAGAATCTTGATGAGCTTTGGCCTACAAGATGTATTGAATGAAAAGAGGCCCATCTTAGATCCACAAAGAAAAGATATGATGATTTCACCAACACAGGAGGCAACTTGAAACTCCACAAATATAATCCCATATTTTTAACCTTAGAGAAAATGCATGTTTTTGGCAGCCCTTTTGAGCCTCGTTAATTGAGCCTTAGTTTATTCAACCTACATTATTCCATACCTTGGGATGGGAATGGTGCAAAGATACAAATTGGAAATTGGGGGAACTAAGCATAAGAGGGGGACACAAAGTTAGTCTAAACCCAAAAAAAAAATCAAAAAATCGTTCTAAACCCAAAAATAAAACTTGTCGGAAAAAAAGAGAGAAAAAAAAAAGAGGACAAGGAAAAGGCACCTAATGTAGGACGTTGCCACCCAAAGAAAAAATGTTTTAATTTAAGAAGCACCAAAAGTAAAGGATTTTGGGAGTATACTTGAGCCTGTCCATTGTTCATTACCCCAAGCCTAGCTACGTTACGACCTTGGAAAGACCCTCCTTGAGGCAGACCATAGCCATATACCAAAATCATCATTCTATGAAAATATGGCCAATCTTAGACCTTTGCACATATGGACCTACTATTAAGTACTCATGCCTATATATAAAATGCATGAAGTGTTGAGTTATGATTACAAAATCATATAAAAAAAATCAAATGATTTAGATTATTTGATAGCCAATGGCTTGATGACACCATTTTAGCAAAACAATCGAATCAAATTAAATTCGATGTTTTCCATATCTTTTTGCCAAGAAAAATGAGATGACTATCACTCTAAAAAAAACATCTTATTTTCTTTTAATAATAGGGCTATTTATTACCAAGGTAATTCAAGTTCTATATACATTGCCTAGAAAGAAAAAGAGTTAATACAATAAATTGATTTGATATATCGACAGCCTCGACGTCAACTCTAGATGTCTTTTACAACTCTTGAGAATTGGTCTTCTCACTTATACGTCCGCCTGCGTGGGATATCTCCATCTTCTCTAAGAGAGGAACATTGATTGAACATGATCACTACATGAAAAAATGATTGTTATCGCTATCTCACGTATACCTCACTGCCAAGTCATCACGATGATTCAAATATTTAGTCAATAATCCTTGCTTTTCGAAAACATGTCTAATTCTCTTTCTTTATTCTTCTATAGGAAAGTTGGATTCCTCTTCCTTTTTATACAAATCCGTCTTTTTTGTTCATTTCTTTTTAGGGGGTAAGTCGGGATGATCCTTCCCATTTGGCAACTAAAATACTCGAAAAAATAGTATAATTTTTTTTGCTCTTTACATCAAACTGGGGGGCTAAAAATCCAGGACATCCCCACTTCTCTCTATTTACAGATTTGAACACGCTATTTATGCTGCGAAATCAATGTCATGCAAAGCTTATTACGAAACATCTTAATAACTTTAAATGACAAAGAGAAGAATACCACTTCCTATTATTTGATCAAGATAATTAATTATGATACTTGATCAAACAATTCATGATAAACATATGCAATATTCCATAAATTAAAAATACAAACCTTGGGGCTTTAAATAAACATGAAGAATATCCCCTAGCATGTGTATACATGAATTGCAAAAGTCACCTAAGGTTACACTTGGGGGCT
This sequence comes from Chenopodium quinoa, assembly GCF_001683475.1. Classification (NCBI taxonomy): domain Eukaryota; kingdom Viridiplantae; phylum Streptophyta; class Magnoliopsida; order Caryophyllales; family Amaranthaceae; genus Chenopodium; species Chenopodium quinoa. Next base: position 1,927,458 of record NW_018743937.1, read on the forward strand.
ACAAAAATATATAGGTCTCACCTCAACTTTAATTTTGAAATAAGACCATATTTTGGAAAGTGATTCGAATGATTTTATAAATTATTCTTAACACTCCATCAAACCTAAGTTTGGTAAATATTCATTTTCAAACTACGACACTTTTTAATTGGAAGAACTTCACTTTCAATTATCAAAGTATGACAATAATGACAAACACTAAAAAGGGAGAGATGACAAAATAGGGTATACAAAAGTTTGCTCACATTTTCATATCTTTGTTGAAATAAGTTGCAAATTACAACTTACCTTCATCAATCTTGGATAAAAAAGTCACACTCAATTACGAGCTAGACTTTTCTTTCTATTTTGGGTCCAGTTTTGAAAATAATATGATTATGATTTTTACCTACTAGAAAAAGTTGCTTTTCAAAACAAACTATTGGACCCTTTTCAAAATTTGATTCTTATTCGAAACAACATGTTTCTAATAAAAATAGTATTCAAATTTCCTTTCTGAATTTTTGTTTTCTCAAAATAAATAAATTTTCAGATTCTCAATAACCGTTTGGATAATACACGTATATACATAAATATTTCCAAAAGGAATAAATTAAGATTCGACTTCTTCTTGACTCGAACTTGTTCTCGCTTATTGGCTAAGGGATGGTAAACGAACCACCTACAAGACCAAAATCAAAGATTGACAAGAGCAAAGAAAATATTTGATGTTCTAAATCAACTTTGAAGAATAAAATCACCGCAATGATCTTTACAAACGTTTAGACATTAGGTAAGATTACTAAACCTTAAACATAATTGTTTTTGGTCTATAAACAAGCAAAAAAAACTAACTTGCTTTCTTGAAAATAACTTTAACTAAAATGTGAAAGCCATATCACTGTCCTAAATATTTCAAAAACAAAAATAGGATATATACACAGGTCCATCTCAATATCATATGAATGACCTAAACAATAGCAAGTTATTAGAATTTATCCCCAATTGGGGGCTCCAAGACTTGCGAAATAGCAAGAATGCGCATAACCCGACACATGGGGGCTCTAATATAAAAAAAAAGATATTCATGCCATTCGAGCTACTTTCGAGAATCGCCTAAACTACACATGGTTTACGTAGATCTCGAGCCTTAAAATTTTCAAATGAATCAAAATGATATAATAATCATGTTGTTCCTTTGAAAACTAAGTTTGCAACTAAACTTGGCCATTAAACAGGTTACATACTCGAGCCATTTTCAAGTTCAAATTCAAAAACTAATCTTAGTGCATAATTGTTGTTTCAATACTTCAATTTACTCTAGAGATTAGAGAGTATGACTAGTATAGAGCAAAAGAAACAAAATCATACTTGCTCATACGAAAGTTTAGTACTCAATCATTCATCATGAAAATTGTATCAAGACACATTATTAATATAAGACAAACTATTTCATGAGTTAGAATGTAAATAAAGACTCCTAAATTCTAAGTTAAGGAGTCTTCATTTCAAATTATTCTCCATTGTTGCACACATTGGAATTTCGCAAGGAGGATAACATCTACTTTTTTTTGAGCTTCAAAACAGTGACAAAATTCGAACTCAAAAGAAAGAAGTCAAAAGTAGCAAGAATAGACGAAATTTTTTTTGAACAACATTTCATTTTTCCTCTTACTTGTTCTAATGAATGACCAATATTACTAGACTTAGCAAATTTCTTTGTTAAAAATAAGAGTGGTCAAAAAACGATTTAAACACACTAGTTTAATCATTTCCAAGATCCTAGTTCGTTGTTATCATAATAAGACGAAACACGGGATTTCTAGACCCATTTCAAGCAACATGAAAGGGTTTAATTATGAAAAACAAACAAGTCATTGAAGTCACCCAACATTGGGGGCTACAATATTCGATAACATAAAATGGGGGCTCAAAAGCCCGAAGTATAACCAAACTACACCAGTTCGATGATCTCTTCAAGAAATTCCTAAACTAACTAGTTTTGTGCAAATCTTGAAATCACATTTTTATATGTGAATAATAATAACCATCGGTTATTTTTATCATTGATAATACCAATTTTGCAACTTACGCATGAAAAAAATAAAATATAATAATAAACATGAGTCGCAAGAACAAATTCATGCTATTATAAAAGTTTAAAATTTCATTGATAATTCTAATGCATAATTGTTGTTCTAAACACTTCAATTTACATACAAGTATAGTCTATGCGAGCAATAAAGTTCAAGCACAAAGTCAAAATTAGAACAAATATATATATATATATATATATATATATATATATATATATATATATATATGCTTGGCATGTTCATACATGATCAATAATTTGTCACTTTACATGAAATTTGTTGCAATATATTTCTTAAATATGTCACAACGAAAAACAAACAGATTCATGAAAACAAGTCGAATAAAAAACCCCCAAATTCAAAATTTGGGAATTAACAGTTTGAAAATCGCCCAAATTCAACCAAGAATGAACGAATTATGGCAAATATGAATAAGGGACGAGATCTACTTCCTTTAGATTTGAAAAAAAGAAAATACAAGCTCTTTAAAGAGAGAAAGAAGCGAAAATCGTGAAGGAAGGAGAGAGAAAGCGAAATGAAAAATTGCGCTCAGTGATTCTCTTTTTGCTGACTTAAATGTCGCACACAACTGAATTAGTTGCGCGTGACACACCAGCGCAACTCAGAACGATGCGAGCGCCTGGCCAGCACGACCCACTGAGTTGCGCGCGAATACTGGTCACTAAAATCACCAATATCCAGATTTTGATCCGTTTGATCAGTTTTCAACGGTTTTTGCTCGTCATTAGATGTAATGGCGCGCAAATTATCAAAATCTTTTAAATTGCTTTGAATTTTGTAGTTTATTTCCTTCTTTGTTAGTTTTTTGCATCATATTGCATGCACACCGTGCTTTGTGTCTTCACCAAGCATACATTTTGAAAGTTTTTTGTAAGAGTGCCTTAAGACGTTCCGTGGTGGTGCTTTATGTAAAAGCACCCATAGACATGTTTGTCATTATACTGTACTGACGTTACAAATGTCCAGGTTTTCTTCTTTTTTCATGTCCGAAGCAAAAAGGAAGGAGTTTTCATGCAGCGTAAAAATGCAAATGGTGTATCGTACGGCGCAAAATTATACGACGTAGGTGTTGCGTAAAATTTCACTTCAGCCCAAGCTTTGCGAGATCTACCTCTCGGAACTAAAAGGTAGAGAATTACTGTAGGCGTTAGCTCACGAGTCGACAGGCGCGTCGAACCATCTGGAACAAGCACTTCTTGAATGGGAGCAAATACAGTAGTTAGTGCTCTTACTAGGTTACCGGACAATTAGGGTGTCGAATCATCCCCTGTATAAAGAAGCGACGAGATGATGTCGCGCCTATGTAGTCACGTGCCCCCCAGTCCTGAGACACGTGTACTCATCTGGGGGACAAAACTGCTGAAAGAGTTGTTGACTTTCTTCCCTCTCACTGGATATGGATATATGCCTCCAGTCCTGAGACATGTATTTCTATCTTGTGGACATCTGAATCAAATACCGGACCATTTCGACTCAAATATCGAAAACCTTTTTTCATCTTTTTTACTTTGTTAAATTCAGGCTAAAGTTTCAATGACATATCGAGGGACTTTAGACCAACGATGACACGATTGAGAGGAAATCATCACCTTTTATCCATTTAAAACCGATCTCTTCTCATGACTTGACATCACCTAAAAACACCTTTACTTGTAAAAGCGTTCTACAATTGAAAAGGATCAATCTAGATTCTTTAGCGCGTTAAGACTAGGAAAATTTTTTTCTAGCCTTAATAGCTATTTGTTTCAAACACTTGGCAAACCAAGGATTGTTTCGACATCCTTAACATTTCTGAAAGATTCTCTGTTCTTTGAGAACTTCGCAAAATGAGTCTCGGATTTATTTCCTTGAATACTTTGATCATCGTCTATTCTAGACTCGATAAAAGTGGGGTCTAACTGTAGACACCTAATTTTGGCCTCTTGTCCTGAAAGGAAATGCGATGATGTTACAAAAATCCGTTCTTCATGTTAGATCAAAGTTGAAGTGTTTATGAACTACGAAAAGAATTATGAAGTAAGTTAAAACCCATATTTGAGACCAAGTTATCTTAGAGCCTTGTCCGATTACTAATTAGGCCTAAAACGTGTTCATACATGTTTAAACTTGATTAATAATGGACCCAAATGCGTCAAATGCAATGAATGGATCCAATGGAACCTACATTGTTGAAAAACCGAGACAAATAGATGAACCAACTATCAAATTCCCATTTAAGTCCTATAGATATAGATATCCCTTTCAAAGAAATTTTTAACGGTATATTATAAGCCCAATTCCGAGCCAAAATGAAGAAGTTATGATCAAAACACTACACTGGGCCCTAAAACCGACACCCTTGCACTCCAACAGCCATAACTTTTGATCCATGACATATTTTAACCTGATTCTAACGGCATTTGAGAGTACACATTCAGAGATTTCCAATTATATCTTACACGCCTTAATTTGACATCTCAATCAAAAGTTATGGAATTTTTAAAAACGCATTTTTGTATAAGGCAAACCGCAAACCAGCGCAACTCAATCAATTGCGCGCTCATTGCGCGCGCGACACATTGAGATGCGCGCGGCACCCAGCGCGATTCAGAGAGTTGCGCGTGCCACCTGACAGCGTGGCTCTAAAAACCTAAACCTAGATCCCTACGCCTATAAATAGGGGTCTTCGTTCGGCATTACGGGGACCGGAAAATTCAGAATTAAAACCCTATTATTCTCAAAACCTTAATCTCTCAACTTCTCTTACTATCATACTACTTTTTCTTCTCTCTTCCTAAATACTTTCTAACCCTAATTGAATCCATTTAAGTCCTTGGAGGTACAAAGAAGAAAGAAAGTCCATAAACACATTAAACGGAGATTTAACATAAAAGAAGAACCGTTAGTTTCCTGAGCACTTAGACAAATCACTTTTCTTTTATTGTTTAAATAACTTTAATTGATTAATTAGTGTTATTTTATCACTTTAAACAAACTTTTAATTAATTAATTCACATAGTACTCTTTCGTTAATCAAGACTAGAATTGAATAATTAATTGTTGTTTTATCACTTAAGACAAGGCGAATCTTGTTTAATTTTTGTTCTTTTCACGAATATTGATCAAACAAAGAATAACGACTTTTGCAATGTAATTCCTACGTGATAAATGCTTGTAAATAAAATCAACTAACTTAGTCTTTAGGTATCACGTTGCATATATTGTTTGGTAATGAAATTGTGAAAAAGGAAGAGTTAGTAGAGGCCGTGCTAGGGGTAGAATAGCGATTCCTCCCTAAAAAGTAACGTTATTTTAGTACCCTCGCTCCTGAACTAATTTCTGGTTTATGTAGACCAATTTGGGCATGGGTAAACTTATGATTCGTGCTAATTATTCCATGAACCCCACATGGAAGAAAGGCATGAAAGAGGTTTATGAGTTTTCCTAAAACTCATTGGCGACTCCTACTTGTTTCTTACAAAAAAGCGTGATGAGAGTATCATTTCTAATTCAAGGTCTCCCAAACAATCAGGAATTTAAATCCTAATACACCCTAACAAGTGTAAAGTCCTAGGCTTTTAAGCGGCCATGGGCATTGTAGGGAATATTTCAAGCATTACCCCAAACTTGAACCCCACCGTGATCATACACTGAAGTACGGTGGCGTCCAAAGGGAAAGAAGATAGAGCAAAAGAGTCGCCAACAAGTTTTAGGAACTTGTAACCGTTCACGAGGTGAAGGTTACACCCCTTAACGATCCATGAGATCGTCAACTCCAATAGGTCTGGAACCATGACTGGTAGTTCGGGGATGAAGGTACAAATCCAACCTAAAAGAGATTGAACCTGCTCTAATAATAGGCCTCTACTTTATTCTGATGGTATTCATGTGAGCTTTCTGACTAACATGCAATCAATAGGTTTACCCTAAACCTGTTTATCTATGTTGGTTGAATATTATTGGACAAATAAAACTATTATTGGCGATCACTTGAATTATAATCAAATTAACCCTAAATAAGATTATTAATTATCTTATTAAGCGTGATTACAAGTACCAATTCCCTTTAAACATGCATAAAAGGTGTGATTAAGTAATAACAATAAATATATGTCAAGCGACATAATAATAATCATACTAGTAATAAAATTAATCATGTTAAAGCATAATAATAGCAAGATCCTAGGCATGATACTAACAAGATTAATAACAAACCCTAGCATGTGACTAAACAACAAAAATCAAAGCTTTAACCCTAACATGATACTAACATGCTATTAGGAAAGAAAATAGGAAGCATCAGAGTAATCATAATTAATTTAAGAAACTTATTCTTTACCCTAGACATGATACTAGAAAGCATTCTTTTAATCATACTTGATATTAGAAATTACCCTAAACATGATACTAGGAACCATAATAACAACCTAGACATGATTTCTATATCATAACATTAATAAATCAATTAAAGCACTTACTTGGATGCCTGGTACCTCTTTCTAATAACAAAATACACTCGTTAGTAACTTCAAGGAAAATAATAATCAAACAATTAAATTAAATAATTGAAATAGAGATTTTAGGGACCACACCCTAAGAAATTAAAACCTTTCACGTCTAGGGCGAAGGCAACTTCGAAATTATCTAGGTGTTTCTAGATCTTGTGAATGCGGAATTGTGTTTGCAAAAGGGTATTTTTGAAAAGAAAGAGAGAATAAACCTTAGCTTAGAGAGAGAATAGAATTAGAGAATTGTTGATGATTGAAAACGGAGATTTTAGGAGGCTATTTATAGAGAAAATCAGCCGGATGTGATAAAAAACGAATCAGAGTTTCGAAGAGAATAAAACGAATTAGCGCCAGACGCCAGACATTAGCGACACACGCTAAAGATAACACCAGACGCCAAGCATTAGCGCCAGACGCTAATCCTGTCGTCAGGCGCTAGAAACCAGTTTCACGCGTTTTCTTAACTTTGATAAAATTTAGCCGTACAGAAGGGAAAAATCGTATTTTCCTTAAAAACACTTCTTTTCTTCTGATTAAAACTCTAAAAAGTCATCTAAAGTCAATTTATCAATCCTAATTAAATTAGGAATGAAAAGAACCTTCTAGAAGAATCTAGAAGACTATAATCAATTCTAATTGCATTAGGAATGATAAATCAATATTAGGCCCTCCTCTATATCATTGGGCCGCATATAAATATCAAACCGGGCCCAGTTTAGTAATTTGGCCATAACTTCCTCATTATTCATCGGAATTGGGCTTATAATATATAATTGGAAAGCTCTTTTTGAACCCGACCCAAATACACTATTATTGGACCCTTGCCATGGACCAAACCAAACTAGATTGGTAGTTTTCTTAAAGTAGGTTTTAAAAAACAGAGAGAAAGAAAAGAAATAAAAACTATCCGCAACACTAGACTTTCCACACTTTCACTTCATTCGATTATGATTCGACGTAAAAGGTACTCATCACTGGGTTTGGTTTTGGGGAGACACAAATGGGTGTCTACAGGCATTTAAGGAAGGACCCCCTTACGATGGGATCACCCTCCTTACACTTGTGTTTTGTGTGTATTTGTCTCAATGACAATTATTGAGAGACCTTGGATTTTTGTGCATATAGGAGTCCTGAGTTTTGGATATTGTCACTTATTATAATCCCTTTTAACGGTCCAAGGGATAAAGGGACTCATAGGATCCTAGTAAGGTCATGTATGATGCTCCTACAATGTGTTGCTAATGTTTGTTGAGGTACCTAACATGATCATACAAAGGTTGATGCTCCAATATTTGGTTAACATGTTATTGTTGAGGTAGCATACATGATCTCATTAGTTGATAAAAATAAACTCATCTGATGGATTATATTTCCCTCATCCTAATGATCTAAATGTGTTAAAAATATCATCCACGTAGTACATTTTACAAAGTGATTCATCATTGATTTGTCATTCAATCACTTACACAAAAGGTTTATCATAGGGTACTAATCAATTGCCTATGTTCAACACAAAAGATTTAGCACATGTTACAAACTGACTACCTATCTAAATTCTTTTTAAAAAAGACAAAAGTTAAACTAAAAAAAAAAAAAAAACAAAATACACATAACCTACTTGCCTTCTATCTTAGTCATTTATGAGGTTATGTGTGGCAGTCTGCCCTTGTGTTTCTTACTCAACTCCTTTTTTCTACACTTAATCGGCATCTACTTCTTGTTGATCAGATTCAACCCCTCCGTCTCTTGCCATTGGGATGAGTCTTTCATTGATAAACTGTCTAGCATGTTCTATAATAGCTGGGTTTACCTATAAATTATCTGGTAACAAACCTAGATTCTCAAGTCTGTCTTTTCCCATGTGGGGTGGTGTGAAATTGTTGCCACCTTGACGCTTTAGAATTTCAACCATTGTTCTTTGCAATGTCAACTAAACAGACTTGTTAACCTTTGGATTAATAAACTCATAAGCTTCCTCAACCGTTTCAATTAATTCCTTCAAGTTTTTTGGAAATGAATGATATTGAATTGATTGAATGCTGTTAAATAATCCTAAATCTAACACATTCAAATCAGGGGATTGAGCGGGTTGGTATACCATTTGTATGTTGAATCCATTTTGTGTAGCGGCTTCCATAAAATATTCATCTCTTGGAATTTGTGAGGCCTTGCGTTATCCCACTGAATGTAGATATCTTTAGTTCTGTTTGCTGGCCATTTTGCAATGATTGCCGGAATCACCTTTTGAAGTAGCATTTTCCTAATCTCATCCTTGTTGACATTCTGGTTAACTTTAATTTCCAGAGTTCCTGCACTTCTATTTTTGCTGTTTTTCTTTGCTGTTTGGTGAATAATAAATGGGAAAATACCGTATTTTCCATCAAAAGTGATCATGTTGCTTGTGTTTGAGTGTGGCCTTGAAATAAGAGCCATGAACATGGCCTTCAATTTAAACCTTCTGGATTGTTCACATATGTAAAGATTATCTTCATTAGGAAGAATATAAAACCTCCTCGTTTTGGGGTTTGAAAAAAACCATTTCTCATCGATATGGATGACATTATCCATATCGTCGAATATGGGATATGCTGATGGTCCTCCGGGCAAAATGTGTGACAACACCCACTTGTCCGTTGCTATTTTGTGGTTGTTTGTTAGTCTTGGACGATTGTTGCTGGTGTGGGTTCTCAGAATTCCCTTCTTTTTCAGTCGATGCACAGTTGATTTGCTAACTTTAAGAGCTGCAGCATAACTTCTTTTAGTTGTCCTTAAACGAAGAAGCACTGATTGAAGCCATTCTGCTGAGTATTCTCTTAGCTTTGGACCTGTTTTCCCAAGCTTCTTAGTTCTGACATCAACCACTCCCCCTTGTTCTCTTTATTTGCATAAATCTGCAAAAATTCTTGTGATGGTTGACTTGTGCACACCGTAATTTCTTGCTAGTTTGGCTTTTGCACCTCTAGGGAGATTGTTGTCTATTTGCAATTCTAGCATTATATAAATGAGTTGCCTTCGTGTGTCCAAATTCATTTATGGTTTTAGCCTATTCCTTCGATCATTGTCTTCATACTCGTTGCTGAAATGTATGTCTAGATCATTGTTGGATTTCCCCATTTCTTCCTCCATTAAAATCTGATCAATGCTAAAAAATCCAGAACTTTCCATGGTTTTTCTTTTGTTGCTGACAGGTTATTGATGAAGAAAAAGACTGGAAGACGTGCACAAGATCTCCCTTTTGATGCTGGCTCACTTACTGTAAATTTCAGATGTTGCTGATGTTAACGGAGATTTTTTTTGGAGGACTTACTTAATTTAAGGTGTATTAATTAGGATATTATGTTTGGAACCTTTTTACTGCTGAAAATTTATGACGAAGTTCTTGGTATTGACTGAATTTATAGTGAAGACTTGATAGTAAATGTGGTACAGTGGAGGTCAAATGAAGTTGGGTCAAAATTTTGAATTTTGATTGAAAAATTCAAGTTGCTTAAAATTTTAAATTTGGGAAAATTTTTAGGGGGGAAATGGCTGAAATTTAGGAGGGAAACGTAAATCCCTCCAAAATTCTGCCAACAATTTCTCACTACATAGATTCCCACCTAAATTTGGGCCCCACCACAAATAGGTCCCCACCTTTTACCTATAGATTTTCTCTCTCCAATTTTCTTAATCACATGCAATTATAATACAAAAACTACCTTACTCAAATTTTGCCTAGGAGTCTGTGAGAGCTTCAAAGTTGCATCTAACATGTTCCGGAGGTAGTACAATTTTTAAAAGATTACTACTACCACTATTATTATTATTATATTTTTTTATTTTAAAAAATTCACCTTTCTCCTCCATCGGACACCATCGACGCTACAACCTCCCTCCCTACCCTTGGCGCCGGCCTCGCCTAGATCCTCCTCTCCTTGCGCCGGTGTCGGCGTCAACCCCTCTCCCTTGCCGCCTTCCCTCTTCACTGGAACTTACCTAAAGCCCTGAACCATCGGTGTCTACTTGGTCCACGGGCACAGATTAAACCTCCACTAATGCTAGTTAGTTGTGATTGAACTTTTCAATCAACCTTCTACACAGAAGAGAGACATAAACTAACCACAAACCACCACGATGAACTCCTAGGGGTGGTCGACCGTACGAAGGTGAGAAAGAGGAGAGGGCTGTGAGGTTAGAGAGAGAGATTAGATTTTTGGGACTTTGCTGCCTTGTGTCACAATTCACTGACTTGTTAATTGTGTCTATGTCAACCCTCATGCATGGATTTTGTTTATAGATCACATCTCTAAATAAAAGTCCATGTCCAGTCTAAAATTCTAATTCTAATCAAACTCCTTTAACCCAACACTTTTCATTGTATGTCATAATGTCATGGGCCTCTTACTTGTTTAACCTAATACCCTTGTTGTATGACCTTATAGGATTCATTCTATTAGGCTTTGGACTATTTCACTAGTCTAAAGATCATTTATCATATCTAGTAATAGACAATGACGACCCAAAAGAATGAACTTATTATCTCTATAATAGTGACCCTTGATATATCTAGCAATTGCACTTATCGAAGGTATAATTCCTTCAATCTCCCACTTGTCTGAGAAAAGTGTGCCATATTCAAATTCCTTAAGTTAATGTGTGTGGATTTGATAATATGATTGAATGTCATGTCATGGTCATATTAATCTACAAATATTTACTTGGAATCTGAGTTATAATTACAAAACAAATGATTACTTTGTAATCCATTTGAGCATGACCATGCATTTTTTGAATTCTTCCTTTTCAAGGGGCTAAGACACATTCCTAATTAAGTAGATAAAATTAATCCAATCTTGTGGCAACCAAAGCTCCCACTCAACTTTTGAAGTAACCAGGAAACATCCTTTATAATCTCCAATTATGGGAAGACGTTTGAATGTACCACATAGTTAAATCAATCTTTGAATGTAATTAGTGTTCCACTCATGTCAAAAGAATCTACTAATAGATCCGGAAGCTCTACACTTGAACTTCAAATTAAATAGGTTTTATAGTTCGATCATGCATCATTCATGCATATCCATGTGATTGACCGAGCATCACTATACTCATATAGCCCATGAAACTGCCCTATCCAATCAATCTTACATGTTAGTCCATTTATTGAAATCATTTTATGTCCACTTTAATGATTTCGAATTAGGAACTTAAATAATATATGAATTTAGTTCACCTGTGGGGTTTCATTCACCGGGTCATCAGCCTGATGAGCCCATCAATCTATAATTAATTTGGACATTTTATTTTATATCAAAAATCGTAATTAAATAAGAGAAATAATGCATTTCTGATTAAACATAAATTCTGCAAATGAATGTATTACATATGTAATAAGTTATTCTCAAAGACAAATACAACTTAAATTACCTCATCAGCTTCAATCCAGTTGCTCTAGTATAAGTCTCATGCTTAGGCAATGAAAGGGGTTTAGTAAGCGGATCAGCGATGTTCTCATCTGTATGAATTTTTCACATCTTGACATCTCCTTTACCAACGATCTCTCAAATGAGGTGATACTTCCTCTCAACATGTTTGGATTTGAAATGTGAACTTGGCTCCTTTGATTATGTAATAATGCCATTATTGTCACAATGCAACTGAATTCCTTCTTGAGCACTTGGTACAATGTAAAGCTCTGTAAGGAACTTCTTTAACCAAACTGCTTCCTTAGTTGCCTCAATTGCAGCCAAATACTCATATTCCGTTGTAGAGTCTGCGACAGTGCTTTGCTTTGAAATCTTCCAGCTCACTTCCCCTCCATTTGGAAATGTACCCTGATTGGTATTTAAAGTCATCTATGTCTGTTTGGAAACTCGCATCAATGTAGACCTTGACAACTAACCCATCTTTGCCGCCACATACTAGAACACATTCATTTTGTCCTTCTCAAGTACTTAAGAATGTTCTTGGAAGCTGTCTAGTGTGCTTCACCTAGATTTACCTGAAATTTACTACACATGCTTAGAGCATATGTAACATCCAGACTTGTACATATCATGGCATACATAATAGACTCTATTGCAGAAGCATAAGGTATAATAGTCATACGCCTCATCTCATCTGGCTTTTGAGGGCACTAAGATTTACTAAGCGTAATGCCATGAGACATGGGGAGAAGTCCTTCTAGGAGTCTTTCATCTCAAACCTGTCAAGAACCTAGCTTATCAATATCAGTCTCTTGACTTGGCCCAATCATCCTTCGAGATCTGTCTCGATGGATCTGATTCCCAAAATGTACTTGGCGTCACCCAAGTCCTTCATGAAGAAACAACTATTCAACCATTCTTAACTGACCCAAGCATCAGTATGTCATTCCCCATGAGTAATTTTTTGGGTAAAATTACCCCGCCACGTGGCCTAATAGGAATAGGACACGTGTCCACCCAGTATTTGTCTAAATTAGGCCAATAGCAAGATGACATGTGGAATCCACTATCATCAGAAGGAATGACGGCCTTCATGGGTCCAATTCCCGAAAAGCCGCCAAAAGTGCGGGCAGCCCACCAAATCAAGGTCAAATGACCTACGTAAGGGCATAATTTTCCAAAATGACCTTATAAATAGGGAGATTTCCCCCATTTGTGGGGCAGATTGAATTTATTACAATAGCACTGACATTCTCTTACATCAGAGAAATCTCCTGATCTCGGAATCCGAGAAGATTTCACATTTACCTTTTTCTGCACTTTTTACTTACTCCATTACGTTCTAACTTGATCGTCGGAGGTGGAGCTCCAACCACCCAGAGTCTCTGTTGTTTTGTAGGTACAGGCGCTGCTCAACCAGTCTTCGAGTTGTAACTCTCCCAAGGGATAATAACACCCAAAACAAGTAGTATGTCATCCACATACAAGACTAAGAAAACTATGCTGCTCCTACTAGATTTCTTGTATACACAAGGTTCTTATTTTCTCTTTAGAAAACCAAACTATTTGATCGCCTCATCAGAATGAAGGTTCCAACTTCTTGATGCTTATTTTAATCCATAAATGGATTTATGAAGTTTACATACCCTTCTAGGATTTTATAATTCTTCAAAAGCCTCAAGTTGTGTCATATACACATCCGTCGTCAAGAACACATTTAAGAAGGCGGTTTTGACATCCATCTGCCAAATTTCGTAATAAAAAAATGCAACAATCGCAAGAAGAATCCGAATGGACTTAAGCGCTGCTACTGGGGAAAAGGTTTCATCATAGTCAATACCAATGTCTGAAAATGTTGCGTGGGCCCTGGTAGACTTGCCTAATGGGGTAAAACCTATTGGTAGCAAGTCTACCAGGTACTTTGGTATGAAGCGGGACAGAAACAGACCAACTGAGGATAAAACGCGTTAGGTTTTACGCGGAGAAAACACGAGAAAATTTCGTGACACGACACATGTATCGTGACACGACAGTGTCCACTGCGACACGACAGTGTCTACCGTGACTTGGTACAGTACACCGTGTCACGGTAAATAAGTGCGGGGGAAATGACACGGAAAAGCATCGTGTCACGGTATATGTACCACGACAGGGTACAGATTTCCGTGACACGGTACTATCTTCTGTGCCACGTCAGATATTTCCGCGACGCAACAATTTTGCTGCTGTGCGGCAATTCCAATTTTTTACGTGTTTTTAAAATTATCATAACTTTTGATCCGTAACTTGGAATATGGTATATAATATATCATTGGAAATATTATCAAGTATACTGTCCGACACAATTAGAATCAAGTCAAAATCATTTGTAGATTTTAAGATATGGCCGTTTTAGTAGAAGGGTATCGGTTTTGGGCCGATTTTAGTATTTGGCTCATATCTTCTCCGTTTTAAATCGGAATTGGGCTTATGATATATTTGTTGGAACGATTATTTCAAGGTCTATACAACAAAAAAATAATAAGATCAAAATTTAAGGCCGAAAAATCAATTTCTCTCGATTTTGCGATGTGGACACGAAAAGAGGAAAACAAGTTATGGCGTAGGGAAATGTGCTAGGAAATGGATTGGTTTATGAAATGTATTGAATGTAAACATGGATTTAAGCATTACAAAGATTTAAATACTCAACCCAACCAATAATGTTGGTGAAAAGTTGTTCATCATCGGGTTTGGGGAGACATTATATGCGTCTATAGAAGCCCCCACTTTGATTGAGTTTATAGAAACCTCAGTTTCAAAAATGATAGTCAAAGTAGTTGATAGGGACGAAGAATGATTTAAGACGTTGTGCGATCCTAAATCACTCTTTATACACCGATACCTGTAGAAAAATGTTAAATCTACAGATAAAAGAGTAAAGGGATAGAATGCTTATCTGACACCATTGTATCGGTGACAAATGAGTTTGGTAGTTTCCTATGCTTGAAAGAATCAACCGAATGAGATTTTGTTGAAATACTTTCTATGCCTGAGGAAATTTGACAAATGAGCTTGGTAGCTTTTTATGCTTGAAGAAATCTACCGGATGATACTTTCCATGCTTGAGGAAAGTCGACATATGAATTTGGCGGTTTTCTATGCTTGAAGAAATCCACCGGATAATACTTTCCATGCTCGAGGAAAGTTGACAGATGAGTTTGGTAGATTTCTATGCTTGAAGAAATCTACCGAATAATACTTTCTATGCTTGAGGAAAAACTTGTCTGATGATGAGATTGCAAGTCTCTGTGTATCGAGAACCTTGCGTCGTGAATCATCTTTTCTTGGGAGATGATCACTAAAATGATGATGGTACGATTGTCCCCGAACGTGGCTATAGATGGTTCGCTTGTCCCCGAACGTGGGTTTTAGATGGTTCGCTTGTCCCCAAACGTGGGCTGTAGATGGTCCGCTTGTCCTCGAACGTGGGTTGTAGATGGTCTGCTTGTCCCCGGATATTGGCTGTAGATGGTTTGCTTGTCCCCGAACGTGGGCTATAGATGGTTCGCTTGTCCCCAAAAGTAGGTTGTAGATGGTTCGATTGTCCCCGAACATGGGCTGTAAATGGTTCCCTTGTCCCCGAAAATGGGATGTAGTTGGTTCGCTTGTCCCCGGACGTGGGCTGTAAATGAGACCTGAGAAAATAAATTTGCCAAGGGACTCGTATATATTGTGATTGACTTAACCAACTGACTTGACATGACATGACATGTATATGACTTGTGAGTGTGTGTGTGCAAACACAAGCAAACGAAGATGCAAAAGCAAATTTTTTTTCGTCATTTTTGTCATGAGTGGAGGGTACCGACTTTCACCTGAAAAAGAAAGACGTGAAAACTAAACTTTAATTTTCGAACTTCCCTCGATGAGAAAATTTTGAAAAAGTTTTTTGAACTTCCCCAAAAGAAAAGACGTGAAAACGAAAGAAGTTTTGAACTTCCTTGTTGAGCAAGACAATGAATCGCATGGATTAAATTGCTTATCTTGAAAATAATGTATGCATGATGCATGTTCTTAGGCCAGGAGGCTAAGGACAATTACATCATGTGACACGATAGATGAATGAAATTAGGTCATTGAGCTAAGAATCATATATGGTGTAAAGAAGCGATCTTTAGCTTCACTTAGGTCTGGAAGCTAAGCACGTATATAGATGAAGTGATTATTGTACAATGAACGATGCTTAGGTCAAGGAGCTAAGCACAATATGATTTGTATGATTACAAATCATTGATATATAAATGGTACTCAACACATTATGCGATGCGTGAAACAATGAACATTGCTCAGGTCAGGAAGCTAAGCAAGTATACAATGTTTCTAAATGTTGTCTTGAAAGATGATGAAGCATGCACTCTGTTGAAACAAGATATCATGAAAAAGGGTTCTTAAAGGGAAAAATGATATGGATATGGATGTGGATGTGTGAGTGAAGTGTATGAATGTGATACTAAGGCTGGCTGCAAAGGTTATGGTGATGGAAATATATGTGAGAAGAGTCAAACTGGGTAAGCTAATGTGATGTGGGTTCAATCCCCCAAGTCTAGCTCTAAATGGGTATGGGTAAGAATTGGATATCCTTCGACTCGATCATGCATATGAATGTGGCCGCTTCTCAATGTGAGGTTGCCTACGTATCCGTTCGGAATCAGGCCGAACGTAGCTCTAACTGAACTTTGCACAAGTGTATGTACACCTCAAAGAGGTCTTTCAAGGGTTTTAATGTGGTTAAGATGATGGTTTAAGGAAGAAAGGGGTAAAAGGCTCAAGACTCGAGAGAAGCCCCCTAAGATATGCAATTATGTATTGGACTTTACAAGTTTTATTTTTCATATATTTTTTTTATTTTGAATTTCTTTTTTTTTTCTTTATTCTGTTGAATCAATGTAGGCAATCTCAGATCATGCGGTCCATCACTCACTTAGCATTCATGTTTCTCAGGCACGGTACCAAGCACTCGATGAGAGACGCAATTTGAGACTTCTTTATATCGAAGACATTGGAACACTTGCCTTTAGACATTTTTTTTAATTTTTTTATTTACTTATTCTTTCTTTATATATATATTTTTATTTGAACTTGCTTTCTGACTATTACATAAATTGCACACCTTCCCATCCCAGGGTTAAGTGAATGTGGGTTGAATCACTAGTAGAAAAAAACGTTATGGGAAGCGGTTCAAACCCCCTAATGGGAAGCGGTTCTGAACCGCATGGGTTTAGGGGGCTTGCCAATTGCCATGTAAATGGCAAGCGGTTCAGAACCGCTTCCCATTTGGGGGGAATGGCAAGCGGTTTGGCCCCAAAACCGCTTGCCATTTGTAATTTTTTTTAATTTTTATATATATAATAATTAATAATAATTAGTGACATGTTTTGATATGCACATTAATCTGTAATTTAAAAAATTATTATTATTATTAATATTATTATTAATTAATATTAATAATTAATAAAAATTAATTAAAAATATTACAAATTTTGGAATAATAATAATTCAATAAAAATAAAATGCATAATAATAATAATAATATATATAAAACTCATAAATAATATATAGTACTAATTACAAATAAATAATATAATGTACATATGGATTTAATAAAAATAAAAAAGATATAGTAACTAAATATTAATAATTGTTCATAAAAAAAAAACTCAATCTCATTCATTATCTAACTAACACATATATATTATATATTCTACCTAGATGCCATCAAATGTCAGAAAAAAAGCCCACATGTCGCGAATTTCATCAACTTCTACCTTTGTCAAAGGGCCTTCCCTTTGAATCTTACAAACCTTTGGAAAGAAAAAAATACCAAACATTAAACATCATTCATATATTACATAAAATTCAAACTAATAATTAAAAAATAATAATTTATATATGTTAAATATTTCAAACATCATTCTAACTTGCCCGATTTAGCATTCTACTAAGTTTTAGGACGGCTTTTACCAAAAATCGCCTATTTGACTTCTAACTTGCCCGATTTCTACATTTCTTATCTAATGAAATATTTCTTTATCATAACATGTCAATTATAACTAGTCTTAGGTGTCTAATGTTTGAAATCATAGGAAATTAGCATTCTACTAAGTTTTAGGACGACTTTTACCCGAAATCGCCTATTTCACTACTACTTTGCCCGATTTCTACATTTCTTATCTAATGAGATATTTCTTTATCATATCATGTCAATTACAACTAGTCTTAGGTGTCTAATGTTTGAAATCATAGCAAATTAGCATTCTACTAAGTTTTAGGACGACTTTTACCCAAAATCGCCTATTTCACTACTACTTTGCCCGATTTCTACATTTCTTATATAATGAGCTATTTATTTATCATAACATGTCAATTATAACTAGTCTTAGGTGTCTAATGTTTGAAATCATAGCAAGTTAGCATTCTACTAAGTTTTAGGACGACTTTTACCCAAAATCGCCTATTTCACTACTACTTTGCCCGATTTCTACTTTTCTTATCTAATGAGATATTTCTTTATCATAACATGTCAATTACAACTAGTCTTAGGTGTCTAATGTTTGAAATCATAGCAAGTTAGCATTCTACTAAGTTTTAGGACGGCTTTTACCAAAAATCGCCTATTTCACTACTACTTTGCCCGATTTCTAATTTCTAATATAATGAGCTATTTATTTATCATAACATGTCAATTATAACTATTCTTAGGTGTCTAATATTTGAAATCATAGCAAGTTAGCATTCTACTAAGTTTTAGGATGGCTTTTACCAAAAATCGCCTATTTCACTACTACTTTGACCGATTTCTACATTTCTTATATAATGAGCTATTTCTTTATCATAACATGTCAATTATAACTACTATTAGGTGTCTAATGTTTAAAATCATAGCAAGTTAGCATTCTACTAAATTTTAGGACGACTTTTATCCAAAATCGCCTATTTCACTACTACTTTGCCCGATTTCTACATTTCTTATCTATTGAGCTATTTCTTTATCATAACATGTCAATTATAACTAGTCTTAGGTGTCTAATGTTTGAAATCATATCAAGTTTGCATTCTACTAAGTTTTAGGACGGCTTTTACCCAAAATCGCCTATTTCACTACTACTTTGCCCGATTTCTACATTTCTTATCTAATGAGCTATTTCTTTATAATAACATGTCAATTATAACTAGTCTTAGGTGTCTAATGTTTGAAATCATAGCAAGTTAGAATTCTACTAAGTTTTAGGACGGCTTTTACCCAAAATCGCCTATTTCACTACTACTTTGCCTGATTTCTACATTTCTTATCTAATGAGCTATTTCTTTATCATAACTTATCATTATTAAATAGTCTTAGGTTTCCATTGTTTTAAATCATAGCAAAAGATCATTTTGCTCTATTTTAAGACGGCTTTTACCCAAAATCGCCTATTCCACTTTTACTTGCCCATTTATTATATTTTTTTTCCGTTTGAAATTTTTTTTCTCAAACCAAGCCCATAATACCTAGTCTTAGGCATGTAATTTATGATATCACATCAAATGAGCACCCAACTAAGTTTTAGTACGATTTTTAACAAAAATCGGCGTAAGTGACTTATTTAGCTTATACACTAACAAGTACGCAAAAATTACACAAAATAGCATGAGGTGCCATGAATAGGCCAATAAATTACTCCTCGGGCTGCTTCCCATTGTTTTTGGAGTGGCTCGGTTTCTTGAACGGCTGCTGCAGTTGCCTGGGCTGCTGCAGCAGCTGCCTTGGCAGCTACCTGGTGGCTGCTGCAGCTGCCAGGTGGCTGCTGCGGCTGCCTGTGCAACTGCCTAAGCTGCTGCTGCGGCTGCCTGGCAGCTGTTGCAGTTGCCTGGTGGCTGCTTGCAGTTGCCTGGTGGCTGCTTGCAGCTGCCTGGCATAACCCGAGGTTGTTGCCTCGGGTGCTGTAGTTGCCTCGGGTGCTCACTTTCCCATTTTCTGCATTTTGTATCAAATGACCTAATTTGTCCTTAGAGCAGACCCATATTAACTAGTCCTGGGTGTCTAAGGTCTGTAATCGCATTAGAAGAAGGTTTTACTAAGTATTTGGACGGCTTATACCCAAAATCGCCTATTTGACTTCTACTTTGCCCGATTTCTACATTTATTATCTAATGAGCTATTTCTCTATAATAACATGTCAATTACAACTAGTCTTAGGTGTCTAATGTTTGAAATCATAGCAAATTAGCATTATACTAAGTTTTAGGACGGCTTTTACCCAAAATCGCCTATTTCACTACTACTTTGCCCGATTTCTACATTTCTTATCTAATGAGCTATTTCTTTATCATAACATGTCAATTATAACTAGTTTTAGGTGTCTAATGTTTGAAATCATAGCAAATTAGCATTCTACTAAGTTTTAGGACAACTTTTACCCAAAATCGCCTATTTCACTACTACTTTGCCCGATTTCTACATTTCTTATCTAATGATCTATTTATTTATCATAACATGTTAATTACATTTAGTCTTAGGTTTATAATGTTTGGAATTATAGAAAATTAGCATTCTACTTAGTTTTAGGACGGCTTTTACCCGAAATCGAACCGAAAAAAAGTAAAAACAAGTACCTCCTCAATGTGTTGGGCTTCAGTGCACCTATTGACTATGTCATGCATAAACCTCATCACGTACAGGGCACAGTCAACGCCGTTGTCTTGTTGCACACACTAACATGACACAAAGTTAAAATAGTCATGCATAGCCATAACTCAAGGCAATTTTATTAAATAAATCAATATACCAAGGCTTTACCTTCGAATATTTCCACGTGGGACCTGCAACCGAACGACAATTCAACTTCTTCATAACACTTCAAAAAAATAAAAAACAAACAATTTAGGAACATAGCCACTCAATCACTTAGGTGATGATACAAAATAATATATAGGAAGCGGTATGTACCTATTCAATAGGTTATTCACTAGCAACTTCCTTGGTGGCCATATACGAGCCGAGTCAAAGTAGTAGATTGTGTTATTGGAAACACAAATCACTATAAGGCTCCAATGTATACTACATATATATTAAAGCAAATATCAATCCATCAATTGTTATGCGTCAACATCTATACTTAACAAACAAATTAAGAGTGACATATTTAAACTTACTCCTCAAAGCAAGGGGCTAATATGAACTTGTTTCCCGCACGCATTGATTCTCTAATACCCCGCTCAAGGTAATCTATCACATCACGAGGGTTATGCAAGCATTTGGTTACAGAGGTCTGCTCGGGGCATAACCACCCAACTGCTGCTTCACCATCGGGTTTACTAGCAAGGAGCTCCTGTAGTGACCTTCAAGTAAGTAATGTGTGCAAGTAATTACTAGTTGCATTGTTTTGGTACGAAAATATCAAAAATACAATATATTTAGAAATAGTCTCGTTAATTTACCTCATGAAAGTTTGAATGATGGAAATCTTAAGCATGGAACCGGTTAGAAATTCCGTCACATCCTCTCTAGAAATGTATGCGATCGCATCCTCATCATAGTGGAACAATGCCTTAGGCAAGTTCACTTGAATATGTGTACCTGTAGGCAACTCACTAACACGATTGTGAAGAAAAGTACATGCTTTTGAAAGCGACCTAAGGACATTGGCTTCTACCAGTGGAGTACATGAAGCTCTCGAACTCTTCTTTGACACTTGTCCTTGTTCCATCTTCGGAGTACCTTCTTCCTTGGATTTTGGCTTCTCCACCTTCTTCCTTTTAGCGGACTGAATTTCCATAGTAATCTAGTAGCATAAAAGAACATGGTCATTGCACAAAGCACATGTTAATCTAGTTACATACAAGTAGTTACATACAAGTAGTGTTTACTTACCCCTCTTACCAACCTCAACCGATCACGTGGCCATTGCACAAAGCTCCCGGTCGCGTCACGCAGCTTAAAAAAATCATATTCCTCTCTAGGCATCGGTAGTGGTAAGTCCTCAAACCCAGCAACTATAGAATCTATCCCGACCGAGATGTAATGGGTGCTAGTATTAGACTTAAAATGGACCTTTTCAAAAGGTTGTGCACTACCATACCCCACCAACTGCAACTGTCCACCGGTGTTTCCCCGAGGTGAAGAAGCTCACAAGGCGTCTCTTCCTACATATTTGATTAGGAGTTAGGACATAAGTTATGAAATAACAAACGAAAGCCTAACATAAGAAAAGCTAATTACGTAGTGAAGTTCACCTTAACATTTGGGAAACGTTCAGGCATCGGATTTGCTCTCTTAAGTGACTCTGCATCCATAGGACTAGGATCCTGTAAAAGTAAAATAATTAAACATGCAAACGACCTCATTAGACGAACTTCATATGACGTAATTCGTCCTTGTAGTAAAATTACCTCTCTCTCAACTACTGGATCGTCCTCGGGGCCTCCTGGGTGACTTCATGAGTCTACTGGGGTACTCGAGGGAAATGGCAAAGGCGGAAAGTTCATGTGCTTCAAAATGGCATTGAATTGATTTTGCATCTGTTCTTGCAACTCCGCGCGTATCTCTGCCTTAATTGATTCCTTTTCCTTCTCATCAATCCGATGTGGCGAATTAACACTTGATCTGCTTTTTGCTGATTTGGTGTATTCTGAACCCATCACCTTCTCCCACCCTAGTTGTTTCCCGCCAAAACCAATTACTCGCCCAGGGTGGTATGGTTTTCCCAAAGCTAAGGTGAAAGGATCATGTTCGATGCTTGGAGTCAGCTTGCCTTCAATCACTTCCGAAGTATGCTCGAGCTTTAACAACACAAAAATTTATCAGATCTAAGTACAATTTACTTGACAAGGAAATATAATTAATAAGTAGAAAAATTTGCTTACAAGTGCATCTGCTACTACTTTCTTATCCGGTTGCATGACATACTTGCCGGTTTTCTTGTCCATCCCATGCATAGCACACCACCAGTCAATTGCACGATTAACCAAAGTTGTGACCGTGGAAGAAAGTGGTTTATCAGTTGATGACATTATGGATTTGGGGTATAGACCCGCTCTGACCCACTTTGGTCTTGACTCCGCAAAGGTCTTACAACCCATATGATGGCTATACAATTTCTTTCCGGCATTGATTCTAGCTTGTTCGCTTTTTTCCTACACATTCAGAAATATATGTTAGTATCAGTCATTGTAAGAAACTAAATTTGAGTAGCCAACTATATTGATAAATAAAAACATACAAGTGCGGTCCTAGTGGAAGATTTTTCCACAAACTTCTCCCAATCCACCACCGTTATTTGTGGATATGAATCCCACAGTTTCTTATCAGCTCACAAGGCGTCTCTTCCTACATATTTGACCTAAGTGAGATTAAACGTCCAAGAACAGTCCCAACTGGGGACTATTCAAGACTTTCTCCTATTGAGAAAGACTCGAACGGGTATCTAGGAAAATGCTGATGCAAGCATTCAATTATTATTTGCATTTATTTGACATTCAACAATAAACAAGTTCATTCATTTAAATAGGGCTAATAATTAAATTAACGTACATACAATCAAACTAAGTTTACTTATATATATATATATATACATATATATATATACATATATATATACATATATATATATATACATATATATATATATATACATATATATATATATATACAGATATATACATATATATATATATATATATATATATATATATATATATACATATCATATATATATATATATGTATATATATATATATACAGATATATACATATATATATATATATATACAGATATATACATATATATATATATATATATATATACATATCATATATATATATATATATATATGTATATATATATATACATATATATATATATATACATATATATATATATATACATATATACATATATATACATATATAAATAGCAATCCATTATATTCATACATTGCAATTTACTAACCACATTTAACAAACTAAAATGTTAACTAATATATATTCTATTCATAAATTTCATTTAAAGCTACTCAAATTCAAACAATATATATACATATGAAACTTGGGTTAACTACTTGAAACCCTAACTTGAAATTTTGGAATAACAAACAATTAATACTAATTAATACATATGAAACTAAAATTTAGCAAGAACTCACCCTAATTTGAGAGTGAGAAAGACAAAGATTGAGGATGACAATTGGAGGGAGAGAGAGAGACAACACCCTCGAACACCACCACCAAGTGCACCCACGAACACCACCAGAAAACACCGGCAACCTCGAGCAACCACCCGTAACCTCGACCAACCACCAGCAGCCTCGAGCAGCCTCCACCCACGACCCACAACGCAGCTTCAATTCGCAATTAGATAGCCAAATAACAAAAATAAATAAAAAAAGTATATGAATGGAGTGGTGGTGGTGGTGGCCGGAATCTGAAGAAGTGAGAAGAGAGGTGAGGACGAGGGAGAAAGAGAGGAGGAGTGAAGGTGGGAGACAGAGAGGAGGAGTGAAGTGAGAAGAAGTGAAGTGATGAAATTTCAGGGAGGAGAAGAGAGGGTATCCCGCTTTTTTTTTTTTAAATGGTAAGCGGTTCGGCCTTGAACCGCTTGCTAATTTAACTAATGGTAAGCGGTTCAAGGCCAAACCGCTGGCCATTAGTTAAAAGGCAAGCGGTTTGCGCCAAAACCGCTTGCCAATTCACTTCTCTCTCTTTTTTTTTTACTTAAATGGGAAGCGGATTTTGTAAACCGCTTGCCTATTATGGCTTACCATCATATTTATTCTACTAGTGAATAAATAATAAGGTCAATCGTTGGACGAGGCTCAAAGTGGTTGACGAAGAAATGGATATGCGATTGAATGGTTAATAGGGAATGACAAGGTTACAAATGTGCCTCAAGTCATTGGTTTACCTTGTTTAGTTCGGTAATTGATATTTTTTTTTGAATGAGTGAATGAAAAATGCTATAATCGAAATGTAAAGGAAATGTGCTCATTTTATTAATGAAAACAGTGAACGAAACACATGAAACATATAGAAATTTGAAATGGAAAACCTATATGCTAGACATGAATTGGGGAATGGAGATGAAAAAAGAAATCATGGAATCTTGCACGAAGGTTTTGCTGTGCGCCTTGTGTTCATTACTTCTTGCCGCCTGGAGGGACAGGAAGTTTGTTTGCATCCACCAATTCTTGAATGACGTCCTTCAAATTCCAGCATTGCTCGGTAGTGTGTCCCCTTCCTTGATGGTAATTGCAATGGGCATTGGGATTCCAGTTGGCGCTCCTTTCTTCAGGTTTTGGCTCTGGAAATGGCCCAATAGTTGTGATCAAGCCTTGACCGTAAAGGCGATCAAAGGCCTCATCATAAGTCATTCCTAAAGGAGTGTAAGTTCTCCTTATCTTGGGCAATGGAGCATCAAGAGCTAACACTTCATTGAGATCAACTTGGCTTATATTGTTGGTGGTATTTTCGTGCTTAGAATACGAAGAAGAAGGATGGTCGTTCTTCTTGTTTTTCCAAGTTATTATTGTTACTACCAACAATCTTTATTAGTTCATCCTCAATATTGATTTCGATGTCGTATACAGCTTCGAAAGTGTTTAGTGGAAGAAATTTGAGATGTTCCTTATGTTTGTTAGTCAGATTTTAAATAAAGAGGCAAACCATCTCTCTTTATTTGGGAGGATCTACCAAGAGTGAAGCTGTTTCCCTCCACCTATTCAGATAAGAGGTGAAGCCTTCATTCTCTTTCTATTTGAGAATGGAGAGTTCACGTTCAGAAGTTTTAGTTTGAATGCTACACTTGTAACGATTCATGAAACTGTCGGTGACATCTTGCCAAGTCACAGTACGCTTGGCATCTAGGGAATAAAACCATTGTTGGCAAGCATTCTCTAAGGAGAGAGGGAACACCGTAGAGAAGAGTGTTACGTCCAGTCCCTTGAGAGCCATGGTTGCAGAGAACGCCTTCAAATGGAATATTGGATTATCAGTAGGCTTGAACTTTAGAATATCAGCAGTGGAGAACTTTTCAGGGAGCCTGTCTATCACATCCAAAGGAGTGGGAGGCTGTTCCACATAAGTGAAATCCTCAGAATTCTTCAGAAATCTTGCTCATTTGTTCCTTGATCTTGTCCATTGCAGCCACAGTGACATTGTTTTGATTGTTTTGCTAACCTACGTTGACTCTGGTAGTGAGTGCTTGCATCATGGTAGACAATCTCTTGATTGACTTGTTAATGTTCTCAATATCCTCCTTAGAAGCCATTGGTTGTAAAGTAAACTGGAGATGGACTTTGTGGAGATGATTGTGGTGTTTTTCTTGAACGCCTCTTAGATATAAGAGGTTATTGTCGTAGTGACTTGAACCGTAACAATCTACACCGCTTCTTGACCAAGTGTTGTGAATTGAATAAATTCACTTAATTGTTTGACTCATTGCTCAAGATAGGCAAGGAAAGGAAAAAGAAAAGACATTTGAAAACAGGTGAGAAAAACTCCACTCATCTTTTATTATGATGGAAACGTGGGTGCATGAACCTAGTATACGATCATAAACGACATGGTGCACGACTCGAGTCGAAAAAATAAATAAATTGTGTGGACTAATATATACTCGTGAGTGATTAAGTAATGTTATAAGACTAGTGGTATGATCATATGGCTAGACATGTGAACAATAACCAAAATGACTAACACGCGGACCAAATATGCACGGAAGACCAAAATATGGGCTGACTGGAGTTAAACTTGGGCACCGTGTAACGGCACAACTGTCGTGACACGGCAAACCTGCACTGTGGCGCGGTACAGGACGCCGTGACACGGTACTGATTGCCATGACGCGGCGTTTTTTTCCGTGGCATTAATCCGTTCTAGGTTTTTATGTGATTTTACCATTTTTTTTTTTGTCAATTTTAGAGTTTGCGCTAATTGCTAAGTTAGTCCGGTCCATTAGCAATTTTTAGTCATAAAATAATCCACCATAGACAAAGAAAGATTGTTAAGGTTAGGATCAAAACGATCAAATATACACACATAGGACACGTAGGCACAATGATGCAAAGAATAGTTCGCAACCTAAGGTCCAGTTCTATGTTCCACTATAGTCAGGTTTTATTTGGTGTCAAAAGGGTACCATGGTTAAGAGTTTGGACGCGTTAGCAAAGCAGCCTCCCTCGAGGGTGTATACCAACGGGTGGCTCCGCGAGTTCGTGATGAAATCGAACTCGACTCCATGGTTTGAGTGTATTTAAAAACTCAGATGAACCCTTATTGCCATGAGCGTTTTTTAGTTGATAGAGCTTAAATCCCCCGGGGCTAAGACGTATGTAGAACACACACGTTTTTTCCCAAAGAATCGAAGGAAGCTGATTGTGAGAAGAGAAATAAAGCCAATGGAAAGATTTCAGGTCTGCCACGACACGACATATTGTACCGTGTCACATTGCCAAACACCGCGTGACGATGCCCAGCGCCGTGACACGGCAAGCTCTGCCGTGGTGCAGCAGTCAGGAAATCGAATTAGTGCCTCTGTTTTCTTCGTTCACGACCAAGTTATCAAATTTTTCCTATGGGACAGACCTGAGGTACGACGTTAAAATGTCTATGCATATGAAAAAATGCCAAATTAATCACAAGAATACTTTTCAAGAATCTCTCAAGTCTCATCCACTCCTCTTAATTAAATACCAATCAATCAAATCAATAAATAACAAAGAATCCTCTCTAGTGGAGTCGCCAAATTATAGGCGTCGTTTGAAGTGCGCCTACATTAAAGCATATGTGAATATGATTGGCACTCATTGGAAGTGAGAATTGACATTACTATTAGGGACAATGATTAGGGACAAAGTAAACTAGGGAGTCGCCAACAAGTTTTTAAGGAACTTGTAAATCGTTCACGGATCATAAAAGGCAACCACGAATAAAGGGACAATGACAGGCAACAACGATTGACCCGTGAAGGTTACATCCCATTCATAATCCATGAGATTACTAACTCCATATGGTTCGGAACCACGAAATGAGGATCGGAGATGATGGTATGAAGTGAGTCATGGAGTCACATTCGCCCGTATTGGCCTCTATTTGATTCTTATAGTGAGAAGTGATTCCTGCGATCTCAAAGGCATGCAAACAAAATATTCAATTTGCTCCAAACTATTATTATGCTAAATTGGTTGAATATTAATGCAACATATAATTCTAAAATATTAGTGATCACTTGATTTAATAACAAGATTAAAAAAGATCCTAAAACGGTTTTCCAAATTATCTTACTAGGCATGATTTTCAATAACATATTCCCTTTAAACATGCAATATGGTGATCATAAATAATAATAGAATAAACATTAATATTGGAAGCAATTTAACAATAATAACGTTAGTTAAATCTAATATAAATTAACCTAATCATAATACTAGCAATAAAATAAGTAATTAAATTAATTAATTACTCACATTCAACGCGTTCCTTTTAATTGCTACATCATGAATAAATCGTTAGTAACATTAATAAAAAAATATAAATCAAATGGAAATTAAATTAAATAAATGTAGAGTTGATTTGGTTCAAACCCTCAGTTATTTGTACCTTTCACACCTTGGTTTAAGGACGAAACCTCAGGTCGAGTATGAACTCCTTGGAGTGCTTAATGGAAGAATGGTGTAATTAGAAATATAGGTTTAAAGATTAGAATATAAGAGAAAGAGAGAGAAGAGAATTTTTTTGGTGTAAAAGAGAGGAAGAGAGAAAGATTCAATGCCCCGAACTGTAGAAAAGAGGGGGATATTAATAGGGAAAATGAGTAGAAGGAACACAGAGAACCCTAAAAAGATAAAAACCCTAAAAATAATGTCGCAACACGACAAAATGCGCCGTGACACGACAAAGGCATGTCACGACACAACAATGATTCCCGTGACGCGGGGAAATTTGGTGTGACGCAGGACAGAAACAGACCAACTGAGGATAAAACGCGTTAGGTTTTACGCGGAGAAAACACTAGAAAATTCCGTGAAACAGGACATGAACTGTGACACGGTAGTGTCCACCGCGACGCGGCAGTGCCTACCGTGGCATGGTATAGTACACTGTGTCACGGTAAAGAAGAGTGGGGGAAATGACACGGAAAAGCACCGTGTCACGGTATATGTACTGCGACACGGTCAGATTGCCATGACACGGTACTATCTGCCATGCCACGTCAGATTTTGCCTCGACGCGGTAATTTTGCTGCTGCGCGGCAATTCTAGTTTTTTTACGTGTTTTTAAAATGATCAT
The DNA here is from genome assembly GCF_001683475.1 of Chenopodium quinoa. Lineage (NCBI taxonomy): Eukaryota > Viridiplantae > Streptophyta > Magnoliopsida > Caryophyllales > Amaranthaceae > Chenopodium > Chenopodium quinoa. The sequence goes on from NW_018743937.1 coordinate 1,956,748, forward strand.
AACTTTTGATCCTTAGCTCGGAATAAGGCATATAATTTATAATTGGAAATCTTATCAAGTCTACTTTCCAACCCAATTAGAACCAAGTCATAATCATGTGTAGACTTTAAGATATGGCCGTTTTAGTAGAAGGGTGTCAGTTGTGGGCCGAGTTTAGTGTTGGCTCATATCTTCTTCGTTTTAAATAGAAATTGGGCTTATGATATATTTTTTGAAATATTATTTCAAGGCCTATACAACCAAATAATAATTGGATCAAAATTATATGGCCAAAAAATAAGTTTCTCTCGGTTTTGCGACGTGGACACGAAAAGAGGAAAATAAGTTATGGCGTAGGGAAATGTGCTAGGAAATGGATTGGTTTATGAAATGTATTGAATGTAAACATGGATTTAAGAACTCCAAATATTATATAATCAACCCAACCAATCATGGCGGTGAAAGGTTGTTCATCATCGGGTTTTATTTTGGGGAGACATTTTAGGTGTCTACAACATGAGATTCCTTATTTTCTCGATCTGTAACCGAAACATCTTTTGCATGCCTATCAGGAGTGAAACCCACTGTGAATTTGCTTTCAATGGGAATATATAATTGATCTTTGAGCTTGTGGCTCTTAAGAACACTTCTTAGCTCATCTTCCTATTCCATGAAATTTCTGAGGCTGAGCCTTGTTTTCAGTTTAGTTAGCAAATTAGTGTTGTTGTAATTAAAACGAGGCAAAATTCAATAATTATTTTTAATAAAATTTAAATTACCATAAGCATATTAAATAGGTAACTTTAAAACATTTTTATTCAATATTAGTTGATCCCAATTGAATTTAATGATTCCAAGATCCTTTATTTATGTAATAGTTGACTGGACGGAGGCCATACCATCAAGCATTACATTTTCAAGGTGAGTAAACCCTTTACTAATTACAACACTTTGTAACTCTTTACTAACTACAACACTTTGTAACTTTTGGTTGAATAATTAACCATCACATGTTCAATTATTACCCTTTTTTTCAAGGTTCTAAACTCTTTAGGTAACCTTGTTGAGCATAACCAATTAAATGTGTAGAACGTGATCTACCCAAATTTTCCTAAGATAACAAGTGACACTCTGCTGAAGCTGATCCATCACTCACGATCGAAGGATTGTTGGGTATCTAATTGGAAAATTAATCTCAATATTACCGGGACCTAGATTTATTATGTTGTGATTATTTTAGTGAACTCTTGCGCATCATAACAAGCATCAATAAAATATAACATGCATAATCTACTAATGCATAAATTAAAACATGACATAGTATGGCCCCTTAATCCTAATAAAACTAATAAAGCAAAAAGCTCCCACTTGAACCTTTATGGATCTTATCCATCTTACTCCTTTGGGCCTTCACTCCATTAGCATCTTAGATTAATTGCAACTTGTAATATTATTCTATTCTATCTACTACTAAATAAAATAAAATAAAATAAAATAAAATAAATTACAAAAATACTTAACAGTACGCAAACCGTATTTAGATTACAAAAATCTGTCACGACGCAGATCGTATTTAGAATCCATGGGCCATACTAGTTTAGATATAGCAATAAATAACATCATGTATTATAAAATGACATATAATAAATCACTCATCATGTTTTCCTAAACTACAACATTGAATGTTTATATTTAAGAAAACATGACATCTTAATATCTTATATTTTAATTAAGTTACCGCGATTAGATAATATCATATATTATTCATGGCCAATTATAAAACATCATATTTTCTAATTTAGGTATGATATAGAATCAAATCTTATTTTAATATTAAAAATAGATAAATCATATTTATCTTCAAAGATTATCCTAACTAATTTAGGAGATTCTATCCTAATTGCCTAGCCAATCACATAATTTTCAATCAATTATATCCTAAAATAATTATAGGATAATCTCATTATTTAATCAATTATCATCCATACAGAATCTTTTGCTCAAAAATATCCAAAACTTATCAAAATTAACAACTTTAATGATTTTGACAATTATCTTTTCAAAATTAAATCCAATCTTTTTAAAATATGATTTTATTAAAATAAAATAATATATATATATATATATAATATTTTTTTTGAAATTTGCGTCAGCCACGGTGTTGTGGCTGGCTGAAACTAGCCGGTGGCCGTACACCTTGCGGTGTACACTGCCGCAAGTAGGGATGCACAGCAGCAGCAGTGCCGCATAACTTTTACACGGTGATGTTGTTGCTGCTACTGCTGACTCCTTGCCTTCCCTCTTGGACCACCACCAGCGGCAGCCACCGTGGCCGCGCCACCCAGCCGCAGCTGCCTCCCTGTAGACACCTGATTGTGTCTCCCCAAAACAAAACCCAGTGATGAGTACTTTTCACGTTATTTGATTATCGAAAGAGGTGAAATATGAAAGCACTACAAGAAAAATCGTTGCAAAAAATATAAAGTCGTTACAAAAAAAAATCTATAGCAACGACAATTGTCGTTGCAAAGTCATTGCGGGTACCTTCGTCACTAAAAATCGGTTTGACGACAAAAGTCGTTTTGAAAAATTTATAATTTGCAACGACTATTAGTGTTGCATTAAACTTGTCGTTGCCTTACCTATGAAATCTACAACTGGAAGGAAATTATGGCAACAACCTTTGTCGTTGCAATATATTGAATAACCTTTTGCAATGACATTTGTCGTTGTAAAAAACTCTTTTATTGCAACGACTAATATTGTTGCTTTATTTAATGTGGTGTATGGTAACGACAAATGTCATTTCAAAAGAGTTGTATGTTGTAACGACATTTATTGTTGTGATAATGCATTATATTTTTTACAACAATATAAGTCGTTGCTAATTTATGGATTTTTAGAATTAAATCTTTGTAGAATTATTTATTAATTTATTGGAAATACAGATATGTAAATTGCTAATAATTTAATATCTACTACCTCCAGTCCAAATTACTCGCAACTTTGGAGTATTATTTGTGAGATATAAAATATTCCAAAGTTGCTAGTAATTTGGACCGGAGGTAGTATTTAACAGGTGTAATACTACCTCCGTTAACCATTATCTGCAACTTTTACTATTTTTGGACGCATAAAATTATGTGCAACACATTTTTTTTTCCTTTTTTAGTAAAAAAAACATAGTGAAATGACCAAAATGCCCTTACTTAAAAATCTAAATCTGCCTATTATGTTTACTAATTTTATTTGATTCATTAATCAATTTTTAAGATTACCCTAACCATTCCCACCAATTTTCCCATATAATCCCATCAGCTCAACTACCAAAATTAAATCATTTCCCCAACTACTCACATTAATTGGAAGAACAATCTAGGGTTGTTCATATTCCTTTAAACATGTTCATCTTCTTCCTCATTCTCTCTCCTCTTCTCGTTTCTAGGTTCATCTCTCCCTCTTCTTTTCTGGGTTTCGACACTCTCTCTCCTCTTTTCTAGGTTAATCTCCCAGATATGTTACTTGTGCTCTCTCTCTTTGATTCTGTCAAATTGAGGGTTGATTCCTCTTTAAAATTGAGTCCCTTTAACAATGATTAACCTAGATCCACTTCACGATGCCTTCTTTGCGACTGATGTTGAAGAGGAAGGTGATATTATTCAGATGTCGATTCACTCCTTCAACATTGACTCCCCTTGGCCTCGAAGGATGTACGATGCTGGGGATAGGGGTCCATACATAAGTGATTACACCTGGAAATCCCTTAGGAAAGTTCTCCAGTCTATTGATGACATTAAGGAAGGTAGGAGAGAGGAAATCAAGCGTCGAGGCAAGAGGGCGCTTGATTTCAGCAAGGAAGGAGCTTTTGGTAAGGGTGAGGATTCTTCTGCTCCAAAGAGGCCCAGACCTGAGGGTGCTAAGGAACCTTCTACCAGAATCAGTCTAGGCGTCGCGCAACCTTGGTTGGTCGAAGCAGAATTCGTGGGGCTAAGCTGACTGGGGTGATTGACATTTCTGATGATGAAGACCCTAATCAAGGTGGTGTTGGGGTTGCTGCTCCTCCTGCTGAGGTGGCCCAGGATGTCGGTGGTGCTGCTGCTCCTTCTCCTGCAGATCCAAATGATGGAGTCCCTGAAGCCCAGGATATTGAGGATGAGTTGGGAGTTGTGCTTTCCCTAACTGAATGACGCTTTCAGTAACGATTTCTAACCCTAAATTTGTTATTCTTTCATTTTGTTTATGAGTCCCTAATAATTTATTCATTCATGTTAGCTGTTACTGGTGTTGATTTGTATTTTGTTTTTATTGGGGATGATTTGTGTAGTAGTCCTTGTTTATGAGTCCCTGATGTTTGATTGTGATGGTTTATTGTTTTGCTTTGTTGATGTTGTTGTTCTAGAATAAGGGGAAATGTGATTGATGAATGATGATACATGTGTAATGTGCATTGATCTATGATCTATGGCTGTCTTTTTGAGTCCCTCATTTAATGTTATGGGTTGTTGGTTTCTGGAGCTTGCTGTTTGGAACCCTATGTTGTTGTTGTTGTTTTGGAATGACCAGAAATGTGATTGATGAATGAGGATGTTGGTTGAGCCATTGATATCACTCTGTTTCTTAATGACCATTATGTGAGAGAACATATGAGTCCCAAATTTGAACCTTAAGCTTGTTGGTTGTTGCTCTTTTCTGTTACATTATGAGATTGATAATGGATGCCCTACAATGTTGTTGGTGTGTTTATGTCATTTCCAAATGATGAAGGGACTCATTTGATCCACCTTTGTGAAGTGTCATTAGCTCCAACTATTGTGATTAAAGTTCTTGAGGAAATCACTTCCACATTAGGTGTTGATAAAAAATAAACATTAATCCCTCTGATGGAATTAGAGCTGCCTTTCTTGAACACTGAGTAGTGGAACACTTGAATGAAACTGAAAAATGAGTCCCAATTTTATAAGCAAAAGTTTGATTTTCATTCATTTAGTTCCATTACAAAATCTGACTCCTACATACAACCACTATGCTTACATGACTACCCTGGACATTCCTCTCTTCCTAATAACCAAAATACACCTAACCACCCAAAAGATAAGCTTAAACTTACAACTACCCTACTACTACTTGTTTTTGCTTACACAAAATAATGTGGTTAGGTGTGGAAGTCTATGTCCCAAAAGTTTGCTGCTATTTGCTTGTTCTTTTAATCTGCATCTATCTGCATTTGCGTGTCTTCATCATCTGCTTGGTTGACTTGCCTGAACAAAGTGTTGAGATGTTCTAGTGCTTAATGAATGATGTCCCTGCTGACCTCTATCTGTTCTGGCAGAATTCCTTGGTTCTCTAACCTGTTTTTACCCATATGTGGTGGTGGGTAGTTATTGCCTCCATTCTTAATCATTATCTCAGTCATACATTTTTGCAATGTGATCCAGGTATTCCTATTGACTTTAGGATCAAAAACAGCATAAGCCTCATTTACCTTCTCAACCAATTGATCCAAATTTTCTGGAAAAGATTGATATTGGATGGATTAGATTGAGGTAAACAACCCTAGATCAAGCACATTGAGATCAGGGGACTAGGCTGGCTGGAAAACCATCTGTATGTTGAAACCATCTGATGAGCATGCTTCTTGAAACTCTGCATCTGTTGGGATTTGGTGTGGTCTTGCATTATCTCATTATATAAACACATTTTTAGGTAAGCTTGGATGCCACTTGCTTTTGATTGCTGGTATAACTTGTTCCACCAACATTTTCCTTGTCACTTCCTTGGTGACACTCTCTATTGCCTTAGTCTCCATTGTCCCTGCAACTTTGTTCTTACTTGACTAAAATACCATATTTTCCATCATGTAGCAAGTTTTTGTTAGCATCATACAGAGGTTTACCAACCACTGCCATTAACATGGCTTTGATTTTGAACCTTTTGGACTGTTGGCACCTGTATGGGTTTTCCTCTTTTGGCAGCAAGTAAAACCTCCTTGTTTTTGGGTTCAACCGGAACCACTTTTCATCAATATGAATTGTCTCTTGCATGTTCACAAATGTTGGGTCCCCAACTGCAGGAATTGGGTTAACATGAGTGTAGGGAATATTTCAAGCATTATCCCAAACTTGAACCCCACTGTGATCATACACTAAAGTACGGTGGCGTCCAAAGGGAAAGAACATAGAGAAAAAGAGTCGCCAACAAGTTTTAGGAACTTGTAAACCGTTCACGAGGTGAAGGTTACACCCCTTAACGATCCAAGAGAGATCGTTAACTCCAATAGGTCTGGAACCATGACTGGTAGTTCGGGGATGAAGGTACAAATCTAACCTATAAGAGATTGAATCTGCCCTAATAATAGGCCTCTACTTTATTAATTGGCCATAACTTCCTCAATATTAATTGGCCATAAAGAGATTGCGCTTTCTGACTAACATGCAATCAATAGGTTTACCCTAAACCTGTTTATCTATGTTGGTTGAATATTAATGCACAAACAAATCTATTATTGGCGATCACTTGAATTATAATCAAATTAACCTTAAACAAGATTATTAATTATCTTATTAAGCATGATTACAAGTACAAATTCCCTTTAAACATGCATAAAAGGTGTGATCAAGCAATAACAATAAATATCAAGCAACATAATAATAATCATAATAATAATTAAAATAATCATAATAATAATCAAAACAATAATCATCATAATAATAATTATAATAATCATAATCATAATAATCATGTTAAAGCATAATAATAGCAAGACCCTAGGCATGATACTAACAAGATTAATAACAAACCCTAGCATGTCACTAAGCATATAAAAATCAAAGCTTTAATCCTAACATGATACTAACATGGATAAATATTAGGAAGAACATAAAAGGCATCATACTTTTAATCATACTTAATATTAAAGTGACCCTAGACATGATACTAGAAATTTATTGTTGTCACCCTAAACATCAAATTAAGGAAAACATCCTAACATGATACTAAGAATCAAAATAACAATCTAAGCATGATTTCTATATCATAATATCTATTAAACCATTAAAGTACTTACTTGGATGCCTCGTATCTCTTTCTAATAACAAAATACACGTGTTAGTAACTTCAAGGAAAATAATAAACAATAATTAAATTAAATAATTGAAAGAGAGATTTGGGACCAAACCCTCAGAAATTAAACCTTTCACGTCTAGGGCGAAGGCAACTTTGAATGTGGCTAGGTGTGTCTAGTGCTAATGTATGAGGAATTGTGTCTGTAAAAGGGTAGTTTAGAAAAGAGAGAGAGAATTAAGAAATTCTTGATGAGAGTTGGTGAGAATTAGAAAGAATAAGAATTGATGAATGAAAACGGAATTTTAGGAAGCTATTTATAGAGAAATTCAGCCAAAAAGATAAAAAATCAAAACAGAGTTCTGACGCAAATAGAACTTGATTAGCGCTGACGCCGGCAATTGGCGCCAGACGTTAACATTAGCGCTAGGCGCTAGCGCTAGGCGCTAATATCTGGCGTTAGGCGCTAATCCCGTTTTTAACGCGTTTTCTAAAATCAGATATAATTTAACCGTACAAGAGGATAAAATCGTATTTTCTCAAAAACATTCTTTTATTTTGATTAAAACTCTAAAAAGTCAACAAAAGTCAATTTATCAATGCTAATTGAATTAGGAATGAAAAGAACCTTCTAGAAGAATCCAGAAAACTAAAACCATTCCTAATTGCATTATGAATGATAAATCTATATTAGGCCCTCCTCTAGATCATTGGGCCGCATATAAGGCTCAAACCGGGCCAAGTTCAGTAAATTGGCCATAACTTCCTCAATATTCATCGGAATTTGGCTTATAATATATCGTTGGAAAGCTCTTTTCAAGACCTATCCAACTACACTACTATTGGACCCATATCATGGACCAACCAAACTGGATTGGCTGTTTTCTTAAAATAGGTTTTTAAAAACAGAGAGAAGAGAAAAGAAATTAAAACTATCCGCAACACTAAACTTTTCACACTTTTACTTCATTCGATTATGATTCGACGTGAAAGGTACTCATCACTGGGTTTGGTTTTGGGGAGACACAAATGGGTGTCTACAATGAGCTAAAGCCCACTTTAACCTTGCAACCTTATGATTAGAAGTAAGTGCTGGTCTGTTGGTGCTTGTGTGAGTTCTAAGTCTGCCTCTTTTCTTCAAATTGTGTATGGTGACACGTGATATCTTTAGAGCTGCTGCATAGCTTCTCTATGTTGTTCTCTTGTACAGAGGCATTGATTGGAGAAATTCATCTGAATATTCCACTGGTTTGCGTCCACATGTCCCTAACTTCTTGTTTCTGACATCAATCACATTTCCCTCTAACATCTGCTTCTTTAGATCATCAAATACTCTTGTAATTGTTGACTTATGGACTTGAAATCTTAATGCCAATTCAGTCTTGAGTCCCTTCTTAGCTGACCATCTTGCATTTCTAGTATCATTGCATCAATGATTTCTCTTTTTTTCCAAATTAAGTTGTTTTCTTGATGTTGGTACTGCCTGTTGAAATGCATCTGATTCTTGATTGTTCTGTGAGTGCTGTTGCTGGTTGTTATCTTCATCATTTTCAGAATCAAGGTCTGAAAACTCATAAGCATCTTCTGCATCTTCTTCATCCATCAGCATTTGATCAATTCTATAGAATTGATCATCATATCCATAATGATCATCCACTGTTATTTTATTGTGTTTTTTTAGGAACACTGACTGCTTCTTTTTTAATTTCAGAGTGGAAGAAAGGAGAAAAGGTGGTAGCTGAAGTCGTTTTTTGGTGCTGGTGAAGCTGCCACGATTTTGAGAGCAGAATGAAGATGAAGATAATTAAATTAGTGCACTAATTTAGATTAGGGGTAGTTTTGGGGTAAATATGGGTTGATGATGTGTAATTAGTGCTAAATTAATTTTTTGGGAAACATGTTTTTTTTAATATGGTCTGTATTAATGGTGAAGTATGAATATGGTGATGAACATTAAATGTGATGGCTGGTATTTATAAGCCACTTCAATTTGAATGAAAAAGGTGAAGTTACTGTTGGAGGGAAAAAAATTAGCTCAATTTTAAAATTTTGGCCAAAAAGTAAGGAGGGAAAACGTTCCCCTCCAAAATCAGATTTCCACCCAAAATAAACATGTGGGCAGGTCCCACTTTCTCTCTCTTCCTTGTTTTAATTACTTTCCTTAACATTTCTTAAACAACATTAGGAAATTTTGCCTAGGAGTCCGTTACGGCCTCCAAAGTTGCAGATAATGGTTAACGGAGGAAGTATTTAACATAACACAAGTGATTATATCCAAAAGATTAGATAAATATATACATTTAATAGTCTAAGTCAACATTAAACACGACTTCTCCCAAAAGATTACATCCATCTTTGTTCTAAAAGGCTACTTTATTAGTCATCCCAGCATTATACAACCATAATAGATCACACCATCTTTCCACCAGTCACTTCCAACAAGTAGTCATTGTGAAAAATAAAGCCTATACTACATATCATCTACACACACTTTCTCCATGCATTTATTAACTTCCAGATCAACTCTTAGCATCTCGTTCGCTGATAATGCGAAAATGTCTCTATTTTTCCTCTGTAATTCTATGAGGTGTACCTCAACTACAGAGTCAATGTCTTTTCCAATTTTCACTGTCCTTAAGTGATCACCTTCTACGAGCTTAATCGTTTCATGCTCTCCACTAGGTAGCGGCCTGGCTACTTCCTCCTTTGCGGGCTCAAGGTTTTCCATTGTTGGCTTCTGCTTATGCTTTTCCCTATGATATTCTTCTAGCTTTCTTTTTCTGACATTCCTTTCACCCTGATCTCTCGAGCTTGGCTCTGTGTCGGATTGCAGCTTAGCCTTGGCTGGCATCTTCAAGGTCGTGATATAGCAATGTTGCGCTGTTTTTTTTTATTTCTCCTGAGCTTTGCTAATCTTCCACCGTTGGCACTGTATGCCATGACAAGGTGGTAAGTAAAGACCCCCACCTATCTTGTGGATGAGCGGTCTTCCAACGATCACATTATAAGGCAAAGGGGAGCCTATTACAAGGAACTCATCTCGGATGTCACGTTGTCTTGACCCTTCACCTATACAGACTGACAACTCTACTATACTCTTAGGGACTAGACCTAACCTATTGAACCCAGTGACTTCGTAGCTTACCATTTTCAAGTCCTTCTTGTCCAGCCTTCAGCTCTTTGAATGCTATGATGTATATTATATTGGCTAAACTGCCCCCATCGATTAGCACCTTATCAACCTCCCAGTTCACAATTCTCATCGTGACTACCAGAGGATCATCATGAGGGTATATTATGCCTTTTTGATCATACTCGTCAAATACAACTCATGGCTGCGGGGGAAGTGGTGGCCATATGTGTCTTTCATTGTAGCGTATTTGGTGGATCATTTCTTGTAGGTCAGCTCTTGCTCTATTCACCATTCCTCCATGCAAAAGTCCACCGTTGATCACACACACCCTACCCTCTGGCCTAGTATCCTGATCCCTGCCTTCAGCTTGGCCTCTCTAACCTCCTCTACGATCATGGCCAGACCTATCAACTTCCCTTTGTTGGGAGGAGTTAAGGTATTTCTTGAACTGGTCCAGATATTGTAGACACCCAAATGTGTCTCCCCAAAACCAAACCCAGTGATGAATACCTTTCACGTCATTTGATTATCGAATAAAGCGAAAGTGTAAAAAGTCTAGTGATGAGGATGTTTTTATTAAAATATCTCTTCTTTTTGTTTTTGAAAATATTTCTTTTCTTACTTTATTTATGAAAAACGTGCATTCTAGTTTAGTTTGGTCCATAATATGGGTCCAATAATGGTGTAGTTGGATAGGGCTTGAAAAGACCTTTCTAACGATATATTATAAGCCCAATTCCGATGAATAATGAGGAAGTTATGGCCAAAATACTAAACTGGGCCCGGTTTGGTTATTATATGCGGCCCAATGATCTAGGGGAGGGCCTATTATTAATTATCATTCCTAAAGGTGTAATGATTGATTATAGTCTTCTATAATACTCTAGAAGGTTCTTTTAAATCCTAATGGAGTTAGGATTGATGATTATGTTTTAAAGAGTTTGAAATTGAATAAAACTACTCTTTTTAAGAATCCTTGTTTTGTACGAAGTGGAATATATTCAGAATTAATTTTTTGCCTCATAATATTTATCCAAATTTTATATGGTTGGATAGATCTTGAAATTATCTTTCCAATGATATATTATAATATTAAATTCGAGCTATAACGAAAAAGATATGAATGAGACATGAAACTCTATCCAAAACTGATACCCTTCCACTATTTCGGTAATATCTTTTTATCTACAAAATATTTTAATCTTATTTTAATAGGGTTGGAAAGTAGACTTCAAGATCTTTCCAACTACATATTATATGCCTTATTTGGACTTTCGGATCAAAAGATATAATAAAAACAAAAACGCGTGATACTGATTATTAGCGCCTGACGCTAAGCGCTAAGCTTGGCGCCCGACGCTAACCTTCAGCGCCTGGCGCTAATTTCCAGCGTCGACGCTAATCAAGTTTTATGCGCGTCAGAACTCTGTTTTGATTTTCTATCTTTTTGGCTGATTTTCTCTATAAATAGCTTTCTAAAAACTCCGTTTTCATTCACCAACTCCCTTCAAGATTCTCTTGATTACTCGCTCTCTCTCTTTTCTAAAATAGCCTTTTCTCAAATACAAATATCTCGCATTTATTAGATTTAGAAACACCTAGAATTGTTCGAAGTTGCCTTCGCCCTAGACGTGAAAGGTTTAGTTTCTGAGGGTTTGGTCCCAAATCTCTCTTTTTATCATTTAATTTATTTATTGTTTATTATTTTCCTTGAAGTTACTGACGTGTGTATTTTGTTATTAGAAAGAGGTACGAGTCATCCAAGTAAGTGCTTTAATTGATTTATTGATTTTATGATATAGAAATCATGCTTAGATTGTTATTTTGTTCCTAGTATCATATTAGGATGCTTTCTTTAGTATGATATTTAGGGTGATTTGCTTATATCAATTATGATTCCTGCGATGATTCCTATATTTTTTCCTAATAGCATGTTAGTATGATGTTAGGGCTATATATTTGATCTTTATTGCTTAGTGACATGCTAGGGTTTGTTATTAATCTTGTTAGTATCATGCCTAGGATCTTGCTATTATTATGCTTTAACATGAACATGATTATGATAATTATGATTATGATTATTGTTGTGTCGAATTATATAATTTAACATAATTTGTTAATTAGCGAATTGTTTCACGTAATTTGTTAATTTACGAATTGTTTTACGTAATTTGTTAATTGACGGATAACTTATATATAATTTAATTATGATTATGTTGCTTGATATTTATTGTTATTGCTTGATTACGCCTTTTATGCATGTTTAAAGGGAATCGGTACTTGTAATCACGCTTAATAAGATAATTAATAATCTTGTTTATGGTTAATTTTATTATAATTCAAGTGATCGCCAATAATAGATTTATTTGTGCATTAAATTTAACCAACATAGATAAACAGGTTTAGGGTAATCCTATTGATTGCATGTTAGTCAGAAAGCGCACATGAATACGATCAGAATAAAATAGAGGCCTATTATTAGGGCAGGTTCAATCTCTTTTAGGTTGGATTTGTACCTTCATCCCCGAACCCTATTTGGTTCAAGACCTTATGGAGTTAACGATCTCTTGGAACGTTAAGGGGTGTAACATTCACCTCGTGAATGGTTTACAAGTTCCTAAAAACTTGTTGGCGACTCTTTCGCTCTATCTTCTTTCCCTTTGGACGCCACCGTACTTTAGTGTATGATCACAGTTGGATTCAAGCTAGGGATTAACGCTTGAAATATTCCCTACAGTTTTTGACGACTCCACTGGGGAGGATTTCTATTTTAATTCCTGAAATTTATTTCGGCAATGATTTAGAATGAGTGGATGAGACTCGAAATGTTCTAAGTATTTCATGTGCGTAATTTTGATTAACATTTTTGTCATATGCATAAAAAAGATCTCATTGGAAAGACCATCCGTAATGAGTTAAAACATAGGATTTTTACACGTAGGAAATTTGAGGAATATCTTTCACAACAAGAATCGAAATAACACTGTGCGAAACTAGAAAATTTTATCGAGCACAGAAAGTTGCTGAGGCATGTAGGAACTAGCGTCAGCGAACAAAGATTAGCGTCAGTATTTTGACCTTAGTGCCAAACGACATCCTCTGTCGCCAAGTGCTTAAGCCAAAGGCTGGCGCTATCCTCTGTTTGCTGGCGCCAAGTTCTTCCAATGCCGAGCCAGAAATATGCGTTCTAATTTTGACCAGTTTTTCGCATTGTTTGCTCGATCCTACTTCCTGATTGAGTTTTTCTCACTTTTCTGAAACCCATATGTGTTCTACATATGGACATAACCCTCTGGGAATTCATGCTCCATCTACCTGATTGAACGCTCTGAGCAACAAAGGGTACATCCGAGAATGTTGAATTCACCAAACCATGGAAGTGAATTTTTTCTAAATTCGCGGTGTCCCATCCACTCGCGCCAACCCTACACGGTTAGGCTTCCGCGCGGTGCATCTGGACAATTAACCATGGACCCTCTATTGACTAACCCATATCCCAAACTTTAGAGAACTAGAGCCATGGTTAGGTTGCAAACTCATTGATTGTGCCTACTTGACTAATTGTGCATTATTTGTTGTGCATACTCTATGTGTTTTTTCCTAACCGTTTGGTATGACTTGTGATTAAGACTAAATAAACTAATTAATAACTAAAGGACTTTGCTTAATTAATTTAATAATTAATTTGAGCTAATAAATATGCCTAAAATCGAGTCATAGTTCCTTTAAATCAACCCGGATTATTATTCCAGTATACTGCACAAACGTCAACTTGATTTGGTCATAGACGGAGTTCTAGAAAGAACTACGAGTCTTACAACCTATGGATCTGTAGCCCCGAGTTTTACCTTTAATTTGGAGCTGGTTTTATCCCAATCAGAGTCACAGATCAAACGTTATGACTAAAATACCACAGCCTGTCCAGTTTAATGCATATACGTGAAGTCTTAACTTAGTCTTTGCTTGAATCTAGTCACATAGTCTTGCCACATGGTCATGACACAAGTCTTAACATGTCACCTACACTCACTAGTCCTAGCACACACTTTATATATATGTACACCATGACCATGTTTTAGGTTCATGCATGAGTCGGTGTTTCCGTCATTTGAGTTGGGGGTACATTCCATTCCTAATTCTTCATATCCCTCCATCTACATCATCTTTCTTCACTTCTTCCATCTATGCATGTTGAATAGAGTTGATTCAAATAATTAAAAATGAATATCCCCAAATTCCTTTTCCACAGTACTTGGTCGAGGAGAGAAGGAAGATTAATCAAGGACAACCTCTTTATTCAAATCTTACTTTTTGATAAGCTAATTCGTCAAAAGAGGAAAGCTATAAAGATAATGGCAAGTCAAGAAGAGGTTAATGAACTTAGGAGTCAATTGACTGACGTGATTGAGGTGTTAAAGGCTTTAACCCTCAAAATTGATGACCCTGTGAAGCAACAGCAAATGAACCTCATGCAAGAAAGCTTGAGCAAGCTATCTAGTGACTATAAATTTTAGGGCATTAGTTCACAAGGGGTCTCGCCGGATAAGGAACTTCTTCCGCATAAGTTCAATGCCAACGACATCCCAAAATTCAAGGCAACAGATAACCCTTATCTTCACTTAAGAGCCTTTGAAACTATAATGAGCATTAAGGGGATCGATAGGAAAGTCTTTCATTCCTTGTTTTCTTTATCTCTTGAAACCGTTTGTCAACAATGGTTCTTTTCCCTTGACAAAGAGAAAACCTCTTCTTGGGATTCCTTAACAAATGCTTTCATAGATAGATATAAATGTAACATTCAAGACAAAACAGACCACATACAACTTGAGATGTTAAAACAAAAAGAAAACGAAGGGTTCACTTCAATTCTTTCTTCAACAAATGGAGGGAAACTTCTGCTAATATGGTCAAGGTTCCTACCGAAAAAGAATCTGTGAGGATGTTTATCAAGAATCTCCAAGGGAAGTATTCAAAGCACTTAAAATACCTAAACAACTTGAATACTTTCAAGGCTGTGTATAATATAGGCATTGACATTGAAGATGACCTTCTGAAAGATAATAGTGCGAGAGCAAAGAAGAACGACCATCCTTCTTCTTCCTCTCCCATTAATGAGGTACATACTACGAATGCCTCTAAATCGTGAATCCAAAGGTCAAAAAGAGTATTCACTCCACTCGGTATGAGTTATGAAACAACTTTTGAGAAGCTACATCACAAAGGACTAGTCATGCCCATAGGGCCCATCTAAGATCCAGTTCCAGAAGCCAGGCCATCCAAGTGGGACCCTAATAAGCACTGCAAATATCACCAAGGAAAGGGTCACGATACTGAGGATTGTTGGAAAATCAAAGAAGCTATCTTAGATATGATCGATAACAATGAAACTTCCGAGATTCTAGCCATCAAAGAAGATCAAACATCCTTCGATCCATCACTTCTTATCACACCTGTAGGTGAGCCCATGGTCGAGACAACTTACATAACCTCTCTTGATGAAGTGGTCGTGATTGAGGAGGATGAAAGTCTTTTCTTAGATAATACCAGGGAAGACTCGTCAAGTCTAAAAGAGGACGTTCGAAAACTGCAAGATGTCGTTGCCATGCTCTTGATGTGGTAGAAGGACTAGCAAATCGGGTAATGGTTATCGAACGAAATTCTCGCCAAGGATTTAATGAAGAACTCAATGCTCCTAAGCCACGGGCAAAATGGACCATTGAAGAATACACGCCAATAGGAAAGACTTACAATGAAGCTTTTGACTGTCTTCACAATCAAGGTCTTATTCACTCCATTGGTCCCAGTCAAGACCCTCCACCTGAAAAAAGTTTTCCCAATTGGGATCCAAATTCTTATTGTTGATACCATAGAGGTCGCGGTCACACTACCGAAGTGTGTCTCGCCCTCAAAGATCGTGTTCAAGATCTCATTGATTCAAATCTCCTTCGTGTTCCCCCGCGCGACAAGAAGGCCAAGATCAGTAATAATAAAAACAGTGGTTGTAAAGGAAAGAAGAACGACTATCCTTCTTCTTCCGAAAACACCTACTCTAGTAACAGTGTTGGTACTTCTGACCTTAATGAAATCTTATCCATGGATAATCGAGGATTTAGAAAGCAACTGAGAAAGGATTTCACCCCTATTGGAATTAGCTACGATAATGCTTTTGATCGACTCCATGCCAAGGGACTCATTACTCCTATTCGACCTATTCAAGATCCCCCACTTGAGAAGAGATTGCCTAGTTGGAACCCAAATGTACGCTGCAAGTACCATCAAGGTAGGGGTCATACTACTGGGAGCTGTTGGAAACTAAAGGAAGCAATCCAATATTTGATCAACAATAACGGGCTTCCAATACCTCCAGTCGGCAAGAACACCAAGTGATGATGAGCCAAGGGACAAGAAGAAAGCTTCAACGACAAGATTTCATGAACTTTTTTCTATTTTTTTTTCACCTTTTCCCCAATAAGTCTAGCATAGGCACCTTTCTATTCTGTTTAGATTTATTTTGTAGGATCATTATTTCTTTTCCTTAAATAAAATGAGCATTTTATTCTTTTACATATGATCATCACATTGCATTGCATAAAAAAAAATCCATGTCAAACTAAGCACAAGGTATACCAATGATTTGAGGCACCCCTTGTAGCCACATCATATTGCCTTTCACCCTTCAAATATACAATCCTTTTTTGATAAACCACTTTGAGCCTCGTCTAACGATATACCTTTCTTCTTCAACCCATATCTACCTAATCTTGGGATGGGATAGTGTGCAACTTATGCAATTTTCAATATCATAAAAAGCTTGAGTGACTTCAAAAGATTAAAATAGCAAAAAAATAAGCAAAAAAAATAAATAAAAAAGTGTACAAAAGGGCAAGTGTTCCAATGTCTTTGACATGAACATGTCTTTGACATGAACATGTCTTTGATATGAATACGTCTCAGATTGCGTCTCTTATCGAGTGCTTAGTACCGTGACTGAGAAACATGAATGCCAAGCGAGTGATAGACCGCATGATCGAGATTGCCCACACTTATAAAAATGAAATAAATGCTAAAGCAAAATAAAGAGCTAAAAGAGAGTAGAAAACCTCAAGCATGAAAATACAAATATTCAAAAGCAAGGTTGCACACCTTGGCAGCTTATCGAGGGTCTTGAGCCTTTATCCCCTTCTTCTATAACCTTTAGCCTAACCACGTTACAACCCTTAAAAAGACCTTTTTGAGGTATACACACACTTGTGCGAGGTTCAGCTAGAGCTACGTTCGGCCTGATTCCTAACGGATACGTAGGCAACCTCACATCGAGGTGCGACCATAATAAAAATGATTTCATATTCACATTCACACAATCACACCATGATCATATCAAGGGATCCCCTATGCTCATCCCTATTTATTTAGAGCTAGACTTGGGGGCTTGATCCCTACATCATTAGCTTGCCTAGCCTAAGAGTCACCATCATTTGACTCTTCTAAAAATAATATCTTTCAACACACTTAGCTCTTGCGGCCTAACTTTAGTGTCACTTTCACACACGTCACAGATATATGACCAAATATACTTTCCCTTTAGGAACCGTTTTGTCATGGAATCTTATCACACCGTTGAAGCATGCCTTGTCATATCAACATCACTCATCAATCATAACCGTTATTGCATCACGAAGTATGATGTGCTTAGCCTCCGTGCCTAAGTTATCTAAATACTTTCATTATCGAGTCAACTAGGATAGTCTAAGACGTTATAATCCTTGCACTATGAGAAACAACATTTGACTAAGCTCATTCAACATGCACCTTCAAAACTTTGATTCTTTTTTCGTGTCCTTCTTTTTCGGGAGAAAGTCGGTACCCTCCACGAAAATGAAGGAAAATGTTTGCTTTTTTGCATTTTCGAGTCGCACGATCACAATACAATGCACACACGGGTCATGAGTCACACGTGTCATTTCACTTCGAATAGAGTCAACCTCGAGTCAATCACAGCAAATCGAGTTTATACCTTGAGTCGTGTCAAGTCTATGAGTCAAGAAACTCTAAACCTTAGGTCAACCCTAAAATAATGAAAGAGATTAGCAAATTCCTATAGTTAAAAGATAAATACAGGTGCATCCCAGCGGCAACAAGAGCAGAATAGGGAAGACCCGACTCCAGCGCTAGACGACAACATCTAGCGTCTGGCAACAGATTTCAGTGCCTGGCGACAAAGCCAAATCGTGGCACCAGAGGCATTGCAGCGGCCATAGAACGCTCAACCACTCAGAGCAGTTATTTCAACATTTTTCAGCAATTTCGAGTTTTTTGGTACGCCAGTTAGCCCCTATAAGCAATTTGACACGATCAAGTAGTCGACTTGATTACAATCGCAATAAGTGATCGACCTGACGAAAGATCGTCTCACTTAGCTTAAAGCGCCTAAGCATTGGCTCATCGCAGAGACACCGACGTACTGGTTCATAAACAGCAGAGACACCGACATACTGGTTCATAAACAGCAGAGGAACCAACATAATAGTTCACAAGCATCAAAAGCACCGGCGTACTGGCAGCGGAAGCAAAGTTCAAGCGAGCTTTAAAGTCGACAAGCGTTGGTCTTCGGAAGTTTTTCTTCGGAATATTATCACAACAAACATTCAAGTATCGAAGCTCTATTGTTCAGAGACGCGTGGACATATCATTCAAGCTCTTTTGCTCAGAGACGCGTAGGCATATTATTCAAAAGCTCTATTGTTCAGAGACGCGTGGACATATCATTTAAGCTCTTTCGTTCAGAGACGCGTGGACATTTCTTTTAAGCTCTTTTGTTCAGAGATGCGTGGACATCTCTTTTAAGCTCTTTTGTTCAGAGACGCGTGGACATATCATTCAAAAGCTCTTTTGTTCGGAGACGCGTGAACATTTCTATCAAGCTCTTTTGTTCAGAGATGCGTGGACAATCCTTTCAAGCTCTATTGTTCAGAGACGCGTGGACATATTAAAAAAAGAAGCTCTTTGTTAAGAGGCGCGTGAACATATCCAAAAAAAAGAAGCTCTTTGTTCAGAGACGAGTGAACATCAAAACAACAAGATGGTGTTCCCTAGATTGTGGAAGGTTGTCACAAACAACAGCAAACAGCAACAAATCGGTTACTTCTAGAGACGTGTGCTCGACGGTGCAAGATACGCGTTTCTTAACTCTTTTATCTGTTTAACTAATGCTAGTTTGCAGGTATCGGCGTTACAAGAGTGATTTAGGATCGCAGAACGTTCTGAATCATTCTCCGTCCCTATCGATACTTTGACTTTCGTTTTCGAAACTTGCGTTTCTCTAAACTCAGTCAAAGTGGGGGCTTCTGTAGACACCCAAATGTGTCTCCCCAAAACCAAACCCAGTGATGAATACCTTTCACGTCATTTGATTATCGAATAAAGCAAAAGTGTAAAAAGTCTAGTGATGAGGATGTTTTTATTAAAATATCTCTTCTTTTTGTTTTTGAAAATATTTCTTTTCTTACTTTATTTATGAAAAACGTGCATTATAGTTTAGTTTGGTCCATAATATGGGTCCAATAATGGTGTAGTTAGAGAGGGCTTGAAAAGACCTTTCTAACAATATATTATAAGTCCAATTCCGATGAATAATGGGGAAGTTATGGCAAAAATACTAAACTGGGCCCGGTTTGTTTTTATATGCGGCCCAATGATCTAGGGGGGCCTATTATTAATTATCATTCCTAAAAGTATTAGGATTGATTATAGTCTTCTAGAATACTCCAGAAGATTATTTTAAATCCTAATGGAGTTAGGATTGATGATTATGTTTTAAAGAGTTTGAAATTGAATAAAACTACTCTTTTTAAGAATCCTTTTTGTACGAAGTGGAATATATTCAGATTTAATTTTTTGCCTCATAATATTTATCCAAATTTTATATGGTAGGATAGATATTGAAATTATCTTTCCAATGATATATTATAATATTAAATTTGAGCTATAACGAAAAAGATATGAATGAGATATGAAACTCTATCTAAAACTAACACCCCTCCACTATTTCGATCATATATTTTTATCTACAAAACATTTTAATCTGATTTTAATTGGGTTGGAAAGAACACTTCAATATCTTTCCAACGACATATTCTATGCCTTATTTGGACTTCCGAATCAAAAGATATGATAAAAACAAAAACGCGTGAAACTGATTATTAGCGCCTGACGCTAAGAATTAGCGCCAAACGCTAAGGCTTGGCCCCCGGCGCTAACCTTCAGCGCCTGGCGCTAATTGCCAGCGTGGATGTTAATCAAGTTTTATGCGCGTCAGAACTCTGTTTTGATTTTCTATCTTTTTGGCTGATTTTCTCTATAAATAGCTTTCAAAAAACCCCGTTTTCATTCACCAACTCTCATCAAGATTCTCTTGATTACTCTCTCTCTCTTTTCTAAACTAGCCTTACTCAAATACAAAAAATCCGCATTCATTAGATTTAGAAATGCTTAGAATTGTTCGAAGTTGCCTTCGCCCTAGACGTGAAAAGTTTTATTTCTGAGGGTTTGATCCTAAATCTCTCTTTTTATTATTTAATTTATTTATTGTTTATTATTTTCCTTTAAGTTACTAACGTGTGTATTTTGCTATAAGAAAGAGGTACGAGTCATCCAATTAAGTGCTTTAATTGATTTATTGATTTTATGATATATAAATCATGCTTAGATTGTTATTTGGTTCCTAGTATCATGTTAGGATGCTTTCTTTAATATGATATTTTGGGTGATTTGATTATATCAATTATGATTCTTACGATGCTTCCTATATTATTTCCTAATAGCATGTTAGTATGATGTTAGAGCTATATATTTGATCTTTATTGCTTAGTGACATGCTAGGGTTTGTTATTAATCTTGTTAGTATCATGCCTAGGATCTTGCTATTATTATGATTTAACATGAACATGATTATGATAATTATGATTATGATTATTGTTATGTCGAATTATATAATTTAACGTAATTTGTTAATTAGCGAATTGTTTCACGTAATTTGTTAATTTACGAATTGTTTTACGTAATTTGTTAATTGACGGATTACTTATATATAATTTAATTATGATTATGTTGCTTGATATTTATTTTTATTGCTTGATCACGCCTTTTATGCATGTTTAAAGGGAATTGGTACTTGTAATCACGCTTAATAATTAATAATCTTGTTTAAGGTTATTTTGATTATAATTCAAGTGATCGCCAATAATAGATTTATTTGTGCATTAAATTCAACCAACATAGATAAACAGGTTTAGGGTAATCCTATTGATTGCATGTTAGTCAGAAAGCGCACATGAATACGATCAGAATAAAGTAGAGGCCTATTATTAGGGCAGGTTCAATCTCTTTTAGGTTGGATTTGTACCTTCATCCCTGAACCCTATTTGGTTCAAGACCTTATGGAGTTAACGATCTCTCGGATCGTTAGGGGGTGTAACCTTCACCTTGTGAACGGTTTACAAGTTCCTAAAAACTTGTTGGCGACTCTTTTTCTATATCTTCTTTCCCTTTGGACGCCACCGTACTTTAGTGTATGATTACAGTGGGGTTCAAGCTAGGGATTAAGGCTTGATATATTCCTACAGGTATCCACGTCGAAATAAATCCTCTATGTTGTCCTTTAAGTGTGTGCATTCATCGGTGGTATGGCCATGGTCCCTATGAAAGTCACACCACTTGCTGGGGTCACGGTTTCTATTCACTATCAATAATCATCAACTTTATTCACGCTGAAGATGTAAGATCTTGAATGGGTGAGTGGAGTATACTTATCGAACCTTCCAGCCCTAGTTCCTCTCTTTTTGTCCGATCTCCTTATCCCCACTGACCCGTCTGCATCCCTACGACCTTTCTCAGCCCTGCTAATCTTATCAACCCTTTTTGCGTTCTCTGCTTGGGTCATCTCAGCCCGCATAACTTGGTCACTTGGTGCTTTTCTACTTAATTGAGCTCTGTCAGACTCATCTGCCTTTATGAACTCATGCGCTTTTCCTAGCGCTTTAGCCAGTGTCTTGAGACTTTTTTCGTCCCATGTACGCCCTGAATGGTGATCCCGGTGAGAGATTTCTCTGCATTGGCAGTAGCGCTACATCCTGGCTCATGTTTGGGATGGTTGTTGCCTCTTTGTTGAATCTGATAATGAACTCTCGCAAGGGTTCATCCTTTCCTTGGACCAATGACATCAGCTCGGTGTTCATTTTTGTACAACCCAATAGCGTGACAAAGTGTTCCATGAACATTCTCTTCAGTTGGTTATAGGAATAAACAAATCCTTTTAGGATGGCCCTGTACGACTCGGCGGCCAGCCCTTCTAGGGTTGAAGGAAATGCCTTGCACCAAATTGAATATGTCATGGTATACATCACCATGTAGTTTTCAGATAATAAGAAATGATTCTTAGGTGTCGAGGTACCATTGTATTTGCATCTAGGAATCTTGATTTTCTCCATCGGTTCCTCTATAATCTCCCTGCAAAAGGGGGAATCATCCGAAATCACTTGGATTTGTTCTTGCTTCTCCTTGTCTTGGCTTGGTCCTCACTCTGAGGTCGGGGAACTATGTGAGAAACTCGCACCTCCGAGCTGGCCTTATCTATGGCTACCTCTTCTCCCCACTCTTGATTTAGATTTCGGGCTTCTAGCTCTAGCGCTTCTTCCTCAGCTGGACCAGCTCCTTCTGCACCTAGGTGAGAGTTATAGGTGTTGCCTTTTTTACATCTAACTCTGTAGCGGCAGCTACTGATGTAGAGCTTGTTCCTTTATCGAAATTGGTAAGGACTATGGTCATCACTGCCAACTGTTCCTTACTGCACTTAGAGAGGTTTTGCATAATGGCTGGCATGTTAACAGGTTAAGATTTCTAGGTTACTATTGTTTGGATAATGAGCTCATT
This sequence comes from Chenopodium quinoa, assembly GCF_001683475.1. Lineage (NCBI taxonomy): Eukaryota > Viridiplantae > Streptophyta > Magnoliopsida > Caryophyllales > Amaranthaceae > Chenopodium > Chenopodium quinoa. The sequence goes on from NW_018743937.1 coordinate 1,979,846, forward strand.
GTTCATGCCTGTCACTGGCATTCTAAACTTAAAATAATAGCTAGACCCTACCGGATCTACTGGTTTCGCCACCGCCTTAATCGCACCAGATGGTTATCCAGTGGGGTTAGTTTTCTAGGATACATTTGATTTGGGTTTTTTGTTTAATCCTTTAGGGTCAATGGTTATTGACGTTGTTTTAAGTGGTGTCTAATTTGTTTCGGTAGCCTTTAGAAACTGGTGTTTATACAACTTCTTCTCCGGCCATGGCGATCTACCAACTAGTCCCTAATCAGCTGGCAAACCTCAGGTTAGGTGATCCATCCCCTCCTTCAAGCGCCAATTATTTCGAGTACAGATCTAAGGGCTCTTACAGGCTAAGTCTAGCTCTGATTGGTGACCTTCACAAGGCAACACACGTCACTGCCCTCGGGGGTGGCTCAAGGAACCCCCCTCCGATGCATAAGTTAGAATGTGTTTAGAGAGAGAAAGTGTACTTAGAAAAATAGATAGTGTAATGGATTATGTGTCTAACCTCCTTTCCGTTGTACTTTATCTCATATTTATAGGTGTATGGCCTCCTTTACACGGAGTCCTACTAGGTCAGCCTGCAGGCTGCAACTATCGGGCTGGTGAGCCCCTCTTAGTGCTCCTCTAGCGGTGAGTGTGCACCTCGAGAGTGAAGCCGGGAGCTTGGTAATAGCTCAGCAGGAGCTATCCCATACAACTAGCCCCTCAAGCGGTGGTATGAGGTCACTCATGTCCACTCTTGTCTGAATGATGTGAACCCCTCAACACGGGCTCAGCCGAGAAGGAATAGCTCAGTAGAAGCTATCGCATACAAGTTCATTGGTAAAGATTTATTCGGGATCACAATGGCTGTCAAGTTTTCAAATGCGTTTAAGTGAATCAGATGAAAATCATCCTTACAGCTACAACAAATCATTAGACCATCTCTCTAAAAAGGCTGTATATCCCAACAATATGTGCAAGATCGAGATGTGTAACACCCAGGAAATTTTCCCCTTTTGAAATACCTGTTTTACCCTTTTAAAATACAAAACAAGAAATAACTAGGGCACTACCACCACCTTGATAGCAGCGAAGGAATTTATCAAAGATACACAGTGGAAGACATTTTCAGCACCTTTCAAAACAAGTCAAAATCCAACTGTCCACCAAGCAAAAGTAAAGTCAAACCAAAGCCAAATGAAGTCAAAACTACAACTTGGTCCGTTGTAGGCTCTTTCAAAATCAAACGAATATTTAAAAGTAATGTATTAGTCTCACTGAACAACAATAATAAACCAATAACTAACATAGCAAACATATATTTAAGATAAAACTAGAGTTAAGATTTGCTCTTCGCTCAAACCCCCAACATGAATATGATGAAACACCTTAAAAGCTTCTCTTTAACTGTCCCTACTACTCACTGGTAGGCGTGTCGCGTACCTATCAAAAATAACCTAACAGACCAATACTAATGTAGACTGCCAAGTAAGGGTCGGATCCCAAGAGACTAAGGTTCAAAAATAATTAAATAGACTCGAATTTCTACTAAGCAAGGATCAATTATAATCAATTATCTACGGAACTAAGTATGAGAAGAATTCGAAAATAAACTAAATAAGATGATTAAATCAAGTACTTAAAAAATCCAAGATCTTGTTTCACCACAATTATTATCGACGCAATTGTAATTCTACCTTTAACATACGATTTCAATCGAACGGGGAAAAGTAAACCCTAATAATTACCAAGGATCTCTCTCGAGTATCAATGGCTTCCCTAACATACAATCAATCCTATTCTCATGGTATCATGCATATTAAAGACATTAAACACGTTACTCTCACTTCCCAATTATCAAACACAACTACTCTCGTGTTGAGAATCAAACCCTAAATTGATTTACTCAAATCCGTTTATACCCAACTCTCGCTGTGATAAAAACAATGGAATAATCGCAATACTATAGTTACGTCTAACCTAGCATTGGCATAATCACAATCAATTTAGAAATTCAATTGTTAAAGAATTTAAAGATTTAATTCATGCATCAATAATAATAGGGCTACACTAGATCTTGAATTAAAGAATCTACACACACATGATTAAAGAAACAAAAACAATAATAAATAATGAAAACATAATTGAATAACAAAGGATGAAAAATAAATACCAAATCTTGAATAAAATTGAAAGTAGAAAGCTTGAATCTTGAATCTTGAATTACAAAAACTTAGAAAATAATAATAATGGAGAACTAGTTCTTAATAACGTAAAAATAAAAGGCTAGAATAAAACTAATGAAATAATAAAACACCACTTAGTATATAAATAGCCCTAGAAAAGATAAAAAAGTCGGCAAAAAGCTTGGCGCACAAGGATCCCAGGAGGCACGGACGTGCCTAGTGTGAGGCACGGACGTGCCTCTCTAAAAATAAAAACGCTGCTGAGTCTGTCTTCCAGGCACGGACGTGCCTGATGATGGGCACGGACGTGCCTGCTCTGCTGCGCGTATCACTCATCTTAAATCAGTCATAACTTTATATCCAGAGCTCCGTTTGAGGCGTGTAATATATTGTTGGAAAGGTCTTCAAGTCTACTTTCCAATGCAATTTGAATCACTCCATTATCATTTGTATACCAAAACGTATGAGCATAATAGTGAACATATGTCATATTTGTCAAGTATTTCATCAACGTTTTGCTTCATTTTCACTCAAGTTCGTCTCGAACACATGATTTAATATTCGTGGGCCTCAGCATAGCTTCGTGACTTTGTAAAATCTCCAAATTAGCTCCGTTAATCCTGAAATACATCAAAAACAACGAAACTACCCATAAAAGCATTGAATCATCGAAACTAAACCAAATTACACCAAAACGGACTCAAATACTCAACTAAACTAACAAAACTAACTAAAAATAAGCCAAATAATATACACAAAATACGACATATCACTCACCATAAGAAATGGGTTGTTGTAGGGAAAACATAACAAGGCCAAAAATAGACAAAACACAACAATTAGCAATGCTGAGTACATAAGCGTAAACAGAACACACACTAACATGCATATAACCTTGCAACAATCAAACTAACCTCAAGCCCTGAGTTCAACTTGAAAACAATAATACAAACATAAGAAAACTAATCATTTATTTAATTTGATTACGCATTAAACGAGTTTCCCCTTAACCTACCCAAATAAAGGGGTACTAACATGAGAACTAACCGTAGCGGTAAAAGAACCACTTGTAAGTGGCAAAATTCCTGCACATGATTAAAAAGGAATATACAGCGTCCTATACTCTCAGTAGAAGTTATGGTCAAAATAAAGTTGCATAACTCCCCCCATATGTTCATACTCAAGGTACATACGTTCCAAGAATTTTGATGCGTAATCTCTTTCATTTTACGCTGTTTACATTTTTTTAGCCTTGGTGATGACTGTAGACACCCATTTGTGTCTCCCCAAAACCAAACCCAGTAATGAGTACCTTTCACGTCGAACCATAATCGGATGAAGTGAAAGTGTGGAAAGTCTAGTGTTGCGGATAGTTTTAATTTCTTTTCTCTTCTCTCTGTTTTTGAAAACTTATTTTAAGAAAACAGCCAATCCAGTTTGGTTGGTCCATGATATGGGTCCAATAGTAGTGTATTTGGATGAGGCTTGACAAGAGCTTTCCAACGATATATTATAAGCCCAATTCCGATGAATATTGGGGAAGTTATGACCAATTTACTAAACTGGGCCCGGTTTGAGCCTTATATGCGGCCCAATGATCTAGAGGAGGGCCTTATATGATTTATCATTCCTAATGCAATTAGGAATGGTTTTAGTGTTCTAGATTTTTCTAGAAGGTTCTTTTCATTCCTAATTCAATTAGCATTGATAAATTGACTTTTTGTTGACTTTTCAGAGTTTTAATTAAAATCAAATAGCATTTTTGAGGAAAATATACGATTTTATCCTCCAGTACGGCAAATTTATCTGATTTTCGAAAACACGTCGAAAACAGGCCTGACGCCTGACTCCAGGCATTGGCGCCTGGAAACAGACCTAACGCCTGCCATTGGCGCCTGGCGCTAGTGTTGGCGCCTGGCGCTAGTGTTGGCGTCTGGCGCCAGCTAGCCAGGGTTGGCGCCAGCTCTGTTTCGGTTGCGCCAAGACTCTGTTCTGTTAATTTATCTTTTTGGCTGATTGTCTCTATAAATACGTATTAAATACTCCGTTTTCAGTCACCGATTCTTATCTACATTCACCTACAATCAGTTTTCATTAATTCTCTCATTCTCTTCCTTAATCATTCACCATCTCTCTCTCTTTCTTTCTTTTCAAAACTATTCTTTTGCATACAAAATTCCGCATTCACAAGATCTAGAAACACCTAGCCATATTCGAAGTTGTCTTTGCCCTAGACGTGAAAGGTTTAATTTCTGAGGGTTTGGTCTCAAATCTCTCTTTCAATTATTTAATTTAATTGTTTGTTTTATTTTTTTCCTTGAAGTTACTAACGTGTGTATTTTCTTATTAGAAAGAGGTACGAGGCATCAAAGTAAGTACTTTAATTGATTTTTTGATGTTATGAAGTAGAAATCATGTTTATATTGTTATTATGATATTCCTAGTATCATGTCTATGATAATTTTAATATTAAATATGATTGTTACGATGCTTCCTATGTTCTTCCTAATATTTATGATTGTTAATATCATGTTAGGGTTAAAGATTTGATTTTTTATTGCTTGGTGACATGCTAGGGTTTGTTATTAATCTTGTTAGTATCATGCCTAGGATCTTGCTATTATTATTATGCTTTAATATTAACATGAACATGATTATAATTATTATTATTATGATTGTTATTATGATTATTGTTATTATGATTATTATATTATTTGATTATTATTATGTTGCTTGATTATTTATTTATTGTTATTGCTTGATCACGCCTTTTATGCATGTTTAAAGGGAATTTGGTACTTGTAATCACGCTTAATAAGATAATTAATAATCTTGTTAGGATTAATTTGATTATAATTTTAAGAGATCGCCAATAATAGTTTTATTTGTGCATTAATATTCAACCAACATAGATAAACATGTTTAGGGTTAATCCTATTGATTGTATGTTAATTAAAAAGCGCACATGAATACGATCAGAATAAAGTAGAGGCTTATTATTAGGGCAGGTTCAATCTCTTTTAGGTTGGATTTGTACCTTCATCCCTGAACCCTTATTTGGTTCTAGACCTTATGGAGTTGACGATCTCTTGGATCGTTAAGGGGTGTAACCTTCACCCTGTGAACGATTTACAAGTTCCTAAAACTTGTTGGCGACTCTTTTGCTCTATCTTCTTCCCTTTTGTACGCTACCGTACTTTAGTGTATGATCACAGTGGGGTTCAAGCTAGGGGTTAACGCTTGAAATATATTCCCTACAGTGTTTGGCGACTCCCCTGGGAGGATTTCTTTTTTAATTTCTGAATTTGTTTCAGCAATGATTTAGAATGAGTGGATGAGACTCGAAACGTTCCAAGTATTTCATGTACGTAATTTTGATTAACATTATTGTCATATGCATAAAAAAGATCTCATTAGAAAGACCATGCGTAATGAGTTAAAACATAGGATTTTACATGTAGGAAATTTGAGAAATATCTTTCACAACTAGGACCGAAATAGTACCGCGCGAAACTAGAAAATTTTATCGAGCACAGACAGCTGCTGAGGCATGTGGGAAGTAGCACCAGAGGCCAGAGCTTGGCGCCAGCATTTTAGCCGTAGCGCTAGACGCCAGTATTGGCGCCAGGCGCTACAGTTAAAAGCTGGCGCCAGTCTCTGATTGCTGGCGCCAACCTCCCCCAATACCGAGCCAGAAATATGCGCTCTAATTTCGACCGGTTTTTTGTATTGTTTGCTCGATCCTACTTCCTGATTGATTTTTTTCTCACTTTTTTGAAACCCATATGTGTTCTACATATGGACATAACCTTCTGAGAATTCATGCTCCATCTACCCGATTGAACGCTCCGTGCAACAAAGGGTACATCCGAGAATGTTGAATTCACCAAACCATGGATGCGAGTTTTTTCTAAAACTCGCGGTGTCCCATCCACTCGCGCCAACCCTTCACGGTTAGGCTTCCGCGCGGTGCATTCGGACAATTAACCATGGACCCTCTATCGACTAAACCATATCCCGAACTTTAGAGAACTAGAGCCATGGTTAGGTTGCAAACTCATTGCATCATATTGTGCCTACTTGACTAATTGTGCATTATTTGTTGTGCATACTCTATGTGATTTTTCCTAACCGTTTGTTTGACTTGTGTTAAGACTAAATAAACTGATTAATGACTCAAGGAATTTGTTTAATTAATTAATTAGAGCTAATAAATAAACATAAAATCGAGTCATAGTTCCTTTAAGTCAACCCAGATTTTTATTCCCGTATACCGCACAAACGTCAACTTGTTTTGGTCATAGCCGGAGTTCTAGGAAGAACTACGAGTCGTAAAACCTATGGATCTGTAGCCCCGAGTGTTATCTTTAATTTGGCGTTGGTTTCGTCCAAATCAGAGTCACAAATAAAAAGTTATGACTAAAGTACCACAGTCTGTCAAGCTTAATGCATATACGTGAAGTCTTAACTTAGTGTTTGCTTGAGTCTAGTCACATAGTCTAGCCACATGGTCATGACACGAGTCTTAACGTACCATCTACACTCACTAGTCTTAGCACATACTTTGAGTATACATCACCATGACCATGTCTTAGGTTCATGCATGAGTCGGTCTTTTTCCGTCATTTGAGTTGGGGGGTACATTCTATTCCTAATTTGTCATATCCCTCCATCTAAATCTTCTTTCACATTCTATTCCAATATTTCTTCACTTCCTCCATCCATTTCATGTTGAATAAAGTTTGAGTCAAATAATTAACAATGAATATCCCCAAATTCCTTTTCCACAGTACTTGGTCGAGGAGAGAAGGGTGATTAATCAAGGACAACCTCTTTATTCAGGTCTCGTTTTTTAATAAGCCAATTTGTCAAAAGAGGAAGGCTAAAATGATAATGGCAACTCAAGAAGAAGTCAATGAGCTTAGGAACCAATTGGTTACCGTAACTGAGACACTAAAGCTACTCACACTCAAGATCGATGATCCCGTGAAGCAACAACAAATGAACCTCATGAAAGAGAGTTTGAGCAAGCTATCTAGTGACTATAAATTTTAGGGCATGAGTTCACAAGGGGTCTCGCTCGACAAGGAAATTCTTCCGCATAAGTTCAACGCCACTGACATCCCTAAATTCAAGGCAACTGATAACCCTTATTTTCATCTAAGAGCTTTTGAAACTTTAATGAACATTAAGGGTATCGATAAGAAGGTTTTCCCCTCTTTGTTCCCACTATCTCTTGAAACCGTTTTCCAACAATGGTTCTTCTCCCTTGACAAGGAGAAAACCTCTACCTGGGAATCGATAGTAAAGGATTTCGTTGATAGGTACAAGTGCAATATCCAAGTTGAAACTGACCATAGACAACTTGAGATGCTAAGACAAAAAGAGAATGAAGGCTTTACTTCTTTCTTTAATAAATGGAGGGAAACTTCCGCCAAGATGATTGAGGTCCCCACCGAAAAGGAGTCTATAAGGATGTTTATCAAGAATCTCCAAGAAAAGTATTCAAAGCACTTAAAATATCAACACAACTTGAATACTTTAAAGGCCGTTTATGACATCGGAATTGAAATCGAAGACGACCTCGCAAAGCAAAAAGCTACTAACATTAGTAACCACGGTGGCTGGAAAGGAAAAAAGAACGACAATCCTTCTTCTTCCGAAAACGCCCACTCTAGTAATAATGTTAGTACCTTTGACCATAATGGTGTCTTAGCCATGGACAATCAAGGATCTAAAAGGAAACCCAGGCTAGAGTTCACACCCATTGGAATGACCTACGATGCTGCTTTCGATCGTCTCCATGATCGAGGATTGATCAAACCTATTGGCCCTACCGAGGATCCAACACCAGAAAATCGATCTTCGAGATGAAATCCAAACTCCTATTGCAAGTACCATCGAGGGTGCGGTCATACTACTGATGAATGCTACAGGTTTCAAAACATCATTCAAGATCTCATAGAGGCAAATAAGATCCCATTGCCTCTAGCTAGCGAGAAGACTGGATGATGTCGGAGCAAACAACACAAGACAACAGGCAAGTTTCAACGACAAGATTTCGTGACCTCTTTGTTCTATTTCTTTTTCCTTTTGTCCTTTCCCCAATAAGTCTAGCATAGGCACCTTTCCTTTTCCTTTAGATTAATTTTGTAGTTTCTTTCCTTTTCCCCTTTTTAATAAAATGAACATTTATTTCCTTATATATGATCAGTTCATTATATTGCATTAAAAAAAATCCATGTCGAATTAAGCACAAGGTATACCAATGATTTGAGGCACCTCTTGTAGCCACATCATATCTCCTTTCACCTTTCAAATATGCAATATTTTCTTCATAAACCACTTTGAGCATCGTCTAACGATAGACCCTTCATTTTTCAACCCATATCTACCTAACCTTGGGATGGGACGATGTGCAACTTATGTAATTTCAAAAAAGCTTGAGTGAATTCGAAAGATTAAAATAGAAAAAATAAGCAAAAGCAAAAAATAAATAAAAGTGTATAAAAGGGTAAGTGTTCCAATGCCTTTGATATGAAAATATCTTTGATAAGAACACGTCTCAGATTGCGTCTCTTATTGAGTGCTCGGTACCGTGCCTGAGAAACATGAATGCCAAGTGAGTGATAGACCGCATGATCGGGATTGCCCACGCTTATAAAAATAAAATAGATGCTAAAGCAAAAGATAAAAGAGAGCAAAAAAAAAAGAGTAGAAATTCAAGCATAAAAATATTTTGAGGTATACACACTTGTGCGAGGTTCGGCTAGAGCTTCGTTCGGCCTGATTCCTAACAGATACATAGGCAACCTCACATCGAGGTGCGGCCGTAATAAAAATGCATTCACATTCACACACTTACACCATGATCATATCAAGGGATCTCCAATGCTCATCCCTATTCATTTAGAGCTAGACTTGGGGGCTTGATCCCTACATCATTAGCTTACCTAGCCTAAGAGTCACCACCATTTGATTCTTTTAACAAATAATATTTTTCCACGCACTTAGCCTTTGTGGCCTAGCTTTAGAATCACTATCACACACTGCACAGATACATGACCAAATATATTTCCCTCAGGAACCCTTTGTCATGGAATCTTAACGCTGAAGCATGCTTCATCAACACCACTCATCAATCATAATTGTCATTACATCGAAGTATAAAATACTTAGCCTCCGTGCCTAAGTTACCCAAATACTTTCATTGAGTCAACCAATGAGATAGCCTAGGATGGATTAATCTCTGCACCTTGAGAGATAGTATCAAACAACATTTGACTAAGCTCATTCAACATGCATCTTCAAACTTCGATTCTTTTTCGCGTCTTTCTTTTTCGGGAGAAAGTCGGTACCCTCCACAAAAACGATGGAAAATTTTTGCTTTTTTTGCATTTTCGAGTAGCACGATCACATTACAATGCACACAAGAGTCATGTTCACATTGAGTCATGTTGAGTCAACACTATGCACACATGTGTCATTTCACTTCGAGTCGATTCAACCTCGAGTCAATCACAGCGAGTCAAGATTATTTCTTGAGTCGTGACAAGTCAATGAGTCAAGAGACCTTAAACCTTAGGTCAACCCTAAGATGGTTAAAAAGATTAGCAAAGTTCTATAGTAAAAAATAAATACAGGTGCAGCAGAATAGGGAAGACCCTATCACAGCGTTCGGCAACAGAGTCAATTCTTGGCGCCAGAAATATCTCAACAACGACAGAGCTCGAAGCCTCTCAGAAAGGTGATTTTGACCTCATGCAGCAATTTCGGGTTCCTTGGTACGCCAGTTAGCCCCTATAAGTAATTTGACATGATTAGTAGTCGGCGCGATTACAATCGTAGTAAGTGATTTACCTGACAAAAAATCGTCTCACTTAGCTTAAGCGCCTAAAACACTGGCTCATTACAATCGGTTCAAAAGAAAGCACTTAAACAACAATATTTCCAAATATGGATTGTCGCGCATTCTTATTAAATGACAAAGTTTTCCAAAAATTGGATTGTCATCCCCAACTGACAATATTTCCAAAAATGGATTGTCGTGCATCTTCTTCAAACGACAATTTTTTCCAAGATTGGATTGTCATCTCTGGCAAGGTTTCCAAGCGTGGATTGTCGTTCTCCTTCTTTGTTTTGCAAGTTTTTCCAAGTTCGGATTTTCATACATTCATCGACTTATTGGCAAGTTTTCCGAGATTGGATTGTCATACACCCATTTCCCTATGCAAAATTTTCCCAAAGGATTGTTGTAGGTTTCTATTCATCATAAATATCGGCAAAGGTTCCTCAACGTGGATTGTCATTCATTTCAGCAAGTGGCAAATTTTCCCGAAGTGGATTGTCGGTCGACTCTTTTTTTGCAAATGTTCCAAGACGCGGATTGTCAATTGTGGCAATATTTTCCCAAAAGGATTGTCGCATAGCGTTGGCAAATTTCCAAGGTGGGTTTCTTTCAAGAGTTATATTTCAAGACGTGGATTGTCGATCGTAGCAAAGTTCTTATGAAAGATTGTTACGAAGCATTGGCAACTTTTCCAAAGATTGGATTTTGGCAAATTTTCCGAGGTACGGATTATCGCTTCATCGTGGCAACATTTCCAAGGATAGATTGTTACGTGGCATTGGCAACTTTCCCTAAATCGGATTGTCATACATCATACAAGAGTGACGTAGGTTCACAAGCAACAAAGCGTCGACGTACTGACGTAGCAACATTAAGGATTAAAAAGCAGTGATCTTTTCGAAGACTATCACAGCGGAAATTGGAGGCATATCATTCAGAAGCTCTTTGTTCAGAGACGCGTGAACATATCAAAAATAAGCTCTTTGTTCAGAGACGAGTGAACATCGAAACAGGAAGGTAGCGTTCCCTAGATTATGGAGAGTTGTCACAAACAACTGAGGATTGTTTCAAGAGAAGCAATCTTCGATGGTATTCCCTTGGACGTGGAATATTATCAAAGCGGAGGAGGATCATTTCAGGCGAAGTAATCTTCTAAATTGGAAGCAGTTACAGGCGTAGCGGTTTTCAAGCAGGGTGGCATTCTCTAGCTTGCAGGAGGTCATCAAAACATCAATCGGTTACTTTCAGAGACGTGTGCTCGACGGTGCAAGATACGCGTTTCTTAACTCTTTTATCTGTTTAATGACGAGGGTTAAATCGGTCGCTACAATCTAACTCTTAATCAAACAATACTTATACAAACACCCTATAACCAAGTACAATGGCAAATAAAGGTTCGGTCCACGAGGAACGAGAGTAATTGCAAATCAATCTTAAACCTAAGCTAGTTCGAAATCAATGGAAAATGGTGTTCTAAAATACTACTAATAAGATGGAATAAATCAATAAACTAAGACACTAGGGAGAACGGGAATCCGCCTAACCATTGGTAACTAAGCAACAAGGAATCACAGAGACAAACGGGATATGCAAAGACTATAAGTCTGATCAATATCATGTGATAGGAAGACAACGGGCAATACTAAGCTTGGATTTCTCATGCACTTAACATTACTCGATACATAATCAAACCACATTCAATAATGAAATACTCAATTCACAATCTCTTGTTCAAATCAAGAATATCATGCAATCAAATTCAAGATTCTAGGTTAGCTACTCCTATTATAATGAATTAACATGCAATCGCATATAATCAATTTAATCACAATCCGTTTATCAAAATCAATCCTCAATTACATAGATTACCTAGGCCGGGTTTCATCCCAAAACCCTAGCTAGGAGACTACTCACACATATTCATAATCAAAGCAATAATGAATTCCAAAAGCATAATAGATATAAACATGAATTCTGATTAAGGAATAATAAAGCTTGATTAATAAACAAGAATGAATAATACCAATTGTATTGATGCGAATCAATGGAAAAGTTCAGAACTTTGATATCTGTCGTCAATGAATAATACAAAGAACCTTCGCAAATCTTGCTTCAAATCAATCTAAGAAAACTAAAATCTCTAGGAAATTCTCTAAGAAAACTAATGAATCTCTAATACTAAGAACGTTCTCCAATAACTCTCTACAAAGGCTCTCAAAACTATCTCTAAAAACTGTCTTTTAATCCTCTTAAAATCGGGCCTTATATACGTCTTCTAATTCGGAGAAGTCAAGCGCGCAGTTAACCCTGGATCAGCACGGCCGTGCTAGCTTGTCAGTAAGTAAACCGGGTTTCTTCTTCAAGTTGGCACGGCCGTGCTATATATGGCACGGCCGTGCAGCTTCCTGGCACGGCCGTGCTAAAAATGACACGGCCGTGCTGAATATGTTCTAGCACGGGGCTCATACTGAAGCTGACACGGGCACGGGCAACATCTGGCACGGCCGTGCTAATGGCCTGCACGGCCGTGCGGGTGCGTGGATACTGACACGGCCGTGCTATTGGCTTGCACGACCGTGCTGCCTTGCCTGGGGTTGCTTGCTTATAGGCCAGCACGGGTGTGCCTATGGTAACACGGCCGTGCTGCCTGTGCTATGTAATCAATGCACGGCACTTGAACTTCCTTAACTCCTCAGACTCCGGTCAAGGCTAGCTCGGTTACGCATCAAGGGCTCGGGATCCGATTAAACTCGGTTGATATTACCTGAAAGCACATCAAAAACAAACCGAAAACCCGTGAAGCACGTAATATGGGGAACGTAAGCATAACAAGGTAATAATCGGCCAAAGCGGCTCCAAATACATCCAAAATCATCCTAAAATATGCTCTAAAGCGCGCCCTAAAGTGCGCTTGTCATTTAACTAAAGCTAGTTTGCAGGTATCAGCGTTACAAGAGTGATTTGGGATCGCAGAACGTTCTGAATCATTCTCCGTCCCTATCGATACTTTGACTTTTGTTTTCGAAACTCGCGTTTCTCCAAACTCAGTCTAAGTGGGGGCTTCTACAGACACCCATTTGTGTCTCCCCAAAACCAAATCCAGTGATGAGTACCTTTCACGTCGAACCATAATCAGATGAAGTGAAAGTGTGGAAAGTCTAGTGTTGCAGATAATTTTAATTTCTTTTCTCTTCTCTCTGTTTTTGAAAAATTATTTTAAGAAAACAGCCAATCTAGTTTGGTTTGTCCATGATATGGGTCCAATAGTAGTGTAGTTGGATGGGGCTTGACAAGAGCTTTCCAATGATATATTATAAGCCCAATTCCGATGAATATTGGGGAAGTTATGGTCAATTTACTAAACTGGGCCCGGTTTGAGCCTTATATGCGGCCCAATGATCTAGAGGAGGGCCTAATATGATTTATCATTCCTAATGCAATTAGGAATGGTTTTAGTCTTCTAGATTCTTCTAGAAGGTTCTTTTCATTCCTAATTCAATTAGCATTGATAAATTGACTTTTTGTTGACTTTTCAATATATATTTTTTTTCAATATATATATTTTTTTCAATATATATTTTTTTGAATTTTGCAAGTTTATTTTCAATATATATTTTTTTTTCTTTTTTTTTTCATTCTTTTGAATCAATGTAGGCAATCTCAGATCATGCGGTCCATCACTCACTTAGCATTCATGTTTCTCAGGCACGGTACCAAGCACTCGATGAGAGACGCAATTTGAGACATGTTTATATCAAAGACATTGGAACATTTGCCTTTAGACATTGTTTTATTGTTGCTTTGCTGTTTTTTTTTACTTGCTTTTTGAATGTTATACAATTACACATCTTCCAATCCCACGGTTAAGTGAATGTGGGTTGAAGGAATGAAGGCCAAACGTTAGACGAGGCTCAAAATAGTTGATGAAGAAATGGAATGTGATTGAACGATTAACAGGGAATGACAGGGTTGCAAAGGTGCCTCAAGTCATTGGTGTACCTTGGGTTTAGTTCGGTAATTGATTTTTTTTTTTTAGAATGAATGAATGATTGAATGAAAAATTCTATGATCGAGATGTAAAGCAAAATTGCTCATTTTATTAATGGAAAAGGTGAACGAAACACATGAAACATATAAAAAATTCAAAGCGGAAAACCTATGCTAGACATGAATGGAGGAATGGAGATGAATGATAAAGAAAGAAATCATGAAATCTTGCACGAAGGATCTGTGAGCCTTGTATTCATTACTTCTTGCCGCCTGGACGGACAGGAAGTTTGTTTGCATCCATCAAATTCCAACATTGCTCCGTAGTGTGGCCCCTTCCTTGATGGTACTTGCAATGGGCATTGGGATTCCATTTGGCGCTCTTTTCTTCAGGTTTTGGCTCTGGAAATGGTCCAATAGGTGTGATCAAGCCTTGACCGTAAAGGCGATCAAAGGCCGCATCATAAGTCATTCCTAAAGGAGTGTAAGTTCTTTTCTTCTTGGGCAATGGAGCATCAAGAGCTAACACTTCATTGATATCAACTTGGCTTATATTGTTGGTAGTATTTTCGTGCTTAGAAGACGAAGAAGAAGGATAGTCGTTCTTCTTGTTTTTCCAAGTGTTATTATTGTTACTACCAGCAGTCTTTATTAGCTCATCCTCGATATTGATGCCGATGTCGTATACAGCTTCGAAAGTGTTCAGTGGAAGAAATTTGAGATGTTCCCTATATTTATGAGTCAGATTTTGAATAAAGAGGCGAACCATATCTCTTTCTTTGGGAGGATCTACCAAGAGTAAAGCTATTTCCCTCCACATGTTCAGGTAAGCAGTGAAGCCTTCATTCTCTTTATGTTTGAGAATGGAGATTTCACGTTCAGAAGTTTTTGTTTGAATGTTACACTTGTAACGATTCATGAAACTGTCGGTGACATCTTGCCAAGTCGCAGTATGCTTCGCATCTAAGGAATAAAACCATTGTTGTCAAGCATGTTCTAAGGAGAGAGGGAACACCGTAGGGAAGAGTGTTACGTCCAATCCCTTAAGAGCCATGGTTGCAGAGAACGCCTTCAAATGGAAAATTGGATTGTTAGTAGGCTTGAACTTTGAAATTTCAGCAATGGAGAAATTTTCAGGGAGTCTGTCCTTCACATCCAAAGAAGTGGGAGGTCGTTCCACATAAGTGAAATCCTACGAAATCTTACTCATTTGTTCCTTCAGTTTGTCAAGGGTGGAAACAGTGACCTTTTTTTGTTCCATGGTAGTGACCCTAGTGGTAAGGGTTTGCATCATGGAAGACATTGCCTCGATGGATTTGTTGATGTTCTTAATATCTTCTTTAGTGGCCATTGTAAGGTGATGAGTAATGGAGATGGCAAAGTTATCTTTGAACGCCATTAGATCTGAGAGATTGTTGCGGTAACGACTCGAACCGTATTAATCTATCCTTGTTCCTTGACCAAGTACTGTGAAATAAAATAATTCACTTAATTTTTTGACTCATTGCTCAAGATAGGAAAGGAAGGAAAAAAATAGACATTTGAAAACAGGTGAGAAAACTCCACTCATTTTTTATTATGACGAAAAAAAGGTGCATGAACCTAATATATGACCATAAATGACCAGGTGCACGACTCGAGTCGGAACATAAAGAAAGTGTGTGGACTATACTTGACTCGTGAGTGACTAAGTGATGTTATAAGACTCGTGGTATGATCTTATGGCTAGACATGTGAACAATAACCAAAATGACATTTTTTTTTTGATTTTTTTTTTTTGGAAATCCACCGTGTCACGGTGGAAATTTTCCGTGACGCAGTAGAGTTTCCCGTGTGAGTACGGTCCATTGGAAATCGTTAGTCATAAAATAATCCACCATAGACAAAGAAAGATCGTTAAGGTTAGGATCAAAACGACCAAACATAAAACATGTAGGCAAAATGATGCAAAGAATAGTTCGCAACCTAAGGTCAAGTTCTATGTTCAACTATGGTCAAGTTTATTTGGTGTTAATAGGGTACCATGGTTAAGAGTTTGGACGCGTTAGCAAGGTTGCCTCCCTTGAGGGTGTATGCCAACGGGCGGCTCCGCGAGTTCGTGATGAAATCGAACTCGACTCCATGGTTTGGGTGGATTTAATAACTCGGATGAAACCTTATTGCCATGAGCGTTTTTGGGTTGATAGAGCTTAAATCCCCCGGGGCTAAGGCGTATGTAGAACACATACGTTTTTTTAGAAAAATCAAAGGAAGTTGACTGTGAGAAGAGAAAATAAGCAACGGGACTGATTTTAGGACTGCCGTGACACGGAAAAGATTCCCGTGCCACGGTACGGCACATCGTCAGACGGTGCACTGTACCGTGACACGGCAGATTTTGCCAGGGCACGGCAGTCAGAAAATCTGACTGGTGCCCTGTTTTCCTTCGTACGCAATCAAGTTATTCAATTTTTCCTACGGGACAGACCTAAATGCGACGTTAAAACGTCTATGCATATGCAAAAAATGCCAAATTAATCACAGGAATATTTTCAAGAATCTTTCAAGTCTCATCCACTCATCTTAATTAAATATCGATCACTCAAATCGATAAATAACCAAGAATCCTCCCCAGTGGAGTCGCTAAATTGTAGGCGCCATTTGAAGTGCGCCTACGTTTAAAGCATGTGTGAATATGCTTGGCACTCATAGGAAGTGGGAATTGACATATACGATAAGGGACACGATTAGGGACAAGGAAAGTAGGGAGTCGCCAACATGTTTTTAAGGAACTTGTAAACCGTTCACGGATCATAAAAGGCAACCACGATAAAGGGACAACGAAGGCAACAACGATTGACCCGTGAAGGTTACACCCCATTCATAATCCATGAGATTACTAACTCCATATGATTCGGAACCACGAAAGGAGGATCGGGGATGATGGTACGAAGTGAGTCGTGGAGTCACATTCGCCCGTATTGGCCTCTACTCGATTCTTATAATGAAAAGTGATTCCTGCGATCTCAAAGGCATACAAACAAAGATTCAATTTGCTCCAAACTATTATTAAGCTAAATTGGTTTAATATTAATGCAACACATAATTCTAAAATATTGTGATCACTTGAATTAACAACAAGATTAAAAAGGAACCTAAACCGGTTGTCCAAATTATCTTATTAGGCGTGATTTCCAATTACATATTCCCTTTAAACATGCAATATGGTGACCAATAAATATAATAAAATAACATTAACATTGGAAGCAATTTAACCATAATAGCATTAGTGAAATCAAATATAAAATAACCTAATCATGATACTAGCAATATTAAAATAAAATAAGAGTAATTAAATTAATTAATTACTCACATTCTGCGCGTTCCTTTAAATTGCTACATCATGAATAAACTGTTCGTAACTTCAATAAAAAAAATATAAAGCAAATGAAAATTAAATTAAATAAAAAGTAGAGTTGATTTGGTCCAAACCCTCAGTTATTTGTACCTTTCACGCCTTGGTTTAAGGACGGAAACTCGGGTTAAGTATAGACTCCTTGGAGTGCTTAGCGGAATTGTTATGGAAGAATAAGGAGGCTAGAAATTAGGTTAAAGAGGGAGAAGAGAATGATTTTTGGTGTAAGGTGAGAGAGAATGATTATTGGTGCCCCGAACTGCAGAAAGGGGGGTCCTATTTATAGGGAAAATGAGCAGAGGGAACACGCGGAACCCTAAAAAGATAAAAACCCAAAAAAATAATACCGTGTCACGGCAAAGTGCACCGTGACACGGTGACAGGCACCGTCAGACGGGGGAAGATCCCGTGACACGGGGAAAAACTGAATGACGCGGGAAATGATTAGGTTACAGGTAGTGAAAACGCGTTTAGGGATTACGCGGAGAAAACACGGAGCAATCCCGTGGCACGGGATGTGCACCGTGACACGGGAAGAAATGCCGTGACACGACATTTTCCACCGTGGCACAGTGCAGTATGCCGTGTCACGGTGTAAAAAGTACGCGGAAATTACACGGAATATCCCCGTGTCACGGAATGGGCACCGTGATACGGGAAATTGCATCATGACAAGGTGCAAAATCCCGTGACACGGGAGAAAATTGTGCAAAATTACAAAAATGGGCACCGTGTCACGGGAATAAGCCCCGTAACACGTCAGCTTTAGCCGCGTCGCGGCATTTTTGCTGCTGCGCGGTAATTTCAGTTTTTTACCAATTTTTAAAATAATCATAACTTTTGATCCGTAACTTGGAATAAGGCATATAATATATCATTGGAAATCTTATCAATTATACTTTCTAATCCAATTAGAATAAAGTCAAAATGATATGTAGATTTTAAGATATGGCCGTTTTAGTGGAAGGGTGTTGGTTTTAGGCCGAGTTTAGTGTTTTGCTCATATCTTTTTCGTTATAGCTCGGAATTGGGCTTATGACATATGTTTGGAAATATTTTTTAAAGGCCTAATTAAAAAAATAATAATTGGATCAAAATTTTATATCCATAAAATCAGTTTCTCTCAGTTTTGCGATGTGGACACGAAAAGTGGAAAATAGGTTATGGTTTAGGGAAATGAACTAGAAATTGGATTGGTTCATGAAATATATTGGATAGAACATAGATTTAAGCACTCCAAAGATTAAATACTCAACTCGACCAATAATGGTGGTGAAAGGTGTTCATCAACGGGTTTAGTTTTGGGGAGACATTTTTAGTTGGCTACAGCGCCTGACTCCAAGCATCGGCGCCTGGCTATCCAGGGTTGGCGCCAGCTCTGTTTCGGTTGCGCCATGACTCTGTTCTGTTAATTTATCTTTTTGGCTGATTTTCTCTATAAATAACGTTTTAAAAACTCCGTTTTCAGTCACCGATTCTCATCTACATTCACCTACAATCAGTTTTCATTAATTCTCTCATTCCCTTCCTTAATCATTCACCATCTCTCTCTCTTTCTTTATTTTCAAAAATAGTCTTTTACATACAAAATTCCGCATTCACAAGATCTAGAAACACCTAGCCATATTCGAAGTTGCCTTCGCCCTAGACGTGAAAGGTTTAATTTCTGAGGGTTTGGTCCCAAATCTCTCTTTCAATTATTTAATTTAATTGTTTGTTTTATTATTTTCCTTGAAGTTACTAACGTGTGTATTTTGTTATTAGAAAGAGGTACGAGGCATCAAAGTAAGTACTTTAATTGATTTTTTGATGTTATGAAGTAGAAATCATGTTTATATTGTTATTATGATATTCCTAGTATCATGTCTATGATAATTTTAATATTAAATATGATTGTTACGATGCTTCCTATGTTCTTCCTAATATTTATGATTGTTAATATCATGTTAGGGTTAAAGATTTGATTTTTTATTGCTTGGTGACATGCTAGGGTTTGTTATTAATCTTGTTAGTATCATGCCTAGGATCTTGCTATTATTATTATGTTTTAATATTAACATGAACATGATTATGATTATAATTATTATTATTATTATTATTATGATTGTTATTATGATGATTGTTATTATGATTATTATATTGTTTGATTATTATTATGTTGCTTGATTATTTATTTATTGTTATTGCTTGATCATGCCTTTTATGCATGTTTAAAGGGAATTTGGTACTTGTAATCACGCTTAATAAGATAATTAATAATCTTGTTAGGGTTAATTTGATTATAATTTCAAGAGATCGCCAATAATAGTTTTATTTGTGCATTAATATTCAACCAACATAGATAAACAGGTTTAGGGTTAATCCTATTGATTGTATGTTAATTAAAAAGCGCACATGAATACGATCAGAATAAAGTAGAGGCCTTCTATTAGGGCAGGTTCAATCTCTTTTAGGTTGGATTTGTACCTTCATCCCCGAACCCTTATTTGGTTCTAGACCTTATGGAGTTGACGATCTATTAGATCGTTAAGGGGTGTAACCTTCACCCTGTGAACGGTTTACAAGTTCCTAAAACTTGTTGGCGACTCTTTTGCTCCATCTTCTTCCCTTTTGGACGCCACCGTACTTTAGTGTATGATCACAGTGGGGTTCAAGCTAGGGGTTAACGCTTGAAATATATTCCCTACAATGACTCTCAAACCATAACACAATCAATTATTATAAATCATTCAAGCAATCAAAAATACCAATTTAATTCTTGAATAATTAGTAACCACATACATTTAATGTTGAATCCTTCTTAAACTACTTTAAGTGCATAAAGCACCTCCAATCCTATCCCTCGGTGTTTGATCCTCGTGTACATAGACACTTAAATAGTTTTTTTCCCATGCTTTTAGCATCAATAAAAATTATATGAAGCATAAAAAAATTCTCTTTCAATATTCCAAACTCAATTAAACATTTAGTTTAATTATACATGCTCTTAAGCATGTCAATAATAAAAGTATGGTTCATACTCAACATGCCAACATATTGAATTCCAATCATCAATTCACCACAAATAGTCCATACTTCACAAATCAATCACCAACATCAATCCAATCAACAATTCCAACCAATACCTACCATGGTACTATCTTGGAATTAAGTAACAAAGCCTAGCATGTTTGTACACACATAATAATTTACCGAGTACGCAAACGTACCTTAATTAAGCTCTTAAAGTGACCAAATACACTATAACACTTCTCAAACCAAGTCTCCTACATAAAGGGACAATAAACTTATATTAATTACCCTAGTATATACAATTTCCAACAACTTAAACTCACTTTAAACAACTTATAATTTAAAAATTATTTAAAAACTCTTAATTAACCTCCCTTTTAATGGGTAATTAAACCCTTTCATTAATTAAAATCACAATACTTCTACTTTTAAATGAAATTTCAGCATTCTAGATAATTTAAACCCTTCAAAACTTCATCAAAACTCCATTAAAAACATTCTTTATGCCCAATTATAATTATAAACAAGAAACATATAAAATTCCCAAATTAATTGATATTAACAAGAACCCTAAAAATCAAGTCCAGAAAAAATTTTAAACCTTAACTTTAATCATATCAAAATTTGAAAATATAAATTCAAACTTTTAAAGTATGATTTTGATACTAATTAAACAAATTTTAAACAATTAAACACAAAACCAAACTAATAAACAAAATAGGAAAAGGAAGAGTAAAGAAGGAACAAAGCCACGTGAAGGTGGCTGATGGCCTAACGTCGCTGGCCGGCGATTGCAACAACGCTGGTGGGCTGCTGCGGGTGGAAGGCGGCAGCGGTGTGCAGCGACATCGGCCATCCTAGCTACTGTTGTATTTCACGGAAGGAAAAAGAAAAGGGAAGAAGGAAAAGAATAAAAGGGAAAAAAGGGAAAAGAGAAAATTTTCCTCTTTGATTTTTTGTGGAAAATTTTTGGGATTCAAGAGGTATTTATAGAGTAGGATAAATTTGAAATATTTGAGCCTCATAAGATATGACATATGTAGACACCCAAATATATCTCCCAAAACCAAACCTAGTGATGAATGCTTTTCATGTCATTTGATTATCGAGCAAAGCAAAAGTGGTCCATTATGTTTCTATTATTAAAATATCTCTTCTTTTTTTAAAAAAATATTTCTTCTTTTTTTTGAAAATATTTCTTTTCTTACCCTATTTTGAAAAACGTGCATTCCATTTTAGTTTGGTCCATTATAGGGGTCCAATAATGGTGTATTTGGATGGGGCTTGAAAATACTTTTCCAACGATATAGTATAAGCCCAATTCCGATGAATAATGAGGAAGTTATGGCCAAAATACTAAAATGGGCCCGATTTTATCTTTATATGCAGCCCAATGATCTAGATCAGGGCCTATTATGATTTATCATTCCTAAAGCTATTAGGATTGATTACAGTCTTCTAGAATACTCTAGAAGGTTCTCTTAAATCCTAATGGAGTTAGGATTGATAATTATGTTTCAAAGAATTTGAAATTGAATAAAACTACTCTTTTTAAGAATCCTTGTTTTGTACGAGATGTAATATGTTCAGATATTATTTTGTGACTCATAATCTTTATCCAAATTTTATAAGGTTGGATAGATCTTGAAATTATCTTTCCAATGATATATTTTATTATTAAATCCAATGATCGAGCTGAATCAAGGTGATAAATTGTGTTAGTGGAATTACAAATCACCATGAGGCTCCAATGCTCCCTACATAAGTTCAAAATAGACAAGCAAATTAATATTAAGGAGTCAACATATAATGAGGCCAAATCGATTGAATTTGACATGGTTAGACTTACTCTCTATAACATGGGGCGAATATGACCTTGACTCCCGCACGCTCTGATTCCCTTTGACCTTGTACCCACACAAGTTGCCATATGCAGGGAAGTCATTCATGGTCCACATAAGGGCTGCACGCAATGTGAATATCGCGTTCTGATGAGCATCGAAAACGGAAACCCCTTCGTCCCACATCTTTCTCAAGTCGTCAATAAACGGCGCAAGGTAAACATCTATATCGTTTCCAGGTTGCTTAGGACCAGTTATTAGCAATGAAAGCATTACATACTTACGTGTCATGCACAGCCAAGGAGGCAAATTATAAATCACTAAAAGTACCGGCCATGTGCTGTGTTGGGTACTAAGAGTGCCAAATGGATTCATCCCGTCTGTGCACAACCCAAGCCTTAAATTTCTGACTTCATTACCAAATACCTCAAACTTCAAATCAATGTTCTTCCACTTTGGAGAGTCAGCTGGATACTTCAGCATTCTGTTTTTTCTTTCTTCCCTCTGCATGTCACCTCAAGTTTTTAGCGTCTTTTGGTATTGAGAACAGACGCTTAAACCTTGGAATAATGGGAAGATACCACAACACCTTAGCAGGAGGTCCCTCCGTGCCAGGATTGCAACTCAAGTGCTTGTACCGCGACCGCTTGCATCGTGGACACTCCTGCAGTTGTTCATACTCATTTCGATACAAAATACAGTCATTAGGACATGCATGTATCTTCTTATACTCCAAACCAAAGGGACACATGAGCTTCTTTGCGTAATAGTAAGACTTAGGAATTTCATTCCCATCAGGCAACATATCACTTAATGCGGTCAACAAAGAAGTAAAACCGATGTCCGTCCACCCATGCTTCGACTTAATGTTGAAAAGTGTTAGCACGACCGATAGTTTGGAGTATTTTTTGCACCCGGGATACAAAGGCTTTTTGGAAGCCTTCGATAATAACTCAAACACTTCACCTTCAACACCATGCAACATCTCATCCACTTGTTCATCCTCGACCTCATCCGCCTGATCATCATCGGCTCCATCCTCACCATTATCAACAATATAGTCATCATTCTCGTATTCCTCATCCACATGAATCTCATTGCTTCAAACACGCACATCATTCCGATCAAGATCCCCACTGTACTCTCCACTTTCTCCGTGCCAAATCCACACATGGTATAATTGCCTAAACCCACGACATAATACATGATCTCTAATGATTTCAACACTATCGACCACATTCACATTGTTACAATCAACACAAGGACAATAAAGGCCTTTGCCACCCAGTTTGCGTTGATAAGTTAAAGCCCTCTCGCTTGAACCCCATTCCAAAATTCCAATGTATCGCGTCTACCATAGATCCAACCACGATCCTTCTCCATTTAGTAAATTGTCTCTAAACATATATAGCACCATAAAATTTATAATGTGTAAGTGCTACATATTTTATGTAAATCAAATTCAAGTACAAAACGTGAATTTACCATTCATATAGTGAAAAAATGCATGTTTCCAAAGGGTCCTTATAACTCCAACCTAACCCATCCTTGAATGTCTACTCTCACTAGTGAACGTATGTCAACTTTCCAATTTTAAGGAAAATCCGGCAGCATTTCCCCCTAGTTCTCCAAGTACACGATGTAGATAAATAATTACCCACATATGTACCCAGAGAAAATAGTGAGGAAATGGTAAGCCAAGATGTTCCTTAAAATCGAAAAGAAAACATACATTCACCACCTAAGTGAGAGTACACATTCAAGAACAGTCCCAACCGGGGACTATTCAAGACTTTCTCCTAATGAGAAAGCCTTGAACGGGAATCTAGGCATATGATGATGCAAGTATTCTATATATTGTTGTATTTATTTGCAATTAAACAATACACAAGTTGCAATTTCATGAATAAACTTTTATTAAATGGATAAATAGAAAGAAATATAGCTAAGTAAAGTTTATAAGTCATACCAATATAGCAACTACCCACTTGAGCTCAATATGTAGTCCTCAAGCTAAAAAAACTCGTGCTTCAATTCACAAATCTATTAAAAAAAACATTAAACAAAAATTAGGTTAAATATTAGGTATGTACTATTTCTTTCTCAGCTCATAACATGTCAATTCACGAATTTATTTATAAGCTAAAACACATCATTCATCGAACTAACAATTGCTAAACAATGTATTCACTACTTTAATTCATCTAATTTATTCAAAATTAACTAACAAGGTTACTAGTCTCTAATTTTTTCAAAATTACCCATCAAAACAACTTAAAAGTAACCATTCACCCATTCCAAAATTCATCTACTTTAGTAACAAGCAAGGTTACTAATCTCAAATTTATTCAAATATACCCATCAAAACAACTTAATATTAACCATTTAAACATTCTAAAATTCAACTAATTTAATAACAAAGTTCACTAATCTCTAACTTATTCAAAATAATCCATCAAAACAACTTGAAATTAACCATTAAAAGTAACATACCAAATTTCACCTATTTAAGTACCAAGGTTAATATATATTCTATAATTATTTCAAAATTATCCACCAAAACACATTAAATTAACCATTAAAACATAATAAAATCCAACTAATTGAGTTTCAAACTTGACTAATTTGTAATAATTTCACAATTTCCCAATAAAAAAACCAAAAATTGCTAAAAATTGAAGTAAAATTATATTTAAACCTAAATTTTAATTTGCTTAACAATTCTTCAACAAGCAAAAGAAATTAATAAAAGTACATAATTGATAAAATAATTGTGAATAAAGAAAAAAAATTAAACCTAGAACAACCGTGGAAGGTGGTGCGGTGGAAGGTGGCGCGGCGACGATGTTCAGGGCTGCAACGCGGCGTCTTCGAACAGCCCCAGAGGACACGAGCAAAGAAGAGAAGAGGAGAAGAGAAGAGGAGAACAGCAGAGGACGCAGGCTAGGTTTGGAGGCGCGACTTCTTCAATTCGAACAGCAGAGAAGGTGGGAAAAGGAGGGGACGACGGAGGCTAGGTTCGGGTTTTCTGGTGGTGTTCAAGGTGGCAGCAGTGGTGGAGGGAAAAGGAGGGGACGGAGGCTAGGTTTGGTTTTTCTGGGTTTGAGTCGTGAAACAGTAAAAGAAATGTTAAGGAAAGGAGGAAGAAAGAAAAGGGAAGAAAGGAGAGAAAAGGGCCGTTTTTTTTTAAAAAAAAAAAAAGCACCGGTTAACAAAGGCACCGGTTCAAACCGGTGCTTTTAATTATTTTTGGCACCAGTTTGAGTTGAACCGGTGCCTTTTATCAATGTATAAATCCCGCCCAATTTTGGGCCAGTTTTTGGCACCGGTTTGGCTTGAACCGGTGCCATTAGGGGGTTGCCTTTTTGTATTTTTCTACTAGTGGAAACTCTATCCAAAACTGACACCCTACCACTGTTTCAGCAATATCTTTTCATCTAAAAAATATTTTAATCTGATTCAGATTGGGTTTAAAAGTAGACTTCAATATCTTTCCAAAGACACATTATATGCCTTATTTGGACTTCTGAATCAAAATATATGATAAAAACAAAATCCACAAAAATTGTCCTGCATTGCCGGACGACAGGTCTGGCGCCACAGCGACACACCTGTCGCCAGGCGACAGGCTCTGTCGTTTGGCGATTGGGGTGTATGCGGCGAACGCGTCGTGTTTTATTCTTTTCAAAACTATGATTCTTTTTTATCATAATCCGGCTGATTTTCGTTATAAATAGCCTCCTAAAACCTCCATTTTCAATCATCAATTCTCATCATTAACTCTCATCAAGAATTTCTTGATTCTCTCTCTCCCTCTTTCTAGCCTAGACTTTTACAAAAAAAAATTCCTCATACATTAGCACTAGACACACCTAGCATAATTCGAAGTTGCCTTTGCCCTAGACGTGAAAGGTTTGATATTTCTGAGGATTTAGTCCCAAATCTCTATTTCAATTATTTAACGGCTATTTCACCAAATGCCACTGAGCACTTTAGAAATTCACCAAATGCCATCGGACTTTTCAGAATTCACCAAATGCCACCTAGTTTATAAAAAATTCACCGAGTGCCATTAATGACTAACGGCAGTTAACTCCGTTAGTCATTAAGGCTAATTATGCCACGTGGTGGCTTATGATTGGTTCATTTATTAATAATTTTTTTTTTAAAAAAAATTAAATCCCAGCCACCACTCTTCCCACCGCACCACCGCCCCTACGCCAGCCCATCCCTTGCCCCCACCCCCACCCCCACTGGCGACCAACGTCCTCTTCGGTGTCGGCAGCCACCCTCCCCTTCCCCCCCTTAAACCACCATCCTCGGCACCCTAAAACCCCAAAATTGAAATCTCCAAAATCAAAACCCTAAATTTTTATTTGAAGGTTTTCGATTTTGGGGTTTAAGCGAGGTGGTTCAAAGGGTGGAGAAGGGAGGGGGAGGGCTGGTTTGGGTTCGCCGGAGCGGGGAAGGGGCTTCAAATTAAGGGAAATCGATATTGGGGGTTTAAGGTGTCGAAACCCTAGATTTCGATTTTTGGGTTTTTTAATTTAGGGATCCGGCGTGATGGTTGAAAGGGTGGAGCTCAGAGGGGATGAACTGATTTGGGTTCTCCGGCGTGGGGGGGGGGGGTTGGTCGTCAGCGGTGTGGAGGGGAGGGATTGTCGAGGGAGAAAGAGAGTTTGTGAATCGCGACTGGGTTGCGTCGTCGGCGTGGGCTGGCTAGGCTGGGTTGCGTTGTTGGCAAAGGTTAGCTAGGCTGGGTTGCGTCGTCGCCGGTGCGGTTGATCAGGGTTGGGTTGCGCCGCGGTGGGGACTGGCTGGAGGCGGAGATATGGTGGTGGCAGTGACAGGCGGTGGTTGGGGCTGGGTCATGGTGGGTTTTTATTTAATAAAGTTTTTTATTAAGTAATTAATTTACTAATTTAATAAGCAACCAATCATAAGCCACCACGTGGCATAATTAGCCTTATTGACTAACGGAGTTAACTGTCGTTGGTCATTAATGGCACTCGGTGAATTTTTTATAAACTCGGTGGCATTTGGTGAATTCTGAAAAGTCCGATGGCATTTGGTGAATTTCTAAAGTGCTCAGTGGCATTTGGTGAAATAGCCGATTATTTAATTTAATTGTTTGATTATTATTTTCCTTGAATTTACTAACGTGTGTATTTTGTTATTAGAAAGAGATATGAGGCATCTAAGTAAGTACTTTAATTGTTTAATTGATATTATAATATAAAAATCATGTTTAGGTTATTATTTTGAAACCTAGTATCATGTTAGGATGCTTTTCCTAGTATCATGTTTAAGGTGACAACAATAAGTTTCTTAATTATATCAATTAGGATTTCTGTGATGCTTCCTATTTCTTTCCTAATATCATGTTAGTATCATGTTAGGGCTAAAGATTTTATTTTTGATGTTTAGTGACATGCTAGGGTTTGTTATTAATCTTGTTAGTATCATGCCTGGGATCTTGCTATTATTATGCTATAACATGATTATGATTATTTTTATGATTTATGATTATAATTGTTATAATTATTGTTATGATGATTATTTTAATTATGATTGTTTATTTAATTATTATTTTGATTATTATGATGATTATAGTTAATATTATGATTATTTGATTATTATGTTGATGCTTATTATTTATTGTTATTGCTTAGCTTGATCACGCCTTTTATGCATGTTTAAAGGGAATTCGTACTTGTAATCACGCTTAATAAGATAATTAATAATCTTGTTTAGGGTTAATATGATTATAATTCAAGTGATCGCCAATAATAGATTTATTTGTGCATTAATATTCAACCAACATAAATTAAACAGGTTTAGGATAAACCTATTGATTGCATGTTAGTCAGAAAGCGCACAAGAATACGAGAAGAATAAGGTAGTGGCCTATTATTAGGGCAGGTTCAATCTCTTTTACGTTGGATTTGTACCTTCATCCCCGAACTTCCAGTCTTGGTTCCAAACCTATTGGAGTTAACGATCTCCTGGATCGTTAAGGGGTGTAACCTTCACCATGTGAACGGTTTACAAGTTCCTAAAACTTGTTGGCGACTCTTTTGCTCTAGCTTCTTTCCCTTTGGACGCCACCATACTTAAGTGTATGATCATAGTGGGGCTCAAGTTTGGGGTAATGCTTGAAATATTCACTACAACATAACGAAGAAATAATTAGCCCAAGTAAGTAATTATGATGATTGGGTTTATTGTGAAAATGGCTATATTTGAATTAAATATTTATTGAACCAATGTTTAAAACTTGTTTTAATTATATAGTAGCTCCGTTAAATGTTTTTTTGCAACTTTTACTATTTCGGGATGATCAAGGTTATCTGCAACTTTCTGTTTTATTTCGATTTTTGGTATACAAATAACTTGGAAATTACATTTTTACCCTTACTTAACCTTGTTTTATTCTTTAAATTTACCCTTATTTTATTTTAATCCTAATTACTAACACTTAATCTAATTTCATTAAACCATCAACTCCCTCTATATTAAATTAGAATTCCCCCCAACTTCCCCCATTTATTGATCTTCCCAACCACCCAAAATTAATAGGGATGGCAGGGTTTCTTTATTTCTTCTGGAGAATTCTCAAGAAGAACCCTAGTTCTTGTTTTTCGTCTGTCTCTCTCCTCTTCTTCATTCGTCTTCTACACTTTTTCTTTCTAGATTTGTCCATTTTCTCTCCATTTTCTAAGAAATCAAGTCCCCCTAAACATGGTGAACTTTGACCCCCTTCACGATGCTTACATGGCAACTAATGATGAAGGTGAAGGGAACTTGATCCTTTCCCTGATTCAATCCGTAGAGACAAGCTCACCTTTTCCTTGTCAGTTCTATGAATCCAGTGAGTCAAGCCCCTACTGCACTGACTACACCTATAAAGCTCTTGGTAAAGTACTTGAAAGTGTTGAGGAAGAGGAACATCAGAAGAGAG
Source organism: Chenopodium quinoa (assembly GCF_001683475.1). Classification (NCBI taxonomy): domain Eukaryota; kingdom Viridiplantae; phylum Streptophyta; class Magnoliopsida; order Caryophyllales; family Amaranthaceae; genus Chenopodium; species Chenopodium quinoa. The sequence continues at coordinate 2,009,067 of NW_018743937.1, forward strand.
CGGGTCAGGGTGAGTCGAAAAGGAAGAAATCTCTTGATTTCACTGAGATTGTTGTAATCTAAAGGCGGAAAATGGTGAAGGGAGTTTCGTACCCACAAAAATGGCAAGATCTAAGAGGTCTTGTCCTCCGACCAAACTTTGGGCTCATAGGAAAGCAGCGGTGAGGGCCTTGAGAAGGATTCATGGGTTTCCTGACCATGAGTGTAATACCCCGTATTTTTACATGTATTTTATTTAAAATAAGTTTTTGAGAAGTATTTAATTAAATTGAAGTGTTTTATTTATAATATTTTAATTATTGATTTTAATCAGTTTAGATTTATTTTATAAAAGGATAGTTTATTTAATTAATTATTTTATTTAAGTTGTGAATAAATATAAGAAAGTTTTAATTTAATAAAGTTTTATTAGGAAATGGATTAGGAAAGATTAAAAAGGGAAAGTTTAGGAAGAAGGGTTTTTAGAGGAGTATAAATATTCAACACTTGAGGCAAACTTTCTCTCCCTTCTCCTTATTTTTATTTTATTTTTCTTTCTTTTTCCCCTTCCTCTTTTTCGGCCTTTGTAGACATTTACTTTTGGCCTCCTGTCCCGACAGGTTGTGTAATGACGATAAATAAAACCATCTTCGTGTTGGATTAACATGAAGAACACTTATGGATAACTGATTGAATTACAAGAACATATAAATAAGCTAGCCTAACCCAAAAGCAAAAGCATTAAGGTCCAATCAACTAAGCCCGATCATAATTAGGCTTAAGCCCGAGCTTAAACCCTAATAATGACGGATTAAGAAGGGCCTAGGTTAAAATTGATGATGCCGCAGATAAATTCGCGTGCATCTCAAAGAGTGGCGCTGGTCTGGTGTGCGTAACTCACAAGATTGCGCGTAACTCCCAGTGATGCGCTTGTGGAAGATTCAGAATTTTATAAAAATATGAAATCGAATCTTAACATAATACCGCACAAGATAATCTATTGCGCTGCCTATAGCAGTGCAACCAAATCACTTGCCCAGGTCAGTCACGCGCAACCCATTCAGATGCGTGCGACACCCGGTGCGGCAGAATGCTCAAAACCCTAATCGTATCCCTTCCCTATAAATAAGGGCTTTATACGAGGCTCAAATAGACAAAAATAAACCTAAAACGCTGGTAGAAATCTTGTGAACTTGTGTGCAACCAACGCTCTTGTCCTAAACACTCATCCCTCTTAATATTTGTTACTATGGTGGAGGTTCCAGAACAAGAAGGAGTCCATAAGTGTTTTAAACAAAGATCTAGCAAGGAGAAGTGGAAAATTCTTGAGCACTTAGATCAATCACCTTTATTTTAATCGTTTAATAGAACTTTAATTAATTAATTAGTATTGTTTGATCACTTTAAACGGATTTCTAATTAATCAATTCCACATAGCATCTTGCGTTAAAAAAAATAGAATTTAATAATTAATTGTTGAGTGATCACTTAAGCCAAGGCAAATCTTGTTTATTTTGTTTTTCTCACGAACTTGAATTAAATAAAGAATAACGACTTTGCAATATAATTCCTACGTGATCAATGTGTGTAAATAAAATCAGCTAACTTAGTTTTAGGTATCACGTTGCATATATTGTTTGGTAATGAAATTGTGAAAAAGGAAAAGCTAGAATAGCGATTCCTCCATAAAAGGAACGTTATTTTAGTACCCTCGCTCTTGAACTCATCTCTGGTTTTTGTAGACCAATTTTCCTTGAAGTTACTAACGTGTGTATTTTGTTATTAGAAAGAGATATGAGGCATCCAAGTAAGTACTTTAATTGTTTAATTGATATTATAATATAAAAATCATGTTTAGGTTATTATTTTGAAACCTAGTATCATTTTAGGATGTTTTTTCTAGTATCATGTTTAGGGTGACAACAATAAGTTTCTTAATTATATCAATTATGATTTCTGTGATGCTTCATATTTCTTTCCTAATATCATGTTAGTATCATGTTAGGGCTAAAGCTGTGATTTTTGATGTTTAGTGACATGCTAGGGTTTGTTATTAATCTTGTTAGTATTATGCTTAGGATCTTGCTATTATTATGCTTTAACATGATTATGATTATTTTTATGATTTATGATTATAATTGTTATAATTATTGTTATGATGATTATTTTAATTATGATTGTTTATTTAACTATTATTTTGATTATTATGATGATTATAGTTAATATTATGATTATTTGATTATTATGTTGATGCTTATTATTTATTGTTATTGCTTAGCTTGATCACACCTTTTATGCATGTTTAAAGGGAATTCGTACTTGTAATCACGCTTAATAAGATAATTAATAATCTTGTTTAGGGCTAATATGATTATAATTCAAGTGATCGCCAATAATAGATTTATTTGTGCATTAATATTCAACCAACATAAATTAAACAGGTTTAGGGTAAACCTATTGATTGCACGTTAGTTAGAAAGCGCACATGAATACGAGAAGAATAAAGTAGAGGCCTATTTTTAGGGCAGGTTCAATCTCATTTAGGTTGGATTTGTACCTTCATCCCCGAACTTCCAGTCTTGGTTCCAAACCTATTGGAGTTAACAATCTCTTGGTTCCTAAAACTTGTTGGCTGCTCTTTTGCTCTAGCTTCTTTCCCTTTGGACGCCACCATACTTAAGTGTATGATCGTAGTGGGGCTCAAGTTTGGGGTAATGCTTGAAATATTCCCTACAGTTTTTTGGCGACTCCGCTAGGGAGGATTTCTATTTTAATTCCTGAAATTTATTTCGGCAATGATTTAGGATGAGTGAATGAGACTCGAAAAGTTCTAAGTATTTCATGTGCGTAATTTTGATTAACATTATTGTCATATGCATAAAAAAGATCTCATTGTAAAGACCATTCGTAATGAGTTAAAAACATAGGATTTTTACACGTAGTAAATTTGAGGAATATCTTTCACAACTAGAACCGAAATAATGCTGCGAAAAACTGGAAAATTTTATCGAACATAGAAAGCTGATGAGGCATGTAGGAACTGGGGTCTAGCAAACAGAGCCTGTCGTCGATGATATGGCTCTGTTGCCGAGCAACAATTCTTTCGCCAGGCGACAAGGCTATATCGCGGCGACAGTCCCTGTTGGCTGGCGCTGCGTTCTTCTAATACCGAGCCAGAAGTATGAGTTCTAATTTCGACCAGTTCTAGCACTCTTGGCTCGATTTTACTTCCTAATTAAGTTTTTCTCACTTTTCTAAACCCATATGTGTTCTACATATGGACATAACCCTCTGGGAATTCATGCTCCATCTACCCAATTGAACGCTCTGAGCAACAAAGGGTACATCCTAGAATATTGAATTCACCAAACCATGGAAGCGAGTTTAACTCGCGGGGTCTCATAAACACGCGCCAACCCTTCCAAAGGTAAGGCTTCCGCGTGGTGCATCCGGACTCATAACCATGGACCCTCTTTGACTAACCCATATATTCCAAACTTTAGAGAACTAGAGCCATGGTTAGGTTGCAAACTCATTGCATCATATTGTGACTACTTGTGCATCTCTTACATGTGTATACTTATTATGTGACTAATCTAACCGTTTGGTTTAACTTGTGATCATAAATATGCTTAAATAAACTAACCATTGAATAAAGGGCTTTTCTTAATTAATTTGAACTAATGAATAAACCTAAATCGAGTCATAGTTCCTTTAAGTCAACCCGGTTTTTTATTCCCGTATACTGCACAAGCGTCAACATATTTTGGTCATAGCCGGAGTTCTAGGAAGAACTACAAATCGTACAACCTATGGATCTGTAGCCCCGAGTGTTATATTTAATTTGGAGTTGGTTTCGTTCCAATCAGAGTCACAAATCAAAAGTTATGACTAAAATACCACAGCATGTCCAGTTTAATGCATATATGTGAGGTCTTAACTTAGTCTTTGCTTGAGTCTAGTCACATAGTCTAGCCACATGGTCATGAGACGAGTCTTAACATGTCACCTAAACTCACTAGTCTTAGCACACACTTTGTATATGTCACCATGACCATGTCTTAGGTTCATGCATGAGTCCGTTTTTTCCGTTATTTGAGTTGGGGGTACATTCTATTCCTAATATTTTCATATCTCTCCATCTACATCATCTTTCCCTTCTCTACATGCTTTCCCCATATCACAATATTCATTCTTCCAACCTCCTTCCATCTATTGCATGTTGAATATAGTTTGAGTCAAATAATTAACAGTGAATATCCTTAATTTCCCTTTCCACAGTACTTGGTCAAGGAGAGAAGGGTGATTAATCAAGGACAACACCTTTGTTCAAGTTCAACTTTTTGATAAACCGATTCGTCAAAAGAGAAAAGCTAAGAAGATAATGGCAAGTCAAGAAGAAGTCAATGAGCTTAAGAAGCAAATGGCTGACGTGACTGAGGTGTTAAAGACTTTAACCCTCCAAATTAATGACCATGTGAAGCAACAACAAATGGAGCTCATACAAGAGAGCTTGAGCAAAATATCCAATGACTATAGATTCCAGGGCATTAGCTCACAAGGGGTCTTAGTGGAGAAGGAACTTCTTCCGCATAAGTTCAATGCCAATGACATCCCTAAGTTTAAGCCAACTGACAATCCTTACTTTCATTTAAGGTCCTTTGAAACTGTAATGAACATTAAAGGGATTGATAAGAATATTTTTCACTCTTTATTCTCACTATCTCTTGAAACCATTTGTCAACATTGGTTCTTCTCCCTTGATAAAGAGAAGACCTCTACTTGGGATGGAATAAAAAATGCTTTCATTGATAGATATAAGTGTAATATTCAAATTGAAACCGATCATAGGAAACTTGAGATGCTAAAACAAAAAGAAAACGAAGGGTTCACCTCCTTCTTCAACAAATGGAGGGAAACTTCCGCTAACATGATCGAAGTCCCTACTGAAAAAGAATCCGTAAGGATGTTCATAAAAAACTTACAAGAAAAGTATTCAAAGCACTTAAAATATCAACACAACTTGAATACTTTCAAGGCCGTCTATGACATAGGCATCGAGATCGAAGATGACCTCGCAAAGAAAAAAGCTACTAAGAATAGCAACAAAAGTGGATGGAAAGGAAAGAAGAACGACAATCCTTCTTCTTTTGAAAACGCCCACTCTAGTAACAGTGTTAGTACCTTTGATCTCAGTGAAATCTTGGCCATGGATAACAAAGGATCTAAGAAGCAACTATGGAAAGACTTCACCCCCATCGCGATGAGCTACGATGCTGCCTCCGATCGACTCCATACTAAGGGACTCTTCACTCCCATTGGACCTATTCAAGATCCCGCACCTGAGAAGAGATTGCCTAGTTGGAACCCGGATGCACATTGCAAATACCATCAAGGTAGGGGACATACCACTGAGAGCTGTTGGAAGCTAAAAGAGGCTATCCAACATTTGATCGATAATAACAAGCTTCCCATACCTCCAGCTAGCCAGAAGAGCGAGTGATGATAAAGCAAACGACGCAAGGCGAGCTTCAACGACAAGATTTCGTGACCTCTTTTTTCTATTTCTTTTATTTATCCTTTCCCTAATAAGTCTAGCATTGACACCTTTTTATTCCCCTTAGATTTACTTTGTAAGACTTTTCCTTTTTCCCTTTAATAAAAATGAGCATTTAAATTCTTGCATATGATCATTGCATTGCAAAAAAAAAAAAAAAAAAAAAAAAAAAAAAAAAAATCCATGTCGAATTAAGCACAAGGTATACCAATGATTTGAGGCACTCCTTGTAGGCACATCATATCATCTTTAACCCTTCAAATATACAATCGTTTCTTGATAAACCACTTTGAGCCTCGTCTAACGATAGACCTTTCTTTCTTCAACCTACATCTACCTAACCTTGGGATGGGATGGTGTGTAACTTATGCAATTTCAAAAGCATCAGTGATTTCAAAAAATAAAAAAAAAGCAATAAAAAATAAATAAAAGTGTACAAAAGGGCGAGTGTTCCAATGTCTTTGACATGAACATGTCTTTGATACGAACACGTCTCAGATTGCGTCTCTTATCGAGTGCTCGGTACCGTGCCTGAGAAACATGAATGCCAAGTGAGTGATAAACCGCATGATCGGGATTACCCACACTTATAAAAATAAAATAAATGCAAAAGCAAAAAAACAGAGCAAATAAATAAATAAATAAAAAAAAAGAAAGAGCTTTAAAGTGAAAAAACTCAACAATACAAAGATTCAAAAGCAAGGTTGCACACCTTGGGGGCTTATCTAGGGTCTTGAGCCTTTATCCCTTTCTTCTTCAACCTTTAGCCTAACTACGTTACAACCCTTAAAAAGACCTTTTTGAGGGATACACACACTTGTGCGAAGTTCAGCTAGAGCTACGTTCGTCCTGATTCCTAACGGATACGTAGGCAACCTCACATCGAGGTGCGGCCGTAACAAAAATGCATTCATATTTACGTTCATAATTGATCATATCAAGGGATCCCCTGTGCTCATCCCTTTTCATTTAGAGCTACACTTGGGGGCTTAATCCCTACATCATTAGCTTACCCAGCCTAAGAGTCACCACCATTTGACTCTTTTCAATAAATTTTCCCACACACTTAGCCCTTACGGCCTAACTTTAGTGTCACTATCACACACATCACAGATACATGACCAAATACACTTCCCTTAGGAACCCTTTGTCATGAAATCTTAACACAACGTTGAAGCATGCCTTGTCATATCAACATCACACATCACTCATTATTGCATCACAAAGTATGAAGTGCTTAGCCTCCGTGCCTAAGTTACCTAAATGCTTTCATTATCGAGTCAACTAGGATAGTCTAAGATGTTACAATCCTTGTACCGTGAGAGACAACGTTAACGGATTAAGCTCATTCAACATGCACCTTCAAAAACTTTGCTTCTTTCTTTTCTCGCATCTTTCTTTTTCGGGAGAAAGTCTGTAACCTCCACAAAAATAACGGAAATTTTTGTTTTTCTGCATTTCGAGTCATGTACATATCGAGTTTCATGAGTCAACACTATGCACACACGAGTCACACGAAGTGAGTCATCATTAAGTCATGTTTATACTTTGAGTCATGTCAAGTCAATGAGTCAAGTAACACTAAGTCTTAGGTCAACCCTAAAGAAAGATAATCAAAGTCCTATAGTCCAAAATATAAGTGCAGGTACATTCTAAAGAGCAAACGAATAAGAATATTCTCGAATTTTTTCAAAAAATTGCGAATATGACACATGAGATTCCTCCAAGATAAGAGGAGTTTGAGAGAAATTACATAGATTAGTAAATTAGAGATGAAGAACTTTAATTTAGAAAAGATTTGATCAGATTTGATTGAAAGAAAACGACCAAGTTCAAAGTTCGGAGCGAAACCGAGCAACGAACAGCAGCAGCAAGGGCAAAATAGGGAAGACCCGAATCCAACGCCAGACGACAAGATTGTCGCCTGAAGCGACAGAAGAAAAGCGCAGCGCCAAATAGTTCCAGTGAGCGCTGGTGTGGCGACACAATGCGTGGCCCCCATATTAGATTATGCGGACCTAGTGTAGCAATTTCCAGGTTCCTTGGTACGCCAGTTAGCCCCTATAAGCAATTTCACATGATTAAGTAGTGGGCTTGATTACAATCGCAATAAGTGATCGACCTGACAAAAGATCGTCTCACATAGCTTAAAAGCGCCTAAACATTGGCTCATCACAAAGGCACTAACACAATGGTTCATCAACAGCAAAATTCAAGCAGCTTTAAAGATCGACAAGCGTTGGTCTTCGGTAATTTTCTTTGGAATATTATCGCAACAACTGAGGATGACTTCAAGTAAAGTTATTTTCAACAGCATTCACTAAGATTGTGGAGGTTGTCACCAAATATTTGAGAAGATATCACGAGATGGGCGGTCTTCGACAGCATTCGCTAAGATTGTGGAGGTTGTAACCAAAGATTTGATAAAACAGCACGAGATAGGCGGTCTTCGATAACATTCGCTAAGATTGTGGAGGTTGTCACTAAGATTTGAGAAGACAGCATGAGATGGGCGGTCTTCGACAGCATTCACTAAGATTGTGGAGGTTATCACCAAAGATTTGAGAAGATAGCACGAGATGGGCGGTCTTCGACGAAATTCGCTAAGATTGTGGAGGTTGTCACTAAGATTTGAGAAGACAGCAAGAGATGGGCGGTCTTCGACAGCATTCACTAAGATAGTGGAGGTTATCACCAAAGATTTGATAAGATAGCACGAGATGGGCGGTCTTCGACAGCATTCGCTAAGATTGGGAAGGTTGTCACTATGATTCAAGAAAAAGGCTTGAGAGGTAGCAGCATTGATCGATGGCGTTCCTTAGCTTGTGGAGGGTTGTCACAAACAACTGGAAGTGATTTCAAGAGAAGTTATCTTCGATGGCATTCCCTAGCTTGTGGAAGGTTTTCACAACAAATGCAACAAATCGGTTACCCCCTAAGAAATGTGTCGACGGTGCAAGATACACGTTTCTTAACTCTCTTATGTGTTTTAACTAACGCTAGTTTGCAGGTATCGGCGTTACAAGAATGATTTAGGATTGCAGAACGTTCTGAATCATTCTCCGTTCCTATCGCTACTTTGACTTTTGTTTTCGAACCTTGCATTTCTCCAAACTCAGTCAAAGAGGGGGCTTCTGTAGACACCCAAATGCGTCTCCCCAAAACCAAATCCAGTGATGAATGCCTTTCATTTCATTTGATTATCGAACAAAGATAAAGTGTGAAAAGTCTAGTGATGAGGATGTTTTTATTAAAATATCTCTTCTTTCTATTTTTGAAAATATTTCTTTTCTTACCCTATTTTTAAAAACGTGCATTACAGTTTATCTTGGTCCATGATATGGGTCCAATAATGGTGTATTTGGATTGGGTTTGAAAAGATCTTTCCAATGATATATTATAAGCCCAATTCCGATGAATAATGAGGAAGTTATGGCCAAAATACTAAATTGGGCCCGGTTTGATCTTTATATGCGGCCCAATGATCTAGAAGAGGGCCTATTATGATTTATCATTCCTAAAGCTATTAGGATTGATTATAGTCTTCTAGAATACTCTAGAAGGTTACCTTAAATCCTAATGGAGTTAGGATTGATAATTATGTTTTATAGAGTTTGAAATTGAATAAAACTACTCTTTTTAAGAATCCTTGTTTTGTACGAGATGAAATGTGTTCAAATATTATTTTTCTGCCTCATAATCTTTATTCAAATTTTTTATGGTTGGATATATCTTGAAATTATATTTTCAGTGATATATTATAATATTAAATCCAAGCTATAACGAAAAAGATATGAATGGGATATGAAACTCTATCCAAAACTGATACCCTTCCATTGTTTCGACAATATATTTTTATCTACAAAAGATATTAATCTGATTGCAATTGGTTTGGAAAGTAGACTTCAAGAGCTTTCCAACAACATATTTTATGTTGTATTTGGACTTCTGGTTCAAAAGATATGAGAAAAACAACATCCGCAAAAAAGTCCTGCAATGTCGGACGACAGGCCTGGCGCTGCGGCGACACACCTGTCGCAGGCTCTGTCGTTTGGCGACAGGGGCGTGTGCGGCGACAGCGTTCGTGTATTATTCTTTTTGAAACTCTGTTTCTTTTTTATCATAATCCGACTAATATTCGTTATAAATAGCCACCTAAAACCTCCGTTTTCAATCATCAATTCTCATCATTAACTTTCATCAAGAATTTCTTGATTCTCTCTCTCCCTCTTTCTGGCCTAGCGTTTTACAAACATAATTCCTCCTACATTATCACTAGACACACCTAGCATAATTCGAAGTTGGCTTTTCCCTAGACGTGAAAGGTTTGATATTTCTGAGGGTTTGGTCCCAAATCTCTATTTCAATTATTTAATTTAATTGTTTGATTTTTATTTTCCTTGAAGTTACTAACGTGTGTATTTTTTTTATTAGAAAGAGATACGAGGCATCTAAGTAAGTACTTTAATTGTTTAATTGATATTATGATATAGAAATCATGTTTAGGTTATTATTTTGATTCATATTATCATATTAGGATGCTTTTCCTAGTATTATGTTAGGATGCATCCTAGTATCATGTTTAGGGTGACAACAATGAGTTTCTTAATTATATCAATTATGATTTCTGTGATGCTTCCTATTTCTTTCCTAATATCATGTTAGGGCTAAAGCTTTGATTTTTGATGTTTAGTGACATGCAAGGGTTTGTTATTAATCTTGTTAGTATCATGCCAAGGATCTTGCTATTATTATGCTTTAACATGATTATGATTATTTTTATGATTTATGATTATAATTGTTATAATTATTGTTATGATGATTATTTTAATTATGATTGTTTATTTAACTATTATTTTGATAATTATGATGATTATAGTTAATATTATGATTATTTGATTATTATGTTGATGCTTATTATTTATTGTTATTGCTTAGCTTGATCACGCCTTTTACGCATGTTTAAAGGGAATTCGTACTTGTAATCACGCTTAATAAGATAATTAATAATCTTGTTTAGGGTTAATATGATAATAATTCAAGTGATCGCCAATAATAGATTTATTTGTGCATTAATATTCAACCAACATAAATTAAACAGGTTTAGGATAAACCTATTGATTGCATGTTAGTCAGAAAGCGCACATGAATACGAGAAAAATAAAGTAGAGGCATATTATTAGGGCAGGATCAATCTCTTTTACGTTGGATTTGTACCTTCATCCCCGAACTTCCAGTCTTGGTTCCTGACCTATTGGAGTTAATGATCTCTTGGATCGTTAAGGGGTGTAACCTTCACCCTGTGAACGGTTAACAAGTTCCTAAAACTTGTTGGTGACTCTTTTGCTCTAGCTTCTTTCCCTTTGGACGCCACCATACTTAAGTGTATGATCAAAGTGGGGCTCAATTTTGGGGTAATGCTTGAACTATTCACTACAACATAACGAAGAAATAATTGGCCCAAGTAAGTAATTATGATGATCGGGTTTATTGTGAAAATGGCTACATTCGAATCAAATATTTATTGAACCAATGTTTAAAACTTGTTTTAATGATATAGTAGCTCTGTTAAATGTTTTTTTTGCAACTTTTACTATTTCGGGATGATCAAGGTTATCTGCAACTTTCTGTTTTATTTCGATTTTTGGTATACAAATAACTTGGAAATTACATTTTTACCCTTACTTAACCTTGTTTTATTCTTTAAATTTACCCTTATTTTATTTTAATCCTAATTACTAACACTTAATCTAATTTCATTAAACCATCTACTCCCTCCATATTAAATTAGAATTCCCCCCAACTTCCCCCATTTATTGATCTTCCCAACCACCCAAAATTAATTGGGATGGCTGGGTTTCTTTATATCTTCCGGAGAATTCTCAAGAAGAACCCTAGTTCTTGTTTTTTGTCTGTCTCTCTGCTCGTGTTCATTCGTCTTCTGCACTTTTTTTTTCTAGATATGTCCATTTTCTCTCCATTTTCTAAGAAATCGAATCCCACTAAACATGTTGAACTTTGACCCCCTTCACGATGCTTACATGGCAACTAATGATGAAGGTGAAGGGTACTTGATCCTCTCCTTGATTCAATCCATAGAGACAAGCTCACCGTTTCCTTGTTAGTTTTATGAATCTAGTGAGTCAGGCCCCTACTGCACTGACTACACCTATAAAGCTCTTGGTAAAGTACTTGAAAGTGTTGAGGAAGAGGAACATCAGAAGAGAGAGGATCAGGGTGAGCCGAAAAGGAAGAAATCTCTGGATTTCACTGAGATTGTTGTAGATCTAAAGGCGCAAAATAGTGAAGGGAGTTTTGTACCCACAAATATGGCTAGATCTAAGAGGTCTCGTCCACCGACCAAACTCTTGGCTCATAGGAAAGCAGCGGTGAGGGCCTTGAGAAGGATTCATGGGTTTCCTGACCATGAGTGTAATACCCCGTATTTTTATATGTATTTTATTTAAAATAAGTTTTTGAGAAGTATTTAAATAAATTGAAGTGTTTTATTTATAATATTTTAATTATTCATTTTAATAAGTTTAGATTTATTTTATAAAAGGAAAGTTTATTTAATTAATTATTTTATTTAAGTTGGGAATTAATTTAAGAAAGTTTTATTTTAGTAAAGTTTTATTAGGAAATGGATTAGGAAAGATTAAAAAAGGGAAAGTTTAGGAAGAAGGGTTTTTAGAGAAGGGGTATAAATATTCAACACTTGAGGCAAATCAAACTTTGCCTAGAGTGGAGAAAACCCAAGGTAAACTTTCTCTCCCTTCTCCTTATTTTTCTTTTCTTTTTCTTTCTTTTTCCCATTCCTCTTTTTTGGCCTTTGTAGACATCTACTTTTGGCCTCCTGTCCCGACAGGTTGTGCAATGACGATAAATAAAACCATCTTCGTGTTGGATTAACGTGAAGAACACTTATGAATAACTGATTGAATTACAAGAACATATAAATAAGCTAGCCTAACCCAAAAGCAAAAAGCATTAAGGTCCAATCAACTAAGCCCGATCATAATTAGGCTTAAGCCCGAGCTTAAACCCTAATAATGACGGATAGAGAAGCGCCTAGGTTAAAATTGATGATGCCGCAGATAAATTCGCGTGCATCTCGAAGAGTGGCGCTGGTCTGGTGTGCGTAACTCACAAGATTGCGCGCAACTTCCAATGATGCGCTTGCGGAAGATTCAGAGTTTTATAAAAATATGAAATCGAATCTTAACATATTACTGCGCGCAAGACAATCTGTTGCGCTGCCTATAGTAGTGCAACCAAATCACTTGCCCAGGTCAATCGCGCGCAACCCATTCAGATGCGCGCGACACCTGCTGCGGCAGAATGCTCAAAACCCTAATCGTATCCCTTCCCTAGAAATAGGGGCTTAATACGAGGCTCAAATAGACAAAAATAAACCTAAAACGCTGGTAAAAATCTTGTGAACTTGTGTGCAACCAACCCTCTTGTCCTAAACACTCACCCCTCTTAATCTTTGTTACTACGGTGGAGGTTCCAGAACTAGAAGGAGTCCATAAGTGTTTTAAACAAAGATCTAGAAAGGAGAAGTGGAAAATTCTTGAGCACTTAGATCAATCACCTTTATTTTCATCGTTTAATAGAACTTTAATTAATTAATTAGTGTTGTTTGATCACTTTAAACGGATTTCTAATTAATCAATTCCACATAGCATCTTGCGTTAAAAAAATAGAATTTAATAATTAATTGTTGAGTGATCACTTAAGCCAAGGCGAATCTCGTTTATTTTGTTTTTCTCATGAACTTGAATTAAATAAAGAATAACGACGTTGCAATATAATTCCTACGTGATCAATGTGTGTAAATAAAATCAGCTAACTTAGTTTTAGGTATCACGTTGCATATATTTTTTGGTAATGAAATTGTGAAAAAGGAAGAGCTAGAATAGCTATTCCTCCATTTTAGTACCCTCGCTCCTGAACTCATTTTTGGTTTATGTATACCAATTTAGGCATGGTTAAACATACGATTCATGCTAATTATCCCTTGAACTCCACTTGGGAGAAAGGCATGAACGAGGTTTATGAGTTTTCCTAAAACTCACTGGCGACTCCTACTTGTTTCTTACAAAAAAGCGTGATGAGAGTATCATTTCTAATTCAAGGTCTCCCAAACAGTCAGGAATTCAAATCCTAATACACCCTAACAAGTGTAAATTCCTAGGCTTTTAAAGGGCTATGAGAATCTAAGGAGAAAGATCCCCTACGATGGGAACACCCTCCTTACAGTGGCGACTCCACTGGGGACTTAGAGGTTACAATATTATTTCATAGTTATGGTTTAAGGTTTCCAACACTAGGTTGCCTATTGATTGTAACGAGAATTAAATTGGATAATTTCTAGTTAGAGAGCGAGACTCGAACGCATAATATCATCCTTTTTCACAAAAGAAAAAACCAAACAAGCAACATTGCATCATGCATAATCATAGCACACTTTAAATTTTTGGGATTGGCTCATTGACTAGGGGTTGCCAACACTAGGCTTCTATCCCAAAATCAATAACAATCATCCCACCCATATTGCCAACAAAATGTTGGGAGGGATATGACATGAGTCAACACGTTGAGTGATTGATATGTGCGTCGTTCCTTAAGATATGGTACCCTTGGACACCCACAAGCTTATGACCTTAGAATGGCATTACGTGAATCTTGGCTTATTGTATGCTTATGTGATTACATAAATATTTGTGACGTGTTACGATAGCTTTTTTCTTTCTTTTTAGTTTGGTTTAGGTTTCCAATTATGAAGTTGTCTCTTCGTAATTTTGAGTCATATTTGAAGGATAACATATAAAAAAAGAGTCGAAAAAAATGAATTAAAAATACAAAACAAAAAAAATGCTCGAAAAAAAAAGTTGCATGAGCAGGTGGCGCGCGCAACTCATTGAGTTGCGCGACCAAAACCAGCGCAAGAGATTAGGATGCACGCGCCAGCCGCACGCAGCCTAGTTACTTGTGCGCGCCTTTTGTTATGAGCCTTTTTGATTTTGCAAAAAACAAATTGGCTCGTTCAAATAATATCTTCGTTGAAGAATTGTTTAAAGGTGATGTTATCCGTTTAAATATATCTTGCGTTCTTTGTTGTTCTTTTTTCTCCTAAACAAGCGTATTGATTTACTTATCATTTAGTACTTCTTTTAGGGCCAGTTTTCAAGCTTGGGAACAAAGTTTCCCGGGTGCTCGCATTCTACGCTTACCACCAAACAATCCACCCCTTTCAAATCACCTTCCCTCTACAACAAGTTCTATTCCAACAACAATGTCATCCATAGAGAAACTTCAAGAAGAGATTGCTCGCTTGAGAGAAGAAAAGACTCAAAAGACCGAGGAAAGATGAATTAAGAAACTAAAAAAAAACTGAAAGAAAAATGCCAAAGCTTTAGCTTTGAAACAAAAGATGGAACAATTATCCATCAAAGAGAAGTCGTTGAAGAAGCTTGTTCTTCGTTCTATAATGGGGAACAAGTACTTCGATGCAGAAAAGTTTGCTCCTCCTACAAGACTCACTTTACCAGAAAAGTTCGTAGCTACGGACTTGCCAATATTCAAGGTGACCAACAATCCACAAAACCATTTAATGTGTTTTACTGGCACTATGGCTTTAAAGGGAGTTGATCCTAAGCTTTATGCTTTGACTTTCCCTTTATCTCTAGACCCAACCGCGAGAGAGTGGTACTATGGGCTAGATCCAATATTCAAAGCAACATGGGAAGATGTAGTCTCGGCTTTCATTATCCAATATGAGAGTAAGGTAGAATACAAATCAACTCTATGTGAACTTGAAATGCTTAAGCAAGGCGACGATGAAGGTTTCCTTTCTTTGTATGGTAGATGGCGAGAAAAGTTGGCCCGCCTTGCCCAAAGGCCACCTGAACTCGAGTTAGTACCAAAATTCATTGACAATTGTCATGAAAAGTACAACAAACATCTCGTTACCTTGGTTTAGAAACTTTCCAAAAGGCCTATTTTGTGGCTACTAGGATTGAAGATGATCTTGCTAAAGAAAAAGCAAATAAGCCTCATCATCATCAACCTAAGAATAACTACAAAAAGGGGAATTATAACACTTCATCCTCTATTGATGTATTTGCGACTTCTACGCAATATAATAGCACAACTCAATATCACAGTAATGATCCTCGTAGAAGATGGATAAAAGAAATTAAAGAAGATTTACACAATTCCCTGTGAGTTACAAATAGTTGTTAGAAAAATTAAACGAAAAAGGTTTACTTACACTAACAGGGCCAACGCCACCCACTCCACCAGAAAAAAGATATGCCCAATGGGATGAAAATTCTTACTGTGCTTATCATAGAGGTGTTAGGCCTGATACTGAACGTTATTATGTCCTAAAGCACAAGGTACAAGATTTAGTATACGATGGGAGAATTCCCACGCCTAAACCCAACAATAATGTATCCTCATTAGGGGTATTTTACATTGATGAGGAACATATGGGGAGTGATACGTTAAATTGTTTGGACTATATCACACCTATAGGGAAACCTCTAGCCACAACACTCGTAAGGGCAACTATCGAAATGTGTGGATTATGGGATGACGACTTTCAAGACTTATACATCTCTTAAGTATGCCGCCGTCCCACCTCCACCTTGTCTACAAAATGAGACAAGTGGAGTGCTTTATTGGGATCATTTCTTGGGGAAATCGCAAGATTTATCAAATGTCCTTGGATGAACAATGGCATCAAGCACAACTCATGGACCATCTTGAAATGGAGGCACATTCAAAGCCTCTAGAAGAAAGTTGGTTCACGAGTCTTACAACTAACCCAAATGAGATAGATCATCTAACTCGTTCTGGGCGAGTTTATCAAGCACCACCAAATGGATCTTCGACCACTCAAAATCAAACTCAAGGTCAAGCTCAAAATTCAATACCACCTCCCCTTGAAGTGGAAGATCCATTGGTCAAACAACTTCGCCAATCCAAGGCGAATGTTAGCATTTGGGAACTCCTAAGTACTTCTAAAGAACATAGGAATTCTCTTATGAACGCTCTAATGGCTTTTTCTGTAAGCATAGACACAACTCCCAAGGATCTCGTTAGCTTTCTTACTAGCGAGAAATCC
Organism: Chenopodium quinoa; assembly: GCF_001683475.1. Taxonomy (NCBI): domain Eukaryota; kingdom Viridiplantae; phylum Streptophyta; class Magnoliopsida; order Caryophyllales; family Amaranthaceae; genus Chenopodium; species Chenopodium quinoa. The sequence continues at coordinate 2,025,739 of NW_018743937.1, forward strand.
AACAAATCAATCATTTTTACTAGCGATGATTTGCCTTCAAAAGACACTACCCACAACAATGCATTATACTTAACTGTAGGGTGCAAGGGATACAACATCCCTCTTACTTTGGTGGACAATAGGTCAGTTGTAAATGTATGCCCATTACAAACTGAAAATACCTAGACCTTAATCCAAAAAAAGACTTCCAATCAACAACACAAAGCATTAGGGCCTATGACAACTCGAGGAGATCAGTGTGTGGAACTGTTAAGCTGCCAATTACCGCAGGCTTAATTCAAAAGATGGTTGAATTTCATGTCATGAATATTAAACCTACATTCAATCTTCTTCTTGGACGTTCTTGGATACATGAGCTTGGTGCAATACCATCCTCACTTCATCAAATGGTTAGGTTGAACTATCAAGGTCTTCTTATGACCATACATGCTTCTCCTCTCAAAATAGCAATAAATGATCAATCACTTCAAGAAATAAACCATGATAATGATGAAAAGAAAATATGAGTATTCGCCGCGGAAGCAATTTTCACACTAGAAATGGAGGAGAGACTTGAAGAACCATTCAAGCTTGATCCATACTTCACCCCAATAGTAAACAACATCTTATTCAAGAGTGGTTACTTTCCGAGGATGCCTTTGGGAATAGAATTGAAGAAGTCTCTCTTACTTCCTATCCCAAAGAAAAGCTTCTCCTTTGGATTGGGATATAAACCAACCAAAGAAGAACTAGGATCTCACGATGCTAAAATCAAAGCACATAGAGACAACGATAAGAAAGGGATAATCCCTTTACTCCCATCCTACAATCGAACCCTTAATGGACAATTCATTAAGGATGGAGATGATTACCCATTGTAGACACCCAAATGTGTCTCCCCAAAACCAAACCTAGAGATGAATAACTTTCATGTCATTTGATTATCGAACGAGGTGAAAGTGTGAAAAGTCTAGTGATGAGGATGTTTTTATTAAAATATCTCTTCTTTCTGTTTTTGAAAATATTTATTTTCTTACCCTATTTATGAAAAACGTGCATTCCATTTTATTTTGGTCCATGATAAGGGTACATTAATAGTTTAGTTGGATAGGGCTCAAAAATAACTTTCCAAAGATATATTATAAGCCCAATTCCGATGAATAATGAGGAAGTTATGGCCAAAATACTAAACCGTGCCCGGTTTGGTTCTTACATGCAGTCCAATGATCTAGAGGAGGGCCTATTATTAATTATCATTACTAAAGATATTAGGATTGATTATAGTCTTATAGAATACTCTAGAAGGTTATCTTAAATCCTATTGGAGTTAGGATTGATAATTATGTTTCAAACAATTTGAAATTGAATAAAACTACTCATTTTGAGAATCCTTGTTTTGTACAAAATGGAATGTATTCAGATATTATTTTCATGCCTCATAATATTTATCCAAATATTATATGGTTGGATAGATATTGAAATTATCTTTCCAATGATATATTATAATATTAAATCCGAGCTATAACGAAAAAGATATGAATGGAATATGAAACTCTATCCAAAACTGACACCCTTCCACTATTTCGGCCATATCATTTTTTCTACAAAAGATTTTAATCTTATTCTAATTGTGTTGGAAATTATACTTCAAGAGATTTCAACGACATATTATATGACTTATTTGGACTTTTGGATCAAAAGATATGATAAAAATAAAATTCGTAAAAACTGTCTTGCATCGCCAAACGACAGTCTTGTCACTTGGCGACAAGCCCTGTCGTTGGCGACAGAAGCGTGTTTTATTCCTTTTCGAACTCTGATTTGTTTCTATCGATTCCGGACTATTTTCTTATAAATAGGGTTCCTGGACCTCCATTTTTCAATAACCAGAATTCTCTAATTATTCTATCTCTCTAAGATAAAGCTTATTTTCTCTCTCCCTCTATCTAGTCTAGCCTCTTTACAAACACAATTCCACATACATTAGCACTAGACACACCTAGCCAAGTTCAAAGTTGCCTTCGCCCTAAACGTGAAAGGTTTGATAATTCTGAGGGTTTGGTCCCTAAACTCTATTTCAATTATTTAATTTAATTCTTTAATTTTATTATTTTCCTTGAAGTTACTAACGCGTGTATTTTGTTATTAGAAAGAGATAAGAGGCATCCAAGTAAGTACTTTAATTGTTTAATTGATATTTTGATATAAAAATCATGCTTAGGTTGTTATTTTGATTCCTAGTATCATGTTAGGATGCTTTTCTTAGTATCATGTTTAGGGTAAAGAATGAGTTTCTTAAATAAATTATGATTTCTATGATGCTTCCTATTTCTTTCCTAATATTATGTTAGTACCATGTTAGGGCTAAAGCTTTGATTTTTATTGTTTAGTGACACGCTAGGGTTTGTTATTAATATTGTTAGTATCATGCCTAGAATCTTGCTTTAATATTATGCTTTAACATGATTGTTTTGATTATAATTATTTATGGTTTTTATTTTATGATGATTTTTATTTTAATTATAATTATTATTTTGATGATTATTATGTTGCGTGATTTTTATATTTATTGTTATTGCTTGAGCATACCTTTTATGCATGTTTAAAGGAAATTTGTACTTGTAATCACGCTTAATAAGATAATTAATAATCTTGTTTAGGGTTAATATGATTATAATTCAAGTGATCGCCAATAATAGTTTTGTTTGTGCATTAATATTCAACCAACGTAGATTAAACCGGTTTAGGGTAAACCTATTGTTTGCATGTTAGTTAGAAAGCGCACATGAATACGAGAAGAATAAAGTAGAGGCCTATTATTACGGAATGTTCTTTCTCTTTTAGATTGAATTTGTACCTTCATCCCCGAGCTTCCAGTCTTGGTTCCAGATTTATTGGAGTTAATGATCTCTTGTATCGTTAGGGGGTGTAACCTTCACCCTGTGAACGATTTACAAGTTCCTAAAACTTGTTGGCGACTCTTTTTCTCTAGCTTCCTTCCCTTTGGACGCCACCATGCTTAAGTGTATGATCATAGTGGGGTTCAAGTTTGGGGTAATGCTTGAAATATTCCCTACACCCATGCTATGACTTTCCAGAACCACTAGTTCTAGAAGGTATCAAGAAGCCTGGATTCGAGATATTCCACGATTGCTACTTCTTGAATGACGATTTCAATATCGTTCAATCAAAACACCCAACTCCAGGGTGCTATGATAGGCAAGCATTCAACTTGTTATTTGGACTAGAGCAAAACCATGTTGCTACAATGACTAATCAGAACGCCATCCAAGATGAAACTTTTGACCCAACCTCGTTGATCACCCCTTCTAATGAGACCTTTGAGCATGGATGGAGGAAATATTTTAAATATACCAATCATAAAGGTGATAAGTTTTAAATCATCACTGACGAAGGGAAGATGTTTGAAGAATCTGACGATGAATCCACTTTAGATTTTAAGGAAGATGAAATTTTAGGCCTTGTGGCCAATACTGAGTCTTTATTTTCTAGTTATAAGGACGAAGATCCCAAAAAGGATTCTTCTCTCAATGTACTTTCTTTTGATTTCAATAATATGAGCTCTATTTTCGAGTATCACTACTAGAAAACAGGCCTTAATTATCGGAAATTTTAGTATCAGTAATTATTATTGATACTAAAAATGTCAGTAGTATCAGTTATTTTTTTTCTGACACTACTTCCATGGTTTGGACGGTAGGCTGGTATTAGACTTTATTATAGTGATGGAAAAATATTAATCCGTTACAAATGACAAAATATTATCAGAAATGTTCCGACACTATAGGATTTGTAATATCGAAACTAATTTTGATACAATAAAATAGTTATAGTAACAAAAAGTTCTGACACTAATTTCCTTTTTACCATCAAAATTATTTCTGATACTATTAAATACTTAAGTAACAAAAATTTCCGATACTAAATCACCTTATGAATATCTTATAAAAAAATTGGCGCTTTTACAAAAAAAAGAAAATAAAAAGATGGCCACATTAAAATATTAGAGAAATTTGAAACATTTTCACTTATAAAATTTCACCTCGGTAATGTAACCAAAACCAAACCCAAAAGAAAAGTCCTTCCTTTTATCATTTCATCAGTAAAAACAACAAAGAACACTCTTAGTCTCTCTCCTCACTCTATTTCACGAAGCTAGGGTTCTAGCAAAATCTGCTCAAATTTACAAAAATTATCATTCATCTACTCAAATTTACAAAAAAAAAAAATCAAACATTACGCTCGAAGTTGTTGCTCATTTGTAAAATATTACAAGATTGAACCTCGTATTATTCTCTAATGGTTGCGCGTCAAGCGGGATCTGCTGGGTTTTGCAATTGAAATTCACTAGCGGTGATTATTTGTAAGTTTATAGTACTTTCTTTGAATTTCGTTTATTTTTAGCTTAATTTGTCAAAAATTGTTGATTTAAATGTGAAAAACAATAAGGATTAGTCTGAACTAGTTTGGTCATAAATTAGTGAGTATTTATATGGTCAGAATTAATTTGGTATCAAAATTTCAAAGGATTTTGTTAAAATTGTTAAGAATCTAGTTGGTCTGAAAAAATATTGTAAAAAAAAAATCGAAAGATTGTGCGATGGGTTTAGTTTACCCCATATTGAAGAGTAGTCTCCCTGCTTTACTTTGTCAGTGAGATGTTACAGCAAAGATGAAAGTTTTACAAATGGGTCTACTTCTTTGTAATTGCTTGTTAATTTCATTGTTAAGGGCCTACTTCTGTGTAATTGCTTGTTAATTTCATTGTTAAGGGTCTACTTCTTTGTAATTGCTTTTTAATTTCATTGTTAAGTTCTTGCCTTTTATCTATAATCTTGAATTTCTATTGATTTTATGATAATATAAAGTAGCAAATTTTAATAAAAATAATGTAGTTTAAATGGCCACTAGATCTAAATTAAATTGAAACGAAGATGAAAGTTTTAATTGTATGCAACATGTAGCTTCTACATACCAGTGGGTTTTTGAGGGTAGATTGGTATTCTAAGGGTGGGAGTTTCTATTATTCTCATTATTTTGATAATAATTATCCATCTCTTTGTTTTACTCATGCTACCTGCCTACCTCTATCTTAATAATTTCAATTGTTAAATTACCACATTATCTCTTTTATCATTAACTCTAATCACTTATAATTTTCCTAGTTCAAAGTTTATTATCCATAATACATTATCCCAAATCCAAGGATAATCTTAGTAGTATTACTTTTCAATCATTGAGGTTATAAATTTTAATTTTTAAAACTATATATAATAAAATTATGGTGTAAGTCCAATGGCAGTAACCTCAATAATATAGCACTTGGCAACAACTATTAGTTTCTAGTAAACTTAGCTATTAGTACTTTTTTTCACCAGTTAATTGATTTTAAGTAAAATTTGAAACTATCCTTATCATATTTTTGCTATTTCTTTTCTTAGAAGCATGGTTTAGAGTTTTATAAGACTAACTAAATCCATATACAATTCTTAGGTCTACTTTAATTTAATATCATCGTATGACTTTTAAGCTACTTAAGTGTATGGTTTAAATTTAATATTATAACAAAATTGTTAGGATTATTGTTATCTAATACTAAAATTCAGTTTTAATTTTGTTTCGCGCAGCTAGCTATTTTGATATTATAAACAATCAAAGGTGTTAAGCTCCTCAGATCAACTGGTGTTGTTGTTATATTTCGGGTAGCGTTGGTGAAAATCTATACTTTGCGGATTAAGTTCTTGTTGGTACTATCTCTTTCCTCTATTATAAGTATACCTTATTCCATTATAGTTAAACATTGCTATTGATCATATTTCTTTTTTTGTTAATATAGTAACTTGTATGTTGTGTAAGTTGTATGATTAATTATTACTTTATCGATGGGGTGTAATGTGATAGATTTGCATCCAAGCCTTTTGCTTTCTATTAATTGAAATTTTAATTATGACTTAATTGAATATAGCTTTTTAATTGGGATTGATAGGTGTGTGAATTTGTATCATGGATATTGAAAAGAGATGGGTTCATAAATTCTGTTGTTATTGCCTCAACTTTAAATGGGAGGATTAAATGTCCGTGTAGGAGATGTTCTGTTACTGTGTACCTTGATCCTAAAGATGTTCGTGAGCATTTATTTTGTGAGGGTTTTGATAGAAACTATGCTAATAGTGTATGGGTTTTTCACGGGGAAGAACCTTCACCATCAGGCTTAGATGATGAATCTCATAGTGATGAGGAGTCAATTCTTAGTATTGATGATATGCATGGATTACTTCATGATGCTTTTGGGTTTCCTAATTTTGGTGATAGCATAGGTGAATATCCTGAACCTGGTGAGGGGGGGCTGATTTAGAAGCTGAAAAGTTTCAAAAGCTTATGGAAGATGCTAAAACTGAATTATATCCTGGATGTGACAAATTTACTACTTTGTAATTTATTCTTCGTCTTTATCACATGAAATGTTTGCATCGTTGGTGTGATACATGCTTGAATGGTATGCTACAATTCTTTAATGAGCTTCTTCCTAAAGGTTCAAACTTTCCAAAGAATCTTTACCAAATGAAAAAAGTCCTAGCGAACTTAGGTTTGGAATACACTAAAATTGATGCATGTCCAAATGATTGCATGTTGTATTGGAAATAGAAGGTTAATGATGAAATTTGTACTATGTGTAATGTTTCAAGATGGAAAGATCCTTCAATTGGAAAGAAAAGTGGTCCAACAAAGGTGCTACGTCATTTCCCCCTCATACCACGCTTAAAGCGTCTTTTTATGTCATCTAAAACATCCAATTTAATGAGATGGCATAAAAAGGGACGTAGTAAGGATGGGAAACAAAGGCATCCGGTTGATTCTTTAGCTTGGAAGAGTTTTGATGAGAAATATCCCGATTTTTCTCAAGATGTTAGAAATGTTAGACTTGGTTTGGCTAGTGATGGTTTTAACCCATTTAGTAATATGAGCACTAATCATAGTACTTGGCCTGTTATAATTATGGTGTATAATTTTGCCTTCGTGGTTATGTATGAAAGATTCATATTTTATTATGTCACTCCTTATTTCTGGTCCTACATGTCCTGGTAATGACATAGATGTTTATTTACAACCTTTAATTGATGAGTTAAAGGAATTGTGGGATGGTGTGGAGACTTATGATGCTTCAACAAATAACACTTTCATGTTACATGCTGCATTAATATGGACAATAAATGACTCCTGCCTATGGAATGCTTTCGGGGTGGAAAACTAAAGGCTACTTTGCTTGTCCTCATTGCAATGTTGATACCTGCTCTTATTTTTTAAAAAAGAAGTAGGAAGCTATGTTATATGGGACATCGTCGTTTTTTGGACCTTAATCATGCATTTAGAAGAAGCAAGGCTGCATTTAATTGTAAAATTGAGGAAAGATCACCATCAAAGTTACGATCTGGTGTTGATTTGCTATTTCAAATGCGTAAGATTAAGGTCATCTTTGGGAAGCATAGTAAAAAGCCTAGGGGTCTGAAGAGGAAGAGAAAGGGAAGTAAGAAAAAAAAATGAGTTCAGGTTGGAAAAAAAAAAGTATATTCTTAACATCATTTTATTGTTGGATGATATGTTGGAAGTGTTAATTTCTTTTTACCCTGTGGTTACCATTTGTACATGTTTACTTTGATTTCCTACTAGTTATTCTTATACATAATTATATAAATAGCATTTTCCATGAGATTCTCTAAGTTGACCAACTACTATTATACTGAGATTATGATTGCTTTTTCCTATAATTTGTTTTGTTTTGTTTTGTCTACTAATCTAAGCTATTTTTTTTTTTTTAGCTTAATTACTTTGCGGAAATAAAATAATCACACAACTTTATATATCATGTTATTTTTAAACCATGATTTTCGCATGTTATATGCTACATTGTCTTAACAGGTTCAACTTCGAGCTAACAATCAGATTTTAGTGCAAAAAGCCCAATTTTATCTGGTCGCGCATATGTTTTTGAAGAAAACGAGATGAGGTCATAACCCTTTTCATTTTGAAGAAACTATCATGATCTATGTACATTAACTATTGAATTGTGGTGATTTTAACACCCTTTGGATGTGCATTACACATCAATTTTTTGTACTAAAATTGTGACGATAAATAAAATATAATGCAAGTTATCCTTTTGGTATTTATATATTAATATATATTGACACTTGCAGTACATGATCTTTTTTATCAGTTTTCTGTTTATTGAATATCCTTCTGTAACAAATATTTCTTATACTATTCCTTTGGAATAAAAAAAATTTAGATGTCAAAGATGCCTTATTAGTATCATATCTTTTCGATACTATAGTCATTTCCCAAAGCTAATATATACTTTTGTAACAATAAGTTCTGACACTATAAGGATTATTTAATATCGGAAACCAATTTGATACTAAAGGTCTAACTCTTTTGTATCAAATATTTCTGATACAATAGTATTTATATAGTAACAGAAGAATTTTGATACCACATGACATGATAATTGCATTGGAATTTTTGTTACTATTTATCTGATACTATTGATTTTTCCGATACTATAGGCACCCCTTTTTAGTATCGGATTGGATATCTGATACCAACCCAGTAGCCACGGAGGTACTAGTATCAGTTGAGTGTCGGAAATTATTTCCGATACTTATGACCTTTGGTATCGGAAAACAGCCCTTTAGTATCACTTAATTTCCAATACTAAAGACCATTTTTCTGGTAGTGTATATGCCTTCTCTTGAATCTTTTGAATGCTATCACAATCAATCTAACAAAGATGATAATATTAACAAATTGGTTTTTTTTTTAAATAATATTAACAAATTGGTTAAATTAATGGATGAACAAGAATAAAAGAACCCTATAATTGAAGAAATTGAAACAATCAATATAGGAACCAATGAGAACAAAAGGGAAGTCAAAATTGGCTTAACTTTAAATCCAGAAGAGCGATTGATCTTACTATCGACGCTCAAAGAATTCGAAGACGTGTTCACTTGGTTATACAAGGACATGCCTGGAATAGATAGGGAAGTTTCGGAACATACCATTCCCTTGAACCTTACTTCTAAACCAGTAAAACAAAAACTTCGACAAATGAAACGTGATGTCGCTTTGAAAATAAAAGAAAAAGTACAAAAACAATTAGACGCAGGTTTCATTCGTGTATGTATTTACCCATAATGGGTAGCGAACATCGTCCCATTCCCTAAAAAGGATGGACGAGTTCGCATGTGTGTCGACTTTAGGGACCTTAACAAGGCTATCCCTAAAGACGATTTTCCTCTACCTCATATTGACATATTGGTAAATAACAAGAATGAACATGCGATGTTATCCTGTATGGATGGATACGCAGGTTACAACCAAATTCTATTGGCAAAAGAGGACGAAGAAAATACATGCTTTATCACCTCTTGGGGTACATATTGCTATAGAGTTATGCCATTTGATCTAAAAAATGCAGGAGCTACATACCAAAGAACGACTACGACTCTCTTGCATGATATGATGCATAAAGAAATAGAAGTGTATGTGGATGATATGATTGTAAAGTCCAAAGATAGAATGGGACATATAATAGCTTTACGCAAATTCTTCACTTGCATAAAAGAATATAAAATGTGATTGAATCCACAAAATTGCACCTTTGGAGTAACTTCGGTCAAGTTACTCGGATATGTAGTAAGCACACGTGGTATTGAGATTGATCCCTCTAAAATAAAGCCAATTGTTGACATGCATCCCCCTCAAAAAGAAAAAGAAATTAGGGGTTCCTTGGTAAACTACAGTACATAAATTGATTCATCAACAAATTGACTATGACTTGTGAGCCGATATTTTAAAAATTGTAAAAAGAGGAAAAACATGAATGGGACGATCAATGCCAAAAGGCCTTCGAGAAAATCAAAGATTATCTCAAAAGTCCACCAGTTTTAGCACCACTAGTACCCAAACTACCTCTTAGGATATACATCATAGTCACAGATACGGCCACAAGAGCCATGTTAGCACAAGAGGTAGAAAACGTCAAGCGTGCAATATATTACATAAGTAAAAAACTCATTCAATATGAAACAAAATACAGCTCCTTGGAAAAAACAAGTTTAGCATTGGTGTGGGCAACTAAAAAATTACGACATTATATGTTATCACACACTACTCATGTGATTTCGCAACAAAATCCGATAAAGTATTTGTTTGAACAACCACCTATACAAGGAAGAATATCCAAGTGGTTGGTAATGTTGGCCGAATTTGAACTAAAATATATCCCCCGAAAATACAATAAAAGGGAAAGTCATATCTTATTTTCTGACACAACATCCTATTCAAACAAGTCATGCAGAATCTACTCATCTTTCGAATGAAGAGATTCTTATGACGCAAGATGACAAATGGGTAATGTACTTCAACGGTGCATTCAATCAAAAAGGATGTGGTGTGGGAGTGTTACTCATAAGTCCAGAGGGAGCACATACTCCAATCTCTGTTAAACTAGACTTTGAGGATACTAATAATGCCACAGAATGTGAAGCGTGCATTATTGGACTAGAAGTAGCACCTAGCATAGGTGTGCAAATATTAGAGGTATATGGAGATTCTAGCTTGATAATAAATCATATACTCAAAAAATGGAAAATAAAGAACTCCACAATGATATTATACCAAAAGCACACCTAGAGAAACTCATTGAGCATTTTGAACATATTGATTTCAAATATCTCTCAAGGGATGATAATCAATTTTCCGAAGCGCTAGCAAAATTAGCCTCAATGATCAACATTCCAGATCACTTAAATATGATGCCATTATGCGTTGATAGAAGAGAAGAACCAGTGTATTGCAACGCAATAGAGGAAATAAATGACATCGAAGGAGATAATCCTTGGTACGATCATATCCTCCAATATATTACTCATGGAAAATATCCTGAAAATACTTCATCGAAAGGCCAACGAGCCTTAAGAACACTCGCAGCCTAATATGGTAGATTAAATGGTCAATTATGCAAAAAGAGACCTAATGGTCAAAGTTTATTGTGTATAGACCAACCAGAATCCACACGCTTTATCGAAGACACTCACAAAGGTGTTTGTGGACCTCACATGAATGGAAAAATTCTTGCTAAAATAATCTCACGGCAAGGGTACTATTGGTCCACTATGGAACATGATTGCATACAATTTGTCAAAAAATGTTCGAAGTGCCAAATGTTCGCTAACTTACAACATCTAACACCATCTAAACTGTACAACCTCACTTCCCCTTGGCCTTTCTTGACTTGGGGAATTGACATAATTGGCAAAATTTCTCCATTTGGAATAGGAGAACACGAGTACGTACTAGTAACCATCGATTACTTTACTAAATGGATCGAGGCTGCTTCTTACGTAAATATCACTTCTAAACATGTCGCAAAGTTTCTCGAGCAAAACATATTTTCTAGATATGGAGTTCCACACAAACTAATTAGTGATCAGGGATCTCAATTTAAAGCAGAAGTAGAGACCTTCTTAGCTCGTTATAAAGTAAAACATCATCACTCATCTCCTTATGGACCTCAATTGAACGGAGCTGTAGAATCAAAAAATAAAAACATAACAGTCATCATTAAGAAAATGGCAGAAAATTACAAAGACTAGCCGAATAAACTACACTTCGCTCTATGGGGTTATGGAACATCCATACGAACATCAATAGGAGTAACTCCATACTTCTAGTTTTCAGAATGGACGCAGGTCAACCAGTTGAACTGGAAGTACCATCCCTATGCATCGTACTCGAAAGTAAGCTGCCGAAAGCTGAATGGACAAGAGCGAGGTATGAAGAGCTTTTATTTCTCGACGAACGACGATTAAGAGCTTGCATCATGTACAAGTCTACCAACGACGCATTGCGCGACATTTTAACAAAAGGGTACGACCCCGAAATATTATAGAAGGCGACTTTGTACTAAAAGAGGTTAGGGGTCCACAACTGATCCAAGAGGGAAATCCAAGCCTAATTGGATAGGACCTTACCGCGTAATTGAAATTCTATCAGGAGGAGCTGTCAGATTAATGGATATTAGGGGTGATGAAATTCGCCAATTAATAAACATTGATCGACTTAAAAAATATAACATATGAAATCCGGATAAACTCGTTCATTCATTAAACAAACCTCTTTTTAGCATTCAAATAAAGATTCTAAGTGTTATTATGCACTTTACCGAACACCACAGTAAAGTTCACAACACTTGGGGAGGTAATTAAAAATATATATATACCATTCAAAGTGTTCAGAAATTTTCGAACATCACGAAAAAGTCTTCACACTTGGGGGTAAAAATACAATTAAAAAAAATTTACACTCGTAGCACAGGAGTTGCGCACGGCAGGCACGCGCAAACTTGGATGTTGCGAGCGCCACCTGATGACGAAATGTGAGCCCTGAATTTTACGCTCGAATAAAATCTCGATTTTTACTTGTGATAAAAGAAAGGGGGTGTTTCTCAAACATCATATACTCGGAAAATAAAAAATTAAACTTTGATTTATGATTGATAAACAAAGCTTGATTAATTTTTCTTTTAATTTCTATAAAGGGAATTAAAGAAAAATAAAATAAATAAAAAAAATGTAATAATGTTACAAAGAACTACGCAACGACCTGATTTCCTGATACGAATACGTAGAAATCTTTATGATTCGGTCATATAAATAAAAATAAATAAATAAAGCTCATTTATTCCATTCAAAATTAAAAAAAACATCATCAAAATAGATAATAATTATAAAAAAAACATAGTAGTGATTACACTTTATTCGAATTAAAACTATTAATAATTGTGTAACACTCTAAGGTTTTACTATATCCTCGATTGTCACGGTGGACGGAGGAGTAGTTTCCATTCCAGTATTTTTGGCAACCTTAGAGTTTTCCCCTTCGCTTTTCTTCTTAACCTGAACGTTCTTCTTCAACCTTGAAATAGGAGCTTTTTCAATTATTTTCCCTTTTCCTTTGTCATTTGTTGGAGCCTTTTTGCGAGGATTTGGTGAAGGTTCCTTAATCTTCACACCCTTTTGTGTGGGTTTAGGTTGAGCCTTTCTTTTTGGCTCCCTTGAACGAGCCATAGGCGATTAGGTGAAGTCTAACTTTCTTCTTCCTCCTTTGTTTTGGCCATTGGAAGGAGTAGTAGTGGCCGAATGCATCAAAGGCTTAGGTTGATTGTTGGGCAAAGCGGCTTGATTTTGTGATCGAGCCTTATTTATCTCTCCCTTGTCCGCCGCATTCATCCAAGCCTTGTAGAAAGAGGATAAAACAATACTCGCCGTGGGATTTTTCAATACCCAACTAGGAATACTTTACCAATATTCCATCCAACGGGGAATTCATTTGGGTTTAAAGATCACATCCTTAGGGGCATCACAATCTTGTGGGGGAATAATTTGTTTCATCCCAAATTGTCTCATCACCTTGCAAGGAAAGATATAAGTAGTGCTAGAAAGGCCTAGAAGCCTAATGTAGGGACAATTAAAACTATTCCCAATCATACTACTTATGTTCCACCAAGGAATCACAAAGCGTATGTTAGGAGCCCCATGACAGAAAAAAGACGTCCATGCTTCTTCATTCTTATGCTTGTAGAGGATTCAACGTTCGGGGAATGTTCTCACTCCGTTAGCCTCAAGATTTTGTAGCTGATCAACAATTCACAAACTTTCCATGAGCCAAATTTGAAAAAAAAGAGGAAAAAAAAATTATTGCGACGTTATATAAGCAGGTGGCACGCGCATCACATCCAGTTGCGCGCGCCACCCACGTGCATCTCAGAAGATTGAGCCAAATTTGAAAAAAAACATGATAAAAAAATGTACGTGCAATAGGAGTGGACTTCCCGTGAAACCGTTCTCGTTGTCAAGGCAATTCAAGCAAAGAATAGTATTCGCTAGAGCTAAAGGGGCCAGTGAGTGACACTCCTCTATTTTCTCCACTATGGATACCATAGAATAATCTCCATACTCCTTAATTGTCCTAAGTAAACAATTGACAACAAGACAAAAACATAAAGCACGAATCTCAAAACGTTGTTTAGTCAAGTTGTCACGAGGGTTGACAAAGTTTTCAATAAATTGAACTAAATTCACGCCTTCTTCAGTACCCATATTGGCCATATCATTGTCATTTAAACCAAAAAAATATTTGGAAAATATGTTTGCAATCTGACAAGTTAGGGGCATATGTCATGGGGAGAGTATTTGCAGGGAAACCTAGTAGAGCCTCGAACTCACCAGGTAATGGGACTATTTCATCCCCTTTGAAAAGGAAAAGATGGTGATTCGAATCCCAATGATTAATAGCAGCATAAAGGAAGTCAAAATTAATAACTAATTGCATATAGTTCAATAGAGGGTCAAGGTGGTATATTTTGAAATCTAATTTATCCTCAATTTAAAGGGAAGTGACCCATTGTTTCAAACGTTGCTCAAAGGTTTTAGCCATTGTTCAAAAAAAAAAGAGAGAGAAAGTAGAGAAATTAATTCTTTTTCTTTCTAATACTACTAACGAATGAATGCGAGATGATCAAAAGCGTAAACGAAACCACGTTTAAATAGACCCAAAAGGGGAAAAATTTCGGCAATTTTCTCTCAAAGGAAAGTCTGCCCGCAGGTGGCGCACACATCTCATGAGTTGCGCGCGCCACCTGCGCGCATCTAATTTACATGAGCGCGACAACTGTGCGCAACCCATCTAGTTGCGCGTGATCTGACTGTCGTGACATGTTTTTAGGTATATTTTCGTATTTTTGAACCATAAAATAACAGAATATTGACGAAATCTTATGACTAATCATACACTTGACTTTGTTAACGCTTGTTTCCTTTATTTTCCCTCTTTCCTTGTGTCTTTTATTTTATCATTTTATTTTCTTACTAACTTTTTTTTATTATTTTTTTTAGTTTTCTTTGTTTCCTTTTCCCTTCTCACCTTTTCTTTTCCTCTTTCTTTTTTCCTTTATTTTTCTTTTTTTTTCCCTTCCCTTTTACCTTTTTTCCCTTTATTTTTTGTTCTTTGTTATTTTTTTCAAGGGGGGTAAGTCGGGAACCCTATTCCTCCCTCGGCAATTTTTTCTAATTTTTTCTCTTCAAAAAATAATAATTATAAAAGAGAAAAATAAAAAGAAAAGAAGCTCATGGAAAAAAAAATATATGATATATATACAAAATATGTGTGTCTTATGTACAAAAAATATATAATAAATGTACATTTGTTTCCAAAAAAAATTATATATGTAAAAGGAAATAAGGATGATCGGTGACTCCCGGAAGGCTGCTGTACATCCTGCAAAGTCCAAGACAAAGATTAATACACAAAATGTGTAATAACTTTGACAAAAAAAGAGGATAGAAAGAAAAGACTTTATTGTGACCATCCGATGATCACGGCATGACAAAGCTACGAGGGTTCTCTGATTAGCAGCTCGGAAAGCACGCAAAGTTCTCACCATGCCGTTCACGGTTTCTTGCGGAACCTGTTCAAAAAAAATACAAGGACAGTTATCAAAATAATGTATATGAAAGAAAAAATAATAAACACATATATAAAATAAACATACCGACTCAACCGTCTCAGGAACGAACGGTATGTCCTCATCCTCCGCTGCTGGGAGAATCTCACGAATTACCGACCCAAAAGCATCGGTGGTGTACGTGATCTCCGTCGTAAGAGTTACCCAACCGCCTAGCTCGACTCACTGAAAATACAATAAAAGAGTAAAAGTACCGAAAGTAAAAGAGAAGAATAAATAAATAAAAAAAAAGAGACAGTAAAAATACTATCCGAAACAAAAGCTGGAAAAGGAGTTAGCCTGGATGCAACGAATGTCATGTAAGATGCATCCCGTAGCACCAGCTGCTCCGCTGGATAACCAAGGATTGTCTGAGCTCGATCCTCGGTAGACAGCAGGTCCGGACTTAGCATCCGGACTAGGGGATCCACAGGAACCAAAGGCTCCTTGGACGAAGCCTGCTAGAGAACACGCTCGCCTAAAAACCAAGCGTCTGTCCTCAGGAGCACCAAAACTCCCAGATAAAGGGCCCGGAAATGGCAGTGAATCATGTCAGACCGGACAGCCTCAGGGACTTTGACGATCAAACTCCAAGGACGGAGATCGATCTACACAATCACATGAAAATCATAAAAAAAATGATAATAACAATAAATATATACATGTGTTGTTAAGATACTCACCGACACACGAGTTGCCGAAAAAATCCTCTGGTGAAAGTCGCCTGCCAAAGTCGCTCGCTTCTTCTTAATCGTGACCAGACGATAGCCGATAGGAAAGCGAGCCTCCCCAAGCATCCCAGGGGCTAAGAAAGGCAAGTACGAGTATCCCCAAGCTTAACAGAAAGAAAATGAGATCAAAAGGCGAAAATGGATATTAAAAAGATAACAAAAGATAAAAATAAAACACGCACCTCGAGGATACGACCATGACACGAAATGGAGATCCGAGGCACCTCAGTAGCCGCTGCGGAATCCATAACCCAGGTCGCCTTGCCCGTAGCTGTAAGAATACAGGCATACGACACCTTACCCCAACTCAAGTTACCTACTTGCCCCAAATCACTAAGGAAAATGAGTAACCCGATAGCGAAACGCTCTCCCCGATCACTCAAGATAGTGACAGAAAGAACGTGAGCAATGTATATCCAAGCCAGCGGCTTAGGTGTACACTGCTGATCAACCTCATTAGCCGACAACTCGTTGGCAAGAACCGAGTACGGACAAGACTGCGCATACAAGCAGAGGGCTGCTGCAAGGCGATCCCCCACAAGGTCACGTAGTCTCCCGTCTGACCCCTTAATGACTTCCATGACTACAGGCTCACCTTCAAAAGGAAAACCTGTAATCATAGAGAAATCGTAAGGGGTAACGGTCATCTCTCCTCATGGGAAATGGAAAGTGTTGGTGGAATCCCACCAAAACTCCAGCAACCCACGAAGGAAAGCTGACGACGCAAGTTGACTTGATAAATCCCGAAGAGCTGCCAGCTGGGGGCTGATCCCCGAAATCTCCACCACCTCCTTTACCACATCGGGTAAACTCTCATAATGGCCCCTTAAGTCACCCAAGCCGTACAAATGCATGCTGGGCTCACTCAAACAAACATATGAAAATAATATGGTTACGACTTGTTTTAAGAAAAAAGAGAGAAACAAAACGGAGGCGCAAAAAAACTCACTATGCCGCGCCAACTCCTAATTGAGACGTGATGGTCTAGGTCCCACTTAAGGACCCGAGGGTCCCAGTTCGGAGGACCCTCCCAGACCACATCCTCCAGGCGATGTTGACCAGCTACGGCACGTCGCTCCCGAACCTCCTCACGAGGACGTGTCACCCTCTTTTGAGGGCGAACTGCCTCTTCAAGAACAGGAACTCCCAATTCCTCCTTGGCATCGACAAACGGAGGGTTATATATGCTATAAACGGACAAAGGTTCCCTATTATTTTATTTCCTAAAAACTAGAACTAAGCCAAATGAAAATGTTCTAGACCCATTTCTGCAACATAATGGCTACCAAAAGGACATAACACAAAAATCAAATGCCACCCATGCTTGGGGGCTACGAAACTTGCAGCTAAACTCGATAAACGGGGGCTTTTAACACCCACAAAAGCCATCCTATACCAGTTTCAACTAAAGCATTCAAGATATTATATTCCTAAATCTCAGCGAATCAACTATTTTTAGGCGAATAATAATAACACAAACATAATTTTTGTTTACCAAACAATTTTGAGGTTCGAACATGGAAAAATACAAGCCAAGAGTATACTTCGCGCCATTTTTCGGATTCAAAATTTTCAGAACATGATTCATGAAAGTAATACTAGTTCTAATGCTATAATTTACTTCATAATCAACAAGTATAACCAACATGATCAAGCAAAACAACTCAAATCGAACTAAAATCAAAGGAAAAAATGCAAGAACACACTTGAACGAAGAAATTCTCATACAAGTTTCAATACTTACCATTTTCCATGAAATTTGTTGCAAAATGCTCCCTAAACATAGAATAAAAACATGGAACAAACAATTTCAAGAAAAAGGAACCGAATCAAAAACCCCCAAATTCGAATTTTGGGGTTTTACGATTCGAAAATCGCCCAAATTCGGCCAAAAAATGAATAAGAATTAGTGAAAACTTATGTTGGATTATGGAAAATACAAATAAGGGATGAAATCTACTTCCTTTAGCTTCAAAAACGAAAGAAATTTGAGCTTTTTAGAGAGAGAAAGAAGTGAAAATAGCGAAGGAAGGAGAGAGAGTGCGAAATGAAAATTCGCGCTGAGCGATTTTCTTGTTACCGATTTAAATGTCGCGTACAACTCAATAATTTGCGCATGACAGACCAGCGCAACTCAGAACAATGTGCGCGCCTAGCCAGCGCGACCCACTGAGTTGCGCACGGACACTGGTCACAAGTGACCGATTTTTGAATTTCGATCCGTTTGATTAGTTTTAACGACTTTTGCTCGTTGTTTGACGTAATGGCGCGCAATTTATCGAGATTTCTTTTAATTGCTTTGCATTTTGTATTTTTTTTTCTTCTTTGATACTTTTTTGCATCATCCTGCATGCACACTGTGCTTTGTGCCTTCCCTTAGCATACATTTTTAAAGTTTTTCGTAAGAGCGTCTTAAGACGTTCCGTAGTGGTGCTTTATGTAAAAGCTCACATAGACAAGTTTGTCATTTTACTGTACAGACTTTATAAATGTCCGGTCTTTTCTTCCTTTTTCAAGTTCAAAGCGAAACGAATGGCGTTATCATGCAGCGTAAATTTGTGAGGCGCTATCATACATCGTAAAAATGTATGGCGAAGATGTGTAAAATTCATCTCTTCCCAGCTTAACGTTATCTACCTCTCGTAACTAAAAAGTAGAATTTCTTAACTTTACTTTAGGCGTTAGCTCACGAGACGACAGGTGCGCCGAACCATTCGAGAACAGACACTTCTTGATTGGAAGAAAATACGGTATTTAGTGAGCTTACTGGCTTACCGGACAGTTATGGTGTTGTCCACCCCCTGTATATAGAGCGACGTACGATGTCGCATCTATGTAGGCACGTGCCCCCAGTCTCAAGACACGTGTACTCATCTTGTGGAAAAAACTGCTAAGAGAGTTGCCAATTTTCTCCTCTCTCACTGGATTTGGATATATGCCTCCATTCCTGAGACATGTATTTGAATCTTGTGGACACCGAGTATTGCGTTTTGACAAGCGAATTGGCGAGAACTTTATTCAGGCTGCGAAAGCCGAAATATTCAGGCTGCGAAAGCCGAAACATTCAGGCTGCAAAAGCCGAAACATTTAGGCTGCGAAAGCCAAAAGGTTGTGAAAGCTGAAACACTCTTTTATCATCTTTTCAAAACTTGTTAAAATCAGGCTAAAGTTTCAATGACATACCGAGGGACTTTAGACTAACGATGACATGATTGCGAGGACATCATCCCCTTTTAATCCTTTTTAAACCAATTTCTTCTCATGACATGACATCACCTAGAACACCTTTACTTGTAAAAGCGTTCTACAATTGTGAAGGATCAATATAGATTCTTTAGCGCATTACGACTAGAAAGAACTCTTTTCTAGCCTTAACAGCTATTTGTCTCCATCATTTAGCGAACCAAGGACTGTTTCGACATCCTTAAACATTTCTGAAAGATTCTCTATTCTTTGAGAACTTCGCAGAAAAATTCTCGGATTTATTTCCTTGGCTACTTTGATCCTCGTCTATCCTAGACTCGATCAAAGTGCGGGCTAATTGTAGACATCTACTTTTGGCCTCCTGTCCCGACAAGAAGTGAAATGATGATAAATAAAACCATCTTTGTGTTGGATCAACGTGAAGAACACTTATGGATAACTGATTGAACTACAAGAACATTAAATTAAGCTAGCCTAACCCAAAAGCAAAAGCATTAAGGTCCAATCAACTAAGCCTGATCATAATTAGGCTTAAGTCTGAGCTGAAACCCTAATAATGAAGAATTTAGAGGCGCCAAGGTTAAAATTGATGATGCCACAGATAAATCCCCGCGCATCTCAAAGAGTCGCGCTGGTCTGGCGCGTGCAACTCACAAGGTTGCGAGCAACAACCAGCGCAACTTTCAGTGATGCGCTTGCGGAAGATTCAGAATTTTATAAAAATATGAAATCGAATCTTACCATAATACCGTGCACAAGACAATCAGTTGCGCTGCCTATAGCAGCGCAACCAAATCACTTGCGCATGTCAGTCACGCGCAACCCATTCAGATGGGCGCGACACCTTCTGCGGCAGAATGCTCAAAACCCTAATCATATCCCTTCCCTATAAATAGGGGCTTAATACGAGGCTCAAACAGACAAAAATAAACCTAAAACGCTGGCAGAAATCTTGTGAACTTGTGTGCAACCAACCCTCTTGTCCTAAACACTCACCTCTCTTAATCTTTGTTACTACGGTGGAGGTTTGATAAGCCTATTTTATATATATTTTTATTCCCCGTTCTACGGTCATATTTGTGCTTATTTGAGCTCTACGGAGCTATTTTTATTACTTATATACGTTTTCTAGTGTTTTTGTAGAGATGATATTATTTTGTAGGAATTCACAAATTTACAAATCCCGAGCTTATTGAGCCACTACAAAGATATTGGAGTTTGATGGTATTTTATGATTGTATATTTTAAGCCCAAGGCCGAGTTAAAGAAATTTAGTTCGGTGATTAAGGGCTCGATATATGAGAAGGTCGAAGATTTTACAAGTTATTATTATGGACCAACTAAGGAAGAAGAATCCAAAGTTAGAAGCCCATTCAAGGTTCCCAAACAAGAAGGAGTCCATAAGTGTTCTAAACAAAGATCTAGCAAAGAGAAGTGGTAAATTCCCGAGCACTTAGATTAATCACCTTTATTTTCATCGTTTAAAAGAACTTTATTTAATTAATTAGTGTTGTTTGGTCACTTTAAACGGATTTCTAATTAATCAATTCCACATAGCATCTTGCGTTAAAAAATAATAGAATTGAATAATTAATTGTTGAGTGATCACTTAAGCCAAGGCGAATCTTATTTATTTTGTTTTTCTCTCGAACTTGAATTAAATAAAGAATGATGACTTTGCAATGTAATTCCAACGTGATCAATGTGTGTAAATAAAATCAACTAAATTAGTTTTAGGTATCACGTTGCATATATTGTTTAGTAATGAAATTGAGAAAAAGGAAGAGCTAGTAGAGGCCGTAGCTAGGGCTAGAATAGCGATTCCTCCCTAAAAGGAACGTTATTTTAGTACCCTCGCTCCCGAACTCATTTCTGGTTTATGTAGACCAATTTGGGCATGGGTAAACTCATGATTCATGCTAATTATCCCTTGAACTCCACTTGGGAGAAAGACATGAACGAGGTTTATGAGTTTTCTTAAAACTCATTGGCGACTCCGACTTATTTCTTACTAAAAAGCGTGCTGAGAGTATCATTTCTAATTCAAGGTCTCCCAAAAAGTCAGGAATTCAAATCCTAATACACCCTATCCTAGACTTTTAAAGGGCCATAGGCATCTAAGGAGAAAGTTCCCCTACGATGGAACAACCTCCTTACAGCCTTCACCACCACCGGCCACCACCATGCTACCGGTGGGCCGTCAGCCACCACCAGTAGCGACGACATTAGCAGCACGGCGGCAGCCAGTTGTGGTGCCATGGCTGTTGCCCGGATCTTCAAATCAAACAAAAAAAAAATTTCTTTTGTTTTAAAAATCAATTTAATCCTATATCTAATTATTAATTATGAGTTTTGTGATTAGATTATGATGTTGATTATAAGTAGATGTAATTTAAATTTCAGATTTTAATTTTAATTAAAAAGCCCCAATTTTGAAACCCTAGATTCATAAATTATTAATTATTGAAGGATTATGATATAGGATGGTTTAAACCTTTGATTTAAGTGTTTTAAGGCTTAATCACATCAAGTATTCATAAAAATGTAATGCTGGAATTTTTGGTAGTCCATTAAAAATCAAGTTTTTAAAGTAATTTTAATTACCTATATATTAATGGGGATTAAAGTATGGTGTTTTAAATATAATTTCATCTTATTTTAATGAAATAATGAGGGGTTTAATAATAGTATATATTGCTGGAAATTTGTGTAGAGAAGAGTTTAATACTCTTCTATGATTTTAAATTGTAGGAGATTTTGAAGTGAGTGATTTCTATTAGTCGTGGCGATTTTAACATAGTATACAAGGTACGTTCTCGTACTTAGCATAATTTTATTGATGTAGTCTCATGCTAAATGTGTTTAATTGATTACAAGTAGTTTCATGCTAGATTTGGAATGGAAATTATGATTTGGTTGTTATTGGTGATTGAATTATGAAGCATGATTTATTTGTGATGGATTTTTGGTTGGAAAATAATAGTTTGGAATATTGTATATGAACCACACTTTTAATTATGGCATGATAGAAATCATGTTTAATTAAAGTAAATGTTTAATTTGGCTTGGAATAGTAAAAGAGAATTTTATTATGGTTCATATAATTTTATAGCTGCTTTAAGGATGAGAAAGGAGCTATGTAAGTGTCTATGTACACGAGGAATAAATTGTATGTTGGTGCCTTAGTGTTCTTAAGGTGTTTATAACACTGAGGGATAGGATTTTTGATGCATTAAGCATTTAAGGTGTCATTGACATCGAGGTAGATTTAAAAAGGGTACAACATTAAATATTAAGTGGTCACTAATTAATCAAGAATTAAATTAAAGTGTTTAATTTTTTGAATAATCATGATGTTTGAAGTTGTTATGTTTTGAGAATCATCACCAAGTTAATAAATTGTAAAGAACGTAAAGTGAAAGAGATTATGCACCAAAACTCTTGGAACGTATATACCTTGAGTATGAACATATGGGGGGAGTTATGGGGTTTAATATTTCACCATAACAACTACTGGAGCACAGGACGTTGTACATTCCTTTTATTATTATATGCGCAGGAATTCCGCCACTTACGAGTGGTTATTTAATGTTGGCACGGTTAGCTCCTTGTCAGCAACCTCATTTATTAGGGGAGGTTAGTTGGGAAACCCGTTTGATGCGTAATCAACGCTAAATAAATTAATTAGTTTTCTAGTTGAGAAGTTTTGTTAAATGCTGTATGCTTAGGAAACAGGTGCAACAAGGTAAGTTGTGTTGATAGGTAAATGCATGTTAGTGTGTTTAAATACGCTTATATACTCAGTTTTGCTGATTGTGTGTTTTGTGTGTTTGTTGGCCTTATCTTTACCTTGGCCCTATGATGACCCATTTTTAATGGAGAGTAGTGGAAACAAGTAGAAAGAAGCTTTTCAGGTGATGAAGCATATTCATGATGGGCATGAGTGAAGAGCGAATCATGCTAGTTTCCATAAGTATATTATGTGTTATTGCTTTATTTATATTATGATATTTCTATTGCAAGACTAACGTAAAAGTTTTAAGTTGAATTGATTTGGTTAAGGGCCGACAACGGTTCCAAGTTGTAGGTTTGATTTTGTTTTACTTTGGTTTGACTTTACTTTCGTGAGTTAGCTTTTTTAAGTTGAATCATTTAAATTATTTTAAAGGGGAGTCTTCTGATGTGTGTCTTTGATAGTTGCCTTAGCCGTTTTCACGTTAGCGGTAATATCTTAGATGTTCCTATTTAAAGTTTTAAACTGGGTAAAACATATATTTTAAAAGAAAGGAATTTCTAGGGTGTTACAATGAGTTGATCCTTTTGTCTTCTGATAAGGAAAATGAGAAAGAGGAGGACGCTACTCCTTCTTCTAAGATATCTGCCCTCGGTGCTCCTCCCATGTCCAGATATGAACACCCAATCCCTGCTCACCAGCACTATGTGAGGCGGGTGAACTCTGGGGTTCAACCCTCTGAGTGATCCTTTGCGTAACGATCACTAACCCTTCTCTATTCTTTGATTTTATTACATATTCGTTTAATTTATTCATGAGTCCCTTTTGTTGGATTATTATGTATTTGGTCTTGGATTATGTTGTTCTTTGATGGATGTGTTAGAATTTGTTGCTCTGTGATGGTTGTCTTGGGTTATTATGCTTCTGTTGGATTATTTTTTATCATACAGGATTATGTTGGATTTGTTGGATGATTATGGATTATTATGGATTATTTTGGATGTGTTAGATTATTATGCCTTTGCTAGATTGTATTGTTCAGTGATGGTTGAGTTAGATTATGGGCTTGGACTGGCATGCTTATGGTGTTAGAGCTGTATCCATTTGCTTTTGGATTTTGTTGTTGGTGAAATTGTTGAGTCCCTTTGACATTGTTGTTGGTTGATGGATATGCTTTGTTATTTTGATGTTGGATATATGTTGGACTCTTGTTGGAAATAATTTGGACTTTGCAAGATACATGTTGTGGTTATGGGGTCTGCATTAGTGAAAGTATGTTGTATACCTTGTATTTTTTTGACAAAAAGGAACAAGGGATTATGATTGATGAATGATGACAGTAGAGTATGGTTTGGTGTGTTGGATTGGATTTTTAGTGTTTGTTATGTTATTAGTGATCATTTGATGTAGAGAAATATGTCTTTCCCTATGAGTTTGTGTAAGTGTACATTTCTGTTCAGTAATGTGTCCCCTTTTTGTGTTATGTGCAACAATGAAGGTGTGGAGTCCCCTTTCTTGTTTACAGAACAATGCATTTGTATGTTTTTTGGTCCATATAATGAAGGTAGTCCATTGAATTTCACTTCATACATGAGTTTTTCTCCAACTATTTCTTCTATGAGATTGTTGTTGAGGTAACAATGTTTTGGAGTGTAGTATTCAACAATATTTATCACCTTTTGATGGATTTATTTTTCACACACAACAAAAACTTGTCCTTTTTCATTGTATTAAAAGTGTGAGTACAAAAGTACATGAAAAGATCAAAAGACATTACATTTGACTGCCTAACATGTTTGATCATTATACATCAACAAAATACACCTAACCACCTATTCAAAAACAGAAACCCCTAAAAAAAACTAAGATAAAGAGTTAAGTGTTTATGTGTGGCAGTCCATGTTGTTCATGTGCATTTCCTTACTTGGTTGGGGTCCCCTAGTCTGAATTAACCTCCATATCCTCTGCTGCTTCTTGAGTCCCCTGATTTGCTGGACTAAACATTGTGTTTAGGTACTCAACACTGCCAACACTATGTCCTTCTGGACCTCTACCTTGTCTGGAAGAATACCTAAATTTTCCAACTTCTCTTTGTTCATATGAGGGATTTTGTACTTGTTTCCCCCTTTTGCCTGCAATATCTTGATCATGCACTTTTGCAAAGTAATCTAAATTTACTTGTTGACCTCTGGTTTGAATGTGTCAAAAGACGCAATGACCTTTTCCACTAGCTCATCTAGGTTGCTAGGAAATGATTGATATTTTAATGATTGAATAGATATGTATAAGCCTAAATCAAGGACATTCAAATCTGGTGATTGTGGTGATTGGAACACAAGTTGAATGTTAAATCCATTAGTTGTTGTTGCTGCAATGAATTCTTCATCTCTGGGTATCTTGTGTGGTCTGGCATTGTCCCATTAAATTATTACATTTTTTTGATAGACTTTCTGGCCATTTTGAGATAATTGCTGGTATCACTTTTGTGAGCAAATCCACTACTAGAAAACAGGAAAATAGCGACGGACTGGTTTCAATGGACCCATTATTCCGTCGGAAAAATCAAAATTTCCAACGGATTTTAATTCCGTCGGATATTTCCGACGAATTCTACAAATCCATCGAAAATTTTTGACGGAATAATACTCCGTCAGAATATATTTTTTAGACAGATTTATAGTTCGTCAAAAATTTCCGACTGAATTTTCCGTCGGGATACAATTAAAAAAAACAACTTAAATCTCTAGAAACCCTAACACCCATGTTTTATTTCCCCCTCTTCTCCATTAGTCGCCCCTTTGAGTAAGAAAAAGGGCCTTTCGTTGCTCTCTTCTCTCGTTCAAACTCCTTCTCCTGCTCATTCTCTCTCTCGTTCTCCTTCTTCCTTCTCGCTCGTTCTCCTGATCCTCCTCTCTCTCGTTCTCTTCTTCTTTCTCTCTCGTTAACCTGTTGCTTCTCTCTAACCACAAACCATCGACATCAACAAAAACACCAGCTACACGACATCAATAACACCATCACCGGCATTAACATCAACAACAATTATCTTTTTTGCCCTTTTTCTCTCTTCTCACGCAAAAAACAAAGGTTTTAAGGTCAAAATTGACCTTGAAAACTCTAGATCTAGAGTTTTCATGGTCGAATTTGGCCTTGTAAACCTAATTTCGTGGTTTTGTGTGGTTAAATTCAGGTATGTTTCTCTTTTTTTTCTTAATTTTAATTTTATTTGTCCGTTTTTCGATTTGTTTTTTTTTCAAAATTGATGGTTGTGGACGTTTTTTTATTTTTTATTTGTTTCTATTTTGGTCGGATTTTTTAATGTTTAGGTTAGGGGTTAGTTAGGTTTTGGTTTAGGTGGATGGATCTGGGTTAGGTTAGTGGATCTGGGTTGGTTGTGGGTTACAATGGTGGGTTGTTGAAAGTCAGGGGTTGTGGTGGTGAATTTCAGTGGTGGGTGGGGGAATTGCTGTGGTGGTGGTGAATTTCGGGTTAGGGTGGTAGGTTTGGGATAGGTGGGTTAAGGCGACGGAATTGGTGGGTTAAGGTGGTGCGTCGCGGGGGGGGGGGGGGGGGGGGGTGGGTTAGGCGTGGTTCTGGTGGGGCTGGCAGCGGTGGTGGGTGTTTTTTTTTTTTATTTTCTCCCTTGGAAATTCCGTTGGAAATTTCCGACGGACTTTTCTGGGCCTGAAAACCACTTCCGACAGACTGATTTTCTTTGGAATTTCCGTCGGAAAAGTGGTTTCGACGGAATTTCCGTCGGAAAAGGCCATTTTTCCTACAAACTATGTTGCGACAATCGATTCCGACGAAAATTCCGTTGGAAACGGGTTTTCCGACGGAAAACAAGGAGTTTCTGACGGATTTTTTCCGTCGTAATTTGGCTATTTTCTAGTAGTGATCTCTCTAATAACCTCTCTGTTCACATTTTGAACTGCCTTGGTTTTCAAGGTTCTAGCTGGTCTGTTTTTGCTTGATTTCTTAGCTCTCTCCTTGACTGTAAATGTGAACATGCCATACTTCCCATCATATAGCAATGCCCCATTTCTATCATAAAGTGGCTTCACAATTACTCCCATAAACATTGCCTTTAGTTTGAATCTTCTTAATTGTTGTACGCTATGTGGATCTTCTTCACTTAGATAGATAAAATCTTCTTTTATCAGGGTTCAGATAGAACCATTTCTCATCTATATGGATGACATGGTCCATATCCTCAAATGTGGGGTCTTCATTTCCTATGATTGGATTTATGTGTGACAATATCCCTTTCAGTCTGGCAACTTTGTGGTCAGATGTGAGTGTTGGCTTGTTACTGCTTGTGTGTGTTCTAAGCCTGCCTTTTTTTTTCAAATTGTGAATAGTAACATGAGAAATATTTAAAGCAGTTGCATAACTTCTTTCTGTTTTCCTAAGGTGCAAAGGCACATACTGTAGGAATTCATCAAAAAATTCCCTTGGTTTAGAATCAGTTCTGCCAAACTTCTTGGACCTGACATCAATCATATTACCTTGTTCCAACTGATTTTTTATGTCTTTGAATACCCTTGTGATTGTTGACTTGTGAACACTGAATTGGAGTGACAGTTAATGCATGTAACCCCTTGGTAAATTGCCATTTTGCATTTTAAGTAAAATTGCATGCACTATTTCTCTCTTCTTTTGTAAAGTCAGCTGCTTTCTACTTGTAGCATCCGGGTGAACTTCGTTTTGTTGCATTTGTTGACATTGTTGTTCTGATCCTTACTGTCCATTGTATAAAAAATCCTCTTCTTGCATTGCTCCTTCATCAGAGTCATCTTCATACAACCCATAATCATGCATGTGTTCTTCGTAGTCATAGTAAAGCTCTGTCAATTGTTCTTCACTTAACAGTTTCTCAACATCCAGAAACACACCTTCATCCAGTTCTGCCATGTGTTGTGCTTACCTTATTTTTTTCATCTCGAGGTTAATGACACAGGGCTGGGAGTAACTTGTTTTTTTGGAGATGAAGCTGCCCTATGGGTTTCTATGGATAATGGAGGTCTCAAGCCAATGAAGCGTCTGATTTGTGAAGATGTGCAGCACTAATTGTAGTTAGGGGATTTTTTTGGGTATTGAAGGGATAATTAATTGTGTTTAGTGCTAACTTTTGGAAAGCTTTGTTAAATTTTGAACATTGTCATGGCTTGTACTTTTGAATTAAACATTGAATGCTTGTAGTTAATTGAGGTTGTATTTATAAGTCTCATAGATGAAGGATGTCAGTTGTTAAAACAAGTAAGAAAAAAAAGCAGCTTGCTGTTTTTTTTTTTTTTTTTTTTGTTAAACTTCCTAATTTTCAAACTTTTTAAAATTTTGGTGAAAATTTTAGAGGGAAATGGTATTCCCTCCTTAGTTGACAAATTTCCCCACTGAAATGCATGTGGGGGGGGGTCTGACATTCTCTCTCCTTAACAATTAATCATTCCCCTTAACTTTCTCTAATCTTTGTCATCTAAATTTTGCTTCGTGAACCGCGAACTCCTCCAAAGTTGCAGAAAATATTTAACGGCGGTAGTATATCCCATAATTAAAATAATTTAACCCGGAGTATACTTTATAAATAATTAAATACTTTATAAAATAAATAAAAATACGGAATATTACAAAATGTACCATAGTGCAAGATCTATTCAACGATCGTAATTTTGATGAAGGAAACCCTAATTAAATTTAATTTTATGTATTTGTTATTTTAGATTTCAATTGTAAATGTCGTATGACCTTTTATTAATAATTGATTTATTTGTGTTTTTGAAAAATGCTACAAAATTATGCTACAACAGCCATAGTAAACATTTTTTTTGCAACCATAACCATAAGCGACATAAAAAATAATAGTCGGTCCAAAATTGATCAATTTCAACCATGTAAAAAATTTAATTCATTTCAATGTTCCTTAATAATTTAAAGAGTTAAATAAAGGACCTAATATGGGACGAGGGGAGTACATATTTTCCATACAAGTATCCCCATTTATCTAATTATTTGCATACTCCCAAATTTCAATGTAATTATTCCTATTCACAAAAAATATTTACATACTTCCAATACAAATATCCTATTTTCAAAGTTAATTTAATGCTTATATACTTACTATTTAATATGTTTCGGGTAAAACAATGGGACCTTCGGCGAGGTCCTTGCTGAAGGGCTGAAGACTGGGCTCGGTCCAAGTGATGATGGGCCGAGGGTTTCCTTCACAGTAAATACACGTAAACTGGCCTCGGGGGTTGTGCCGAGGAAGGCCCCTCCGATGCCAAAGTTAGTACAGTGTAGAAAGAGAAAGTGTTATGCAAGAATATTAATTGCTTAAGGCTACTTGTGAATGAATGCAAAGTGAGACAATTGATGGCTTTTATACCTTTGTACATAAGGAGAAATGGGCTTGAAGCCAAGTGGGCTTGCCACGTGACTGGACCCTGGACTTGACTTAGCATGGATTGGAGAGTTGAACCTTTGACCTTGGGCTTATAATTGAATCATTTATGGATCGGCCCAATTGAGACATAAATTGGACCCAAACAACTTGCCCCCTAGACCCGATTTGGAAGCATGACGGGTCGGGTTTGATTAACAAAAAATGGAGGGAAGTAAATGATATAATTAAATTAAAAAGATTTAAATTTAAACAGTCATTAGTGAAATAACTGCCATTTGGATAATAATTGAGGAAGTTGAACGGATTAGTGGGCAATTAATTTGGATGGAGTGAGTTTAACGGTTATTTTGTGAGGGATTAATGAGATATTATAGGCGCGGACTCCCAGAATTCCCATTTCTGGAAAGATTAAAGCAGCCACCCGCTCTCTCTCCTCATTTCTTCACAAATTCACACTCCAAAACTCGCGCAAAACCATTGTTTCCGACTTTGAACTTTGCTTAAACCCCGAGATTGAGGCTCTGAAACCAAAATTTGTTGCTCCGAATCAATAGATTGGCGAATTCCGCTCCAGATAAAGGTAATTTTATTCGAATTTATTCGGTTTTCTTTGATTTCGAAGCACCCCTCTTTTTTCGATTTTTCACTCGAACTTTCGAGTAATTTGAACCATGGCACGAGGCCGAGCTCGACACCCTAGAGACCAAATTAGGAGAGAAAATGAGGAAAATCCTCGCCCTGCTCCGGAAGAAGGGATTCCAACGGTGCCGTTATCTAGAGCGCCTCCCCGAGGAACGCAAGAGACAAGCGTTTCCAGCCAGGAAGGTTCAGCCGTCGCGCCTTTGGAGTTGTTTCCTAGGGCTGCAGAATGGGTGAACGCCGAAGAGAATTGGGGACTGATGACTAGCATGCCCTATTCTTGGTGGGTGAATAATGTTGAAACCAACCGCTTCGACGAACAAATTGAGTTATTCAACGACATCTTGGAGGAAGATGGGTATTGGTGCCAGATGCCCACTGCATCTGATAGGATTCATCGTCCACCCCCTGGCTATGTGGGGGTGTTGATAACACGATAGTACACACTATTTATATGTTATATTTGATTATATTTTATTGTGTTTTATCCATTCTCTTACTCTTTTAGAGCTATTATTTTTCCTATTTCGATATTGCTCTTCTCGGTATATTTATTTTTGTTTTAGTAGGAATCGGGCTGGATTTGCACGGAATTCATTTTGATCGCGAGATATTTCCTTATATGGAGTGTTTCTAATATCCTAAAGCATTGTAGAAGCTTGCTCCACAACTTGGTTGTGGCGTGCAACCTTTCGGCCACAACCTGGTTGTGGGCGTCCATTATTGGAGCAAAGGAGAGGCGATGACAGCATGCTCTACGACCTGGCTGTGGCAATTTCTTCCATGCCACAACCTACCTGTGGCAGCTCGTTTTGGCAACATATAAGAGTCTTATTAAGATAAAAATACCTAGTTTTATGCTAGGATATAATTAGGTTATTAGGAAGATAAATAAACAAGTTTTACATTACGTTATTTTTATTCTCTCTTTTATTTCTTCCACGTTTTGTTCATTGAAGATTTACCTTTAAGCTTCCATAAATTCTTTCAAGTATTTTCTTTCCCTTATTCTCGTATTATTATTGTTATTACGTTTTCTCTTATTGTTTATTTTATTTATTTAATTATCATGTTTGAGTAGTTTTATAATCTAGAGTTAAGTTGAACCCTAATATGGATTGATGTGTTAATTGATTCCCAATTACCAGTTTAATTAATTCATAATTCTTCTGTATTAGGGTTGGTTTTATTATCAATAAACGACTACGAATAGTGTTATTGAATGTGATTAGGTTTGCAACGAATGTTAATTCTTTATTGATTTTGGAACCCTAATTAAAAGTAAGAACCTTTATGCATGAGAATAGCTAATTTTTCTTGCTAGGACTTATAGGATATCGTTCTTAATGTCTTTAATATGTATGATTCCATGAAAATAGGTATGATTGCATGTTAGAGAAACTCTTAGTATTGTTACGGGAGCATTCGTCCTGTAGAATATTTATTGATTTAATTGAGGGAAAGGGAGTGTTCTATTGCATTGATTCATATTAGTGGAAATACTTGATCTTAGATGTCCCTAGTTCTTGATTAATTCATTATTATAATTTTTGTTGCTTGATAGTTCGTAATTGTTATAGTATAGATTTCTCGATAATGATTGGTTACTTGCTTAGTATTAATTTGAGTCTGCTTAATTAGTTAGTCCTTATTCTCTTAGGATTCGACCCCTACTTGATCAACTACATAGTAGAGTTAGTTTGGTTATTTTTGTTAGGTACGCGACGCGCCTATCAGGTGTACACTCGGAAACTGCAGTAAGGGCTTCGGTTCCCTCTGCATCCCTTTGTAATAGAGGTGCTGAACAAATACCACATCTCTTTGTGCAAGCTAACACCTGTCAATATCCAAAGGATAATGACTTATCTATGGGTGTGCTTGTTCTACGACCTTCAGCCAAGTGTTCACTGTTTTAAGTGTAGGAGTTTATAGGTACTACGCAGCGGAAATAACATGAATCATTTTTAAACAAGTACTATTCCCAAGATCACATGCATAACACACAAGACACATAATCATACCTTTGACGCGTGAATTCCACGAAGCTATTCGACAGGCAAATCAGGGAGAGAATAGAGCCCCAAGCGTTGCTCCTCTACTTAGTCCACGAGATTCGAACGAGCCGTCCACCAATACTAGATTGGTCAAGTGATTGAGGAAAATCGCAATCACCACCTTTATGGACAACCGACCACCGCATGAACCACCACCACCACGAGACACCACCGGCGCCAATGAGGAGGAGGAGAGAGCCGTGTGAGAGAGGACTATGAGAGGGGTTGGGTTTTGTGTTTGCTAATTTGGGTTTTGATCACACTGATCAATTAATTGCTTCTACACACTGCAAACCTAGGCTCCTAGTCTATTTATAATCTCATTATAATTAGACTAGGGCACAAAGCCCAAAACCACATCTAATCCCCATATGGCCGGCCACCTAGAGTGATGAGGCCCATGATGGGCCTCGTCCTCTAATGCTCGATCTAGCCCCTTTGTGTGACCTTATAGGATCCATCCAATTGGGCTTTGGCCTATTTTACTAGTCCAAAAATTGTTAGTACCTCTAGCTATGGCAAAACGACGACCCAAAAGTACAAACTTAATTATCTCCATAATTTGATCCATTTATATATCTAGTAATTGCACACGACGAAGACATAACTCCTTCAATCTCCCATTTGTCTGAGACAAGGGTGCAATATTCAAATTCCTTAAGTCAATATATGTGTCAATTTGATAATATGATTGCATCACATGTCGAGATCATATTAATCTACAAATCGTTTCTTGAAATCTGAGTTAGAATTACAAAACCAAATGATTACTGTGTAATGCATTTGAACGCGGCCACGTATTTTCTGAATTCTCCCTCTTCAAGCGGCCATGACACATTTCCTAATTTAATAGGTAGACTCTATCCAATCTTGTGGTAACATGACTCCCACTTAACTTCTGAAATAACCGGGAAACGCCCTTTATAATCTCCAGTTACGGCTAGACGTTTGAGTGTACCACAGCCACAATATCCATTGAATGAAATCAATGTTCCACTCATGTCAAAGGAATCCACTAATATATACGGAAGCTCTATACTTGAACTTCAAAGTAGGTCAATAGTTTGATCATGCATCATTCATGCATATCCAAGTGATTGACCGAGCATCACTATGCCCCTATAGGCCATGAAACTGCGCTATCCAATCAATATTACATGCTAGTTCATTTATTGAAATCATTTATGTCCACTTTAATGATCTCGAACTAGGAACTTTAAATAATATATGAATTCTGTTCACCTGTGGGGTTTCAATTCACCAGGTCATCAACCTGATGAGCCCATCAATTCATAATTATTTTGGACATTTTATTTAATTTCAAAAACCATAATTAAATAAGATAAATAATAATTTCTATTTTAACATAATTTTGCAAATTGATGCATTTCTCATGTAATATGTTTTTTCAAAACATATACAACTTAAATTACATAACTTGCTTCAATCCTAAGACTTTAATATGACTCTCATATTTTAGTCCATGGAAGGGGTTTAGTGATTTCTCACTCATAATAAAACTTTGCAGAACACAACCTTCCGCTGGTCAATGATCTCACAATTGAGGTGATATCTCATATCCTTTTGTTTAGATTTGTGATGTGACTCTGGCTCCTTTGTTCTTGGGCAAAGGTGACCCTTTAGTCACACGACATTTTAATCCGAACTTTCTCTCTAACTATCTTACTATAGTTTAATACACATATTCTGACATTGAGTATGCAACAGTGCTCTGCTTTTAACTCTTCAAGCTCACTGTCCTTCTCCATCCAGACACAAATATGCATTTAGATCA
Source organism: Chenopodium quinoa (assembly GCF_001683475.1). Taxonomy (NCBI): domain Eukaryota; kingdom Viridiplantae; phylum Streptophyta; class Magnoliopsida; order Caryophyllales; family Amaranthaceae; genus Chenopodium; species Chenopodium quinoa. The sequence goes on from NW_018743937.1 coordinate 2,059,863, forward strand.
CCATCTAGAATCATCTTGCCTGTTTGGAAAACTTGCATTCGTGTAACCTTTTGACAACTTGCTTAAATTACCATTTAACACAATAGCTAGAAGAATTTCTTTTAGTGCTTCTCAAGTACTGAAGGATCTGTTCTTGGTAATTCTCCGTATGCTTATTCTGAATTTGCTTGAAACCTGCTACACATGCACAAGTCATATGCAACATCTTGCTTTGTACATTTCATGGCATAAGTAATGGACCCTTTTGCAAAAGCATGAGGTACATTATCCATACAACTCAACTCTATTAGCTTTTGAAGGCACTGAGTTTTACTGAGTGTGATACCATGAAACATGGGAAGACATCCTCTCTTAGAGTCTTGCTTCATGAACTTGTCAAGATCCTTATCAATATAAGTCTCTTGATTCATTCTAATCATTCTTCAAGATTCACTTCATGGATCTTAATTCCCAATATGTACTCAACATCTCCTAAGTCTATCATATAGAAGCAATCTATCTAACCATTGCTTGACTCAATCAAGCATTGATATATCATTTCATATGAACTGTATGTCAATTACATACTATAATAAAAGGATCAATTGCTCCCACTAAACTTCTTGTCTCTACAAGATTCCCTTTTCGTTCTACTAAGGAAATCAAACTGTTTGATTGCCTAATCAAAACAAATGTTCCAACTCCTTAATGCTTATTTCAATCCATAAATGAATTTCTGAACTTTGCAAAACTTTCTAGGAATTTATGGAGGTCAAAACTCTTAGGATGTATCATATACATACTCACTATCAAGAACATTTCATGAATGTGATTTTGATATCCATAACTAGAATAATCCGAATGGGCTTACCCAACTAATAGGTTTGACCCTATTTGTAAGACTATTATGGACTAACACATTTTTACAAACATGGAGTCCATACTGGATTTCATGGCTTTAAGCCATTTCCTGAGTTGGCATTTTTCCAAAGCTTGCTTGTAGGCCATGGATTCTAACCGTTCTAATAAGAAAATTTTAGAATCCACCTTTTCTCAGAATTTCAACAAACTGTTTGTTTTGATCCCAAGTAACCTATGATAGGTATGAGCGACAATAGAATTATTCTCTTCAACTCTTTGAAGTCTTTCATTCTAGTGGGACGATAGAAGCCTCGCTAGTTGAATTAGCTTGCTTTGACACATGTTTTATCAAATTAGCTGATTTCATATGCCTTCGTCTCTAATGTAGTGTTATCCACATCCATTTGTTGCTCGTCTCGAATCTCATCGAGATCTAACTTTACTCCCACTTGGCTTTGTAGGAAGACATTCTTTCTATAAAGACACTATCGCGAGCAACAAAACACTTTGTTTCTACGCGATTGTAGGAATAATACCTCTTAGTTTCCATGAGAAGACCCATGAAGAACTACATTTCTGATTTAGGGTGAATTATCTTTTTTTTGTAAACATTAAACATTGATTTCATAACCCTTAATCCTGTTTAGAAAAGATAACTTTTGGAACATTTCCAAATCATAACTCTTATGACATCTCTTCTTCTGCTTTGGTTAAGTTTCTTGTTTAGTATATTCTCAATTGTTGTTGTTCTAATGCATATCCTCGAAATGATATTTGTAAATCATTAAATTTTGGATCGAATAATGGCAAGCAAAGTTTGATTCCTTCTTCATAAACATACACTTTAATTTTAATGTTTCTAGACTGTGAATTAATTCAACAATTCCCTTTAGATGATCATTCCTTTTGAGTTAAACATTTATCACAACAATCATATTGTGGTGTTAAATTGTATATCTCAAACTGATTTTACATTTCATTTTTGGAATTTTGAAATTTTCAATGTTTCCAAGCTTTACTTCATTAAGTAATTATCGACATATTTACTTAAATCGTCAGTAAAAGCGATGAAATAGTTAAATCTCTTTGCTAATTTTGAACTTATTGGTTCACATACATCATATGTATGAGTACCAAAAGGTCATTTTAGCTTCTTTTACCCTTTTTACTAAAAGGCAACTTGGTCATCTTAACTTATCAAGCATAACTTCTAATTCTCAAGTGATTCATAATCATATAAGAATGAGAGTCCATCCAAAACTTTGGATGTGCAAATGGTTAATGTAACCTAACCTTACTTGTTATAAGTAAGTGTACTTTGAATCATCTAAATTTACTTTTGTGATCTACTTATATCAATGTCATAAAACAAAATTAACTCATATCTAGCAAAATGAAAACAATTTATTACCTTGGTCATGGATCAACACTTGTCCAAGCCAAGTAAACCAAATTCAATATTCAAAACAAGAAAACCGAAACATTGTCTCATCAAAACTGGAAATTGTTCTAAAATCATGATAAGCTAATCAAAAATTTAAAACTATGAAGCTATATCTGGCCACTCAAATACTTCTAGTGCACCTTCAAGCTCCATTTCCAAGCTAGCTTCACTTGTTTGCAGTTCCTGCGCAACATCACTATGTTAAGCACTGCAACTTGGTATCTCATACCTAAGTAAAAGTTAAAATGTTTATAACATTATACCTGAGGTTGATGCTCCATTATTCTTGAGGAAGTCATGGTATTTCTGGCAATTACGCTTCTAATGCCCTATCTTCTTGCAGTAAAAGCATTCACTTTCACTTGCAGCCTTGGGCTTTGGAGTCATCTTAGGCTTTTCAGGAGCCTTGGCAACTTGCTTTCCCTTGCTCTTAGCACTAGCCTTTTGCCCCTTCTTCTTGAACCCCTTTCCCTTTTGAATCATAATAACTTCCTTCTTAGGTTCCTTAGGGATTTGTTTCTCAGCACTAACCAGCATTGCATACAATTGATTCATAGTCTTTGCAGGGCAGTCATGTTAAAATTCATGATAAACTGGTTGAAACTTTCTGGTAGTGGATGGAGAATGATGTCTGTTGCCAAATCATCAGTATATGGGTGCCCCAGTTTCTCCATACTTTGAATTAGGCCGATCATTTTGAAAACATGATCATGAACTGTGGCACCCTTCTCCATCCTACAATCCAGAATCTCACGATGGAGCTCATACCTTTCAACTCTAGCTTGTTTCTTAAACAAGGCTTTGAGTTCTTGCATGATTGAATAGGCATCCTGGTCCTCAAAACTCTTTTGAAGACTAGGCTCCATGGTAGCAATCATCAAGCAAGTGATAGGTATAGCTCTGTCATGAGCTTCCTTGTGCTTCTTGATCTCTGCCGCAGTTGGATTTTCTGGCAGAGGTCTTGGCAATGGGGTGTCAATGATATCCTCTTTACCCTCAGACTTTAGAACAATTCTTAGCATTCTTTCCCAAGTGGAAAAGTTATCCCCTATCAACCTACCCTTCTCAAGGAATGGTCGAAGGTTGTAAACGTTGTTGTCATTATGGTTACGGCTACCCATCTATGTCAAAATAAGGCAAAGTTCAATAATTATGTTTAATTTAAAATTAAAGTACCATAAACGCTTTCATATGGCAACTTTAAAACACTTTATTCAATAATTAATTAATCCCAATTGAATTTTAAGTGATTCCAAGATCCTTTATTTGTGCAATAATTGACCGGACTGCGGCCCTACCATCAACCATTACATTTTCAAGGTGAGTAAACTCTTTACTTATTACAACTCTTGTAACTCTTGGTTGAATAATTAATCATCACATGCTTAATTATTACCCTTAGCTTCAAGGTTCTAAACTCTTTAGGTAACCTTGTTGAGTATAACCAATTAAAAGTGTAAAACGTGATTTACCCCCACTCCCCTAAGATATAATATGACACCCAGCTGAGGCATGACCCATATAATACTTCACGATGCGCATATCGTATTTAAGAATCTATGGGCCATACTAGTCTATATATAGCAACATAATATCATATATTATAAAAGTGCCATATAATAAATCACTCAACATGCTTGTCTAAACTACAACATCGAATGTTCATAATAAAGTCAACGCATTTCCTAAAATATCATATATTTTAATCATAATTAGATAATATCATATATTATTCATGACCGTTCATAAAATATCATATATTTAATTTAGTCATGAGATAGAATCAAATCATATTTTAATCTAGAAAGATAAATCATATTTAATCTTCCATGATTATCCTAACAAATTTAGGAGATTCTACCCTAATTACTAGCCAATCAAATAATTTTAAAATCAATTATATCCTAATCTAATTATGGGATAATCACATTATTTAAATCAATTATTATCCTTTTGGAATATGCTCAGAATATCCTAGTCAATCTTATCCAAAATTAACCACTTTAATTAGGATAATTACCAATTTAACAACTTTAAATATAGATAATATCAAATATAACGGCTTTTGAATAATTAATTTTATCCTAAAATAACAGATTTTATCCAAATAAAACCAATTTTATCTTTTAAAATAAAATATCATATTTTCAAAATATTTTAACTTATCCAAAATAAAACTGATTTTATCCCAAAATAATTCACAATTATCTTGAAATAATTTTTAAAATAAGATTTTTTTTTTTGAAATACCGCAAGCCACCAGCGCGAGCCACCGTGGTTGGCTAGCCGAAGCTAGCCACGGTGGCTGGCTGCTATAACAGCAGCCACTGCCGCAAGGCAGCAGCGGGCAGCTGCTCTGGCAGCTATGGCAGCAGCCGTGCAACACTTGCACGCTGCTGCCCACAGCCACCCCCGACAACCTGCCCTCCCTCCCTCCCTCTCGGACTGCCACCTGGTCGGCAGCCGCCGTGGCTGAGCCACCCAGCCGCAGTTGCCGACCAAAATAAGATTTTTTTTTTGTGAGTTTTAATTTAATTAAAATAACATTTATCATAATTAAATTAAATCAGTCCATAAGATTAAAATTAAATCATATTTAACTTTAAAATTAGGGTTCTTCATAAAATTAATCCCAATTTAATTCTAACTTTTAAAATTAAATTGATGATCATACACAAAGAACTTTTATGCATAAATCAATCCGATTAAAATTATGAATCATAAAATAAATCGAATTAGATCAAAATCAAGCACAAAAATCATATTTTAGGGCTAGGATTTTCGAAAAATTCAAAATTTAGGGTTAGGGGTTCGAAAATTTCGAACACATTAGGGCTAAATTTCGGTCTCTTCATGGCTATTTTGAGCATAATTAAATCACATTTAATCGATTCCAAAAGTTTAATCACATTAAATATAATAATTGACCCATATTTAAATTAATTTCTCCCTCTTAATTGATTATAAAATTAACGTGGACATTAAATAATCGTATTATTATGATCTAGCGCGTTCATGCAAGAGGCTAACTGATACCACTGTTGGAGTTTATAGGTACTACGCAGCGGAAATAATATGAATCATATTCAAACAAGTACCATTCCCAAGATCACATGCATAACACACAAGACACATAATCATACCTTTGACGCGTGAATTCCACGAAGCTATTCGACAGGCAAATACGGGAGAGAATAGAGCCCCAAGCGTTTCTCCTCTACTTAGTCCACGAGATTCGAACGAGCCGTCCACCAATACTAGATTGGTCGAATGATTGAGGAAAACCGCGATCACCACCTTTATGGACAACCGACCACCGCACGAACCACCACCACCACGAGACACCACCGGTGCCAATGAGGAGGAGGAGAGAGCCGTGTGAGAGAGGACTATGAGAGGGGTTGGGTTTCGTGTTTGCTAATTCGGGTTTTGATCACACTGATCAGTTTCTTCTACACACTGCAAACCTAGGCACCTAGTCTATTTATAATCTCATTATAATTAGACTAGGGCACGAAGCCCAAAACCACATCTAATCCCCATACGACCGGCCACCTAGAGTGATGAGGCCCATGATGGGCCTTGTCCTCTAATGCTCGATCTAGCCCCTTTGTGTGACCTTATGGGATCCATCCAATTGGGCTTTGGCCTATTTTACTAGTCCAAAGATCGTTAGTACCTCCAGCTATGGCAAAACGACGACCCAAAAGTACGAAATTAATTATCTCCATAATTTGATCCATTTATATACCTAGTAATTGCACACAACGAAGACATAACTCCTTCATTAAGAACCTGCATCAGCTTGAGCCGAACGTTCAGAGTGGTTACGGCGAACACGGTGCTGGCTACTGGCAAATTGAGTGTAATACCTCGTATTTTTATACGTATTTTAATATAAATAAGTAATTTGAGAAGTATTTAATTAAATTGAATTGTTTTATTTAAAGTATTTTAATTATTTATTTAAAAATAAGTTTGGAAATATTTATAAAGGAAAGTTTATTTAATTAATTTATTTAATTAAGTTGGGGTTTAATTTAAGGAAAGTTTAATTTTAGAAAAGTTTTATTAGGGATGGGATTAGGAAAATTAAAAGAGGAAAGTTAGGAAGAAAGGGTTTGTAGAGAAGGGGTATAAATATCCCACATATGGGGCAAATCAAATTTAGCCCAGAGTGGAGAAAACCCAAGGTAAAGTTCCTTCTCCTTTCTCCTTATTTTTATTTCTTTTTCTTTCTCTTTTTCCCCTTCCCCTTTTTCTTCTTTTCGGCTCCTCATCACCGCCGTCGCCGACCAACAGCAGCATGTGGCCACCGACCGCCAGCATCATCAGCCACCGGCGCTGGCAGCCAGCGTGGTGGCTGCCGCAGCTACTCTCCCCCTTTCAAAAAAAAAATTTAATCTTTATTGTTAAAAACTAATTTATGCCTAAATCTAATAGTTAATTATGAGTTTTGGGATTTGCTTTTGATGTTTAATTATAAGTATTATGTTAATTAATTTTAAGATTATTTTTTTAATTAAAAAGCCCTAATTTTTGAAACCCTAGGTTCTTGATTAGTAAATTATTGAAGGGTTATGATGTATAATAGTTTAGATATTTTATTAAAGTGTTTTAAGGCTTAATTACAGCAAGTTTTAATTAAAATATAGTGCTGGAATTTTTGGTAAAGCATTTAAAATCAAGTTTCTTTAAGGAATTTTAATTACCCATTAATTGGGATTAAAGTATGATATTTTAAATATAATTTAAGATTATTTTAATTAAATTATGAGGAGTTTTATAATAGTATATATTGCTGGAAATTTGTGTAGAGTGGATTTTAATACTCTTCAATAATTTTAAATTGTAGGAGACTTTGAAGTGAGCGATTTTTAGTAGTCGTGGGGATTCTAAGATCATTTACAAGGTACGTTCGCGTACTTGGCATAATTATGTTAATGTAGTAGCATGCTAAATGTGTTTGATTGATTACAAGTAGTATCATACTAGGTTTAGATTATAAATTATGATTTGGATGTTATTGGTGATTGGATTATGAAGCATGATTATTTGTGATGGATTATTGAATAGAATAAATGACTTGGAATATTATTTATGAACCACATATTTATTTGTGGCATGTTAGAGAGCATGTTTAATTAAACTAAATGTTTAATTTGGTTTGGAATATTGAAAAGGAATTTTATTATGGTTCATATAATTTTTATTGATGCTATAAGCATGAGGAAAGAGATATATAAGTGTCTATGTACACGAGGAATAAATTGTATTTTGGTGACTTAGTGCACTTAAGGTGTTTTTTAACACTGAGAGATAGGATTTGTGGCGCTTTATGCAATTAAGGTGTCATTGGCACCGAGGTAGAATTAAAAAGGATTCAACATTAAATATTATAAGGTCACTAATTATTCAAGAATTAAATTGATATATTTTATTGTTTGGATAATTATTGTTGATTGAATGATTATGGCTTGAGAGTGATCACCAAGTTTAATAATCTGTAAATAAAGTAAAGTGAAAGAGATTACGCATCAAAACTCTTGGAACGTATATACCTTGAGTATGAACATATGGGGGGAGTTATGGGGTTTTATATTTAATCATAACTTCTACAGGAGTACAAGACGTTGTACATTGCTTTTATTATTATTATGCGCAGGAATTCCGCCACCTATGTGTGGTTATTGATGTTGGCACGGTTAGCTCCCATGTCAGTAGGAAACCCGTTCGATACGTAGTCAACATTAAATAAATTATGTAATGTCTAGTGAGAAATTTTATTGAATGTTGTATGCTTGAAAAACAGGTGCAACGAGGCAAGTATTTGTTGATAGGAAATTATATGTTAGTGTGTTAATTATGCTTATGTACTCAGCTTTGCTGATTGTGTGTTTTGTGTGTTTGATGGCCTTGTCTTTATCTTGGCCCTATGATGACCTATTTTTAATGGAGAGTAGTGGAAACAAGTGGAGGTAAGCATTTCAGGTGATGAAGCATTTTCATGAATGGGCATTAGTGAAGAGCGAATCATGCTAGTTTCTATAAGTATATGAATGTGTTATTGCTTTATTTATTGATGACTTTATTATTATGTGTGACTAACGAAAAAGAGTTTTGAGTTCGGTTTTGTTTTAATAAGGGCCTACAATGGTTCCAAGTCGTAAGTTGATTATATTTTACTTCGTTTAACTTTGGTTTTACGTTATTTTCGTTGATTGAATTTTCAAGTTGACTCGGTTTGAATTGTTTTGAAATTAGTCTTTCGTTGTATGCCTTTTATAGTTGCCTTAACCGTTTTCACGGTGGTGGTAATTTCTTAGATATTCCTATTTAAAGTTTTAAATAGGGCAAAACAGGTATTCTTAAAGAAAGAAATTTCTAGGGTGTTACAAAGTGGTATCTGGGAGCTTTGATTGAGATTTTATTACCACTAAAGCTAAAAACGTGTTTTAAAGAGTTTTAATTTTAATTTTGGACAAGTACTTATTTATTGGTAAAACTTTTAGAGAATTAATTTTTATTTTATTTTATTTTATGTTATTTTATTCTAATTATTTTATTTTGGGAAGATTAAATATTTATTGATTAAATTTAAAACTGAATTTTTTTTTTAATTATTTGGTTTGAATTTTTTTTTAAAAAAGGGCCGAATTGTTTTTTAATTTTATTTAAATGGTCCAATTTTTTATTTTTTTTAAGAGGGAAGGTCCGAAATTTTTCCTTCTTTCTTATTTAATTTCGAAAAATTTAATTAAAAAGGAGGCAAAAATATTTTTAGTTTGTTCATTTTGCTGGAAAGCAAGGATTAAGGTAAGTATTATGTGTTAATAGCTTTTAAAAAAGCATGTTGGTAAGATTGGGTTGGAAAAATATTGGGCATATAAGTTAGAAATAATCATGTTCTTGTATGCATTAATATTTAGGTTGTGATGTTTAATCATGTTTATGAATTACTTGTGAGCATGTAATTATGTGATTAGGAATGATTAAAATTTTTTGATTGAACATTGAACCTAATTCATGCGAGAACTGTATTATTTATTTATTTTTATTTTTATAAAGGGAATTCTTTTCTAAGTCTTTTCCTTTACAGGATGCCAATCTTACCTAGCAAATTCACCCAGTTGGGCACACTTGTTAAGAAACATAATGAACACCTCTATGATTATGTAGAAAGGATCCGATAATTTTGTTCCTATATGAGTAACGTCTTACGAGATAAAGTTTATGACACCCCTGACTGCATTTCAGCAATGATTGTTCATTGTCTCCCAGAAGAACCTCCTTTTCTTGCTGTCAAAGAAAGATTTTCTGACTTTTATCTTCCAGGAGACATTCCAAACTACCACAAATACAAAGATTATTATGGTCAATGGTACCAAGATTATGCTTTCCTAACTAATTATCTCGTCAGGGTTGAAAAAAGCACATTGTCAACATTGCACCTTCCATACCCTGATTATTATTATAACAATCCAGTAGGGAATAATCCTCCACCAGGTCATTAGTCTGAAAATTCTTCTTCTTCTTCTTCTTCTTCTTCTTCTTCTTCTTCTTCTTCTTCTTCTTCTTCTTCTTCTTCTTCTTCTTCTTCTTCTTCTTCTTCTTCTTCTTCTTCTTTCTTCTTCTTCTTCTTCTTCTTCTTCTTCTTCTTCTTCTTCTTCTTCTTCTTCTTCTTCTTCTTCTTCTTCTTCTTCTTCTTCTTCTTCTTCTTCTTCTTCTTCTTCTTCTTCTTCTTCTTCTTCTTCTTCTTCTTCTTCTTCTTCTTCAGGAGGAAATCGAGCAAAAAATGGGGAACAACAACAGGAAGATAGTTCACTTGTGGAGATATCAAATCCAAATCCCCCTCCAACTCCGATTGTTATAGACATCTCATCTAAGGAAGAGGGAGAGTTTTTACCAGTAGAACCCGAACCTGAAACAACTGAACCTACGGATGAGACAAATGATTCTGAAATTGATCATGAAAGATACAAACAATCCACTGACAAGAGAGACAACGTCCGAAAGGATTGGATTTTATAGTTTTCTCATTTTGATTAATCAATTTTAATTACAATTTATTTCTAACATTTCAGTTTTAAATTAATAAGTGGCATGACCACATTATGTCATTAAGCTTATGTAGTACATAAGTTCTAGAACTCAATATTATTTTGATAATTCTAGTTTATTTAATTAATAAAAATCCTATTTATTTCGTTGTTAAAATTAATTATATTGATAAATAATTTATTTTATTCTCCAAAAAATCTTCCATTTCACATCGCCATCCCAATAGCCAAAATTCCCAGCAAGATAATTCCAATAAATCATTTCTAAGATTTATTATTTCTAAGCAAGATCTATAGGAATTAATTTTTATTTTTGATGTGATGCTTTATTAAATGCATTTTTGATTAGCAATCAATAATTGATTGATAAGCTACAAATTCAGGGAATTCTTAGCTTTTGCTATCCCAATTTGTTAGCTTCAAATTTTATTGTGATTGTTTTAAGGATGTTAAGTAATAGATGAGTGTATGCCTTGAGAGCTAACCAAAGCCATATCTAATATAAACCCTTTATCTTAATTCAGAAGAAGGAAAATGGTAGCTAGGAGGAAGTAATTCTGGTAATGATGGAAACGATTTCAGTGAGGTAGTAAGACAGTTGGCAGTTGTAGCCCAACAGTTGGCCAGGAATTCAACCAACAATGTGGATGCTCAGGGTGAGCTTTTTAAGAAGGTGGCCCAAAGCAAACCACCAACCTATCAAGGAGAGCCTGACCCTACCATATTAGAAAATTGGTTAAGGGAGTTTGAGAAACTGTTTGAGGCAGTAAGGTGCCTAGAAAATTATAAGGTGGGATGTGTTACTTATTACTTGAGAGGTGAAGCTGATCTTTGGTGGCACAAAAATGAGAGAACTATTAGAGCGCTACCTGGATTCAATTGGACAAAGTTCCAAGAAAAGGTGAGAGACAAGTTTTACCCTAACTTCTTACAAAAGCAGAAGGCTGAGGAGTTCTCAAACCTCAAAATGGAGGAAATGACAATGGCTGAGTACTATACCAAGTTTATTGAGTTGTCTTGTTTTGCTGAAGAGTCTGTCTCTATAGAGAAGGAAAAGGCTAGGAAGTTTGAGAGTGGTTTCACTACTGATTTGCAGCTGAAGTTGTGTGGACAAGTGTTTAAAACTTTGGATGAGGTGTATGGTAGAGCTGCCCACTTGTACGCTCTTGAGGTGAAGAAAAAGAGGGACCTAGATGATGTGGAAGTGAAAGAAAAGAGGAAAGAGGTGGGACAGAGCTCTGGATACCAACAGGGTAACTAGAACAATTTCAAGAAGCAGAAATACCACCATAACAACAACTTCCACGGCAACAACAATAAGTCCCTAGGTAACACTCGTTAAGGAGGACGTAACTTCAATGGAGGGGCTAGAAACAATAACCAAGGGAATAACAGAAATGAGAGGCGTTATTTTTGCAGCAGATGCAAGAATAACCATCCTGGAAAGGACTGTGATAGAAATCTAGTTGATTGGCGTGCTTGCAAAAAGTTAGGGCATAGAGAGTACGAGTGTTTCTCTTAAGGTTCTAATGGGAATAAACAAAACAATAATTCAGGAGGGATCCAAAGGAACTTTCAGGGAAACAACAATAACTTCAATGGAAATAAGGGAGCGCAACAAAATGGAACAAAGAACAGTAATAACAACAACAATGGGAATAATCAACAGAAAAGTGGAGCTGTAGGAAAACTAAATGTGTTGACTAGGCATGAGGCTGATTCCACAAAAGATGTCATCACTGGTAATTTTTCTATTCACTCTATTCCTCTTAAAGTTTTATTTGATTCTGGTGCAACTTTTTCCTTTATTTCGAAAAGAATTGTTTTAAAACTTACAGACTCTTTGAAAACAGTAGAAGTAGTAGATTTACCAATAACCATTCCAACGGGTGGGGTAGTGAATTGTACCAAAACCTTTAGGAATGTACCTTTAGAGATCGGAGGGAAAGTGTTTCAGTCTAAACTAATCAAGTTTGGGTTAAAGGATTTTAATGCCATCCTAGGAATGGTTTGGTTGAGCAAGTACAATACTGAAACAAGTTGTCGGTCGCAGAAAGTAAAAATGACCACAAGTGAGAGTGAGGCAGTGACTTATTGGATGCACGGCAAAGCCAAATGCCCTAGGTTGATTTCTGTGATGAAGTTGGCAAAGTACATGAAAAAGGGACATCTAGTGTACTTCTGTAGTGTGAGAAACATGGATCATGAGGAGGCAACTAAGCTAGAAGATATAGAGGTAGTGAATAATATTTTGGATGTATTTTCAGACAAAATCCCTGAAATGCTACCCAAGAGAGCAATTGATTTCACCATAGACTTAGTCCAAGGGACAGGACCAATATCCAAGGCACCATATCGGATGGCACCTGCAGAGATGAGTGAGTTAAAGGAGCAATTGCAGGATTTGTTGGATAAAGGGTACATCAGACCGAGTGAATCCCCTTGGGGAGCAGCAGTTCTGTTTGTTAAAAAGAAAGATGGGAGTAGAAGGTTGTGCATTGATTGCAAAGAATTGAATAAGGTGACAATAAAGAACAAATATCCACTTCCCTGGATTGATGATTTATTTGATCAGTTGAAAGGCGCAACCGTGTTTTCTAAGATTAACTTGAGGTCTGGATATCATCAGTTGAGGATTGCAGATGAAGACATTCCTAAGACCGCTTTTAGGACAAGATATGGACACTATGAGTTTACAGTAATGCCATTTGGATTGACAAACGCTCCAGCAATCTTTATGGATTTGATTAACAGGGTGTTTCATCAATATATGGATAAGTTTGTAGTAGTGTTCATAGATGACATATTGGTGTATTCGAAGACCAAAGAGGAGCATGTAGAACACCTGAGGGCAATTCTTCAAACACTGAGAGAAAACAAACTTTAGAAAAGTTCTCTAAGTGTGAATTTTGGTTGGAAAAGGTAGCATTCCTAGGTCATTTTGTGTCTAAGGATGGCCTGAAAGTAGATCCAGCCAAAATCAAAGCTGTGAAGGGTTTGCCTACACCCAAAACAGTGTCTGATGTTCGGAGTTTCCTAGGTTTAGCAGGATATTATAGGCGTTTTGTGAAAGTTGTCTCGAAGATTTCTAATCCTATGACTACTCTAATGTAGAAGGACAAGAGGTTTGAGTGGGATGATAAGTGTGAATAAGCATTCCAACTCTAGAAAGAGAAGTTGGTTACAACACCAGTGCTAACTCTGCCAGACGATAGTGGTATTTATGATGTATATAGTGATGCATCAAAGAATAGTTTGGGGTGTGTAATTATGCAAAATGGAAAGGTGATTGCATACGCATCAAGGCAATTAAAGACCCATGAAGTAAATTATCTGACCCATGATTTGGAACTTGGTGCAATTATCTTTGCACTAAAGATCTGGCGCCATTACTTGTATGGAGTGAAATGTAGAATTTACACAGACCATAAGATATTGAAGTACATTTTCACTCAAAAGGATTTGAACTCTCGCCAAAGGATATGGTTAGAGTATACGACGGATATGACTTAGACATATAGTATCATGAAGGAAAAGCAAATGTAGTTATAGATGCTCTAAGTTGTAAGACCAGTCATGGATTAAATACCTTGATAGTGGCTGATGAGTTATATAGGGAAATGAGTAAAATGAATTTAGAAGTTGTAGAATGGGGAGTATCAGCTGGCATTCTTGCGAATTTGACTATCCAACCAACCATATTTGATGAGATAAGGGAAAACCAAGTGGGAGATGTGAAATTGGATAGGATCCGTGAGAAAATAAAGCAAGGAAAAGCTCCAGATTTCAAAATTTATGAAGATGGAAGTCTGAGGTACAAAGGTCGATGGTGTGTACCTCAAAAGTGTGAGGAAGTGAAGAGAAAGATAATGGAAGAGGGACACAATACATCGTATTCAGTACACCCAGGAGGGGATAAGCTAAATAAGGACTTGAAAAAGATGTATTGGTGGCCTAGAATGAAGAATGAATTTGCGGAATTTGTAGCAAAATGTCTGACTTTCCAAAAGGTGAAAATAGAGCACAAGAGGCCACAGGGAACTGTGCAATCATTGGAAATTCCTAGATGGAAGTGGGATTGCATTTCAATGGATTTTGTGACTTGCATTCTAAAATCAAAGAGTGGAAATGACACCATTTGGGTAGTGGTGGACAGACTTACAAAATATACGGTGTTTATACCAATGAAGGAGACTTGGAAGATGGAACAAATTTCAAAAGCTTACATCAAGAATGTTGTGAGGTTACATGGGGTTCCAAAGGATATTGTGTCTGACAGAGATTCCAGATTTCTTTCAAAATTCTGGAAAAGCGTACAGGAAACTTTTGTACGACGCTTAAGATGAGTACAGCGTTTCACCCTGCCACAGATGGGAAAACTGAGAGAACCATTCAAACCTTTGAGGACATGTTGAGAGCTTGTGTTATAGACTTCCAAGGAGGATGGGAGGATAGCTTGGATTTGATTGAATTTTCTTATAATAATAGTTATCATGCGAGCATTGGAATGGCTCCATTTGAGGCATTATATGGGAGAAAGTGTCGTAGTCCAATTTGTTGGAACGATATAAGTGAAACAATGATTCTAGGGCCTCAAATGATCGAGGATATAGTGAAACAAGTAAGGGAAATTCAAGCTAAGATTCAAGCAGCTCAAGATTGCCAAAAGAGCTACGCAGATTTAAAGCGTAGAGAGGAGGAGTTCGATTTTGGTGACAAGGTATTATCAAAGGTATCACCAATGAAAGGAGTATTGAGATTTGGAAAGAAAGGAAAACTGAGCCCAATGTACATTGGTATGAAATACTGCAAAGAATAGGCAATGTAGCTTATAGATTGGCCTTACCTATGGAGCTAAGCAAAGTGCATGATGTATTTCATGTGTCTCAATTAAGAAGGTACATACCTGATAAATCTCATGTGCTATAACCTGAAACCATTGAGCTAGACCAAAGTTTAACCTATGAAGAGAGACCTGTCAAAATTCTTAACTGTAAAGTGCGTAGTACACGAAATAAGAATGTTAAGATTGTGAAAGTGCTATGGTCTAACCAAGAATAAAAGGAAGCCACTTGGGAGGCAAAAGATGAAATGAAAAACAAATACACAGAGTTGTTTCATGTATGTTGAGTAACGGGGACGTAACTTATTTTCTTTTAGGGGGGTAGAATGCGGTAGAATTTTGCGCTTTTTCCCTATATTTTCAGTTTTTTGTGCTTTTTGCACAATTTTAATGATTATTTTGAGTTATTGTGTTCTTAATGAGACACAAAAAGGTAAAGGTATGACAAAACATACATCAATATTATACTAAGTGAGGAAAAAACTTTGAATTTCGTTTCCCAAAGTTTCAAGACGAAACTTCTTTTAAGGAGGGTACACTGTAATACATCGTATTTTAATACTTATTTAAATTAAAATAAGTATTTTGAGAAGTATTTAATTAAATTGAATTGTTTTATTTAAAGTATTTTAATTATTTATTTTAAATAAGTTTGGAAATATTTATCAAGGAAAGTTTATTTAATTAATTAATTTAATTAAGTTGGGGTTTAATTTAAGGGAAGTTTTATTTTAGAAAAGTTTTATTAGGGATGGGATTAGGAAAATTAAAAGAGGAAAGTTAGGAAGAAAGGGTTTGTAGAGAAGGGGTATAAATATCCCACATATGGGGAAAATCAAACTTAGCCCAGAGTGGAGAAAACCCAAGGTAAAGTTCTCTCTCCTTTCTCCTTATTTTTATTTCTTTTTATTTCTCTTTTTCCCCTTCCCCTTTTTCTTATTTTTGGCTCCTCATCACCACCACCGCCGACCACCAGCAACAGGTGGTCGCCAGCCGCTAGGAGCGTCAGCCACCGGCGCTGGCAGCCGACGTGGTGGTTGCCGCTACTCCTCTCCCCCTTTCAAAAAAAAATCTTTATTGTTAAAAATTAATTTTTGCATAAATCTAATTGTTAATTATGAGTTTTGGTATTTTATTTTGATGTTTGATTATAAGTGTTATGTTAATTAATTTTCAGATTATGTTTTTAATTAAAAAGCCCCAATTTTTCAAACCCTAGGTTCTTGATTTGTAAATTATTGAAGGTTTATGACGTATAATGGTTTAGACCTTTCATTAAAGTGTTTTAAGACTTGTATACCCATTAATTAGGATTAAAGTATGATGTTTTAAATATAATTTCAGCTTATTTTAATTAAATTATAATTTAATTACCCATTAATTAGGATTAAATTATGAGGGGTTTTATAATAGTATATATTGCTGGAAATTTGTGTAGAGTGGATTTTAATACTCTTCTATAATTTAAAATTGTAGGAGACTTTGAAGTGAGCGATTTTTAGTAGTCATGGCGATTCTAAGATCGTATACAAGGTACGTTCGCGTACTTAGCATAATTATATTAATGTAGTAGCATGCTAAATGTGTTTGATTAATTACAAGTAGTATCATGCTAGGTTTGGATTGGAAATTATGATTTGGATGTTATTGGTGATTGGATTATGGAGCATGATTATTTCTGATGGATTATTGAAGGAAAAATACACTTTAATAACCCCAACTATGGGCGATTTACCTACAATAATCCCAACTAACATTTATTTTCTAATAATCCCAACTATGCCCTGAGTTTTCCTCCATCAGTCCCAACCGGTAAACACAAAGTCAATGACCTGTTATAACAGGTACCACGACACGTGTCAACACTGGATTGGTCAATTTTTTTAAAAAATAAATAAATAAACCCCAAAGTGGCAGCCACTCTCTCCCACACCCCAATCTTGTCGGCACCCTAACCACAATCCTCGATCTCGCCGGAAATAGGCCGGCCAACCACCGAAAATGGTCGGTCGGCCTCTACCACCCACCTCCAACCCCTGAAACCACCCAACCAGCCATCCCTGACCCCCAAAACGAGAGCCCAACCTCGAATTCGACCACCTTAAAGGTTGTCACAAGTGTGGATTAGGTCTGGAGGTTGAAGATGGTGTCGACATTAAGAATTCGGTGGGTTTTCGTCAGCGTGGGTGGTCGTGGAATCATGGGTGTTCGTGGAATCGTGGGTATTCATCAGCGGAGGAGAGAGAAAGAGGCACAAGAAGGATAGAGAAGGGGGTTTCGTGGGTGTTCTTCCGGTCAGTTGGGTGGGCTGCGCTTCTGCGGTTGGTCGGAGGGGATAGGCGACGATGGAGGCGGCGGAGCTGCGGTGTTGGGCGAAGAATGAAACAGGATAGAGCCACCATGGTCTAGGGTTTCATGGTGGGTGTAAGGTGGCTGAAGGGAGGAGGGGGTGGCTGGATGACTTGATATTTTTTTTCTTTTTATTTTATTTTTTTATATTAAGCCAATGATGTTCTGACACGTGTCATTTTTAAAAAAAAAAAAAGTTTACCTTTTTAGCAGGTAACCGGTTTTTGGGACCGCTGGAGGAAAACTCAGGGCATAGTTGGGATTATTAGAAAATAAACGTTAGTTGGGATTATTGTAGGTAAATCGCCCATAGTTGGGATTAATAAAGTGTATTTTTCCATTATTGAATGGAAAATAATGGTTTGGAATATTATTATTGAACCACATATTTATTTGTGGCATGTTAGAGAGCATGTTTAATTAAACTAAATGTTTAATTTGGTTTGGAATATTGAAAAGGAATTTTATTATGGTTCATATAATTTTTATTGATGCTATAAGCATGAGGAAAGAGATATATAAGTATCTATGTACACGAGGAATAAATTGTATTTTGGTGCCTTAGTGCACTTAAGGTGTTTTTTAACACCGAGAGATAGGATTTTTGGCGCTTTATGCAATTAAGGTGTCATTGGCACCGAAGTAGAATTAAAAAGGATTCAACATTAAATATTATAAGGTCACTAATTATTCAAGAATTAAATTGATATATTTGATTGTTTGGATAATTATTGTTGATTGAATTATTATGGTTTGAGAGTGATCACCAAGTTTAATAATCTATAAATAACGTAAAGTGAAAGAGATTACGCACCAAAACTCTTGGAACGTATATACCTTGAGTATGAACATATGGGGGGAGTTATGAGGTTTTATATTTAACCATAACTTCTACTGGAGTACAAGACGTTGTACATTGCTTTTATTATTATTATGCGCAGGAATTCCACCACCTATGTGTGGTTATTGATGCTGGCACGGTTAGATCCCGTGTCAGTAACCTTAATTTGTTTGGGGGAGGTTGAGTAGGAAACCCGTTCGATGCGTAGTCAGCATTAAATAAATTATGTAGTATCTAGTGAGAAATTTTATTGAATGTTGTATGCTTGAAAAACAAGTGCAACGAGGCAAGTGTGTGTTGATAGGAAATTATATGTTAGTGTGTTAATTATGCTTATGTACTCAGCTTTGCTGATTGTGTGTTTTGTGTGTTTGATGGCCTTGTCTTTATCTTGGCCCTATGATGACCCATTTTTAATGGAGAGTAGTGGAAACAAGTAGAGATAAGCTTTTCAGGTGATGAAGCATTTTCATGAATGGGCATGAGTGAAGAGCGAATCATGCTAGTTTCAATAAGTATTTGAATGTGTTATTAATTTATTTGTTGATGACTTTATTATTATGTGTGACTAACGAAAACGGGTTTTGAGTTCGGTTTTGTTTTAATAAGGGCCTACAATGGTTCTAAGTTGTAGGTTGATTATATTTTAGTTCGTTTAACTTTGGTTTGACTTTACTTTCATTGATTGACTTTTCAAGTAGACTTGGTTTGAATTGTTTTGAAATTAGTCTTCCGCTTTGTGTCTTTGATAGTTTCCTTAACCGTTTTCACGGTGGCGGTAATGTCTTAGATATTCCTACTTAAAGTTATAAACAGGGAAAAATAGGTATTTTAAAAGAAAGGAATTTCTAGGGTGTTACATTGAGAGTTTGCCGAAGAACTTGACTATGTGGCCAAACAACAGTTCGGACAAGGACTGGCGAGGCTAGTGGATCTGGTTTAGGGCACCCTCGGATCCTGAGCATCCGTACTTCTTTGGTGTCTCGCGATACCTATCAGAGCCTGATCCGAGGATGCAGGATCTTAATCCCAAAGATCCTGGGGAAGCCAATCACCCCAATAATGCCCAGCTTAATTATTTCGGGAAGAAGGAGAATCTCGGGGGAACATGTCGATGGAGATTCATGCCTGAGACTTGGCTGTTGCGCTCCCATTATACTTTTCAGCAGCGCATGGTCACTTTTGTTGGCCTCAGCCGAAAATATAAAGACGGTAAGTACCTTCGGCTGGGGCCGATGACTTCATTTCTTTTGCTTTAATTTTTAGATTTCAATACTTCAGCGTGTATTTTGATGTACTAATGTATCTTTTTTCCTTTTCTCAATGCTGCACGAGGGCAACGTCGGCATTAATTATCAGCGGCTCGGCATTAACGCTGAAAGAGTTGCGATAAACAACAAGCCAACGATCAGTGAATCCAAGGATTGTCCCTTGTCCCTTCACTCAAGAAGTTCACTATCACCCCTGCCTCGAAGTATTTTAAGCGAAAACCTTGATAAGAGAAGAGGGATCCACTTTTTCGATTGATTCCCAAAGAGGAAGAGGCTACTTTCACCGCTGCTGAAGTAACCCGGGTGGTTGAATCTTTTGAGAGCAGAGAAGGGTCTTCTGCCACTGCAGAAGTGCAAGAGGAAGGGGTTGCTGAGGAAAAATACTTGTTGAAGACGGTGAGTTCTCCAAACTTAGTTTTTTTTTTTAAAGAATTTCCTTTGCTCATCCCACATTCTGCCCCCCAGTTTCTGCAGTCCGACAAAGAGGAGGGTGGCAGAAAAAGAAGGAAATGAAAAGCTCCTGTAACCGCTGAGGATCTTTCGTCTGAGAGCTCTGACTCAGACATGAATGGGCCACTCCGAAAGAGAAGAAGGGCGGTGGTCCCCCTGATCAATTTTTGGTCAGGTCGATGCCAACTAGGGGAATTAAAATTCAAGAGCCCTAAGATGGTAGAGCTTCACCGAGGGCTCCTCCACCACCTGGGAGCCCTCCCAAGACTCCTCCACCACCTCCCGCAACCCTAGATATGGAGGTTGTCTAGAGAACTCCTAATCCGAAGGAGGTGGTTAGGAGAAAGTGTCGTTAAGCCCTCCGCAAAGAATGATGCTGCCACTAGGGCAGCTGATGAGAATGCTGAGAACATTACTGATGCTTCAACTAAAGAAGGATTTGCTGAAGATATTCAGCGAGAGGCTGATGCCTTTCTGGATCAGCCCAAAGATGAGGTTGAAGTAATCAACCTTGAAGGAGACCAGTTGGGTTCCACTAAGGAGACGAAGGACGGGACTGAACCTACCAAGGCCGAAAAGTTTCTTTCGTCTTCCCTTCCTTCTTTTCAGACTTTTCATTCTGGAGATATGGGGTTTTCAGCGCCCCTAGTTCCCCTACCCTCCAACGCTTGAAAGACAATTTGGGGGCATCATCGGGAGGAGGCTACGGCTTTCTTCGGAGACTTCTCCACCATGTCCGAGGTGGATAGAGCAAGAGAGTAGTCTCTCAGGGCAACTGCTGGGATCGGCGAGCTTGGCCGAAAGATCCCAGATCCTGCAGTGGAAAACCAAAGGCTACTGATGCAGGTAATTTCAGCTTTTTGCTTCTTTTTTTTTTTTACTTCAATTGACTTATGCCCTGGATTTACAAGTGGTGCATAATCATACTCTTACTATAGTGATGATTGAGTCACTTCAGCATAAGGCTGAAGTGGCTGAAGCAAAGGCCAAACTTGCAAAGCTGAATACTGAGGCAGCGGAAGAGAAGTATGCTGATGCCGAGAAGTGCAAGAAGAAAGTTCTCGAAGCCTTCAACACTTTCTACACGAAGATAGAATAACACGTACTTCCTTCCTTAGACGAAGGCTCGAAGCTGCTGAATGAGATCGGAGCAATTGATGTCCCTAGTCTTCAAGCCCGAATAAAGCATTGGATTGAAGATAAAATCAGGGCTCGGATGGCTGGCCAAAGGTGAGGCTCCAGAAGAAGGTTGAGAGCCTATAAAAAGTTGTGAGGCATCTCAACTGGGCTATTGAAAACAGAGATGTCCAACTCCTCAAAGCCCAGGCTAATGTTGAAGCTCAAGGCTAGAAGCTGCAGGACTTAGATGCTCAGCTGCAAGCAAAGGAGATAAAACTGTCTCAGGCTTAAACGGTTGTGGATTGTTCGGGGTCAGCTGTAGAATCAAAATGGAAAAGCTGCAAGGGTTCAGCTTCTGCTGGTTGAGGCCAAGGGAAAACAGGAGGCATAGAAGGAGTCCTCCTCCAAGCTCGCTGCAGAATTGGAGCAAACTAAGAAGAGCTTTGAGGAGGTCCAGAAGAAGCTGGATGAAGCTCAGGAGTTCCTGAAGGTTAGGGTCTACACCGCGGCTCAGTATGCTCAAGGCTATGTATAGACACCCATTTGTGTCTCTCCAAAACCAAACCCGGTGATGAATACCTTTCGCGTCGAATCATAATCAAATGAAGCAAAAGTGTGAAAAAGGGTAATGAGGCATGTTAGTTAGAAAGCGCATATGAATACGAGTAGAATAAAGTAGAGGCCTATTTTATACGGCGAGTTCATTCTCTTTTAGATTGGATTTGTACCTTCATCCCCGAACACCAGTCATGGTTCCATACCTATTGGTGTTGACGATCTCATGGATCGTTAAGGGGTGTAACCTTCACCTTGTGAACGGTTTACAAGCTCCTAAAACTTGTTGGTGACTCTTTGCTCTTGTTTCTTACCCTATGGACGCCACCATACTTAAGTGTATGATCACAGTGGGGTTCAAGTTTGGGGTAATGATTGAAATATTCCCTACAGTTTTTTGGCGACTCCACTGGGGAAGATTTCTATTTTAATTCCTGAAATTTATTTTGGCAATGATTTAGAATGAGTGGATGAGACTCGAAAATTTCTAAGTATTTCATGTGCGTAATTTTGATTGACATTATTAGCATAAGCATAAAAAAGGTTCTCAGTGGAAAGACCATCCGTAATGAGTCCAAAACATAGGATTTTACACGTAGGAAATTTGAGGAATATCTTTCACAACTAGAATTGAAATAATACTGTGAAAACTAGAAAATTCTAAGAACACAGAAAACTGCTGAGGCATATAGGAACTAGCTTCTAGAAAACAGAGTGCGTTGCCTGAAAAATGACCTTGTCGCCTGGCGATAATTTTGTCGTCTGGCAACGGAGTCATTAGTTCTTCCAATACCGATCTAGAACTCTGCCTTCTTGTTTTGACTAGTTCTAGCACTGTTGACTCGATTCTACTTCCTGATTAAGTTTTTCTCTCTTTTATGAAACCCATATGTGTTCTACATATGGACATAACCCTCTGGGAATTCATGCTCCATATACCCAATCGAACGCTCCTGGAAACGAAGGGTACATCCGAGATTGTTGAATTCACCAAACCATGGAAGCAAGTTTAACTCGCGAGGTCCCATGCACACGCGCCAACCCTTCCAAAGTTAAGGCTTCCGCGCGGTGCATCCGGACTCATAAACATGGACCCTCTTTGACTAACCCATATCTTGAACTTTAGAGAACTAGAGCCATGGTTAGGTTTCAAACTCATTGCATCATGTTGTAACTACTCGACTACTTTTGCATCTCTTACTTGCGCATACTTATTATGTGACTAAACTAACCGTTTGGTTTGACTTATGTTTGTAAATAAGTCTTAATAAACTAACCAATGACTAAAGGGATTTGCTTAATTAATTGATTAATTAATTTGTACTAATGAATAAACTTAAAATTGAGTCATAGTTCCTTTAAGTCAATCCGGATTTTTATTCCTGTATACTGCACAAGCGTAAACTTGTTTTGGTCATAGCCAGGTTCTAGGAAGAACTAAGAGTCGTACAACTTATGGATCTGTATCCCCGAGTTTTATCTTTAATTTGGCGTTGGTTTCGTCCCATTCAGAGTCACAGATCAAAAGTTATGACAAAAATACCACAGCCTGTCCAGTTTAATGCATATATGTGAGGTCTTAACTTAGTCTTTGCTTGAGTCTAGTCACATAGTCTAGCCACATGGTCATGACACGAGCCTTAACATGTCACTTGAACTCACTAGTCTTAGAACACACTTTGTATGTTTCACCATGACCATGTCTTAGGTTCATGCATGATTCGTTTTCCGTCATTCGAGTGGGGGGGTCCAATCTATTCCCATTCTCTTCCACATTCTCTTCCATGTTGAATAGAGCTTGAGTCAAAATAAATTATTAACAGTAAATATCCTCAGTACTTGGTCAATTAAAGAAGGGCGTTTAATCAAGGACAACACCTTTGTTCAAGTTCAACTTTTTGATAAACCAGTCGGTCGAAAGAAAAAAGCTAATAATATAATAGCAACTCAAGAAGAAGTCAATGAGCTTAAGAAGCAAATGACTGACGTGACTGAGGTGTTGAAAGCTTTAACCCTTCAAATCAATGACCTTGTGAAATAACAACAAATGGAGCTCATGCAAGAAAGCTTGATCCAATGACTATAGATTCCAGGGCATTAGCTCATAAGGGGTCTCAGTGGACAAGGAGCTTCTTCCGCAGAAGTTCAATGCCACTGACATCCCTAAGTTCCAGCCAACAGATAATCCTTATCTCCATTTAAGAACCTTTGAAACTATAATGAACATTAAGGGGATTGATAGGAAAGTCTTTCATTCCTTGTTTTCTTTATCTCTTGAAACCGTTTGTCAACAATGGTTCTTTTCCCATGACAAAGAGAAAACCTCTACTTGGGATGCCATTGTAAACTCTTTCAATGATAGATATAAATGTAATATTCAAGTCGATACAGAATATAGATAACTTGAGATGCTAAGACAAAAAGAGAATGAAGGCTTTACTTCTTTCTTTAAAAGTGGAGGAAAACTTCCACTAAGATGATTGAGGTACCTACCGAAAAAGAATCTGTAAGGATGTTTATCAGAAATCTCCAAGAGAATTATTCGAAGCATTTAAAATATCAACATAATTTGAATAATTTCAAGGCCGTCTATGACATCGGTATTGAAATCGAAGATAACCTCGCAAAGCAAAAAGCTACTAACAATAGTAAAAACAGTGGCTGGAAAGGAAAGAAGAACGACAATCTTTCTTCTTCTGAAAACGCCCACTCTAGTAACAATGTTAGTACCTTTGACCATAACGGTGTCTTAGCTATGGATAATCAAATATCTAAAAAGAAACCCAAAATATAGTTCACACCCATTGTAATGACCTATGATGTTGCTTTCGATCGTCTCTATGATCGAGGATTAATCAAACCTATTGGCCCTACCGAGGATCCAACGCCAGAAAAGCGATCTTCAAGATGGGATCCCAATTCTTATTGCAAGTACCATCAAGGAAATGGTCACACCACCGATGAATGCTACAGGTTTCAAAATCTCACTCAAGATGTCATAGAAGTAAACAAGATCTCGTTGCCTCTAGCTAGCAAGAAGACCGAGTGATGATAAGCACAAGACAAGAGGCAAGATTCAACGACAAGATTTCATTACCTCTTTTTTCTATTTTTTTTATTCATCCTTTCCCCAATAAGTTTAACATAGGCACCTTTCATTGTCCTTAGATTTACTTTGTAGGACTTTTCTTTTTTCCCTTTATAAAAATGAGAATTTATTTCCTTCCATACAATCATTGTGTTACGACGCATTTCAAAAAAAAATTTAAAAAAATCCATTTCGAACTAAGCACAAGGTATACCCATGATTAGAGGCATCTCTTGTAGCCATGTTATACCTATACAATCTTTTCTTAATAAACCATTTTGAGCCTCATCTAACGATTGACCTATCTTTCTTCAACCAACATCTACCTAACCTTGGGATGGGACAATGTGCAACTTATGCAATTTTAAAAAGCTTGAGTAATTTCAAAATATTAAAATTGGTAAAAATAAGCAAGAATAAAAGTGTAACAAAGGGAAAGTGTTCCAATGTCTTTGATATGAAAATATCTTTGAAAAGAACACGTCTCGAATAGGTTTCTTATCGAGTGCTCGGTACCATGCTTGAGAAACAAGAATGCCAGGTGAGAGATAGACCGCATGATCGGGATTGCCCACACTTATAAAAAAATGCAAAAGAAAAAAAAAAAGAAAAAACAAAAAAAAAGAGAGCAAAAGTAAAAAAGAAAGAGTTCAAAAGTGAGAAACCTCAAGCATAATAATACAAAGATTCAAAAGTAAGGTTGCACACCTTGGGGGCTTATCTAGGGCCTTGAGTCTTTATCCCTTTCTTCTTCAACCTTTATCCTAACTACGTTACAACCCTTAAAAAGACCTTTTTGCGGTATACAGACATTTGTGCGAGGTTCGGCTAGAGCTACGTTCGACCTAATTCCTAACGGATACGAAGGCAACCTCACTTCGAGGTGAGGCCATACTAAATATGCATTCATATTTACGTTCATAATTGATCATATCAAGGGGATCTCTTATGCTCATCCTTATTGATTTAGAGGTAGACTTGGGGGCTTGATCCTTACATTATTAGCCTACCTAGCCTAAGAGTCACAACCATTTGACTCTTTTCAATATATTTTTCCACACACTTACCCCTTGCAGCCTAACTTTATTGTCACTATCACACACATCACAGATGCATGACCAAATATACATCCCTTAGGAACCCTTTGTCATGAAATCTTAACACAACGCTGAAGCATGCCTTGTCATATCAACATCAATCATCATTGCATCACGAAGTATGAAGTGATTAGCCTCCGTGCCTAAGTTACCTAAATACTTTCATTATCGAGTCAACTAGGATAGTCTAAGATGTTACAATCCTTGTACTATGAGAGACAACGGATTAAGCTCATTCAACATACACCATAAAACACTTCTTTTTTTCGCGTCTTTCTTTTTCGGGAGACAGTCGGTACCCTCCATAAAAATGACGGAAATTTTTGCGTTTTCAAATCGAGTGCAAACATAAAGTCATGAGTTAGCACTCTACACACACGAGTCACACGAAGTGAGTCATCATTAAGTCAAGTTTATACCTTGAGTCATGTCAAGTCAATGAGTCAAGAAACACTAAGTCTTAGGTCAACCCTAATTACATGAGAAAAGTCCTATAGTCCAAAATATAAATGCAGGTACATTCCAGTGAGCAAGAACTTTCCCGGATTTTTTCGAAAAAACGTGAATGAAAAACCTAACTCCAGCGTTAGACGGCAAGGTTGTCGCCTGGCGACAAAATCTGTCGCCTGTTGACAGCGCGAGAACGCGGCGACAATATGTTTTGGCGAGCGTCGGTGCAGCGATGAGATGTGTGGCCCCCATATTAAATTATGCGGACCTAGTGCAGCAATTTCGGGTTCCTTGGTACGCCAGTTAGCCCCTATAAGCAAATTGACATGATTAGTAGTCGGCTCGATTACAATCGCAGTAAGTGATTGACCTGACAACGATCGTCTCATTTAGCTTAAGCGCCTAAGAATTAGCTCATTACAAGCACCAACACATCGGTTCAAAAGCAAGCACTTATACGACAATTTTTCCAAGATTGGAATGTCATCCCCAACTGACAATATTTTCAAATGTGGATTGTCGCACATCTTCTTCTACGATAATTTTTCCAAGATTGGATTGTCATCTCTAGAAAAGTTTCCAATCGTGGATTGTCATGCTCCTTCTCTGTTTGGCAATTTTTTCCAAGTTCGGATTGTCATCTCTGGCAAGTTTTCTGAGATTGGATTGTCATACACATAGCTCCCTATGGAAAAATTTCCCAAAGATTGTCGTAGGTCTCTCTTCATCATAAATTTCGACAAAGGTTCCTCAACGTGGATTGTCATTCATTTCATTAAGTGGCAAATTTTCCCGAAGTGGATTGTCGGTCGACTCTTTTTTGCAAATATTCCAAGACGCGGATTGTCAATTGTGGCAATATTTTCCTAAAAGGATTGTCGCATAGCATTGGAAAATTTCCAAGGTGGATTGCTTTCAAGAGTTATGCTCCAAGTTGTGGATTGTCGATCGTAGCAAGATTCTTATAACAGATTGTTACAAACATTAGCAACTTTTCCCAAAATTGGATTTTGGCAAAATTTCGAGCTATGGATTGTCGCTTCATTGTAGCAACATTTCCAAGGATGGATTGTTACGTGGCATTGACAACTTTCTCTAAATCGGATTTTCATACATCATACAAGAGTTGTGTTGACAAATATTCCTGAAGAAAAGAGGATTGTCATCACCCAAAGCATAAATAGAAAAAGCACTAACATAATGGTTCACAAGCAACAAAAGCGCCGACGTACTAGCATCGCGGAAAATTCAGCAAATATTACGGCAAAAAAGTTCAAACGAGCTTTAAAGATCGACAGGCGTTGATCTTCGGTAATTTTCTTCGGAATATTATCGCAACAATTGAGGATGGCTTCAGGCGAAGCAATCTTTGATCATATTCCCTGGCTTGCGAAAAATGGTCACAAGGCAGTAGAAGGTCGTTTCGGGCGAAGCAATATTTGATAGTATTCTCTAGCTTGCAGAAGACTATCACAGCAAAAATTGGAGGCAGTTACAGGCGTAGCAGTCTTCACGCGGCATCCCCTAGCTTGAGGAAGATTTTCAAAAAAACGAGAAGCTCTTTGCTCATAGACGCGTGGGCATATCATTCAAAGCTCTTTGTTTAGAGACGCGTGAGCATATCAAAAAGCTCCATTGTTCAGAGACGAGTGAACATCAAAACAGCAAGATAGCATTCCCTAGCTTGTGGTAGGTTGTCACAACAGCAAATGCAGCAACAAGTCAATTACTACAGAGATGTGTGCTCGACGGTGCAAGATACGCGTTTCTTAACTCTCTTATCTGTTTTTAACTAACGCTAGTTTGCAGGTATCGACGTTACAAGAATGATTTAGGATTGCAGAACATTCTGAATCATTCTCCGTCGTCTCTATCGCTACTTTGACTTTTGTTTTCGAAACATAAGTTTCTCCAAACTCAGTCAAAGTGGGGGCTTCTGTAGACACCCATTTGTGTCTCCCCAAAACCAAACCCAGTGATGAATACCTTTCGCGTCGAATCATAATCAAATGAAGAGAAATTCTGAAAAGGCTAATGATTGCATATTAGTCAGAAGCGCACATGAATACGAGTAGAATAAAGTGGAGGCCTTTATAGGGCAAGTTGTTTCTCTTTTAGATTGGATTTGTACCTTTATCCCCAAACACCAGTCATGGTTCCATACCTATTGGAGTTGACGATCTCATGGATTGTTAAGGGTGTAACCTTCACCCTGTGAACGGTTTACAAGTTCCTAAAACTTGTTGGCGACTCCTTTGCTCTTGTTTCTTCCCCTTTGAATGCCACCATACCTAAGTGTATGATCATAGTGGGGTTCGTTTGTGATAATGCTTGAAATATTCCCTACACTACGAGAATGGCTTCAACGTGGCTAGGAGGCTGGCTCATCATGTTAAGCCTAAGATTCAATGGGATCAGTATGAAGTCTGGGTTGAAGATATTAATGACCCTCACATGCTCTATGCCACTTCTGGCTCGTCTTCAAGCTGTTGAGTTGGAAGCAGCTATAAAGAGGAAGGAGGCCGAAAACAGGGAGAAAGAGGCCTAGATGAAAGCTAAGCCTGCCTCCTCCATAGCTGGACCCGAAGTTGATAAGGGCCCAACACTGCTGATCGGCCTGACCCTTTAGCTGAAGCCTTGGAACTCGGGTTGTCCTCTTCAGAATCCTGCGGATCAACTTGTGCTTAATCTCTTGACTTGCCGCTTATGAATATTTTTTTTCCTTGTCTGTTTTTTACTTCATCTTGCCTTGATGTACAAACTTTATTTGTTTTTGCTTTGTACGTAATTCGGCACCTGTAATTTTCTGCTTGTGGGCGGCTGCCGATTTTAGTATTTGTCCTAAAACTTTGTTTGATACTTTGATGTATCTCGGTTTCCGAGCATATTTTCTCATGATATGAATTGCTTTCCTTCTATTTCATTGCCTTGCTTTAGTTGTTTGCTCTTTTCTGATTTTTAAAAATTTTGCAAAATTTTTCTAAGTATGCAATTTTGGCGTGAAATCTTTGCTGAAGGAATTGTAGCACTTCTTGCACCCCTCCCCCAGAAATCTAAAGTCAATGTCTTCAGATTTCAAAGGATGCTTCTTGCCTTTAGTGGTTCAGACGAAGCTTTTAATGTTAACAATATCTCTAATACTTTACACTATTTTTCTTTGTTTTCTGTCTATCCGAAAGAATGGATATCCGAAACATAGAGCCAACTTAAGGCAATGTCTCAAACAATAACCATCTAGGGTACAAGTCTCATTTAAGGCAATACCCCAGATTCATCCATGGACTCATTGCCTTCAAGAACAAGTCTGTCTAAAGCATTTGCTTTGGCTGGAACACCGGAGTTCTGTTTTAGGCGGGTTTATTGGCAATCCAAAACATGGTGCCTACAAGGAAAATCATGTTTTGAAAAGTGCCGAGGAAGAACCTTAAAGAGTAAATAGAAGATAGAAAAATAAAAGAACAAAATTTTCAAGTATTTATAAAAATGGTGGCTCAGAGGCCCTTTCATTAATAATTAAAGATGCACTTACAAAGATTGTTCTGCCCCGAAGGGTTTACACAAGATATTTCTTAAGTACATCAACATTCCAATGATTTTTCAGCTTGGTACCATCCAACTGGCAAAGTCGGTATGTTCCAGGCTGAAGCTCATCATAAATTTCATAAGGTCCTTCCCAAGTGGTTGAGAGTTTCCCATGGATCTGGCTCTTCTGCACAGCTGCAGCATTTCGAAGGACGAGGTCTCTAATTTCAAGAGGCCTCGCATGAACTCTTCAATTGTAGAATTTGCTGATCCTTTGCTTATATGCATCCATTCTGTCTCGGGCTGAATCTTTGACCTCGTCTAGTAAATCGAGGGATTCCTTCCTGAGTTGTTCATTTTCAGCCGAGAAATGGTGCACTCGAAGACTTTTAGCACCGATTTCCACTAGAAGGACGGATTCGGTTCCATACACTAGAAGGACGGATTCGGTTCCATACACCAGTTCAAGAGTTCCAGGAAGTTCCTCTAGCCATTTGGACTTTTGATCTTCAACCCTCTTCTTGAGAGCGTTAAGGATCTGTTTATTAGCAGCTTTGGCTTAACCGTTACTTTGTGGATGACATACCACCGAGTATGCCAATCAAATGCCGAACTGATCAGTATACCGCCTCAGCAGCAAATTATCAAACTGCCTTCCATGATCAAAGACAAAAACCTTCAGGATACCAAAGCGAGTGATAATGTTCCGCCAGATGAATTTTCTGACAGTCTGCTCTGTAATGTTCGAGGCTACCTCAGCCTAAATCCATTTGCTGAAATAGTCGATGCCAACTATCAGCCATTTTTTCTAGTAAGGAGCATCCGGGAAGGGAACCAAGATATCCAGCCCCCATTGAGCAAACAGAAGCGGATTCAAGATTGGCTGAAGATCTCGAGCTGGCAGATGGATAATTGGTGAGAATCTTTGGCATTTTTTGCATTTTTTTACCAGCTCGATAGCGTCTGAGATCATGATGGGCCAATAATACCCCGCCCTTAATGCTTTATGGGCTAAACTTCTTCCACCCAATGTGGTTCCCACAGATACCAAGATGGATTTCCCGAAGGATGTAATAAGCATCTGATGGTCCCACGCATTTTAGCAATGAGGCTGAGAAGGATTTCTTCACAAGCTCCCAAGACAATGAACCTTAAGAAGGTTCGCTTCAGCTTGGAGGATAAGTTTATGTCCTCGGGAATTTCTCCTCGAAGTTTGTAATCTAGGATGGGGTCCATCCAGCTTGGTTCTGGGTCGACGCAGCACACTTCGGGTGCTTCGTCGATGCTTCTTTCTCGGCGCACTTTCACATATTCAGATCGGTTCAGCCCGGTTATAGTTAAACTTGCAAGTTTGGAAAGTGAATCGGCTTGTGCATTTTGACCCCTTGGGATCAGTTGAACTTCAAAAGTTCTCAGCTTCGCAATTACTGTTTTGATCTTTGCGAGATAGGCTATCATTGAGGGCTCTTTGGCCTCATATTCACCTCGGATCTGATTTGCGACAAGCTGAGAGTCTGTCTTGAGACAAACATGTTTGGCTTCCAGAGAGATGCACATCTCTAGGCCAGTGATTGCTGCCTCATATTCGGCTTCATTATTTGAAGCTTTGAATTAAATTTGAGCACATACTTAAAGGATTTGCCTTCGGGATAGGTTATCACTACCCCTGCCCCCGAACCATTTACAATGGAGGATCAATCCGTAAAAAGGTCCAGATCTTCTTATCTTCATCTAGCGTTTCCTAGCATGAGCATTCAGCCAAGAAATCCGCTAGAGCTTGAACCTTGATGGCTGCTCTCGGCTGGTAGCTGATGCAGAACTCGGTGCGCTCTAAAGCCCACTTGGCTAGCCTACCGGATTTTTCAACTTTGCCGAGGACTTTTTCTAGCGCCTGATCAGTTAAGACCACTATTTGATGGCAATCAAAGTCAGGTGCTCTCGGAGATGCTTAAAGGCTTCTTTTTGCTCATCTTCCCAAATGAGCTCTTTGGTTTTTGGGAGTTTAAGGGATTTGAATAAGGGAAGCCCCTTGTCCGAAGCTCTAGAGATGAACCTTGAAGGGGCAGCCATTCTTCCGGTGAGCCGCTGAACGTCTCTCTTTGTTTTCAGCTCGAGAAGATTGGGCGTTGCTTGCACCTTTGCGGGATTGATCCCTCTTTTGCTGACCACGAAGCCAAGGAATTTCCTGGACGTCACATCGAAGACACACTTCTTCGGATTCAGATTCTTTTGGTGCTTCCTTAAGGTGGCAAAGGTTTCGGCCAAGTCCGTAACATGGTCTTTATCTTACTTGCTTTTGACTATAGAATCGTCAACATAGACCTCCATGTTTCGGCCTTTTAAATCTTCCTTGCTCTTCTAGAATCCATTGCTCGAATGGAGAAATGGTATGAAGCATTACGGCCTTTCCTTTGTTCCTAGCCATGGGGACCGCGCTCCGCCCTCTCAGAGAGGTAGAAGTTGTTTTCGTCCTCGGCCGAGAAATTTCAGGACGAGCCTTAGTACAATCAGGGTAGGAGAGGCGTCTATGCACACTCGGTTCCCTAGAGCCGAGGCGCTCAAGGACGCTTCAGCGAGCAATTTCTGGCCATGAGGCTGAGCTACTGCTTTTGTTGCTGTGATAATTTTGGGTGTTGGATTCCCTGATGAAGTGCAAGTTCCTTTTCTTTCTTGCTCGGTTCTCCAAGTGTCCTCTTCCCATTTATCTTCCAGCTCTTCAAAGGAAGGAGGCTTTCCCCCCTCCCCTTGATCGATTCTCCTTCCCAGCTGCCTCGGCTGCTAAGGTGAGCGACTGTGGGGCGGTGGTATGGGATAGGCTTGGGCCTTCATGAATTCCATGAGGGTCGCCACGGCCCGTGCCACCTCTTTCGTTGAGGGCCCCGTTAACGGGGTCCTCTGAGAACGAGAATGGATACTATGAGGGTGACTCTTAGCATCCGACCTGCTCGGGTGATGCGAGCTTTTCCGCAGTCGAGAGTGACGGGACGGAGATGGAGATGTTGATTTCTCCGAAATCCCCCTTTCCAAGCTGACCCTCTCCGGAGACTATCTATCCGAAGGGGGTGAGCGAGATGGCATGGAAAATGGACCTTTCCCCGCCGCCGCATTGATCGGGTTCCTCCTCGAGGGGGAAGAACCGGACTTATTGGCGTTTTTAACGTTCTTGATCTTCTTAGCCATTGCTAATGAAAATTGAGTAGAACGATTAAGATTGGATTATTGTTTTAAAGTCTTCCCACAGACAGCGCCAAATTATTTTGGGTAAAACAATGGGACCTTCGGCGAGGTCCTTGTTGAAGGGATGAAGACTGGGCTCGGTCCAAGTGATGCTGGGCCGAGGGTTTCCTGCACAGCAAATACACGTAAACTGGCCTCAGGGGATGTGCCGAGGAAGGGCCCTCCGATGCCGAAGTTTGTACAGTGTAGAGAGAGAAAGTGCTATGCAAGAGTATTAATTGTTTGATGCTATTTGTGAATGAATGCAAAGTGAGACAATTAATGGCTTTTATACCTTTGTACATGAGAAGAAATGGGCTTGAAACCAAGTGGGCTTGCCACGTTGACTGGACCCTTGACTTGACTTGGCATGGATTGGAAAGTTGAACCTTTGACCTTGCGCTTATAATTGAATAATTTATGGACCGACCCAATTGAGACATAAATTGGACTCAAACATAATATATGAGACTTCTAATCGTTGATTTCCATTATCTTTTTTTCTGTGGAAAGCTAAACGTCGCCCTCGAATATCTAACTAACGCCCGCAAAATAAAATAAAATTATAATTTACCCTCATTTAAAAAAAATTACTCCCCTCAATTAGAATTTGATACTGGTCTCCAAAGGTTCAAGCTTTTTCCATATTGACATACACTATCAAGTATCAAGTGGTGATACGAATCAACATTCAATCCCAGCTTATATATTTACAACACAATGAATTAATTTCAAACAACAACAAATTTTTAGTGCTTAATATAATTCAATATCAAACACAATCAAAACTAACGCCAAACTATGAGTAATTCGTATATCATGATACTACCAAAATTAACATCATAGATTAATCGCATGATTTACATTATGGATTAATTGTTAGTTTGACCCTCATATTTCTGAGTCTACCCTTGATTTACATCATAGATTAATTCGTATCTCATCATAGATCCCAGTAGACATTATAAATATCAAACAACAACACTAAAAACCATTTAATTAAAAACCAATTTCTAAAAAAAAGGGAGAATCGCCCAAATTTTTCGAACCACCGAGGCTCAAACACCCAGTTGTTTGAAATTTTTAGGCGTTTCATCTCAACCGCCTAGAAATTTCGAACAACCATATGGTCGTTCGAACGAACTG
This sequence comes from Chenopodium quinoa, assembly GCF_001683475.1. Taxonomy (NCBI): domain Eukaryota; kingdom Viridiplantae; phylum Streptophyta; class Magnoliopsida; order Caryophyllales; family Amaranthaceae; genus Chenopodium; species Chenopodium quinoa. Next base: position 2,094,154 of record NW_018743937.1, read on the forward strand.
GGCGTTTGAGCCTAGATTGGTCGAAATTTTTGGGCGTTTGAACCCGATTTCAGAATAAAAAAAAAAAAGCTTGTCTCCGGCGACCGCCATTCCCTTGTTCTTCCTCGTTATTTCCACGGCTAACGGTGTAGATTGAGAAATTTAAGGTATAAGGAGGTGGTGGTGGGTGGTTAAAAGAGGAGGTGGTAGTGATAAAAGTTTGAATTTCAAGGTGGTTAAAAGTTGTGGATGATAAAAGGACGTGGTAGTGGTGGTGGTGGTGGTGGTGTGGAGAGTGAATTGTTTTTAGGAGAGAGAAAAGGGAGTGAGGGTTTGGGGGTTAAATTGTGGAGGGTAAATTCCCCTTTTTTATGTAAGGGTAAATTTGTAAAAACATTTTACTTTGCGGGCGTTAGTTATAGATTTGAGGGCGATATTTAACAACCCCTTTTTTCTTTAATAATCAATGTAAAACCATCAAACGTAACCTTCTTTCGAGAACAGAGAGACTAGAGATAACGGTGGCGCTGGACGCTGGTAAGCAACATGCTTTATTTTAATTTGTTACTCGTATTTACTACTCCCTCCGTTCCTAAATGTTTTTTACGTTTCCATTTAGAGTGTTCCTTTTTATTCTTTACATTTAGTATCTTTCCTATTTTAGTCATAAATTTTAGACAAAATTGCCCTTATTTTATAATTTTTTTACTCAAAAGTCCTTACTTTTCTATGTGCTATGGTACTTTTTGTACTATTTTAATAGTTTTTCAATACTTATTATTACTTTCTCTATCTTGTCTCCTCTAATTTCTTCACCCCACATGCTCAACATTGTATTTTTCAATAAAATTGTACTTTCAATCATTGAAATATTCCAATATACCTCAACTTTACACAATTTCTTAATAACCGCGCATAATTCCAAACGTAAAAAACAATAGGGAACGGAGGGAGTACATGCTATAAAATTTTGTGCCTGAGCTTAAATCTGAGTGCTCTCTAGAGTCTCTACGGTGGGTATGTAGTGTTGAAAATATTCTGAAAATCTGATGTACAATTACCATTCTTTTGGAGACTTAGAGGTTAGGTCAACATCTCTTCATATCATCTGCCACTGCTTTTGTTTACCATCAGAATGGAAATAATTATCAGTTTTTCTGTGCACATGCAAACTATCATCAGCAAAATGGGTTCCTCCACTGGATATATGTTTTAGATGGAGGGTCCACAAACAAGTTTTCTAACCCTATAATAATAAAAATATTCTATACTAGCCAAACAATACGGGTGATAAGTTAATTGATTTGTTTTAATCCGATCTAGTTAAAGGAACTTGCTAACGAATGTCCCTTAGATAACACTGACAATATTTCACCCGGCATTAATTTGGAAATGCATGTTAAAATCACGCGTCGATCAGTATATTAATGTTCATTTTAGTCTAATTTTTACTTTTATTTATCTTGTCGAACGCCCCCGGACAAATCCATCTTATCATTAAGATTAAAAAAAAATATCATCAAATAAGTAGAGGAGTCATTAAATTCGTATTAACTTGTACATTTCAAGTATATTATATAATTTAACAATGCGTAAACGCAATAAAGATCTAATCAGAAATAAATTGATCGGGTCTGATGAGCATATGATTTATGAAATAAAAAAAGGAAAATGCTATACATAGCCCTAAGGGCTACATATAAGCATTTAATTTACTCTTAAAAATTGTTTAAATTTAGAAAATCATGACAAAAACACACTAATTACACCGATTTGCGCGTGTTTTTGTCATGAATTCCTAACTTTATACATTTTCCAAGAGTAAATTCAATGCTTATATATAACCCTAAGCGCTATGTATAGCATTACCCATAAAAAAAATAAAATAAAAAATTAGTTTAATAAGTCAAGTTGAGCATGACCTTAGTCATATTAATTCTTGATTCAATGCAAGTTAGCTATAAAAGTCAAAGTTGGATGAGTTATTTTGACTAGGTCCAATTGACTTCAATTTGATCACTTATTACACAAATAAAAATACTCCAATAAGTGGTAGTGATTAATGAAGATTGGATTCAAATAATAATACAGACTAATCAGCTGAAAAAGACCAACTTCCTAACTTGTTTTATACCATCAATTCGATTGATACCAGCACTGCAGGAAGGTGACTTGATTAGAAGGTTTTTGGCATTTGGCATTTGTAAAGATTAAAAGAACTGCTTTAAATAATTAATGGTTTTGGTGAACTCTAATAAACTACTGACTAATGGTCCACTTACTTTGATAACTTCACATTGTTATTAATTGTCTTTTTCTTTTTTTTTTTTTATAACAACAAACTAAAGCAATCGTTATTAATTGTCACTTTTAACATTAGTTACCTTAGCTTGGACCCATTAATTAGTCGGTTGTTCTTAAGAGGTGACTATATCAAATCAACATCCAACGTGGCAACGTGTGAGTTCCATCTTTATAGGAATAGCCAAACCGTTTACCCGAACGGAAGGCGCCACTAACAACTTTACATACAACTTTCATTTCATATTATTTGCAATGATTTTACATGAATTAGAGTAGAAAAATATTTAATCGTTGTAAATAATATGAAACGGAGGTAATATATTTCTTGTCAGTATAAATATATATACTTCATCTGTCCCCTTTTTCTAATCCGTATTGTTTATACTCCCTCCATGTTTTAATAAGTGTTATCGTATGATCAAACACGCATGTTGAAACACGACTTTGATCATTAATTTATCTAATCATATGGTAATAAAATTATAGATTTTTTATTATTATGAAAGTATACATTATAATGAATCCAACAATGTATTATAAAATAACATTTGTTTTTTATATATTAGTAAATTAATCAAGTCAAACTCATTATGTATATATAGGGGTGTCAATCGGGTTTTCGGTTCAGTTTTGGGTTCGGTTTATCGATTTTCGATTTGTAACGGGTTGGTTTTTAACGGGTTGGAATTGTTAACGGGTCAGTTCGGGTCGGTTTTAAATAATTTCGGGTTGGTTCGGTTTGGTTTATTTTTGTTACAGCTTCTTTTCGGGTCGGGTTTTAATTGGTTCGGGTCATAATCAGTTCGGGTTAAATTTGGTTGGTTTAAAAACGGGGTTTGTCAGTTTAAAGCGGGTTTTGGGTCAACACATATCGGGTCCTAATCGGGTCGGGTTGTAATCAGTTTGGGTTGTAATCAGTTCGAGTTGAACTTAGTCGGTTTGACAACTAGTTTTGCCATTTTTAAACGGGTTTCGGTAACGTATATCGTCTAGTATATCCTCAATATTCTTTAATAGTTATTCAGTAGATCATACGGAGTATTTAATTAGTTGTTTAACATTATGTCCCTTTTTTGTATAATGATTTTAAGGATAAAATAATAATAACAAATCTAGAGTTAGCTTTTGATTTAGATTTTTAATTTTTTTTTTATACAATATATATAGTGTTCCATAAGCCATTACTCGTTAGAGGACGATAATATTGTAGCATAAGAGTTTCAATGACATCAAAATTCCAAACCTTTTCAATATGCATACTTTATAATTCAAATTAAACCCTTTTGTTTTACTATTGATAAAATATACCCAAAAACAAAAGAAAAAAAAAATTATACGGTTATAACGGGTTACGGACTTACAGATTATAAACGGTTCGGTTATAACCGATTACGGGTTGTAAACGGTTCGATCATAACTTATTACGGGTTATAAATGGTTCAATCATAACCAGTTACAGGTTGTAAACGATTTGGGTTTATCGGGTTGGGTCGGGTTGCTATCGGGTTCAAAAGTACTCGGTTCGGGTTGTTCTCGATTTTGAGTTGTATCAGTTCGGCTTGATATCGGGTACACTTCATTAACGGTTTTCAAACATTCGGATCGGTTCAGTTTCAGGTTTTAAAAAATCGGGTCAGGTCGGTTTACGGTTTTTAAATAACAAGTTCTAGCGGTTCGGTTCCTTTTCAAAACAGTTTAAAACGTTTCGGATTCACCAGTTCGGATCGGTTTTTGACAGCTCTATATATATAGTGAAAAAAGTCAAAGTGTAACACTTAATGAATACAGAGGGAGGATTCTTAGAGTATTCTATTGATCTTGCTTAAATTTTGATGAATTGGACCCAAAACCTTAGAACTTAGCGATTTTTATGTAATTAGAAATTAAAAGCACTTATAAATATGTCATTATGAGTTTTTTTGAGATGCCAGGAGTTTATAAGTTGAGAAATGAAGAAAATAGGCTTGTGAGTAGCCCTACATTTATATATGGTACAGAGTAAATTTTTTCTCTCAAAACTCAAAGGTCCCCACTTCAAACTAACTCATACAATTTTTTTTATCTAAGCCATGTTAAAGGAAAATTTGCTTTATTATTGATTGATCAAAGAAGGACGAAGTATATAATTTACCTAAGATTGATGTCTTTTAAAAAAATCTCTAATACTTTCTCCGTTAACTATTATTTGCAACAAAGGGGGTGTTTGCGGACTCCTAGGTAAAATTTGTTTGTGAGAGTAAAATGGAGAGAGAAAAAGTTGGGTGCAAGTGATGAGGAGAGAGATAGAGATAAATGATTACCTAAAAAGGAAAAAAAAAAAAATTGTTGCACATAATAGTTAGCATTCATTTATAGTATATGTTGCAAATAACCGTTAACGGAGGTAGTAGAAGAATTGAATAAACTTGCAAATAGAAGACATTGAACATTTAACTTACCCCATAATTGTCTTTATTTATAGAAGTCAACTTTATATTTACGTACTTTTACTTAATTTACACCGTAATTAAATTTATTTACAAGAAAGTTTGGGGAGCGTTTGATTCACAAAATGGTATGGATTTGGAATTAGGACACTAAAAATGAGAAGTTTAAAAGGACATAAAATAAATAAAGAAAAATAAAAACTACAGAGTATGAAGGAATCAGGCAAGGTATAAAAACAACTACACCCCTAGTCCTCGAACCTAATGGAACACTATCAAATATAATGGCCGGTTCAATTGGTTTAGCTTTAGGTTTAATATGGTTGAGGACCCAATGTGCTCGGCAATGCAATTGAAACAAAGTAGATCAGCTATTATACTGCTGGCCATCGTAATCAAGAACTATGGGTATACATGCCTTGATATTGGGAACGACAGTAGCTGGGTGTAGTTTGGAGGATTCGGCCATGGGTAAGGAAGAAAAAGCAGAGAAGAGAAGAAAGAAGAGCGGAAGAGAACTAGGTCGGATCGTAACCTAAGCTCGTGATACCATGAGAGAATATGAGAGATGAGAGAATATTTGTCGTGCCTTTCTCATTGATCAAATCATCAATCAATCAATTACATACTGCTAAAAGCGAATCTGAAAGAACACTCGGCAACATATTATTAAAAAAATTCCCGCCAAAATTACTTTCTAAAAAAAATCGTTATTATATAAAAATAAATATTGCATTTAGATTATGACTTTTTTTTATATAGAAAATCTAAAATAAACTTCCTAAAATATCAACTTGCACATTATAACTATAAATATTTTCTCTCATTGTCTCACATGTTTTAATTGGTTTAATATATTTCATGCACTTACACGGGGTTTAACCTAGTGTCAATATATAATACAAGCGTATAATAGGTTAAGGTTAAGGATACATTAGTAATTTACAAACTAAATATATACGAGATTATTTACATAATCTAACAATTTTGAGTAACACGATAATTGACAAGCCAATAAATCTACCATAAGGCTGTCTTCGTTCCCTGTAGTGTAGACGAGGATCACTTGGACTGAACAATTCGAGCTCTTGAGTATGGAACCACAATAGATGATTAAGTGAATTAAAGTATCCCCACAATTTACCTCATCCTTACTTTGAACTGTTTAAAGGACTTGAACACAAACTAAACTTGATTATTCATGAGCAAGCTCTAACCCTTGTTAATGCCATGATTCATTTCAAGTTTAAAGGTTGTGTATATTTGAGGATCAATTCAACCAAATGCTTAATTTAATTATAAAAATCAAGATTGATTTATATTGGTATACTTTATCAAGGCCCCTGACATGAGAGCTACTTAGGCTTAAAATATGCACAAAAAAATTGGCCTAAGTTTGCGAAGAGAGCTGGGACAAAAATCCCTAAATGATCGCGAATTAGAGCACCTCCATCCATAGGTCTAGGACATCCAAATACTATTTGTTGGATTAAAGAGAGTAAAAACCATGCTTTTTGGTAGTTGATCAGTTTACTCCACAATGAGTTTGTGGGTGGCCTACAACATTTGCACACAAGAGGGTTGTGGAGTATACTTTTTATGTCTATTTTATAATAAGAAAAATCAGCCTACTCCACAAGTAGGTTGTGACCAACAACGGTTGTCCACAAGTGGGTTGTGGAGTAGACTTTTTCATGTTTACATACATTCACCTTTTGGTATTCTTCTTTCATCTTTTGGATTCTCTTGTAACCTTCCATTAAAGTGGATGTTTATGGTGATTTAATCACCTTTTGATGTCTAGATTCATCCTCTAGCTTGAAACTCCATCCTTATAAATTTGGCTTTGTTATCTTCTTTTTTGATATACATCATACACCCAAAAAAAAAAAAAAAAAAAAACCCTAGCTAAACACATTTGTTTTGGGGCATAAGTTTATATGACTCCACCTCTCATTCAAAAGTGTCTTTGAGTGAGAGTGGTGTATAACCTTAGGGAACGTACCGGCGATACAATGTGCACCTCGATTGCGCTGGAATTCGTTTTCAAATGCAATGACGAAGTCACGCCACATCATCTTCCTTTGGATCAAACTATTACATTATTCATTCAATTATTCGTAGCCTTTGAAAAACTTATTTTACAACACCATTCGCATTTCCATCCGTGTTGGAGAGCACTCCAGCTAACTAATTGATCTTATGTAAAGTACAAATTATAGAAAAAAAATGCTAACTGATTCAAGGCATACTATAACTATGGAAAATCTTAGTATTAACTTTTTTCATGATAATCGCACACTTTAACTTTTTCACTATTTACTATTTATATGTTTAATTTGACTATATTTTTTTTACCAATTTATACAAAATATGTTTGGATTATTCTTTATATATATTTCCATATACTTCTTAATAATATGTAATTACACATTCATAATTTAAGTTGTGTTTGGATTCAATATACCCCAATTGGGCCGGTCCAAAATGATTTAGGCAAAGGTTCAACTCTCCCAAGTCATGTCAAGTCAGTCAAGGATTGATAAACATAGCAAGCCCATTCGACTCACGACCCAATTCTCCTATGTTTGCAAAGGTATAAAAGCCATCATATCCCTCTCTTTACATTCATGTACACAAAGCCTCAAACAATTGATACTCTTGCATATTTTTCTCTTTCTAAACACTGTACTGGGTTCGACATCGAAGGGGCTTTCCTCGGCACAACCCCCGAGGCCAGTTCACGTGTGTTTGTTGTGTAGGAAATCCACGATCCAAGTGATAGACCCAGTCATCACTTGGACGGTCATCACTTGGACCGAGATCAGTCTGAAGCCCACAATAAGGACCTTAGCCGAAGGTCTCATTGTTTTAACCCAAAACAAGTTGTACATTAATATGTTTATCAGTTAAAAGATTGCTACTGTATTATTATGAAATACGAGCATAAACCAAACCTCATAAAAATGATCATCTCGTATTTGATACTCCCTCCGTGTTTTGTTAAGTGTTACACTTTCTATTTCCGACCGTGCTTTTTTAAGTGTTACTCTTCCTTTTTTGGAAAAAAGCTACATTAAAATATTATCTCTCTCATCTTATGGTCCCCACCCAAACCCACTACTACTTTTTTAATACCCCCTCCGCTTTTAAATACTTGTTCCATTTCTATTTTTAGCACTATTCATTTGTCTTACTTTGACTAATGTTTATGACTTATACATTAGAAAAAATATAGTCTTGTGGGTACTTGTTGGAATCATCTCAATGAATAGATTATTAATTTTCAATTGTTAGAATTTATACCTATTGATAATTAAAGATATTAGTGACCAAAGATTAGCATCGACATGCATGTCCAAGAGAAATGGAGCAAGTATTTAAAAACGGAGGGAATATATTTTTCCTCTCACATTCATTACTTTTCAATAAACTATTAAACTCACTATATTTTTTTTACAATTTTTTAATACTTCAACTACCCCAATTACCTCTTACTACCTCCGTTACATATTATTTGCAACGATTTGACATAAAGTAGAGAGCAAAAATGTCTAATCGTTGCAAATAATATGTAACGGAGGTAGTATTTTATTTAAGTCAATTAAAATGTCTAAAACTATGTATCGGTCAAACTGTAACACTTAAAAACAAACGGAGGGAGTACAAAACACGTGTTATTTTTTGGCTTAATTGTACATAAAGCTAATGGGAGGAAGTGGACCACCTGCCGACGCAGTCGAAATCAGTAAAAATAGAAACAGTAAATCCAGAAATATTGGTATCTCGTGCTCAAATAATGACGTATTTCAACTGACACGTTGTAAAATTCTTAAGGAAAAGTGGGTACCACAAGCTGTCATTTTACTCAAACGTCTCGGATTCTATTTTCTACTCTTTCTTTCTCAGTCTCAGCGATTAAGTGTCAGGTTAACCCCACTGTTAAAAAGTTGAAGGAGCGTTTTCATTTCTACTGCTTTTATTTCATCCACTAATTTTTTTTCTTCATTTTCAGCTACAGGTTTTTTTTTTTTTTTTTTTTTTTTTTTTTTTTTTTTTTTTTTTTTTTTTCAAATAAAAGTCTCTGCATTCATACGAAGTACAGTATTTCACATCTCTATTACACAATTATTATCACAATTTGACTTTACACATATGTCAAAGTATTATTTTGACCAAAATATCTTTAGTTAGTTTTATAATGGAGTAGTAAAAAATATTCGTATAACAATTGAATATTAATATGTAGTAAATTACTTAGAAAATTTTAGATAAACTACTTGTTGAGAATTTGAGAAATCAAATAAAAAAGTAAACTATGAAATACTTATTGAGAATTTGAGATAAATTAAATAGAAAAGTAAACTATTTATTGAGAATTTGAGATGAATCAAATAAAATCCAAAACGAAGTAACCCTTTTTTTTCACGGATAAAATAACCCTTTAATCAATCAATATAAAAAAAATCACTATTATTATAAAAAGTAACCCTTTATTTTGATGTAGAAATTGCAAATTTCTTGGAAAATTAATTTCCCATGAAATTGTATTTCGTAAGAAATTCTAAAAAGTGTTTGGTTAAGGGAAGTGAAAATTCCTTACCTAGGTCCCCCTAGGCAATTAACTTTCCCCATTTTGTGGGAAGTGGAAATTAATGGGAATTTCTACTTCCATGAATTTGTATACCAAACAAGTTCAATGAATCTCAATTCCTAGGATTTTCAACTTCCCATGTTTTTATTTGCCAACCAAACAACCCCTTAGTTGACACATTATAATATTATGAAAACATTTTTTTCCTACAAAAATATTATGAAAACATTTCAACTCATAATATTAATTATTTGTTTAAAAAAAAAATTAATAACTCCCTCATCCTTCATTAGTTGATACACTTTTCTTACAAGTGATTCTTTATATAGATGTCACCTGTTAGCTTGCCACATTTTCTTATAAGATCTTCCATATTTATTGGATTTAAATTTGCACTCATTAGTCATTGCTGTAAGGTTTTTTGATATTATACACGCACACATAGTGTGTGTTTCTTAACTTATTACTTTTAAAAAACAGTTAATCCTATTAATCTTATATTATTTCTCTAACATGTTATGGGTTTCACTTTTTAGGTGTACTCATGAAAATATTTGAAAAGTCACACCCCACTCATTGCCAATACAAGTAATTGTTGTAAACATTAAAATGTGTCTCCCCAAAATATAGTCCGATGGAACAACCTTCATTTATTCAACAAAAAAAAAAAAAAAAAATGAACAACCTTCATCGCCTAGTTAGGTTCGGTTTGCCTAATGGATTGGATTGAAGAATTATTTGAATGGTTCTTTTATCCAAATCCACTAACATTTTCTAAGCCATTTTAGCCTTTTCATTAGCTAAAACTCTTTCACTAGCTCAAGATCTATCTATAAACATTAACATGCTTTTTCTAATTTTTTTTTAGTTGCAACACTTCTATTTTCACATTTGCCGATGCATGTTTTTAATCGTTATTATCTTTAGTTACCAATATGTAAAAATTATAAACTTTAGATATTAAAATTATATAAGTCGAGACGAATCTAACAAGATCCTACATGACTATATTTTTACTTTAGTATACGGCCATGTTCTCTTCACCTTAAAAAAATAATATTAAGTAAAAATAATTTCAGTTCAGTAAAAATAAGTTCAGTTCAGTAAAATTAAGTTCAGTTCAGTAAAATTAAGTTCAGTTCAGTAAAAATAATTTCAGTTCAGTAAAAGTAAGTTCAATTCAGTAAAATTCAGTTTTTTTAAAGAAGAATTATAATATAAAATCAGTAAAAATAATTTCAGTTCATCAAAAATAATTTAAGTTCAGTAAAAATAATTTCAGTTCAGTAAAATTAAGTTCAGTTCAGTAAAAATAATTTCAATTCAGCAAAATTAAGGTGAATCAAACAGGGCCTACATCGTTAAAGCTAGTCAAAATGAGACACATAAATAGTACAAAAGTCAAATTGTTGCAACTAAAAAAAAGGAAGTACTATCTAAGGGATAATTTAATTATGTTAGGCTCAAAATCATTCTGGTTAGAATTGTTAAATTTTTACTAGTATTATGTTGAAGCTAACTTAATTATTATTATCAATTTATCATGCTTGGTTGCTACCAATATTTATTTTATAACGCTATGATTATTTATTATGTTATTTGTTTAATCAAGAACGATATTTAAAACGATTAATAAAATAATGAATAACTGATTAGGATCCCATTAATTATAAGAAAATAGGATAATACACCTAGGTGCACCATGCGCATGGTGCACCCTGGTAAAAAAAAAAGGGGCGGAAAGAACATATTTTTGTTTAACAAAGAACATACCATGTATATGTTTGATAATATGTTCTTTTATACTAATGTTCTTTAATATTTGTTGATTAAACATGTTTTTTGTGTTTCAATAATACAAATTATGTTCTTTGAATTTGGTTCATAAATTCTTTGAGGTAATGAGTGACGCACAAATTCTACTTTCTTTTTATTATCATATATCATATTTTAATTATCCTATGTTATTTGAGTTTGCTCGGTGTGATATTTGGGTATGAATTATATGTTTTTTTTATATTATAACTTATGTTCTTTTAACATATGTTATTTTGAAGTTTAAAATTTAATTTGAAAACGAAATCTTTAAGTACTTTTAGTTGAAAATAATTTTAGAAAGAGAAAACTAATTAAAATTTTCAAATTTTTGTATGTAGTTGGCCACATGGTGCGGCAGAGGTTACTTGTAAGGTGTTACTTGTATTATGGGGTTACTTGTAGGGTGTTACTGGTTTTGGTCAGGGTGTTATTTGTATTTTGGGGTTACTTGTAGGGTGTTACTGGCTTTGATCAGGGGTTACTTGGAGGGTGTTACTTGTTTGGTATGGGGGTTTGGTCTGGGGTTACTTGTAGGGGTTACTCAGAATACAAGTAACACCTACAAGTAACCCCAAAATACAAGTAACACCTACAAGTAACTCATACAAGTAACCCAAAATACAAGTAACACCTACAAGCTAAGTAACCCCTGACAAAACTAGTAACACCCTACAAGTAACCTCTGCCGCACTGAAAATCCTTTGGTTAAAATTATTTTGGAAAATTGAATTTTGGGAAAAGAAAAACTATTTATGGGAAATGAACCAATGATATCTTTGGTAAAGATTTTTTTTCCGTTAATGTGTAACTTTTCATGAAATTTTAATAAAGTTTTTATCACGTTCTTTTTGTAATGTCTTTATGTTATTTGGTAATGCATTTTTTTTTGTCAAACATAAACATTTTCTTTGTCAAACACCTGAATGTTATTTCCGTCTTTTTTTATTTAACCAGGTGCACCATGCGTAATTAAGTAGTTATAATATTTCGCTGTTCAATTATATGTGCATTAAATATTCAACTAACTTAGTATAATCTAGTTTAGAGCAAATAAAATCTTCACTCATATGTCATTCGATTGCAACTAATACATGTCGCAATAAGAACCGAGTAAAGACCAATACATACAAGCGGAATTGTATTTCTGATTTGACTTTAGGCCTGTTCATTTCAACTTAATTTCAGTTCAGTTCAGCTCCAATCAATTATGTTCAGTTCAGTTTAGCTCCTAATTTCCTTCTCTCATAAAATATTCATTTCGGCTCAGTTCAGTTCAGTAAATGTGAACAGGCCCTTTGTGCCATCATCCTCGACTCCTGCTTTGGTATTCCGTGACCATATAAAGTTAACAATTTCATGAAGTGTGAATGAGGTGTATCTTTAATGTTTTAAATCGTGGTTGCCCTTTAGAATTGTCCCTAAGCATGGTCACCTTTGTCCCTTTTGTTAATAATCCATGAACGGTTTACAAGTTCCGTAAAAAAACACATAGCTTGTTGGTGACTCTATACTTTGTCCTTGTCCCATTCGATTCAATACCAAAACCACATCTTCTTACGGTTTCCAAACACATTCACAATTGCTAAGGTAAACCGCCAACTCCTACGACAATTACAATAGTCGACTCCTACGACGCTTCCAATAGTCCCTAAATCCTACGGAATTATTTGCTTCATATACTACCTTCGTTAAATATTTTCTGCAACTTTTACTAGTTTTGTCCGCTAAAAAATATGTGCAACCAAAAATTTCTTTCCTCTTTTAGTAAAAAAAATAATCAAATGTCAATTTTTCCCTCATTTAAAAAATTAAAATACAATTTACTAACTATAATCAAATTTAGTTAATCACTAATTTCTCACCCAATTTTCACCCCCAACCAACCTAATCTAATTCATCAACTCTTCAACTTCAACTCAAGAAACCCAAAACTCTTCATTCATCTTCATCTTCACCTTCATCTTCACCTTCATCTTCATCTTTAAATACATTCATCTTCATCTTCCCCCATATTGTCTCTCTCCTCTTTCAATATCATTATATCTCTTCATCTTTTTTAGATCTTCTTTCTAATTCTTCAACTTTTAAAAAAATTGTAGTGGGTTTCATGGATCTGTGATCTTCTTTCTCTTTCTTCAACTTTCAAGAAATTGAATTAGTGATGAGTTTGTTAAATTGGTGGTGACGATTTCGTAGTGGATTCCGTCGGATCTATAGGGGGTTTCGTGAGAATGGTGGGTTGGATTTTATGGGTTTTGTTTGTCGTGGGGGTGGGATTTTTTCGAGGTGGTGCTTGGGTTTCGTGGGCTGATGGGTTTTGATAGGTGGTTTTCTTGGGGTTGGTAGTGGTGGTGGTTTCATGGGGGCTAGTAGTGGTGGTTGTTTCGTGGGGTGGTAGTGTTGGTGATGAAGTCGGCGTTGAAGGCGGTGGTGGTGTTGGTGAAGGCGGTGTTGGTGGTAATGGACTATTTGCTGGTCTTGGTGGTGCCAGTGGGTGGTGTTTGTTGGTCTTGGTGGTGGAAGTGGGTGGTTGATTATTTATCCAAACATTCTCTCTCCACCTTAATTACATACCCCTAGAATACATTAATCATCATTATTAAATTTTGCTTCGTGAACCGCAAACCCTCTCAAAGTTGCAGAAAAAATTTAATGGAGGTAGTATATGTAAATGGTCAAACTAATGTACTAACCAATGGACCATATATAAATCTTAGTTATTCTAGAATGGAGGTGTAAGTTAGAAGGTAATTCTACTTAGTTAGATATATAGAAATCGGTTACCAAAAGTTAGGACACAATCGGAGTTGGCGCTTTGAGTGTGTAGAAAAGTGGGTTTAGTTACCTAGCTTGGATTAAGGGTATATTATGCTCATCATATTTTCACTTATTTCAGGAAAAGTATGTTTGATAAGGGTTTTTCCAAGTTAAAATTACAACTAAAGTATATTTTAACAAGGTCTAATAAGTTAAAATAGCTCTAATAAGTGAGAATTGAGTAAATAGAATTGAACCCACTGATCTAATAGTGAACACCCATGTACTTGAGCGTGTGTTCCAAGTGTGTATCTTGTATAAATGAATTAATCTTGGTTTTCTTTGTGCACCTTGTAGAAATTAAATTTGGTTTAAGTAATTTGATATGTTGAATGAGCTAGAGGTATTTCTAATCCTGAGAGAATATGAGAATATTTGTCGTGCCTTTCTCATTAACCATTAACCCATATATATACACAAGAGTATTCTAGGTTAAACTAACTAGGAAACTATACATAAGATAATTACCAAAGATAACTACAAATAATAAATTACATAAATGGATTATTTACATAATCTAACACACCCCCGCGGTCGAAACGTAGGTGGACGAACGCTGAGAATGTCCCGAAAATCATCAAATAAAACCTAGAATAAAACCTAGATGCTTCTAGAAGGTTATTTTCATTCCTAATTCAATTAGCATTGATAAATTGACTTTTGTTGACTTTTTAGAGTTTTAATTAAAATCAAAAAGCATTTTCGAGGAAAAGATACGATTTTATCCTCTAGTACGGAAAACTTATCTGATTTTCGAAAACGCGTTAAAACCAGGCTTGGCGCCTGGAACCAGGCCTAGCGCTTGGCGCTAGTGTTGGTGCCTGGCGCCAGTTAGCCAGGGTTTGCGCCAGCTCTGTTTTACGTGTGCCAAGTGCTCTGTTTTGATATTTTATCTTTTTGGCTGATTTCTCTATAAATAACGTATTAAAAAACTCCATTTTCATTCATCAATAACCAGCTTTCAATCATAAACCAATTCTCACGAATTCTCACCTACAATTAGTTTTCATTCATCAATTCTTTCTCTCTTTTCAAACCTTGTTTTACATACAAAATTCCGCATTCACAAGATCTAGAAACACCTAGCCATATTCGAAGTTGCATCAAAGTAAGTACTTTAATTGTTTAATTGATATTATGATGTAGAAATCATGTTTAGATTGTTATTATGATATTCCTAGTGTTTCGGGGTTTTCTGATGTCCTGCGGGAGAGTTACAATTCCGAGACTGGAACCGGACGCCTGTACCTGCAAAATAACGGAGACTCCTGAGAGCTCCGCCTCCAACGGTCAAGTTAGTACCTGATTAAGGAGTAATTAATACAGAAATTAAAGTAATAAGATCTCTCTAGGTGAGAGTGTTTAATGTTGGTAATCTGCTTTGTTAGCGAGATTAGCCGGTTATTAGTGTTCCGTAATGTTTCTGTTCTGTTCCGTTCTTCAGGTGAGATTAGTTGCTTGATCAATTGCTCTCTTAATTGCTTGATGTTTTCTTGATTTCTTGATCCCCGGATTAATGAGGATTAATTAAGTATTTATAGTCTTGAGAAGCGTGCCACTCTCTAGGTTTAGGGTAAACCTAGGGCTGACCGGGCCTCTAGACAGGATTGGGCCTTGTTGGCCGGTTTTCCCATTTGGCATGGGTGGACACGTGGCGTGCCTCGATTGGTCCGTAGAGGACGTATCTGTGATTGACACGTGGCAGGCTCCTATTGGCCTACGTGAAGGACACGTGGCGGAACCTGGTTGGTCCACTTGTCAGACGGTGATTGGTGGATAAAAATCCCCTAATCATTTGCCCCTCACAGGTGGCACGTGACTGGTCACGTGTCGCCTGTGACAGGTGTCGCACGGTGACAGGCGACGGCCTGCTACAGGTGTCACCTTGCAAACGGCCGAGAGATTTTCCCGCCCAAATTTTGAATTTGGAAGCGACCCTTCGCCTTCTCACTTTGCCTATATAAGGAAGTGCTGACTTCGGTCATTTTCACATTTGAGAACTTTGCGAGAACATTCGGACCCCTGAACTTGCTCTGACATTTCGGACCTTTTCTGCCTACCGCCTGTTCTGACAAGCCGACTGCACCGGATTTCCAGAACTTCATCAACCGTCACTCGTTCAGGTAACTCAGTTCTCTTACTCTTATTTTTCTTTTTATTTTTTGAAATGGCACCACGGAAGCACACGACACGACCTAAGTTAGTGATCAGCCGGTCACCGGGGACGACTGAATCTAGGACTAGGAGTGCCGCCTGCCCTTTTCTGGACCCATCTTTGCCCTTTATACAAAGTCCGACTGTATCTGTGTCTATGCAGAACGTGATGGCCAGAACAAAAAAGACTGCTATGATATCAAACTCAGACGGCTCCTCCCAAAGGGTGCTCATTAGTGAAACATCTGACCAGGCGCCAGATGTAGAATTGAAACGAGGCGGCTGCCAAGCCGACAGTTCTGAGAGAGGGGCCAAGGTGGTCCCTTCCCATCTTACCGTTGATAAGTCTAATTTTCCTCCTGCTCCTTCTAAGGGAGAGGAGACGGGCCCCTCTGGGAGAGGGGAGGAGTCGTCCTCTTCGGACGCGTCAGAGGACGAGTCCGAGTCCAGCTCTTCTGGCCACAGTTCTCCAGGCTCCGAAGAAAGAAACAGCCGCCTACAAGAGGCGAGACTTTCTCATGCAGTTGAGAAGGGGGACAATTGGGCGGAGCCGTCCGCCTCTTACAGAGAGGAAAACGCCCCCTACTACTGCATGGTACCCCGGGGCCGGATCGCAACCATGCAAGACAAAGTGGAGAGCTTTATTGCTAACCACAGAATGGGCCCGGAATTTTTACTGTTCGTGCCGGATCCAGAAGACACTGTCGTCTGGCCGGCTGGTACCAGCTATGATGACGGCTGCTTTGGCTGCTATGTGGCGGCCATCAAAGCTGGACTGCGCTTCCCATTACATCCGGCTGTTCAGCGGATTTTAGATGGGTATGATTTGGGGTTATGGCAGTTAGCCCCCAACTCTTGGGTAAACGTACTCGGCTATGTGGCCGGGTGCGAAATGTACGGGGTGGAGCCAAGCTTTGAGGCTTTCGCCCACATGAACTATCTCAGCCGGACCCCTAAGTCGGGAGGTACCGGCTGGTATCAATTAACAAGCCATAGGGGTTACCTCATGACGAGAGGTAAGGCGAACAAATGGAAGGATTGGCGGAACACCTTCCTTATCATTGAGGGTTCAGACACGGAGCTGAACCAACGTTTTAACAAGTGGAATAGGGATCCGCCTCTTCTCGCAGGCGGCCGCAGCATGCCGCCTGTTCCCCCAAAGGCTAAAAGAGAGATCCTAGACAAAGGACTCTTCAAAGTAGAGACTAGGGTGAACTCTACTTCAGGGGTACGAGAGCAAGTACCCCTAAACTGCGTCCCGAGCTTCAAGTGGCTCTATGACGAGTACTTTTTGGCCGCCTGTGGCCTCAGCAGTCGGTGCTCTAGAGGTAGCCGGCCTGACAAATACTCTGTTTTTTTTACGCCTTGTTTACTTGGGATCTTTACTAACTTTGCTGTTTATTTTTTGCAGCTGACGCCATGAGTAAAATAACAGCATCCAAGACTGCGGCGGCCATGTTGCGGGCCTCTCTCATGCAACAGTCTTGTGCCGACTCCCCCAACAAGGGGGCACCCTTGGTAGGCTTCGAAAACTCTTCCTCTTTTAGGAGTTGTCTTATGCATATACTAACTCTTTTTGTTTTCAGTCTGGCACTCCAAGAGCTTCTTCCTCGTAACAGCCGGACCCCAAGGCCCGGAGGACGACTGTTGCAAGCTCTCCTGGGTCTTCCAGGAAAACAGTGGCGGCTGAGAAGCAGCCGGCCACTTCTTCTAAAACCCCGGCGGGGCCGCCTAGAAGTATGGACAATCACTTGTAAAAACTTTCACACTTGCTTCCTTCTTGACTAGGTCTAACTTGCTTTTTTTACGCTTGATGCAGCCGGCCCTCAGGGGCTTGACTTGGTTGAGGTAGCCAAGTCCATGATCAAAGTAGTTCCTCCATCTGAAAGGGAGGCGGTCAGGGGTGCCGGCACCCTTGACCTTGATGGGATTGCAGGGGTCCTTGCTGAGGTATACTTAGCACATTTTTGAGTATTTGAGTTCCAGGACGCCTGTTATCTTTTTTGTTTGGAAACTGACCCCTGTTTTTTTTTTTTTTTTTTTTTTTTTTTTTTTTTTTGTACTTAGGCCCTGCTCCGAGTTAACAGCCTTCGCAAGCCGATTGATCGGAAAAACAAAGAGGTAAAGGCCGCAAAAGCTATGGCCGCCTCCAACTGTGATAAGGCAATGTTTCAAATTGCCCAAAATGAAGTACTGACCATTGATATTCTTTATTATCAGGCGCAGGCTACCGCCGCTGTTCGGGCTCAGTTAGAGGCGGCCCAGAAGAAGAATGACGAGCTGGAGGCGACCGTCACAAATCTTAAGGCCGAGCTGAAACCTCTTCGCCAAAAAATGCACTCTTACGAAGCCATGGAGAAATCTTTGGCCAACGTAAAAGAACGCCTGGTGAGCCAAGAGAAGAGTCTTACCCAAGAGCTCTCGGAAAAGGCCGAGCAAGAGAAGAAAGAGCTCGTCCGGGAGATGGTGGAAGACTCCGCTCAAATCCAGCGCATGACCTGGGGCCGCCTGTTCCCCAATGCCGACTTTGCCTCATGGGAAAGAACGTACCGCCAGTGTTCGGAAACATATAATCAAGAGATCCTGGCGGCTGCTGAAGAAGAGGCGTTGGGAGATACGTTGGAGGAGGAGGAAGAGCCGGTTGTGGCGCTTGTGCCACTTGGGGGTAAGGCATCAAAAGAGGGTGCAGCTGAAGCCGAGTCCAGCAAGAAGAGTGCTGACCAGGCGGCAGCTGCTAATACTGAACTGCCCCCTACTTAAGCTTAAAGTATTTTTTCCACGGCCTGCGTGCCGTTTGCTTTGTATTTACCCGGCCAGGGGGCCGGGGCTTTGAATATTTTGCTGGTCTTTAATGACCGGCTTATTTTTAATCAAATTTTTGTTTTGATTCAAATTTGTCTAAGTATTCCATATCTAATATCCCATTGTTCACTAGACCGACTGTTGTACATGGCCGAACGTTGCAGACAGGTACAAATAGTAAGTACGCCGCCTATGCCCCTGGACGACTGGTTGTCTGTTTCCAGGATAGACGATCAGTCGGCCATTTATTCAATCGGTATTCGAACTATTTATTCAATCGGTCTGACCAAGTAAATAGTATTACCTAGTCGCCAAGGAATTAAGTAGGATAACGAGCGGCGGGTACCGGTTGTTTCCCTTTATTGCCAATGTTGGCCTTTAACTCGTAATTTGTTAACCTAGCAAGAGTAGTGGTTGAGAGTCCCTGTTTGTTAAAAACAGGCGGACGACTCATACCTTTTAGGCTCCATACTAAGTTTGAGTGACTATTAAGTTAACATAGGAGTTACTTAGTCTTCGTCACACTCTAGATTGAATAGTAGAGGTACCAGGCGGCGGAGGCTATTAACTCAATAGGTTACCTAGTAGGAATAGGGGTTTGAGTGCCCTTGTTTGTTTAAAACAGGCGGACGACTCAAACCTTTTAGGTTCCATACCAAATTTGAAGGAGTGACTATGAGTTAACGTTGGAGTTACTCAGTCGCCGTCACTTTTGTTTGAGAAGTAGAGGTACCAGGCGGCGTAGGCCGGCTAGACCCCTTGATTCGCCAATGTTTGTTGGCTATTAACACAATAGGTACCCCCTGCATTTATCCCAAGTAATACAGGCGGTCATCCGACTCAGATGTCAACTGCTACCACTGGTTTGGTTAGTGATAGAGTTATCCTTGTCTCAAAAACGGCTACGTGGTTGCCCTTGGGGACAGTCGTATAGGTGCCGTGTAATTAGTTTATAGAACAATGTTCCACCCAAAAGGGAGCTGCTCTCTGCGACGAATTTCATCCGGTGGGATGCCGTCGGACGCCTGCTATGATGTTGGGACAGGTCGTATTAGTTTTGTAGATTTGATCAGGTGGCTTGGCGCCTGGTCTGATCATTCGGCCGGTGGCCTTGGTAAGTTCTTGGTGAACGTAGGTGCTAAGTAAAAGAAGGGTAGCCGCCTGTTGGGCACAGGGTCGGCCAGGCCCTAATCTTTTTAGCTAAGTATTGTGAGTAAAATACTCAATGGAGAGTAGCCGACTGTAAAGGAACAGACGGCATGCCCCTCTGAAGATAGAGTGAAAAGCTCAATGGAGAGTAGCCGACTGTAAAGGTACAGACGGCATGCCCCTCTGAAGATAGAGTGAAAAAACTCAATGGAGAGTAGCCGACTGTAAAGGTACAGACGGCATGCCCCTCGTAATACAAATTTGAATAGTAAGTGCAAACTTTATTAAGTAGCTCTTTACTTTACATCATTCAGAAGAAATATTTTTTAAGGTTATCTACATTCCAAGTTCGAGGCAACGGTTGTCCGTCTGGTGTTTCCAGACGGTAGGTACCGTCCCTGACTTCCTCATAGATTCGGTAGGGTCCTTCCCAGTTGGGAGTTAGTTTGCCAGACTCATTAGCCCTACCAACTGCTTCCATTTTTCTAAGTACAAAGTCCCCTACTTTGAGTGGACGCCTGTGTACTTTTTTGTTGTATGATCTAGTCATTCTCAGGCGATAGATCTCATGGCGCAAAACAGCATTGCCCCTCTTTTCAGGAAGTGAGTCTAATGCCAGGCGCATGGCTTCCCAGTTTGCCTCTTCGTCATATAGCATTACTCGAAGAGTCGGCTCGTAGTGTTCTATTGGAAGAACAGCTTCCGCACCATAAGTTAGGAGGAATGGAGTTTCTCCAGTCGCTCCTTTTTCAGTTGTCCTAATGGCCCAGAGAACATGTGGTAGTTCATCCGCCCATAGGCCGCCTGCTCGTTCAATCTTTTTCTTGAGACCGTCTGAGATGATTTTATTAAAGGCTTCTACCTGGCCGTTTGCTTGTGGACGGCCGACAGATGCAAAGTAGTGTGCAATTCCTTGGTCTCCCAACCAGCTTTTGAGAACAGGCGTCTCAAATTGGGGACCATTATCAAAAACCATAGACATGGGAACCCCGAACCGAGTGATGACGTTTCTCCAAATGAATGAAATTACATCTTTCGTCTTGATTCCCTTTACAGCCTCCGCCTCTACCCATTTAGTGAAGTAGTCAACGGCAACAAGTATATACCTTCTGCCGCCTGTAGCAGGCGTATATGGACCCAGAATGTCCATGCCCCACTTAGCAAACGGTAGTGGGCTGTGAATGGTAGTGAGGTCAGTAGCCGGACGGTGAATTAATTTGCCAAACCTTTGGCACTTGTCACATTTTTTCACCATCTCCATTGCATCTGCTTCCAAAAGAGGCCAAAAGTAGCCCTGCCGCCTTGCCCTTTGAGCAAGCATCCTACCACCTATATGAGAAGCACAGTAACCAGAGTGAAGATCATCTAGTATCTCTCGTCCCTTTTCAGGAGTAACACACTTTAAGAAGGGTTGAAGGTACCCCCTCTTGTGAAGTTCTCCCTGTATCATTTCAAAACAGGAGGCTCGTTTTTTCAGTGCTGCCGCCTGTTGAGGATCATCCGGCAGTGTACCGTTTGTCAGATATGCCCTGATTGAATCCATCCAGGTTGAGCTTCTGTCTAGGATTCCAATAGGGTTTTCCTCGATGCTTCTCTTCTCCATTACTTCCCAAAAAACAGTTCGAGGAGTATCGGAGGAGGCGGATGATGCTAATTTTGACAGTGCATCTGCCTGGTTGTTTTCTGATCTCGGCACTTGGACCAGATGGAAATCCTCAAGGGAACCGACTGCTTGTCGGACCGCCTGTAAATACTTGATCATGGCCGGATGGGTTGCTTCGTATTCGCCATTGTACTGACTCACTATCAATTGTGAATCAGAACAGGCGTCTATTTTTCTTGCCCCTGCCGCCTTGCACATGCGGATCCCGGCTAGTAAAGCTTCATATTCTGCCTCATTGTTTGAAGCCTGAAAACTGAAGCGTAGAGCATACTCGAACCTGTCGCCCTCTGGAGATTGACATACGACGCCTGCTCCACAACCATTTGAAGTAGAGCTTCCGTCCACATATACCTTCCATACTTGGTCTGGAACTTGAGAGTCAGGAGGACGAGTCATCTCTACAATAAAGTCAGCAAAGGCTTGCCCCTTCACTGCTTTTCTAGGCTCGAAAGTAACTTCGAGGCTCTGTATTTCTATGGCCCATTTGATCATTCGGCTTGACGACTCCATGATGGTCAGTGGCCGCTTGATAGGTTGGTCTGTATACACGACAACTGCATGTGCCAAAAAGTAGGGCTTCAATTTTTTAACAGCCATGAAGAGTGCAAGACCAAATTTCTCCACTAGGGGATACCTCAACTCGGCATTTTTCAGTACGTGACTGACAAAGTAGACCGGGAGCTGACAGCCGTCCCTTTCAGCAAGGAGCACAGCGCTTAACGCATGATCAGAGACGGCCAGGTACATGTAGAGATCCTCTTTGGGCAAAGGGCTGACCAGCCTCGGCAAGGAATGCAAGTGAACTTTTAATTTCTGGAAGGCGGCCTCAGCATCCGGCCCCCATTCAAACCTTGCCTTTTTCTTAATTGCCTGGAAAAAATATAGGCATTTGTCGCCTGATCGGCTTAGGAATCTCCCCAAGGCCGCCAGACAACCTGTTAACTTCTGAACCTCTCGGATGGTACGAGGCGACTGCATGTCAATGACCGCCTGCACCTTCTCAGGGTTCGCCTCTATTCCTCTCTGATTGATAAGGAATCCGAGAAATTTCCCAGACTCAACTCCAAATACACATTTCTTGGGATTGAGCATGACATGGTGCCGCCTGAGTGTGGCGAAAGTTTCTCGGAGGTCCGTCAGATGATCTTTCTGAAGTTTAGTCTTGACAATCATATCATCAATATATGCCTCGACGTTTCTCCCAATCTGATCAAAGAACACAGTGTTTATCATTCGTTGGAAGGTAGCCGGGGCATTCTTAAGACCAAACGGCATGACCGTGTAACAGTATAACCCCTGATCAGTGACGAAGGCCGTCTTCTCCTGATCTTTCTTCCATAAGGGAATTTGATGGAAACCAGAATAGGCGTCCATGAAACTCATCAAGGCATGGCCGGCTGTTGAGTCGACCAGATTATCAATTTTAGGCAGAGGGTAACTGTCTTTGGGGCACGCCTTGTTTAAGTCTGTGTAGTCTACACACATTCGCCAGGTGCCATTCGGCTTTTTAACAAGTACCACATATGCAATCCAGTCTGGGAAGTAACATTGCCGAATGAACCCTGCATCAAGTAATTTTTTAACTTCGGCGGCTGCCGCCTGACCTCTTTCATCGCCATGGTTCCGCTTCTTTTGCCGTACCGGCTTCTTTTTCGGATCCACAACGAGTTTATGTATTGCCAGATCAGGACTAATGCCTGGCATTTCATGGACTTCAAATGCAAAGATGTCCTTGTATTCTTTCAATAGGTTGTGAAAGTCGTCACCAAGGTTTCTCAGAGCAGTCGTCCCAACTTTGACTGTTCGGTCAGGACGTGAGTCGTCTAAGATCAGGTCCGCATGCTCACCAGCCGGCTGAGGGCGGAACTCATCCGGCCGCTCCTCTGCCAATGATTGCTATTTTCTTGCTTTTCTTGCGAACTCTGTTTGGGACGCCTTTCTCTTTTTGTCGCCTGTTTCTTGAACAGGCGCACTCTCCTTGACATTGTCAAGGTCTGTTTTTTCTCCACTTGACCCAGTGGCCATAACAGTGGGCTTGACATCCGAGAGATAACACTCTCGGGCCATCCTCTGATCTCCCCTTAGGGAGCCGACTGTTCCATTATCCCTCTCAAACTTAAGCAGCATAAGAGACGGGATTATAACAGCCTTGGAATTATTCAGGGTTGGTCGACCCAGAATCATGTTGTAGGCCGAGAGTTCCTCTACTACTAGGAACCGGACTACCATGTGTCGTCCTTCCCCTTTTTCGCCCAGGCGAATAGGTAAATCTACTCGTCCCAGTGGGTGGACGACTCCTCCTCCAAACCTTATTAAAGGGTGGGAGGCCGGATGTATGCAGTCTGTCTGATATTTCAGTTTTGACAGACATTTGCTGCTGATGAGATCTGAGGAGCTCCCGGTATCTATGAGGATTCGGCCAACTCTCTGGTTGGCCACTTTACATTCAATAACGAGAGGGTCGTCATGCGGCCCCCTTACCCCTCCTAGATCCTCTTCAGTGATGACAATCTCAGGAAATGTATATTTGGACGGCTGTTCTTGGTGAACGGAATTTACATCTAACCGCCTTATATTATCTTTGTTGCCCCTAATAGTGGGGCCGCCTCCTGAGAAGCCGCCTGCAATGGTGTAGACGACTGCATCATCTGTATCGGAACTGTCGGCCTGTTGATTCTTTTTGGCCGACTGCTTTTTTGAGGAAGTGTTCCCCGTAGATTTCTTGACATAAGTGTCAAGATCACCTTGCTCAGCCAAGCGGTCTAGGTACCGCATGAGACTGATGCAGTCATTGGTGTGATGACCAACGTCATCATGATAAGCACAGATTTTGTCTTGGTTCCGGTTGTTTGCAGAACCCTTCATGGGGACCGGCTTCTCAATTGAGAACCGTCCCTTTATTTCTATTAGGATAAACTGGTTATCCTTGTTAAACACATACTTTGGGGAGTATGGTTTGAATTCTTTTTTCTTTTTCTGGGCCGGCTGTTTAGAGGAATCAGCTGCCCAGACCTCTTTTCTTTTCTCATCTTTGTTAGACGACTGTTTCTGTCGTCCTTCTCTTTTGTCGAACCTTTTCCCATCCGTCTGTTTTATTGTACACAGATCAGTCGCCTGTATATAGGCTTCTGCTTCAATCAAGGCCTCTTGAAGAGTCGCCACCCTTTTTCGAACCAAATCAAATTTGAAGGTAGACCCGTCTTTGAGACCTCTAAAAAAGTCAGTATAAGCTACCTCATCCGGTAACCCTTGAATCTGTATTCTCATCAGGTTGAACCGCCTGATGTAAGAACGAAGCCCCTCCTTCTCGCCCTGCTGAATTGTTCCCAAATCAAGGGTCGTTTTCTTCGCAGGGATGTTCATGGCGAAGTTGGAGGCAAATAAGTAAGCAAGCGTCCTGAAGCTGTTTACACAACCAGTCGGCAGGTTGCCGAACCATTGCTGTGCGATTCCCTTGAGAGTCGCTGGGAAACACTTGCACCAAGTGGGATCATCCAACCCTTGAAGGTACATCAGGTTGGTGAATGCCATCAGATGGTCTTCTGGGTTAGTAGTGCCGTCATAGGCGCCTACTAGTACATTTTTTACTTTGGCCGGCTGAGCGGCTTCAGTAATTTCCTTGGAGAAGGCCGACGGCTGTTCACCAAGTCTAAGCAACCGTAGCTGCCAGTCCATAGGTTGGACGTTTTTTGCTGCAGGTCCACCAAATGGAGGTGGCTGCATAAAATACTGTTGTTGCGGCACAAATGGTAAGTTTGGTACCGCCTGGGCACTATGAAAGCCGGACTGACGGGAGGTGCCGCCTGACTGACTCTCATGGTACGACTGAGTATGCCTCATCGAGGCATTTCGCAAACTGTCTTGAAAGTCTGAAGTAGAGGCCGACTCGGACAATCGGTCACTCTTCTTCTGCTCTAGCAGTAGCCGAGCATCTGTGAATGTTTGCTTTGACCCGTCCGCCTGAATATGACGAACCGGTTTCCTATTTCCCGTAGGATAACGGAATTTTGTGAAATCAAGAGCAGGTGGCTCCCGCTTCTTGGATTTAGGATGAGGAGTCGCCTCTCGCCCTTGAACTGGCTTCCTCTTCAGTGAAGTGGAAGGTTTTTTGGCCGACTGCTCTTTGACTGAAGCAGGCGGCTTTTTGTTGATCAACTCTTGAATCTCTCCCTTGAAGTCCCTCATGAAGGTCATGAGTTCGTTCCTTGTGATGGGAGCAGACCCATCAGTCGGCTGTTGCCGAGCAGGCGGTGCGCCTGCTGGCTCGCTTCCTGTTTGAAGATGCTCCCGTTCCCTCCTTTCGGTATGACGGGTACGTCGGGCCCTTAGGGTCCCGTCTGGAACTGTATGAGTTTCAACTTCAAATTCACTTTCGGTGTCATGGTCCGACTGAACTTGAGGGTCGTTTAGGGGACGCCTCTCTTCAGGAGTCGGTACAGACTTGGATGCCATCTCTGAAGTACTCTCCCCACAGACGGCGCCAAATGTTTCGGGGTTTTCTGATGTCCTGCGGAAGAGTTACAATTCCGAGACTGGAACCGGACGCCTGTACCTGCAAAATAACGGAGACTCCTGAGAGCTCCGCCTCCAACGGTCAAGTTAGTACCTGATTAAGGAGTAATTAATACAGAAATTAAAGTAATAAGATCTCTCTAGGTGAGAGTGTTTAATGTTGGTAATCTGCTTTGTTAGCGAGATTAGCCGGTTATTAGTGTTCCGTAATGTTTCTGTTCTGTTCCGTTCTTCAGGTGAGATTAGTTGCTTGATCAATTGCTCTCTTAATTGCTTGATGTTTTCTTGATTTCTTGATCCCCGGATTAATGAGGATTAATTAAGTATTTATAGTATTGAGAAGCGTGCCACTCTCTAGGTTTAGGGTAAACCTAGGGCTGACCGGGCCTCTAGACAGGATTGGGCCTTGTTGGCCGGTTTTCCCATTTGGCATGGGTGGACACGTGGCGTGCCTCGATTGGTCCGTAGAGGATGTATCTGTGATTGACACGTGGCAGGCTCCTATTGGCCTACGTGAAGGACACGTGGCGGAACCTGGTTGGTCCACTTGTCAGACGGTGATTGGTGGATAAAAATCCCCTAATCACCTAGTATCATGTCTAGGGTAATTTTAATATTAAATATGATTGCTATGATGTCTTTTATTCTCTTCCTAATATTTATGATTGTTAGTATCATGTTAGGGCTAAAGATTTGATTTTTATTGCTTAGTAACATGCTAGGGTTTGTTATTAATCTTGTTAGTATCATGCCTAGGATCTTGCTATTATTATTATTCTTTAATATTAACGTGAACATGATTATGATTATTGTAATTATTATTCATGATATTGATTATTATTATGTTGCTTGATATTTTATTTATTGCTTGATCACGCCTTTATGCATGTTTAAAGGGAATTGGTACGTGTAATCACGCTTAATAAGATATTAATAATCTTGTTTAGGTTTAATTTTGATTATAATTCAAGTGATCGCCAATAATAGATTTATTTGTGCATTATATTCAACCAACATAGCTAAACAGGTTTAGGGTTAATCCTATTGATTGCATGTTAATTAGAAAGCGCACATGAATACGATCAGAATAAAGTAGAGGCCTATTATTTGGGCAAGTTCAATCTCTTTTAGGTTGGATTTGTACCTTCATCCCCGAACCCTTATTTGGTTCTAGACCTTATGGAGTTGACGATCACTTGGATCGTTAAGGGGTGTAACCTTCACCTCGTGAACGATTTACAAGTTCCTAAAAAACTTGTTGGCGACTCTTTTGCTCTATCTTCTTCCCTTTTGGACGTCACCGTACTTTAGTGTATGATCACCGTGGGGTTCAAGCTAGGGGTTTAACGCTTGAAATCTATTCCCTACAGTTTTTGGTGACTCAACTGGGGAGGATTTCTATTTTAATTCCTGAATTTGTTTCGGCAATGATTTAGAATGAGTGGATGAGACTCGAAACGTTCTAAGTATTTCATGTGCGTAGTTTTGATTAACATTATTGTTATATGCATAAAAAAGATCTCATTGGAAAGACCATCCGTAATGAGTTAAAAACATAGGATTTTACACGTAGGAAATTTGAGAAATATCTTTCACAACTAGGACTGAAATAACACCGCGCGAAACTAGAAAATTTTATCGAGCACAGAAAGCTGCTGAGGCATGTGGGAAGTAGCGTCAGGGGCCAGAGCATTGGTGCCAGCATTTTAACCGTAGCGCCAGACGCCAGCATTGGCGCCAGGCGCTACAGCTAAAAGCTGGCGCCAGTCTCTGATTGCTGGCGCCAATTTCCCCCAATACCGAGCCAGAATATGCGTTCTAATTTCGACCGTTTTTTCGTATTGTTTTCTCGATCCTACTTCCTGATTGAATTTTTTCTCACTTTTCTGAAACCCATATGTGTTCTACATATGGACATAACCCTCTGGGAATTCATGCTCCATCTACCCGATTGAACGCTCCGTGCAACAAAGGGTACATCCAAGATGTTGAATTCACCGAACCATGGAAGCGAGTTTTTTCTAAAGCTCGCGGTGTCCCATCCACTCGCGCCAACCCTTCACGGTTAGGCTTCCGCGCGGTGCATCCGGACAATTAACCATGGACCCTCTATTGACTAAACCATATCCCGAACTTTAGAGAACTAAAGCCATGGTTAGGTGGCAAACACATTGCATCATATTGTGCCTACTTGACTGATTGTGCATTATTTATCGTGCATATATGTTATGATTTCTCTTAACCGTTTCTTTGACTTGTGTTAAAATTAAATAAATTAATGACTTAAAGAACTTTGCCTAATTAATTAATTAATTATTAATTAATTAATTTGAGTCAATAAAGTCTAATGTTTTAATGGGAATTGACCTAGTACAACTTTAGGCATTCCCCAATTGACTAATAACACCGAAAACAGTCCCAAATCGAAGCTCCAATATTGGCGCCAAGGTCTGAGCTGTAGCGCCACACTATGAAGTGTAGCGCCTGACAACAGCTCTGTCGTCTGACGCCAAGCTCCACAGTGTGACGCCAGTCCTGTCGTCTGGCCGACAGTTCGGATTATTGGTCAAGTCATCACCTAGAGTCTAATTAATCAGTTTGCTAACTAATTCGGTTAAGTTTTGCTGTCAATAGTGCTTATTTGAGTTGATGATCGAGTTTAAGCACTAAGTCCCATGGTCTTACACAAGAGTTCAAGCATGTCACTTACACTCAACACACACAGCAATACACATACTTTGACCATGTTTAAGAGAGTCTTGTGTGCGCATTTTTTTTCGTCATTTTTTAAGGGGGTAAGTCGGATATTAATCCTTCAATAAAAAAATATATATTTGGTTCCCTAAAAATATATACATTATTTTTGCCAAAAATATGCACCCTTAAATATGCACCCTTTTTCTTCTTTTCCTTCTTAAAATAAACCGTAAAGTCAAGTTGATTCGAATCAAGTAATTAAAACGCAAAAATGGTTTAAATTACAGAGCGTGGTCAAGAAAGGAAGGACGGTAAATCAAAGACAACCTCTTCGTACAAGTCCAACTTTTCGACAAACCCATAGCTCGTAAGAGAAAAGCTAAGACTATAATGGCAACACAAGAAGAAGTCAATGATCTTAAGAACCAACTGGCTACCGTGACTGAGTCACTGAAGCTTCTCGCACTCAAGATCGATGATCCCGTGAAGCAACAACAAATGGACCTCATGCAAGAAAGTCTAAGCAAGTTGTCTAGCGACTACAAGTTTCAAGAACTTACATCACAAGGGGTCTCGGTGGACAAAGAACTTCTTCCGCAGAAGTTCAACGCCAACGACATCCCAAAATTCAGAGCAACTGGCAATCCTTATTTTCATTTAAGAGCATTCGAAACAATAATGAGTATTAAGGGTATTGATAAGAAGGTTTTCCCTTCTCTGTTCTCACTATCTCTCGAGATCGTTTGCCAACAATGGTTATTTTCTCTCGAGAAAGAAAAGACCTCTACCTGGGAGTCCATAGCAAACACTTTCGTTGATAGATACAAGTGCAACATTCAAGTCGAGACTGACCATAGGGAACTTTAAATCCTCAAGCAGAATGAGAATGAAGGATTCACCTCTTTCTTTAACAAATGGAGAGAAACCTCAGCTAAGATGGTCGAGGTGCCAAGTGAAAAAGAATCTGTGAGGCTGTTCATCAAAAATCTTCAAGAAAAATACTCCAAGCATCTCAAGTATCAAAATAATATCCATACCTTCAAGGCCGTTTATGACATTGGGATCAATATTGAAGACGACTTGGCTAAGTTAAAAGTTGCCAACAATAACTCCAACAGTGGCTGGAAAAGAAAGAAGAACGACAATCCTTCTTCTTCCAAAACCGCCCACTCAAACAACGTTAGCACTTTTAATTTAGGAGAAGTCCTTGCTATGAACAATCAAGGACAGAAGAAACCATTTAGGAGGAACTTTACTCCTATTAGCATGAGTTATGACACCGCATTTGATCGATTGAATGCAAAAGGTCTTATAACTCCTATTGGACCATTTGGGGACCCACCAGTCGAGAAGAGGTCAGCTAATTGGAACCCCAATGCACACTGCAAGTATCACCAAGGTAGGGGCCATCTCACCGAAAACTGTTGGAAGCTTAAGGAAGCTATCCAAGACTTAATCGATAACAACAAGTTGTCGTTGCCCCCTACCAGTAAGAAGCCAAGCATTGACAATGCACCACTCGCTCATACCCTGGCTATCTCTGATGAGGAAAACGAGGTTGACCCCTCATCTCTCATTAGACCTATCAAAGAAATCCATGCCGCAGAAAAAGAAAAAGAAATCTTTTTCGATGTCAAGGATAACCTTCTAGAACCGGCAAGTAAGGAAGATATACAATTGCTCACACTGTCTATGATGGAGGTATCGCATTTACTACGTGAAGCTCTTAAGGCTATAAAGGAACCCCAAAAGAAACGTGATGAGGTTCCACTTTCGAAAGATAAACCTAAAAGAGAATTCACACCCATAGGAATGACCTATGATGCTACTTTTGATCGTCTCTATGATCAAGGACTAATCAAACTTATTTTTCCAACAGAGGATCCAATACCAGAAAAGCGGTCTCCAAGGTGGGATCCCAAATCCTACTACAAGTACCATCGAGGAAACAGTCATACCACTGATGAATGCTACAGATTTCAAAACCTCATTCAAGATCTTGTGGAAGCTAATAAAATCTCATTACCTCTAGCTAGCAAGAGAATGACTTATGAGGCAAAGCATTTTCCCTTACAAGTCACTGAAAAACCCAAGAAGAGCAATAGAATCTACACTCCAATTGGGATCCCATATGCACAAATGTTCGAAATGCTCTCCAAGAGTGGCGAGATCAAACCTCTCGAACCGAGACCATTCGAATCATTGTAAAAGGACAGATAGATATTACGGTCAGTATCATCAATTAGGGGGTCACACTGTAGAAAACTGTTTCAAATTCAAGGATTTGGTTCAGAAAATGATTGATGAAACGAGACTAGTCCAAGTTCAACAAGAAGAAGATGCAACCATTAATGGAGTTTGGGACAGTGATGAAGAAGATGTCTATCTAAAGGACATAGTAGGACCTTCACCTTCTGTGTCATATACCACAAATGACATTTGGGCTGAAGAAGACTCATCGATAGACGTCCTCATAAGATCCGGGAGAATGCAACCTCCCATTTCAACACAACCTATGCCAATCACACAACAAGTTCCCATACCTATCATTGAAGACAATGATATTGTTAAGCAGTTTAAGAAGACAAAGGTTGAGATTAATGTATGGAAACTTCTGGCAACATCTCGAGAACATAGGTTGGCTGTAATGAATGCCTTGGACAAAATAGGGATAGATTCTGACACTACTCTTGAAGGATTAGCCAACTTCCTCACAAGTGATCTTCCTAGTCCGATTAATTTAATCACTTTTTCTGACAAAGATTTACCCCCAGAAGGTGACAAACATTACAAGGCATTAAACCTCACAGTAGTTTGCAAGAGGATGAATGTTCCCATGACTCTTGTAGACAATGGATCGGCCATCAACGTCTGTCCACATAGAACTGCGAGGATGCTCGGCATAAGGGACGAAGATTTAACTCCGTCTACACAAGGAATAAGGGCCTACGACAACACTCGTCGTCAAGCTCTTGGAAAGATTACCCTAAATGTAACAGCAGGAGTAATAGAACATGCTACTACTTTCCAAGTAGTAGATATTAAAGCTTCATTCAACTTGTTTTTAGGACGCCCTTGGCTTCATGATCTAAAGGTCGTCCCTTCATCTCTCCACCAACAAGTAAAAGCTATAGTTGGGGGAATTCCAATCACCATCGATGCTTCGCCTATGAGGATCAAATCTATAGAGAATTCAATCATTAATGTGGAGCACGACGAGGACGATGAAGATTTATGGGGCTTTAACGAAGAAATCTCCTTAATCCAGGAGGATGATAGGACCCCTCTTTGCCATGACCCCCATTCCAACATGATTGTCAATGCCATGCTGAAAAAACAAGGACATTTTTCTGGGATGACCCTAGGAAAGAAGAAAGGAATGGCAAAACCTCTGGAGTCACCTGGCCTCACTAATTTAGACACTTTCGGATTTGGTTTCGAACCAACTCGGAAAGATCTCAAGCGAGCCCAGGAAAAGTCAAAAGCACGTAGGGATGCTGGCATTCAAAAGAAAGCAATCCCAATGGATCAGTACCCTCTTACGCTTAATGGTCAGTTTATAAAAGAGGAAGAGGACTATCCATGCCATGAATTTCCCGAGCCATTTGTTGTAAACAGCATAAGACAACCAGGATTCGAGATTTTCTTGGATTGCTACTTCACTGATGAAATCCCAACTCCCGTCTGCAAGTAGAAAACACCCCCATGCTTTGACTTTAACGTCATGGGATTACTGTTTGGACGAGAAAAGAATGAGCCAACTTATAAAGAGGATAACTCCTCGCTCATCCAAACAGTCCTACAAAGCGAAAGCTTTGATCCCTCGAAGTTAATCACTCCAGCTGAAGGATCCCTACAAGGGTGGCGCAAGACTATCAAGGTGGCTACTCCAAGCGGAAGGAAGATATCTATCACGACAGGGCAAGGACCGATGTTTGAAGAGTCGTTTGAGTCTGAGTCTGAGTCTGAGTCTTTCCCCCTAGAGTCTTCTAAGTCTTTAGTAGTAGCACCTCCCCCTCCTATTTCTTCTCCTAGGATAGTTAGCGATCCAGTCCCTGAGGACATATCACTCTTTGATTTAATGATCTCAGAGTATAATAATATTTCTCATTCTCCTTACTTCTCGTGTTCTTCTCTAACCCAAGATGACGAGAATTGCTTAACTAACAATGAAAAAGACAAAGAAATTATTAAAGCAATGGAAACACTCGAAAAGAAAACACCGGTAATTAAAGAAACTGAAACAGTTGATATCTCAAATGATTCAACTCATAAAAGAGAAGTTAAAATCGGATTAACACTGAGTAAACAAGAAAGAACCAATTTAGTTAACTTACTTAAAGAATTTATCGATGTATTTGCTTGGTCATATGAAGATATGTCAGGCATTAATAGAGAAATAGCTCAACACACTATACCACTAATTCCATGAATGAAACCTGTAAAACAAAAGTTACGTCGAATGAAACCTGACGTAGCTCTTAAAATAAAAGAAGAAGTTCAAAAACAAATAACTGTAGGTTTCATCAAGGTATCCAAATACCCTGAATGGGTCGCCAACGTCGTCCCAGTTCCAAAGAAGGACGGAAGGGTAAGAATGTGTGTCGACTATCGAGATCTATATAAGGCAAGTCCAAAGGACGACTTCCCTTTGCCACACATCGATATTCTGGTAGATGACACGGCAAATCACGCGCTTCTTTCATTCATGGATGGATACGCAGGTTGCAACCAAATTCTCGTGGAAGAAGAAGACATGGAGAAAATAACTTTTATAACACCATGGGACACTTACTGCTATACGGTAATGTCATTCGGGTTGAAAAATGCGGGTGCTACTTACCAACGTGCAGCAACTGCCTTACTCCTTGACATGATGCATAAAGAAGTCGAAGTATATGTCGACGACATGATTGTAAAATCAAAAGACCGTCCAGGACATCAAGTAGCCTTAAGGAAATTTTTCGAAAGGCTAAGAAAATATAACATGAGGTTGAATCCATCTAAGTGTGCTTTCGGGGTCACCTCAGGCAAGCTTTTGAGTTACGTCATAAGCTCTAGAGGAATAGAGGTAGACCCAACCAAGATCAAAGCAATCATGTCAATGCCACCGCCCAAGACTGAGAAAAAGATTCGAGGATTTATTGGCCGGTTGCAATACATAACTAGGTTCATATCAAAACTGACGATAATATGTGAACCAATCTTCAAGAAGCTCAAGAAGAATGTACCAGTAATATGGGATGACGAGTGTCAAAAAGCCTTTGAAAAGATCAAAGCCTATCTCGCAAATCCTCCTGTATTAGCACCAGCACTCCCCGGAGTACCTCTTAGGTTATATTTGACGGTTACCAAAGAGACAATGGGAGCTATGCTAGCACAGGAAGTACAAGGCAAAGAGAACGCAATCTACTACCTAAGCAAGAAGATGCTCGAATACGAAGCACGCTATACACCGCTCGAGAAGTTGTGCCTCGCCTTGGTGTGGGCCACAACCAAATTAAGACATTACATGCTAGTGCATACTGTCTTCGTAGTCTCCCGATTAGATCCACTCAAGTATCTATTCGAGAAATCTACACTCAATGGACGCATATCAAGATGGATAGTCAATCTAGCCTAGTTTGATGTAAGGTTCATGCCACAAAAAGCTATAAAAGGATCCGCGGTGTCAGACTTTCTAGCAGATTTTCCAATAGAAGATTCGACGCCAATACAAGACAATGAATTTCCAGATGAAGACTTAATGGTCACTGAAGATGATACTTGGACCTTGTACTTCGACGGAGCCTCGAACCAAAAGGGATGTGGCGTTGGAGTACTACTAGTATCACCTAAAGAAAAGCATGTTCCAATCTCCATAAAGCTTGATTTCGACGTCACCAACAATGCTGCTGAATATGAAGCATGCGTGGTAGGCCTTGAAACAGCTTTGGCATTGGGAGTAAAAAAGTTAAGGATATTCGGAGACTCTTCTTTGATTATCAATCAGATATCTAAAAGGTGGAAAGTAAGGAGCGAAAGCCTAGCCCCTTACCAAACCTATCTGGAAACTCTCACCGATTAGTTAGACAAGGTAGAATATACATATCTACCTAGAGAGGAAAATCAATTTGCTGATGCCTTGGCAAGACTAGCCTCAATGGTTAGGATTCCCACGAAAATCGAGCAAATGCCTCTAACTATCGAAAAAAGGCACAAACCAGCATACATCCAGGCTATAGAAGACGACGAAGTAGTCCAAGGCAAAGAAGAAGAAGAAGAAGAAGAAGAAGAAGAAGAAGAAGAAGAAGAAGAAGAAGAAGAAGAAGAAGAAGAAGAAGAAGAAGAAGAAGAAGAAGAAGAAGAAGAAGAAGAAGAAGAAGAAGAAGAAGAAGGAGAAGAAGAACCGTGGTACACGGACATACTCAATTATGTCACCAAAGGAGAATACCCTCCTCATGCTGACAAAAGAGAAAAACGAGCATTAAGGCTTTTGGCTTCCCAATATGTACTCATAGACAACGAGCTACATAAAAGGGTACCTAAGGGTCGAGCTCTCTTATGTGTAGGAAAGAAGGATGCACAAAGAGCAATGAGAATAGTCCACGAAGGAATCTGTGGAACTCATATAAATGGCAAAATGTTAGTCCAAAAGATAATGTGAGTAGGATATTATTGGACTACGATGAATAGGGATTGCCATCAATACGTAAAAAGATGCCCTAAGTGCCAAATTTATGCCAATTTACAACATGTTCCTCCATCTTTGCTCTACACCTACACATCGCCATGGCCATTCTCTACATGGAGAATTGATATCATAGGCAAAATCACTCCCCCAGGAACAGGAGGCCACGAATATATCCTAGTAGCAATTGATTACTTCACAAAGTGGGTCGAAGCTCAATCATACGCTAAACTCACTGCAAAACATGTAACACTCTTTATCGACAGAAATATTATTTGTCGATACGGAGTCCCACATGAAATGATAAGTGACAATGGAACTCACTTTCAAGCCGAATGTGAAGAATTGCTAGAAAAATACGGCATTCAACATCATCATTATTCCCCTTATAGACCTCAAGCAAATGGAGCAGTCAAGACAGCTAATAAAAATTTAAAAACTATCATCGAGAAAATGACGGAAAATTATAAAGATTGGCCTGACAACCTTCACTTCGCATTGTGAGGTTACTGCACGTCAATTCGTACATCAACAGGAAATACGCCATTTTTCTTAGTATATGGAATGGATGCCGTACAACCTGTCGAATTAGAAATACCATCTCTACACATTGCATTAGAGAGCAAACTCGATGAAGTTGAATGGACTAGGGCAAGATATGAAGAATTAATTCTACTCGATGAGAAACGACTAGAAGCTCTACATCACACTCAGTGTTACCAGACTCGTATGGCTAGACATTTTAATAAGAAGGTCAAGACAAGAAATATCAAAGTAGGAGACTTAGTGTTAAAAGCACTAAGGAAAAATGTTTTAGATCCAAGGGGAAAATTTAGACCTAATTGGTCTGGACCCTACATTGTCAAAACAATCCTGTCAGGAGGTGCAGCAAAACTAACTGATATGGATGGCAATGAATTCTCGAACATGACAAATCTTGACCAACTTAAGAAATACTACCCATAATTACTTGAGTAGGATACTCAAGAGAGCTACGCTCGGCCTGATTCCTTAAGAATGGATACGTAGGCAACCCTTTACAGGTGCGGCCACCTTATTTTTCGACATTCTCGCGTCCCAGATTTAATTAAAAATTCGACAGAAAATCGGAGAAATATCGGCGTCGCAGAGTAAGCTCTGGCGCCAGCCAACAACCATCAGCGCCAGCTGATGAAATTGGCGCCCGGCGCCAGACTGCACTGGGAGGTGCCAATTGCAAATAAGTGACGCCAATTTGAAAATAAATTCTGGGCAAATTTCGGTGTTTTTCGGAGAATTTTTGACTTCCGTACTCGAAGAATTTCTGGAAAATTAATTTTTCGGTTTTCATTGCTTTAATAAATTTAAAGTAAATAATTTAATTAAAAGCTGAAATTTCATTAATAAAATAAAATTACATTATTGGTGGAATTTAAATAAAGCTGTAATAAATTAACTTTAAATGAAAAATAAACTAAGTCTAATAATTTGAAAGTTAAGCAATGCTCCTAATCTTTCTTTTCTTTTCTAGCCCTTTTCCAATTTTTGTCTGCCTCCTCCTCCTCATCCATAACTTTAGCTAGTAGGCAACCTTTAGAGGACCTACATTCAATCTTAGAATAGATAGTCTCCCCTTCAGCTAGTACTCCATGTTTCTTTTCCACCCAAGTCTTTTTATATGTGGTGTCAGCTTTCCTTTTCCCTTTATCTTTGGTGACACCCTTCTTCCTAGGCATTTCAGGTGTTTTGAATTCAACTCTTGCACCTAAGCGTTCCTTGGCAGGAATCACCTTGTCACCTAGACGACTCTTCACATCAGTTTTACCCTGATTTTCCTTCGAATCCTTCGAAGGCTTCTTCAGCAACCACTTCTTCACATCATTGGGCAAAGAAGGAGGAACCTTTTGGGTAATAACTTCCCATAAAGGTCTAGCACTCCAGTAAGCATCAAATCTGTCTATTTCTTGAGAAACAGGGTACTCATAGGAAGGACGAAGATCCCCGAAAGGAATATTCTGAAGCAAGCCGTATTGTCTTTTCACCCTGTAGGGGTAATAATAAGTTACACGAGACAAACTTGGAAGACGGCAGAAAGGTTGCTTGTTGAAACCAACCATCCTTTCTATTTTCCACCAAGGGACGACCCACTTGATAGAAAAATCACGAGATTCGAAGACCTTTCTCCACCCATGGCGCCCAATTTTAGGAAAATGTTTCTTCCTTCTCACGAAAAAATTGGGGATATACTTCTCAATATCGTCCGGAGGGCTGATTAATCCTAGCCTTTCCATTAGCCACATCTGTAAAAAAATAAAAATTGCAATGCAAATGTATTATTATTACAATACAAAAATATATTTTTTGATTTCTGCAATTAAAAATATTATTTTTCTACCTGTAATAAAATTGGAGAACCGCGAAAAGGTGCTTTTGGGTCCCTTTTCAATTCATCAAGACTAATCATAGTCTCTCCAACTATCAATGGCATTGGACTTCTCCCTGATTCAATTTCTTCTAGTACGGTGGTTATAATTGATTGACCTTCATTATTTTTACCACTACTAAGAAAAAATTGATTAAGCATGCAATATAAGAATGCTCTTCTTCTATATATATGAAAAGACTTAGAAAGAGGTTTATCAAAATAATGGCGTGCAAATTCTTTTAAATTAACTATGTTGCCATCTACTATTTTTGATAACTCCCTTTCTTTTAAATTAAAGAAGCGCTCAAAATCCTTATAATAATATGCATCTACTCTAGGGATTACTATGAGGTCTATTGCAGAGAAGCCTAAGATAGCACCAAATTCTTCTGGCAAAGGGCTAATCTCATCATACCCTATTCTAAAGCAATGAGTATCAACATTCCAAAATTCTAGAGCGGTATGTATGAAATCTAGGTCAAGATCTACCCCTTTGATGCCATAAATTCCCCCCAAGTGAAACAAATCTAATTCTTTTCTTTCTCTAGCATTAAGAGATCGACACCATTCATGAGTGTATTGGGTGAAAGTTTTGGTGACTAAAGACATGATATTATTTTTTCTAAGGCAAAGAATTATTTTACTTGCTGGAATTATGAGAAGAATCGGCTGGGAAAAATGCTATTTATACACAAATTACGAGAAGTTTTAATCAGAATGAAATACAGAATCAGCGCCAATTAGCGTCGGACTCCTTAATTGGCGCCAGCCGCCAGCACTTGGCGCCACTCGCCAAGTGTAGCGCCTAGCGCTATGCGCCATTGCGTGGCGCCAGCTGGCGCCAAGTTGCCACATCAGGCGCGCTTGCTTGGATTGCGTTTTTCTTCAACTCGAGTCGGCTAATGACTTCACGGCTCCGTTTATCTTTTCTAAAACATCTTTTTTATCCTTTTAATTAGTTAAAATAGCCATTATATTAATTATATTATTCCCTTTTGGACTTTATTTAAATTATTTTCCAAGTTTTTCTTTTTTTTAATATATACACCCGACATTTTATTTGATTTTTTCCTTTTTTATTTTTTCTTTTTGGGGGAGAGAGTCGGATACCCTCCATCAATAATAAAAATGACGGAATTTTTTGCGCAAAATTATTTGTCACATTTCTCTTGCACACACAAACATGCACATAATAATAGCAAATAAGATAAATTCATAATAAGCATAAATATACAAAATATGTCTAAAAATATTGAGTCTAAGGCAAAGTTCTACGAAAAGTCAAAATAAAATATCAAAGGAACAAACTACGGCGCCAGAACGCCCAACCACTTGGTGAGGTTGTTCTACCTTTCTGCAACATATTTTGGGTTCCTTGGTACTCCAGTTAGCCCCTCTAAGCAATTTAACATGATTTTAGTAATTGGCTTGATTACGTAAAGTGATCGACCTGATGAAAGATCGCATCACTTAGCTTAAACCGCCTAAGCATTGGCTCACTAACAAAAAGCACTGACATAATGGTTCATTCGCAAAAAAGCACCGACATACAGGTTCAAAGCAGCAGAAGCACCGACGTACAGGCACAACGGAAGAAAAGTTCAGGCGAACTTTTTAAAGATCGACAGATGGAGGTCTTCTGTAATTTCCTTAGGAAAATTATCGCATCAAATGAGGATGAATTCAAGCGAGGATATCTTTGACGGCATTCCCTAGCTTGCGGAGAGTTGTCACAAACAGCTGAAGGTAATTTCAGGCGAAGTTATCTTCGATAGTATTCCCTTGGACGTGGAGTATTATCAATGCGGATGAGGATTGTTTCGAGGGAAATAATCTTCGATGGTATTCCCTTGGATGCGGAATATTATCATAGCGGAGGAGGATCGTTTCGGGCGAAGCAATCTTCCAAATTTGGAAGCAGTTACAGGCGTAGCGGTTTTCAAGCGGGATGGCATTCTCTAGCTTGCAGGAGGTCATCAAAACAAATCGGTTACTTTCAGAGACGTGTGCTCGACGGTGCAAGATACGCGTTACTTAACTCTTTTATCTATTTAACTAACTCTAGTTTGCAGGTATCGGCGTTACAAGAGTGATTTCGAATCGCAGAACATTCTGAATCATTCTCCGTCCCTATCGCTACTTTGACTTTTGTTTTCGAAACTTGCGTTTCTCCAAACTCAGTCAAAGTGGGGGCTTCTGTAGACACCCATTTGTTTCTCCCCAAAACCAAACCCAATGATGAGTACCTTTCACGTCGAATCACAATCGTATGAAGCGAAAATGTGGAAAGTCTAGTGTTGCGGATAGTTTTAATTTCTTTTCTCTTCTCTCTGTTTTTGAAAACTTATTTTAAGAAAACAGCCAATCTAGTTTGGTTGGTC
The DNA here is from genome assembly GCF_001683475.1 of Chenopodium quinoa. NCBI lineage: Eukaryota > Viridiplantae > Streptophyta > Magnoliopsida > Caryophyllales > Amaranthaceae > Chenopodium > Chenopodium quinoa. The sequence goes on from NW_018743937.1 coordinate 2,134,524, forward strand.
TATGATATGGGTCCAATAGTAGTGTAGTTGGATGGGGCTTGACAAAAGCTTTCCAACGATATATTATAAGCCCAATTCTGATGAATATTGAGGAAGTTATGTCCAATTTACCAAACTGGGCCCGGTTTGAGCCTTATATGCGGCCCAATAATCTAGGGGAGGGCCTAATATAATTTATCATTCCTAATGCAATTAGGAATGGTTTTAGACTTCTAGATTCTTCTAGAAGGTTCTTTTCATTCCTAATTCAATTAGCATTGATAAATTGACTTTCGTTGACTTTTCAGAGTTTTAATTAAAATCAAAAAGCATTTTCGAGGAAAAGATACAATTTTATCCTCCAGTACGGAAAACTTATCTGATTTTCGAAAACGCGTTAAAACCAGGCTTGGCGCCTTACTCCAGGCATTGGCGCCTAGCGCTAATGTTGGTGCCTGGCGCCAGTTAGCCAGGGTTTGTGCCAGCTCTGTTTTACGTGCGCCAAGTGCTCTGTTTTGATATTTTATCTTTTTGGCTGATTTCTCTATAAATATCGTATTAAAAACTCCGTTTTCATTCATCAACAACCAGCTTTCAATCATACACCAATTCTCACGAATTCTCACCTACAATTAGTTTTCATTCATCAATTCTTTCTCTCTTTTCAAACCTTGTTTTACATACAAAATTCCGCATTCACAAGATCTAGAAACACCTAGCCATATTCGAAGTTGCCTTTGCCCTAGACGTGAAAGAAATAGGTACGAGGCATCAAAGTAAGTACTTTAATTGTTTAATTGATATTATGATGTAGAAATCATGTTTAGATTGTTATTATGATATTCCTAGTATCATGTCTAGGGTAATTTTAATATTAAATATGATGGCTATGATGCCTTTTATTCTCTTCCTAATATTTATGATTGTTAGTATCATGTTAGGGCTAAAGATTTGATTTTTATTGCTTAGTAACATGCTAGGATTTGTTATTAATCTTGTTAGTATCATGCCTAGGATCTTGCTATTATTATTATGCTTTAATATTAACGTGAACATGATTATGATTATTGTAATTATTATTCATGATATTGATTATTATTATGTTGCTTGATATTTTATTTATTGCTTGATCACGCCTTTATGCATGTTTAAAGGGAATTGATACTTGTAATCACGCTTAATAAGATATTAATAATCTTGTTTAGGGTTAATTTTGATTATAATTCAAGTGATCGCCAATAATAGATTTATTTGTGCATTATATTCAACCAACATAGATAAACAGGTTTAGGGTTAATCCTATTGATTGCATGTTAATTAGAAAGCGCACATGAATACGATCAGAATAAAGTAGAGGTCTATTATTAGGGCAGGTTCAATCTCTTTTAGGTTGGATTTGTACCTTCATCCCCGAACCCTTATTTGGTTCTAGACCTTATGGAGTTGACGATCTCTTGGATCGTTAAGGGGTGTAACCTTCACCTCGTGAACGGTTTACAAGTTCCTAAAATACTTGTTGGCGACTCTTTTGCTCTATCTTCTTCCCTTTTGGACGCCACCGTACTTTAGTGTATTATCACAGTGGGGTTCAAGCTAGGGGTTTAACGCTTGAAATCTATTCCCTACAAATACGTTTCAATGCATTCATGTGTTCAACACGAGGAGAGTGCATAAACAAGCAAACTTGCTAGACCGCATATGTAATCCCCAGTATTTTTAAAATATTTTATAAATGAAATTTTATTTTATTTATAATATTTATTTGTTATTTTCCGGAAGTTAATTTTAAAAGTTTTAAATTATTAAGCTGGGTCGAAAATTATTTGAACAAATTATTTTATGCACCTTTATTCTACAATTTATGTCCAATCAAACAAGCCTAACCCATTTGTTTACATAATTGACCCATTAATTTTATGAGGCCCAATCTTCCTTTTTACCCTACAATAATTCTCTCCTATAAATACCCCATGAATCTCCAAAAATTTCCCACACAAAAAGGTTAGTATTATTTTTATCCCCCTTTGTTTCATTATTTTGCTTAATGTTAATTTAATTGTTTTGGGTTTTGATTTTAGTATAAAGATTATATTTTTAGTATCAAATTGTATTTTGATGGTATAAAGATTATAAATTTCAGATTATATTTATGTTATAAATTTTCATATTTTATGAATTATAAACCTAGGGTTTCAATTTATTGAAAAGCATGATTTTAGGGTTTTTATGAACAATTGATTAGGGCTTTTATAGTAATGATGTTTTGAAATTTTGGTGATTATAACTACTGATTATTTTAACTTAATTCCAGATTATTTTGAACACGTAAATTCGTGTTTTAATTTTCAGATTTCCGTTCGTTAATATTAATCCCATTTTAATCCCGATCAGGTTCTGAACTCACCCGATTTTGATAAAAAAAAAAGTAGTGTTTTCCATGCGGAAACAACGTTTTATGAAAGACTCACTACTTTGGTAGTGAGAACCACCCTCTCGTGGCCAAATCAAGCCTCTAAATATGATTTTTGGGCAGTTTTTTGATTTTAACAAAGTTTTTTTTATACTTAAAATATTATCCTTGAGTTTGATTGATAAAATTAATTATGTTTAAAGTTAATTAAGCATAAATATATGTTTTTATTGAAGTTTTAAGTGCTAGAAATAGTTTCTAAGTACTACTTTTGATGTTTTATAAAGAGGGTTTAATCACCCATTAAAAAGGGAGATTATTAGGGGTTTTTATTAATAATTTTAAGATTTTTATTAAACTTTAAACTTGCTGTAATTTCTTGTATAAGAGTGTATTTTAAGGTTTTTATGAAGAAAATTTAAAGAACTACATATAAGCCTTTAATTTTAACGAAAGGGAAGGTTTTAAGGTGTTGTTTGATTTGGATTTTGAAGGTTTTAAAGTAAGTTAGTATTGCTGTAAATTTGATTGATTGGGTTTGATTGAGATGTAATTGTTTGGTTTAGGAGAGGAGTTTATTGAAGGTGATTTCTAGATAGTAAAGTGGCATACCAATTCGTTTATTCAAGGTACGTACAAGTTACGAAACCTTGCTTGTAGGTGCATGTTTAAGGACGGATCGAGAACTTAGTATCATGTATAGGGTTGACTGGGTTAAATTGTTTGGTTATACATTGTGAATTTCAAATGATGTATGTGCACTATTTTATATTGCAAGTATTATTTGTGCTCTAATTATGCAAGGTGCGCTTAGAGGCAAAGGTATGTGATTGGTGTAAAGATTAATTTATTACTCATTCATGATTATGCAAACAGGATGAGTAAAGGAAGAATTTCAGTCTTATAAGACGAGGTTAAGGTTTTGGGGTGCCTTATTCACTCAAGGTGTTTATACATCGAGGTAGTTAAAGGAACAAATAATAAATGTTGCTTGTGACTAATAAATCAAGAATTGAAATTGGAAAGTTGTTTTACTTGATTGAATTGATATTAGATTGATCGTATTGTTTGCATATGAGTCATCACCAAGTCTAAACCTGTAAATCACGTAAAGTGCAAGATGGATGAGCAATAAAACTCTGGATTGGTGCACTTCTGGAGTAATGACAATCAGAGGTTGGGGTACACGGGGTATTAGCTGTGCACTTTTATCGAGGTCGTCTGATCTACAAGTCTCCTATTTCAAATATTTTTTTTAAACTAGGAGTTAGGTGAGATATCATACTAACTACGGTCACGGAGTCGCGCCCGTGGTCGTTGGATGTTTATTGATGTTTCCGAAAGGAGGCATGTGGTTTTTCTTTTATTGATGTTCCAAATGGAGCATGGGTTGGACAACCTTGTCTATTGTGTAATCCAATGAATAAAAATAATGATTTACCTATTATTAATTAATGGAGTCTTAGTAATATAAATAGTTGAGTCGTGTGTTGAGTTTATAATTTAATGAAGCATGATGATTGATTATTAGTAGCATGTTATGGATTTCTTATTTGTTTCGCAGCTTGTATGTACTCAGCTTTGCTGATTGCGTGCTTTTGTGTGTCTTTCTTTGGTCATGGCCTTCAATGAGCCTGTCACGATCCAATTTTTACACTTGTAATATTGGGGAGCAGATTAACCACAGGTTCTTACATACTCAACATTCGCATCAGGGTTGTGCAATTTTGAGTAGAGAGTTGGTTATTATTCACAGTTTATTTCTTTTCATAAGTTTGAATTTATTTAAACTCTGGTTTTTATTTATTTACTACTTTTGTGGGGTTTTGAATAAGGGTCTTAATGGTTCCAAGTTGTATGATTTAATTTGGTTTTGGTTATTGGTTTTGAAACTTATTTATAACTAAATTAGTTTTTTCGCTTCTATTTTCTGATAAAGCCTTAACGTTTGAACATGTGGCGGTAGCACGCCAGTAATTGAATATTGTTTAGGGTCCTCACAGGTTTAAAGAGAGAATTATTGGGGTGTTACAGCATAAGAAATATCCGGGCGAGTAAAGGTCAAATATTGCAGAGCACCACAAAGACGATGATAAGAAGTAGGATCATCATAGAGAGGGCGCCTAAGAGAGTGCTTAACTTCCCTTTTGAATCAACCGGAGTGGTGAATGGTTTGCAATTAGCCATGCCTGCTTTTTCAAGAATTTCTTGAGCATGTTTCTTTTGTGATAAAAATAAACCATTTTTACCTCGGGAGAGAGCAATACCCAAAAAAATAGCTCAAGTTACCCAAATTTTTTTTATTGCAAATTCAGAGCTAAATCGAGATATGACATAATAGCAAAGAGACTCTGAAGAAGCAGTGAGCACAATATCATCAACATACAGAAGTAGATAAGAAGTGTTAGGACCATGGTGATAAATAAACAGAGAGTTATCAGATTTGCTATGAACCAATCCAATAGTATCCACGAAGTCTGCAAAACGCTGATACTAAGCCCAAGGTGCCTGTTTCAAACCATATAGAGACTTTCGGAGAAGGCAGACATGATATGGTCGATTAGGATTCTTAAATCCCAACGGTTGATACATATAAACTGTTTCATTCAAATTACCATGCAAGAAGGCATTTTTTACATCCAATTGACGTATAGGCCATGATTTGGATAAAGCAATGCTAAGAACCACTCGAATAATTGCCGGTTTAACCACCAGACTAAAAGTCTCATCACAATCAATCCCTTCCCTTTGAGTTTTACCATCACCAACAAGCCGAGCCTTATGTCTCTCAAAAGAGCCATCAGATTTTGTCTTATGCCGAAATATTCACAAAGAACAAAAGATAATCACATTCGATGGTCGGGGAACTAAATCCCAAGTAACATTATCAATAAGAGCATCATATTCTTCCTGCATAGCAATTTTCCAATTATGGTCATGGAGAGCATCAACCGGGTTCTTTGGAATAGGTGATATGGAGGTAGAAGTAGTGTGAGCTTGGTTGTGGTATTTCGGATTGGGCTTGACAATCCCATGTTTACTACGAGTAACCATGGAGTGAGATGGAGGTGGGTTAGGAATTGGAAACGTAGGAGGAGAGTGCCCACCAAGCTCAACACCCCCACATCGACACCCGCGTTTGACCCGGCGGGGCTAGCCGGAGGTGGCACAAGGCCACACTGCTGAGTGTGAGGGGGGATTACTGCTAGGTGAGGGAGAGTAGTGATAAGGGGGCTGTGAGGAGGTTGTAAGGGGGTTGTGAGGAGGGGAAGAGCTGCAGATCAGCTGTTGTAAGTGAGGCAGCATACTTCGTAGGGTGTCTGTGGCTGAGAAGGCTCACCGCAGCTTGCTTGAGGAGTGGGTTGTACGTGCGGTGAACTGCAAGAACCAGCGCCTGCTAGAAAGCCTAAAGGCTGACTAGTAGGCGTGGGCTATGGAGGCATCTCCACACTACCATCGTCCACTTGAAAGCCTGCAGGCTGACCAATGGGTTGTGGTGGTGGGTGGTGATACTCGATGGGGAAAAGAACTTGACACAAGATAGGGCTATCAAGTGGACTCGACTTGTGACCCAAAAAATCATATGTGTGATAGTCGGGAGTGTGAATTTTAGCAAATGGAAAAACCGATTCATCAAACCAAACATGCTTGGCAATAATTATTTTTCAACTAGAAATATCATAACACTTATATCCTCGGTGATTTGGAAGGATACCCAAGAAAGATACATGGATTAGACCGAGAATTAAGTTTGTGTATGGTCGAGGATAGAAAGAGAGGAAAACACAAACATTCTTAGATGGGAATAATCAGGATGCTTTTGATAAAGAACTTGTGTTAGAGATTTATAGCCAAGAATTTTGGTAGGGAGAATGTTGTGAAGGTATGTTGCCATTGTTAAAGCATGATGCCAAAAAGAGGGTGGCATAGATGCATGACAAAATAAAGTATGAACGATGTTATTAAAATTCTTAATTTTCGTTCCGATTTGCCATTTGTGGAGAAGAGTGAGGACATGGAAAACGGAATGTCATACCATGTTTTTCAGCAAAATATAGAAAGGGGCCATTTTTAAATTCGGTTCCATTGTCACATTGAAAAGCTTTAACTTCTCGCTCAAATTGAGTCTTAATATATGTTCTAATTTGAATGAACAAGTTATACACTAAGACTTAGAAGAGATGGGAAAAGTCCATAGAAAATTAGTGTAGTTGTCAAGAAACAGAGCATAATACTTATGATCTAACCAAGGGAACTAGTGATAGGGAAGTCCATAAGTCACTATGAATTATATCATATGGCATAGTAGTAAAAGACATGGAATCGTAAAAGGCGTTTTCATTAATTTACCCAAAGGGCAAGAGTGACAAGAGTACTTTGGAGCCTTAGTACATTTTATTTGCTTACTACTACAAAGATAACTACGAATTGCATTTCCCGGATGTCCTAGACAGGAATGCCACACACTAGGAGATAAAGCAGTAAATGCCAAAGGAGTGGATGAAGCAGCTTGAAAATTTGTGGAAAATGGATAGAGGTCACCATGGCTATTACATCTCACTAATTTGCTCCCCATCTGCAAATCCTTCACAAAAAACCCAAAAGGATCAAACTCAATAGATACATTGTTATCAGTTGTGAACTTTAATTTCTAATGGAGACAAGATTTTTGATAAGATTTGGAGCGTGAAGAACATTTTTGAGATGTAAAGAATTGTGGTTCAAGGAAGAGTGACCATAACCATGTATTGGAATTTTGTTACCATTACCAACAACAACTGCATTTTTCTTATTTTGCTCAAAGAAAAATAAGGTGCTAAATTACCTCGAGAGTGAGTCGTGTGCGATGTAGCACCAGTATCCATATAGTAATTCGGATCATTCAAGGTGAGAGTGTGCATTGCTTGCTCAATGTTGGCCGACTCATACCCCGAAGTAGAAGACGGAGCACTAGTGAAATATGCTTGTTGAGGCCGGGGACCAAGAATGCCGGACTGTGAAGGATACCTGTGAGGCCTAGCTCCCCACTGATTTGGACCCGAACCTTATGAAGGGTATGGACAATTCACTAAAAAATTAAGTCCATATAGCATCAACTAAAATTTGTTGCTATTCACCAAAAATTCGTTGCCAAACTCTATTTAGCAACGGGTAGGAAACAAAAATTTGTTGTTGCTAAAAGGCTTGTTGGCATAGGATTTTGGCTACCAGTTGCAAAGCAATTTTGTTGCAATATTGCATCCATTTAAATATTGTTTCCATGACGGTGGCTGTTTTTGGTGCATTCGTTGCCAACAGATTACCATTAGTCGTTGCTAAAATTAGCAACAAATTATTAATGTTAGTTCCTAAAATAGCAACAAATTATTAATGTTGGTTCCTAAAAATAGCAACAAATTACTATTAGCAATTCAGTTCAACCCGATCCTGGCCTTTACCAATCTGAAATCTCACTCAGGCTAGGTCAACTCGGCTCGACTTTGCATGTAAGGCTCTTTGAATCCCCGGTCTCAAGCATCGCAGTTGGTAAGAGTCGAACTTGTGACCTCAAAGTCACATGGTGAATCTCTTATCAGCTATACCAAGTACTATTTGTTTACTTCTATGCATATAATTTATAATAAGTGAACGAAATATTAAAGACGAAATTGTAAATTTTTGTCTCTATTAGGGACAAAATCAAAAATCTGTATCTAAATTAGAGACGAAATTGGAATATGTCTTTATTTGATGTCATTATAGCAACAAATAATTAGAAGAGTGTCTTCAAATAATTTTATACATAATAGCAAAAACTGACCTACATATAAATTAACAACAAAATGAAACACAACTTGTTTTTAATGGCAACAAATAAAAAAAATACGTTATCATCTAGCAACAATAGTTTAGACGACTTGTTTCTAATGGCAACAATTCAAAAATTCATTGTCTTTGTTGTTTTCTAAATCAATATTTGTTGCCACAGTTTGTTACTATATGACAACAACAGAAAAATATGATGCCATCTAGTAACAACTAGTAAGAAACTTTGTTTTAAGCAGCAACAAATCAAAAACATGTAGACATTAATTATTAAGAAACTAAAGCATAAAATGTCGCTTTTAATTAGGCAATGAAAAAAAAAATTATATTCATTGCTATTTAGCAACGTTTTAAAAATCTGTTGCCAAACTTAGTTGCTAAAAAGCTTTTATTTTTGTAGCAAGGTGGCGTGGCTCAAGGACCTTGACCCAAATAGGCCCAATGTGAGAAAATCCACTCCTGCAAAGAGCCAGGGGCAGAATGCTGCTGCTGGTGTAGGAACTACTGCGGTGGCTAGTTAATTAGACCGCTACTGCTGCTGTGGATGGCTGTTCTGGGCACCATGGCCACCACCACGGCTTTTCCCCCTTTTTAGCTTGTTGTTCTTGCGACCACGAGACTGCTCTCCCCCCCCCCCCCCCGATTTGTAGAATGATCAGCCAATGGAGGGTTACTCAAAGAAGAGAGATGTGCCTCTTCATGAGAATCTGCAATCGAGTCAGCATTACCTTGCTCCTCAAGCTCGAGCATAGAACGAAGAGTGTCAAAAGATGGAAGAGGTTGAGGATGCCTAACAGATGTATGAAAGGGTTTGTAATCCTCCGATAACCCTTTCAATAATTGAAGCGACATCCTATTGTCCAAGACTTTGTCTCCTACATTCCTCAAATTGTCAGCTAGGGTTTTGAGGTGAGTACAATAGGGTTTCACACCATCAAACTGTTCGAGTTTGGTGTTTGTAAATTGCGCATCAAGTTGTAATGCTCAGGCATGCTTGTTGTTAAGAAAGAAATTCTTCAAACGCTTCCAAGCATCAATAGCCTTGTCATCGTGATCGACAATGGAATTGAGAAGATCAGCCGAAATGGTGTTGTAAATCCAATGATGAACAATGTCATCAAGTCGTTGCCATAGAGCTTTATCGGAAATTTCAGGTACTTTTTCCTTCTCATTAGCAACAAGGGGTATGATATTGTCGATCACCAAATTCGTGAGGCAATGAAGTTAGAATAAGGTAGACCAAACGTTGTATTGTGTTCCATCGTAATCAAGGGTCACATAAATGCAAGTTTTGATGTTGTTAACAAGAGTAGCAGGGTGAATTTTCTGTTCGACCATGGAGGAAAGCCTAAGGGAAGGAGAAGAGAGGAAGAGAGCAGAAGAAGTGCGGAAGAGAGTTAGGGTTTTGGATCGAAAAACCTAAGCTCGTGATACCATGAGAGAATATGAGAATATTTGTCGTGCCTTTGTCATTAACCATTAACCCATATATATACACAAGACTACAAGAGTATTCTAGGTTAAACTAACTAGGAAACTATACATAGCATAATTACCAAAGATAACTACAAACAATAAATTACATAAATAGATTATTTACATAATCTAAAGTACTTAACGTTAAGTAATTTCATCATTTCCTGTAAAAAAAAAAAAAAAAAAAAAAAAAAAAAAAAAAAAAAAAAAAAATCATTGTCGTAATACGCAAATGCCAAATAGCAATTCACTTCGAAAATTTGTTTTCATGGTTCAGATAATTATAACTACTCACAAAACTTTTGATTTAGAGGTCAGAAATTCGACTATCTACTAATGACACTTTCATGATATAATTTCCTTACAAACACTACAAATTTACATTACCAAGATAGATACCAACCAAACAAGAAAAAAAATCAGAAAAAAAAAATATATTGACGATTGAAGCTGGAAAAATAGGCTTAACCCGATTGATGAGACAGAGGTTGACCCACAAAGCTTAATCCAAGATCCAATAACAAATACTGTTCTACAACTAGCTGCTTAAAGCCTACCATATTGATATATAGGACCCTCTTCCTTCAACATTTCTGCAAATACTGCTATGTTTGTCACTCGTTTGCTTCTAGACAAGGTCTCCCTTTTCAACGGTTTTATTAATAATGCAAGCACAAACTTTAAACTCCTCGTAATAAACATACTGTTACGAAAAAAAAAACCCAATCTCTTAATCACTTTGACTAGTGTAATAGTGTTAGTAATTTCGATCTTGCTAACGAGCGCCCCGGGGCGTTAGATAAGGATAAATTATATTGGTTGAAATGGTATTAAGTTAGGAATTCATGACAAAATCACGCGTCGTTCGGTGTAATTAATGTTAATTTTACTCTAATATTTGCATTTTAATTATCTTATCCAACGCCCCGGGGGCGCTCATTAGCTTTTGCCTAGTAATTTATACGGTACATAAGAAAAAAAATAGTCTTATCGTTATTTATTGGAATCGTTTTCATAAATGGTTTAAATATTCTATTGTTATAACATTATCAATAAAAAAAAAAAAAAAGAGTATTATTAATTAAATTTTTGCATGGACATATATTTCCAAGATAAATGTTTCACTTAAAAAAATGTGCATAGAAAGAGTAGTGTTTTAGTGTATGCAATATCCAAAAAGATAAATATCCATTAACGACTTGTTCATATTTACTGAATTGAGCTGAACTGAACTGAACTGAACTAATTGAAACTGAACTAAACTGATTGGAGCTGAACTGAACTGAACTAAATTAAACTGAGCTGAAATGAATATTTTATGAGAGAGGGAAATCAGGAGTTAAACTGAACTGAATTGAACTGATTGAAGCTGAACTGAACTGATTAGAGCTGAAATGAAATTAAGTAAATATGAACAGAACCTAAGTTAATTTAAAAAGTTCCTATTATGAGATTTTTTCTATAATTGCTTTTTAAGCTTAAAAAAAACTTTCAATAAGTTATTTACCAAAGACCCTCTTTCATTTTTTTTTTTATTGTTTTAATTATTGTTAAAGTAATTATAGTTTTTTTAAGTGTTATAATTATAATCTTTTATATTCGTTCAATTATTGTTTATAATTATTGTAATAATTAATTTTATAATTAATAATTTTATAATTGTTTTATTTATTTATTATCATTATAATAAAGTTTATTATTATTATTACTATCATTAATGTTACTAGTGCAGATTTTAAATTTGTAAATATTTTATCTTATTAATAAAAAGTAACTATAATGAATAAAAGTATAATTAAAAATGTTTTAAAAAAAAGTATAATTAAAAATTAATTAATATCAATAGTTATTAATTATTAAGTATCAATATTATTATCAATTATAATTATTAATTATTTAGTAAATAATTTAATAATCAATATTATTATTAATTGTAAATACTAAGCAGAGTAGGGAAGCTCAAAACAACAAAATCTCGTTAAACTTCTAAATGCTTTGAAAAAGCTAAAAGTTTGATCTCCAAATTATAAAAAGCTATAATAATTACTTCGATATATTTTCCTAAAATAAGTGTCAAATACAGCTTATTAATTATTTTTAAACGAATAAAACACTATTATAAAAATAAAAAAAAAAAATAACTCACATGTGACGTGCCCCCAACAGTTTGAAAACTACCTTGACCAAATGACCATTATCTAAATCCTTTAAGTAGGGCATATTAAGTTAAGGTACATTTATTGACAACTCATACGCGTACAATAAATCATCTTGAAATCAAATTTGGCTTCATATATATTCATTCACTCTTCTTTCTTTCTTTCTTACTCAATTTTATCTTTGGTTTCAGCTTTTAGGCTAACATATTCCATTTACGGTTTACCCTTTACAGTTTAGACTTGGTGTTGCATCTTTTAGAGCAACACCCGCTCCTTGTCAAGCAAGATAAGCTACGTTACATACCTTTTTAAAATAAATGGAGTTTTGATTTTGGATGATATGATGCTGTAAAGACAAAAGATGAATGATTGTAATGTGAAATATGATAAAGTTTACGGCCCACATGGTTGGACATTATAGATGATGGAGGAGCAGCTTTTTTCTTCTTCTCCCATTTCATTCTGTTTATGCTATTTTCATGGGGAAGCAACCATCATACATTCATACTCCTAAAGTGAAACTTGTAGTATTAACCGATTTACTTCATATTTACTCCATCTGTTCCGGTTTAATGGTTACATTTACATACAAATATACAACTAGTATCTCTCAAAAAAAAAAAAAAAAAAAAAAAAAAAAAAAAAAAAAGTATACAACTAGTATTCTGTATGACAAGTAATGTCCCGGATCATTACATGAATTAATAGATACTTGTGTACATTGGATTCTGACCAATACTTTCTTAACCAATTTAGTACTTCTTCCGTCCCATAATATAGTTCCTATTTTTTTTTTTTTGGAGAACCAAAATATTGTTTCTATGCTAATTCTATATTTATATAATACGAAAATACTATTATATCCTTACTTTTTTTTTAATTTTATTCATCATACTTCTTAATTTACCTTTAAATTTTGCACATGTCCTGTACTTTTTTCCACTTTCTCTCTCCAATTTTTGTTTATGATTGTACTTTTCAATTTTATTAATGTATTTTATCCATTTTCTCCTCTTATTTCTTAAATACCGTGAAAAAACACAAACAATAACTATATTATGGAACGGAGGGAGTACACAATTCAGATGGTTATTCTATAATATGTAAAGTTGTTGAGTAATTTAAGCATTTGTTAATCCTACAATCATATAACAATGCGAATGTGTACAAATTAACATGTTGTACACAGTTGTTAACATTAACAGATTTGTTTATTATAATTAAGCCTCTAAAAATACAATCTTTCAATTCTATGTTTTATTAGTAATCGATCAACTCATGATCGAAAAGGTTAAAAAACAAAATCAACAATAAAACACTTATCAATTGGAACTCCTTTATTTTATTTATTGGTTACTTGAAAATGGAAAATGGCAAATGGCTTACTTCATTTGCACATATCTCTCATTCTAGCTAGAAGTGATCTTGAGGTAATTTAAGTTGGAGGTGATATATTTAAAGAGCTAAGCTTTATAATAAGTCCTGTATCCAACTTTGGTTTTTTTTTTCTTTTTTTGTGGATTCTCATATAGGATATTTAGAAAATTTAGGATTGCTTTTAAGTTATTTTAACATCCAAAATATGCGTCTTATTTGAAATAATCGATATGTCGTCCACTATTAGTTAAAGACCCTTTTTTAGTATTGATTTGATCCAATTTGTTTATTTTCGGATTTTTTTGATGCTGGCACTCAATAGGAGGGGCGTTTGAATTGAGTAAGATAGTAGTAATTAGTCTCCTTTTAAAAAAATATTCTCAATTAAGGAGGGGGGGGGGGGGGGGGGGGGGGGGGGGAACTAAAATTGCCTGATTTTGTAACTGAACTAGTAAAGCGAAAAGAACACCAACATTTACTAAGGTCCGACTCAACTCAATGTCTACATCTTCTCCCATATACACCTAACTTTAGATGTGTCCAATGTCTCTCACTTGACCTCACAATCAAGCGCCCACATTTGAACTCACACATACTAACTCTAGATAGTCTTTGCATTGAGATGAATCATTTCATAACCTAGAAGATCTTATCTTAGATAGAAACTTTCCATAATACAAAACTGCACAATGGAAAGTGGCTAGGATAAGTATTATTTTGTTTTCATTAATAGAACCAAAATAATATCTCATGCCTAATAATTCATCTCTTATATAGCAAAATTACGATCTTAAGGGCGTGTTCTCATACGTTTATTTTCAGTTCAGTTTAATTCAACTCTAATAAGTTCAATTCAGTTCAGCTCAGTTCAGTTCGGCTCCTAATTTCCTTCTCTTATAAAATATTCATTTCAGTTTAGTTCAGTTCAACTCTAATCAGTTCAGTGCAGTTCAATTCTAATAAGTTCAGTTCAGTTCAGTTCAGTTCATTTCAGTTCATTTCAGCTCAGTTCAGTCAATGAGAACAGGCCCTAAGTAAATATTTCTCTTAGATCTTAGCTTTTGGAAAAGTTGAATATTCGCCAATAAACACACCGTGTTCAACAAGCAGACTTCTTGTGCTTTTCCTAAATTGGTTGTGTTATGAGTACCAGCTCAATTGTACCTGGTACTCAACACACTTAACTTCCTTAAAGAAAACACTTTGTCAATTACTTAACTATATTTATGCACACTTACAAACGTTTAGACTAATTAAGATAAAAGCCTGGAAATCTTCAATTTCTTCCTCGACTCTTAAAACTTCCCTTGATAAAAAAATCTTGAGTCACTTTTTTAAATATTTCCAAGAGAGTTGAGACACTACTGTTCGTTTAGACGAACTACTACGAGAGGGGGTTGAATAGTAGCAGGTTCCAATCGTGAAACTTATGCGGAAATTAAAAACAAAACATAAAAGGAATTTAAAGAACGCAACAAGATTTACGAGGAAACCTTCCAGGGCCTAACTGGAAATAAAACCTCGGCCCTTCTCGGGACTTTCAAACAATATCCACTATAATAGGCAACTCTCCTAGTACAACCTATTACACAGACCTTGCTTCGCAAGTTCCACCATTGACACTTGCCACTTGATAAGAACCTATCCTAGCTATCAGACCTAAGACACACTCAGGCACCTTTTTCGACCCAAGACACACTCAGGTTCCTTTCTTGACCCAAGACACACTCAAGTTCCTTCTCGACCCAAGACACACTCAGGTTCCTATTCACTACTACTTGAATTTTAGAGAATTCAAACTCATACACTCAAACGTGAATTTGTAGAGAATTCACAATCTCACCCCAAAAACCAATTACAACACAAAGACTCACTCTACCACATAAATGGAAAGCTACACATGAAACCCGAAATCAAAATGATAAAGCTTAAACCTTTGGCAAACTTACTCTTAAGCACTAAGTGGTTTTCACGCTTAAACTCTCATTTTGCTTCATCGAAATACTTCTATATTTATAGAGGTACCTCAGTCCACAAAGTAGGGTTTTTGCAAATGTGATAAGCTTAAACAGAATTCTAATCTTATCACTTTAAAACTGAAATCAAAACAGATTTAATTTCGTTTATGTGAAAACCAATTTTAATCAAATTAAGTTTTATTCAAAAGATAGAGTTTTTATGAAAAAGATAAAACCGAGTTAAACTAGATTTTAGAAGATAAAATCAAATAAGTACTTTTTCATAAAAAATGTAATTATCTTTTACGAATTAATGAGCTTGTCAAGCTTTATCTGATTTCTAATAAGTTCCATGCATAACAACCAATTACATGCTTACATCAAACAAACTTATCTTTTATACAATTATAAGTTATGAAGTCCATCTTATAGGTTGATATCTCGAGCTCTGCACCGATCCTTGGTTGTTGAGGTTTGTCCCAGCATTACACCGGAACCAGGTCGTTACAACCCGTTGTGAAGTTCCTGTTAAGAAACCTCGGGAAGTTCCATTTCTAGAACTCTTCTTATGTCTTTACTTGTCCTCATGAATCTTCTAAAGTTCCTTTGTTTCAGTTCCTACTTCAACTCCCAGAGCTTACTGAACCTGCAACCATCACAACACTAGAAACCCTTATTAGATGGAATTTGCTCAATTCTTAACATAATCATCAAAACCTCATAAGGGTCAACAACTACCAAGACTTAAGTAATTATTAAATACATGGGAAACGTTTGATAATACAAAGTAAGTAGCAACCAACTACGATATTTGTCATCACATCAAAACCAACAAGGAGCCCAACAAGCTAAGATTAGAGTTTCTCAAATCTAAATTTTTTCAAATTCTCCGTGTGAATATCTAAAATCGGATATCCAATTTAGCCAACCCTGATTGATGTGAGTTTGAAGGTCAACTCCTACACTCACATGAGGCACATCTCTCAAAGAGTGCCACTTAATTCTCTAGTCCTAACTCTATCTATGATGATGTCTAGATATTTCTTTTAACTCCGATTTCTTGGTCACAAGTTTAGGTATCACATTTTAGGGCCTGTTTTCATATGTTTATTTTTAATTCAGTTCATTTTATTTCAGCTCCTAATTTCCTTTTCTTATAAAATATTCAGTTCAGTTCAACTCCTAATTTTTTTCTCTTATAAAATATTCAGTTCAGTTTGGTCCAGCTAAGTTCAGTCTACTACAATAGGCCCTTTTAACACATCAATATGTAAATTTGGTGTCTTTTATGTATTCATGGATAGTTTGTCCTTTAATTAATACAGATCGGAGTACACTATTAGTTTATAACTGGCTAAAATTTTAAAATAAATAACAAATCACTAACCAAATTGATAACTATTACACCATGATATAATGCTTGGTTAATTCTTATTATTATGTGCTAATCACTCTTTTATTTTATTTTGTCCCCAACCAAAAGACCAACCGAAGTGATTGACAAAAAATTGCATGTCTAATTGGATAGATCATTTGTCTCATTGGAAGTGATAGGGACACCTTGACAATGTTGGCATAATTTCAGATTTTGAGGTTCCATCGTCCTTCTTTTTTTTAATCACCTTCATTGTTTAATCCTCTTAACAGGTTTCGTAAACCGCTAACATAGTTTGTGTCTTTTCCAAAAGGATTGATTTTTCCACTTTATTAATGATCTTAATTACTACTCCATAAAACAATAAAATATGTCAATTTTTAAATACACTTCGTTGAATACTGCTACTACAACTACAATGTAATCAGTAAAGTAAGATCTATTTATCAGTCATAGTTTCAATGTAGAGAGTTTGTTTTATTCAATTTATGCATTAAATTGATTAATTTTTACATTTTGTATGACATTTATAAAAGAATTCATTTCAATTTCCAAAGAAAGAAAAAGTTGACTTAAACCTAATGTACGACACATAATAACTTTAAAGATTATACTTGTACAAGTATATTGATAAATTTGTTTTACTTGTCAAAAAATAAAAAAACAAAAAAATTTGTTGTGACTAATTAAATGAAAATATTTCCATACATAGAGTCTGTTCACATTTACTTAATTTCAGTTCAATTCAGTTAAGCTCCAATCAGTCCAGTTCACTTCAGCTCCTACTTTCCCTTTCTAATAAAATATTCATTTCAGCTCAGTTCAGTTCAGCTCCAATCAGTTCAGTTCAGTGACTGAACTGAACTGAGCTGAACTGAACTGAAATCAATATTTTATAAGAGAAGGAAATTAGGAGCTGAACTGAACTGAACTGAATTTCAACGTATGAGAACATGCCCTTAATCTAAACTAACATGAACCATATGATAACATGATAGTTTGTGTAATATTTAGGAAAATTTGTCAAAAAAAACCTTTTAAAAACACCATTTTGCGAAAAAAAAAACCTTTTAAAATTTTTTTGGTTAAAAGAAAAACACCCCGTTTATTTTTTTACGAGAGCAAACCTATTTTCCTAATTACCCTCTAATTAACTTAATTAGACTCTAATTTCTTTTTTTTCTTCTATTTAACCTCTAACCCACAGATTAGTAAATAATTAAATTTAATTAATATCTATAAAAAAAAACTTTTTTTGCGAGAGGAAACCTATTTCCCTAATTACCCTCTAATTAACTTAATTATACTCTAATTTCTTTTTTTCTTCTAATTAACCTCTAACCCACTAGATTATTAAATAATTAGATTTAATTAATATCTATAAAAAAAAAACCACCACCCCCTCCCCTTCTTCCCTTCCTCCTTCTCCTCCCATGGCATCAACCCCCTCCCCCAGCGGGCCCGCTATCCAGATACCCCACCTTTGGCGACCTCCTCCATCGCCAGACAACCCTCCCTTTCTCCCTAATCACCGCCCGACAACCACCTCCTTGATTTCAAAAACCCTAGAAAATTGATTTGGGGGTTTTAATTTTGTGTATCTTGCTTTCAATTAATGATTTAGGCTTTGATTATGTATGTATGTGATATTAGGGTGATTTAGAAACAAATTGTAATCGATTTGGACTTGATTTGAGCATGTTTGAGTAAATAAGAGCCAAAAATTCGAAGGGTGTGGTGGTTGCCAACGGGGATTACGGGAAAAAGGAGGGTTAACTGGCGATGGAGGTAGGTCGTCGGAGGCGCAGGGATTTGGGCGGCGGGTCCAATGGGTGAAGGGGTTGCTTCCAAGGGATGGGGAAAGGGATGAAGAAGGGGAAGGGGTGTTTGGGGTGGTGGATTTTTTAATTATGTATAAATTAAATCTAAATATTAATTAGAAGAAATGAGAGAAATTAAAGTTTAATTAAAGTTTAATTAGAAGAAATGAGAGAAATTAAAGTTTAATTACAGGGTAATTAAGGAAATGGGTTTCCTCTCGCAAAAATAATGAATGTAGTGGTTTTTTTTTAACCAAAAAGCTTTTACGTGTTTTTTCTGACAAATTTTCCTAATATTTAATGCAATTTTTTAAAATAGACCGTTCATAAGTATCATATAATTGTTTCAGACGTTAGTTTATTACTACTCAATTTAGTCATATGTAATGTTAACTTTGATGAATTAAATATTTTGAACTCAAAGGCTTTCAACCGAGTAGTGGAGTGTGCTTTTGTAGTGGAGTGTGAAGGTGAAGGGAGAAGAAGAAAAGGAGGATTGGCTTTGATGTGGAAGAATTCTTTGGATGTTGTAGTACATTCCTATTCTCAGAATCACATTGATGTTGATATATGTTCGGACCAACAGGGGAAATGTAGGTTCTCGGGCATCTATGGTTTCCCGGAAGAGGAAAATAAATTTAAAACGGGGCATCTCCTTAGAAATTTAGGCTCTATGCGAGGAGGTCTGTGGTTGTGTGGTGGTGATCTAAACCTCATGATACAGTCTTGTGAAAAACTTGGAGGCTGTGACTTTTGTGATGAGGAAGCAGATATTCTTTGTGAGGTTGTCAACTGCTGCCACATAGAGGATCTTGGCTACATTGGGCATGATTATACTTGGTTGAATAATCGAGGGGGAGTGGTGAACATCCAAGAACGCCTGAATTGTTTCTTTGCGAACCGAGAATGGAGAGATTGTTTTCTGGGCTCTTTTATCTTACACCTTTCCAAAAGAAAATCTTATCATCTTCCGATTCTTTTATGTATTAAAGAGGCCTTGAATACCCAAAAAAAAGAAGAAAAAACAGCTTTATCGGTTTGAGGAAATGTGGCTTCGAGATGAAAACTATGCTACTATTGTTTCTGAAGCTTAGGAGAGAGGAGGAGATCTGTGCTCAAAAATTGCTTTTACCTCTACTAGGTTGAGTGCTTAGAGTCGAGATAAATTTGGTGATTTTATTAAATAATTGCAGGATTGTAAGGGGAAAATGGAGAAATTAATGGAGGAAACTCAAACTTATGAAATCATTGCCCAGATGAAAGCCATTGATGATAGAATGGATAAGCTTGAAAGAAGAGAGGAGATGTATTGGAAGCAGAGAAGCAGGCAAGATTAGTTGCAACATGGAGATAAAAATACTACCTTTTTTCATACGAAGACCAAGTAGCGTGCAGAACGAAATAATATTAAAAAAATAAAAGATGCAACAGGGAATGAATTCGTGGATGAGGAGAAAATAACAGAAGTTTTTGTGAACTATTTTGAAGACCTTTTTGCTGAAAACAGTCACATTGAGCCGAAACATGTCATAGATAAAGTGGAAAAAATTGTCTCTGATCGACAACATAGTAGCCTGGCGGCCCCTTTTACTGCCGAGGAAGTGCGTTTAGCACTTTTTCAGATGCACCCGACGAAGGCCCCTGGACCTGATGGTATGTCTGTAATTTTTTTCAAAAATTTTGGCATCTTGTGGGTGTTTATGTAATTAAGAAAGTGTTGAATATCTTGAATAATGATGGTGATATAGGTTCTATTAATCAGACTCATATTGTGTTAATCCCGAAAAAAAATTATGTGAGTCTCCTGTTTATTATAGACCTATTTGTTTATGTAATGTTATATACAAAATTGTCACTAAAGTACTAGATAATTGCCTCAAGCTAGTACTTCCTTTCATTATTCATGAATCGCAGAGTGGCTTTATTCCTGGGAGACTGATCACTGCTAATATTTTGGTTCCGTATGAGTGTTTTCACTATCTCAGGAAGAAGAAGAAAGGGAAGAAGGGTTATCTGGGGCTCAAACTTGATATGAGTAAGGCTTATGATAGAGTTGAATGGGTCTTCTTGGAGAAAATGATGTTAAAATTGGGTTTGCCGGAAATTTTTGTGTCTTTGATCATGAAATGTGTTAGTACTGCTGCTTTTGATGTCTTGGTAAATGGGCAACCATCGAGGAACTTTAAGCCGAGCAAGGGTCTAAGGCAAGGTGATCCACTTTCACCTTTCCTTTTTATCATGTGTGCGAAGGGACTCTCGACTCTCCTAAGAGATGTTGAAAAAAAGAAGGAGATTCATGGGGTTAAAATTGGTAGGCATGTCACACCGATATCTCACCTTTTTTTCGCAGATGATAGCCTCCTTTTTGTTTGTGCGACAGATGAAGAGGTGGATAGTGTGTTGGGAATTCTCTCCACTTATGAGGTGGCTTCGGGTTAAAAAGTGAATATGGACAAATCAGAGGTGTCTTTTAGCCAAAACATTGAGCAAGAATGGAAGAATATGCTTCAGATGGAGTTATCTTTTAAGGATGTCGAAGGACATGACAAATACCTTGGTCTCCCGACATAGATTGGTAGTTCCAAGAAACAAGTGTTCCATAATATTCAGGATCGTATCTGGAAGAAACTGAAAGGGTGGAAGGGAAACTTCCTATCACAAGCGGGTCGGGAAGTGTTGTTAAAGTCAATCGCTCAGGCAATCCCAACGTATGCAATGCAATGTTTCTCAATCCCGACTAGCATTCTTGATGGGATTGAAAAATTATGTCGTCAATTTTTTGGGGGACAAAAGGGGGAAGAAAAGAAGTTGTGTTGGATTGCATGGAACAAGTTGTATGTGCCGAAAAAGGAGGGAGGTCTTGGTTTTTGTAACATGAGGAATTTCAACAAAGCTCTCCTTGGTAAGCAAGCTTGGCGAATTTTGACAAATGAAAGTTCCTCAGTGGCTAGAGTTCTTAAAGGAAAATATTTTCCTCACTCTTCCCTAATGGAGGAAAAAGTGTACTCAAATTCAAGTTATACTTGGAGGTCGATCATGGGTGCTAGAGATGTTCTTTGGAGAGGTGCTAGAAAGGTTGTGGGAAATGGATCTTCTGTACATATTTGGAATGATCCATGGGTTCCCACATTTCCAAATTTCAAAGTCTTATATACCCCGAGGGATGGTGATGATGTGCCTTTACTTGTTCGAGTTCTGTGGGTTAACAACTCTTGGGATGTTGCTGCTCTGAATGAAATTTTTTCCCCTGGGAGGTGACTGAAATATGCAATATTCCTGTTCCTTTCCATGCCAGGAATGATTCTTGGGTTTGGCATTTCACAAAGGATGGCTGTTATTCAGTGAAGAGTGCTTACAACCTGCTCGCGTTGGATGATAAAAATAGTACAACAACTACCTCAAGACCTGACTGTAATTTCGAATGGGATGTGGTTTGGAATGCTGACATTCCACCTAAGGTTAAAAATTTCGCTTGGAGAGCCATCAAGGGTGCTATAGCTACTAGACAAAGTCTGTTACAAAGAGGTATGAACATCGACCCTGCGTGTCCGATGTGTGGTGTTGAAACTGAAAACATACATCACATGTTGGTGACTTGTGCTGATGCCAAACTATATGGTATTTATCCCCTTTACGTTTGGAGGTGGAGAAGTTTGATGGGCTGTCTTTTGGTGAATGGTGTAGCTCCATCAGATTGCATCAAAAGGACACTCTCTGGTGGAATATTTTTTTTGCTATCTTGTGGGGAATTTGGCTTCGAAGGAATGCGTGGTGTGTTGAGGGTAGAAAGAAAGAGGTGGCTGAGATTATTCACAAGGCTTTGGGTATGGTGGGGGATTATGAGCAGGCTCAGAGCTCCTTGGTCAAGTCTACTGCAAACTCCCAGCAGTTGGCCACGACTTGGAAACCACCTGACCATGGTGTGATTAAGATTAACTCTGATGCTGCAATTTTTTTGAACAATAGCGTGGGTTTGGGTGGTGTTATGAGAGACGAATTGGGAGATGTGGTTGCCTCTACTTGTCTGTGTATGAAGGGGAGGTTGATGTGGATGTGGCAGAGGCTTTAGCGTTGAGACATGCCTTGCAAATTACGATGGAGTCGGGCTTTAGAAGAGTTTGTCTGGAAACTGACTGTCTCAAGCTTTACTCTCATTTATCAAAGGGTAATGCTCCTTCAACAGTTTTTGGTATGGTCGTATATGATATATTGCAACTTGCCAAGGGTTGTCTCTCGTACTCTTTCTCCTTTGTGAAGCGTAGTGGAAATGGTGTAGCCCATGAATTAGCAAAGTTAAGCTCTACTTTTGATGAATTGAGAGTCTGGTTGGAGGAGATTCCTAATGGAATTTCTAGTTTTGTAATGGCTGATTTAACCTCCTCTGTTTGAGTAATAAAATTTGTGTGCTCGGTTTTCGTCAAAAAAAAAAAGAATTAAATATTTTGAAATTGGTGGAAGATTGGGGCAAATTCAAGAGATAAAATTAATCTGAAATAAAATCTTTAAGCCAATTTACGAATTTTATGCAAAAACATGTATTGTTGATTGCAACCTATTCAACTTGAACTGAATTTTTGCACAATCCTTAATTAGTATAGTAGGAGTACATAATACAAGTAATGAAATATTATCTTTCAAAAAACAAGCTAATTGCTTGTGTCGTGACTTATAACACTTGCAATGTATTGAGCCAAACTTTTTGTAATCATTACAGTATTCTTCGCTTACAAAAATTAAATATCTGAGGAAATTTCACTACTTTGACTTTGTATGTTGGATTAAGTATGAATAGCAAGAAGTTGTTGGCTTGTTGCCTGGGGGTGTTAAATATCGCACTCGATTATCTAACTAACACCCGCAAAATATAATAAAATTATGTATTTATCCTTATAATAACGATTATAAAAATAATTAATTTTACCTCAATTTCTCACTTTTACTGTACACAAAACTTTTTACCGTTCTCTCTAGTGGTCAACGACCAGCAACGCTCATCGGTCAACCACCCCAAATGTCGTGAGTTTCAAAATCAAACAAAAATTTTTAAATTTTGCAAAATCAAATTCGTTAGATCTTATGGACAACGACGAAATACCAGAAACACAACCTTTGACGGTCACTGAAGGCTCATCAAACCTACGGAATCAGTACGTCGCGATATTTTTTTTAAAAAAAAATTCAAAACCCAGGAAACGCCTAGGATTTTCAAAACATCCTAGGATATTTGAAAAACTAGGCGTTTCAGCCTAGGGTATTCGAAAATCATAGGCGTTTTCTGAGTTTTAATTTTTTTTTCTTTTTTGTTTGTTTTTTATTTCACGTATAGGTTGATTGTTATTGGATTTTACATGGTCGAAATTATTATTGTTATTAAAATTATATTATAATATTGTTATTAGAATGATTATTGGGTTTAAATCATTATTTATATCATTGAATATATTAAGTTTTTTATAGTCGTGTTTGTTGGTTCTTAACTTTTATTAATATTTATATATGATTCTGAGTCCGAGGATGGTGACGGTACGGACTATAGCGGACATTTTTTTGACAGACAAAGTGTTTTCGAGTTTTGAGGATGCTTTTCTATGGGCACAAAATGTTTGTCGACCACTCGAATTTATGTTAGTGAAGGCTTCTTACAAGACCGATCAAAGTGGTCAATCGTATCGATATGTGATTTTTGATCGTGGAAAAAAGGGCATGATAAGAGACATGATGAATGAGATACGCAAAGACACCAAAAGCAAGGCAAACAATTGTCCTTTCAAACTCAAGGTTGAGTATGTCAGAGTAGTAAATGGTTGGAAGCTTAGTTTCTTGAACGACACTCACAATCATTCTTTGGTTGTTTATCCTGAGGGACATTGACAAATTAGTGGTCTTAGCAGTGCTGCTAAGCAGGTAGTGCGTGACATGACTCAAGCACAGGTTCCGCCTCGACATATCATGAGAACTCTTGTAGAAAGGTTTCTTGGAGACCATCCAAACATCAGGCATGTCTACAACTACACAAGTAAAATAAGAATGGAGCAATTCACGGGAAGAGAAGTGGTTCACCAAGTGCTTCATTTGGCCGGACAGAGCAAATACCTTACTTGGGTTTTTATTGATTCCAACAATATTTTGCAACATGCTTTCATGGAACATCCGGTCATGACAAATTTGCTACGCATATACCCGTACGTGATAGGTATGGATTCCACTTACAAGACAAACCGATACAGCATGCCATTATTTGAGATTGTTGGGGTTACACCGAGTAATCATAATTTTCTTTTTGCATACGCATATCATGAGGTCAAAGTCCCAAGATATTTATTGGTGGGTGCTTCAGTGCTTGAGGTTGTTGATCGGTCATCATAGAGAGTCGTCGGTACTACTGACAGATAGGGAGCTTGGCCTTTGTGTAGTGTTCAAGAACGTGTTTCCAAATACAAGACACATGTTGTGTGTGTGGCATATTAACAAAGATGTTGAGGCGAAGGTTACTTTCATGTTTGAAAAAAAAGGAGATTGGTGCCAAGTTCAAAAATGGGAAGTGGAGGCTTGTGATTAATGCTACATCTAAAGAGGCATATAACAGAGAACTTGCAGTGTTGAAAACCAAAGTGGAGTCGATGGCCAAAAGCGATTGAATATGTTGTGGACACTTGGCTCATACATATAGAGAAGTTTGTATTATTTTGGACAAACCAGGTACTACACTTCAGCAATGTTAACAAATGCAGGGTTGGGAGCCATCATTCAACATTGAAGTGTTGGATTGACAGTTCAACAGGTTCTTCAGACACAGTTTGGGCTCAGGTGCACTGCTCGATTGAGAACAGGACCATAGCCATTTGTAATGGATTGGAGGCATGTAGAATAAGTCATGGTCAGAAGAACAAGGTTGCATCAGCTGGACGGAAAGGTATCCCACTATTGTCTGTCTATTCTTCTCGGTGAGACGAATAGGATGCGAGGGTTGAGTACGAATATCCATTGACGTTGTGGGTGTGCTCTACCTACTACCCACGGCTTACCTTGTGCGTGCCAAATATACGACTCGATTGCTGCAGAGAAGGGGTTGTGACCGGAACACGTGCTCCTCACGTGCAGGTCAACACCTGAAAACCAAGTCAAAGGTCGAAAACCGGGCTAAGGTGTGACCTCGCAAAAAAAAACGGTTATAGGTGTGTTTTTACAAAAATAAAATAAAATAAAATAAAATAAAAAATAAAAAATTATAAGGTGTTTTTTACAAAAAATTTGTTATAAAAGGTGGTTTTTTGCAATTTTTCCTAATATCAATGATAAGTATCATCATTAATAATTTGGTCAAGATCATGTCATGTTGTTGTTAATTAGTGTTAAATGATATCATAATAATTACATTATTAAGTTTAATTATCATTATTGAATATCTTATTGGGTAGCCAATAACTGATCCAAAAATCTAAGTACACGAAGCCCGGGTACCTGAACTCATCGGTTCATTTTATGGATATCACTTTTATTGATATTGGTTATTGGTTACCCGAATCGTCAGAACTAACGAAACAGGTACTTTCCCATGCTACCCCTAGTAATCTCATCCAATCTTCTATTTTTTTCACTTTTATTCTTTAATTCTCTATCACTTTACTTTTTAATTTAATCCAAGGAAACTTGGTTAGGTTGCCCTCTTCCAAGCTAGGATGAGGTTTTTAGGGCAACCTTTAAGGATCAGTCACACTTAAAAAATATCCTTGAAGTTGATTTCAAGATATTTTATTCATTGTTTAAATATTATCCAAGGATGTTCAAGTGAGGAATGAAAATCCTCCATGAACTAGGAAAATTTACCACTTTAGTTGTCGTCTTTTATTTAGTTCAACGTCACTAGATCTTTAGTATTTTAACCAAGTGAAAATTTATACAACCTTTATGTTTCTTCTCTTCCGTAGTGTTTAGGGTAAAAATACCCCCCATATGGTCCAACCATATAGTGACACGTGGCCAAATAAAAGACGACACTTGTACCAATAGAAATATGATACGTGACAAACAAAAGAGCACCCGAAAGAGAGAAGGTCTTCTTAAATCAAGAGACCCAAATCCCAAAAAGAGCGCCCCCAAAGAACACACGTTCTTACTAGATTGTGCTGCCAATCATGTCACTTCTTTTTAGGGCACCAACCCTAAAGGGGCACAGATTCCCCCCCCCTATAAATACCCCAATCATTTATGATGGGGGGGGGAGTGAGACATCTCATTTATAACATAAACAATTTTTTTAACTTCTTTCTACTTTATCTCTCTAAATACTTTTGTTTTATGATCACTAACTTGATCGCCAGAGGCGAATATTCCGTTTAACGTCCGCAACTGTCCGACTATATTCAAGACTTGTATCCCGAGAAATTCTTAAAAACCCCAAAACATTTGACGCTGCTTGTGGGAATACACGTCTAAAATGGTTGAAGATGGTCCTTGTCAGGACGGACATGTAAAGAATACTATCGTGACAATCAACAATAGCAATCCTCTGACCGCCTTATTCCATGAGGACAAGGATCCTCCTGTAACGGTTGGCTCCTTGCAGGCTGTCTTGAACAAGCTCCAAAAGGAACTTAAGGGTAAGATACCCTCTTCTTCAATACAACCGTCTAGAAGAGAAGGAGAGGGCGTCAGGAAAAAAAAACCCACGACAAGATGACCAACACTGAAGACGCAGGAGTCACTCACTTTAGATTTTAGAAGGCAGCCGAGGTCCCCTAGGGTGCCTTGGACAAACTGTTCAAGACTGCTTGAGATATCTAAGTCGGCTAGGTGCAGACCAAGAAGCCTCTGAGGCAGCCCAATGGGCCGTCCCGGCGCTGGAAGGATGCTAGAGACTATCTTTGGCACAAGTAGCAGGAGAGAGCACAGTCTTACTACTCGGACACTTCTTCATCAACTCCCACCATTTTGGATAAAATGTCAAACCATACTCACTCCAAGCATACCAACTCGGCCAGAACCAATATGAGTTAATCTCATCGTACTCCTACTCTAGTTTATATCCTAACTAGCTCAATTTTAAATGCCCCACAATTATGGTGCAATTTAGCCACCTACCCCTGCATACGGATAGTATGGGCAATACGGCCAGCTGTATGATTGGGTAGCATACTTAGTCGGATTGGCGCACAACCTCAGCCTATTGATTGGCAAATGTGCTTGTTGAATCTTGGTGACAAGCCGCCTCCATTTTCTCAAAAATTCTCAACTCTCCCCATCCAGCTAAATTGAAAGGTTAAATTGTGGGTGCCTATGACGGTACGGTCAACCCTGAAGAACATATTTCCTCTTATAGAAATTTGATGTACTTGCAAAGTGTGGATGATGCCACTTGGTGTAAATGCTTTTCGACCACCCTTAAGGGTGTGGCTCAAGACTGTTTAACAATCTGCCAGCCGGATGCATTAATTGCTTTATAACTCCCAGCTTGTTGTTCGTTAGAAACTTCTCCTATAATATACCACCCCAGAAGACTAGTCTTAACTTGGCAACTATCGTCCACGGGAAGAAAGAGGGCTTGCATTCATTCATACAATCAAAGGATTAACATGGAGAAAGCACAAATTCAGAATTTGCCGGGTGAAATGGCCTACTCCGAGTTTCTTTGAGGTTTAAGACACAATGGTTTCAAGTTTGAATTGATCAGGAAAAAGATTCGAACATACGCAGGTGTTCAGTGGGAGGCTGAATCATATATAGAGGCAGCTGATTTATGTTTGCTTACAAAAACGGAAGAGCCGGCTAAGGGTGCCAAGAAGAAGCCATCTTCTCAGCAAGACTCGGCCGAAAAAAAGAAGGAAGGAGGTGACAAAAGAAAAGAAGTCTGGGTGATTGATTGCCAACACACCAAGTCTAAGAAAGCCAAGACGTACGAACCACCATACGAATATAACAAAGATTGTTACCTTTGTACGAGTAGGAAACTTGAGGAATTTTGTACCAATATAGATAAACAGGTTTAGGGCTAAACCTATTGATTGAATGTTAGTCAAAAAGCGCACATGAATACGATCAGAATAAAGTAGAGGCCTATTATTAGGGCAAGTTCAATCTCTTTTAGGTTGGATTTGTACCTTTATCCCCGAACTACCAGTCATGGTTCCAGATCTATTGGAGTTAACGATCTCCTGGATCCTTAAGGGGTGTAACCTTCACCTCGTGAACGGTTTACAAGTTCCTAAAACTTGTTGGCGACTCTTTTGCTCTATCTTCTTTCCCTTTGAACGCCACCGTACTTTTGTGTATGATCACAGTGGGGTTTAAGCTAGGGATAATGCTTGAAATATTCCCTACAGTTACCGATAAGGAGATCAGATGGAGAGGAGAGGAGAGAAGAGGAGAGGAGAGAAAATGAGATAAGGAAGAATATTAGATGGAAAGAGAAGGAGGGTGTGAGAATGGAGAGAGGAGAGAGAAAGAGGGCGTGAGAAATGAGGGAAGGAGAGGAGAGAGAAGGAGGACGTGAGAAATAAGGTGAGGGATGAGAGAGAAGGATATGGAGGGGTGAAGGATAAGGAGGCATGACAAACAAGGACTTGTGAGAATTCCTAGGTTTTTTTTAGCAAATGGTAAGCGATTTATTGTTTGAACCGCTTCCAATTACATTTTGAAAGCGGTTCAACCCCAAACCGCTTTGTCATTTGATGTCTGATTTTTTTTGGTGGGTTTTTATAGGGATTTCGAAGCAGGTTTTATTAACCGCTTCCCATTTAGTTTTTTCTACTAGTGTTCATCCGACTGAGTTTAAGAACTTAAGTCCATTATTGAAATCAAGCGGACCGCTCAAGGCAATTCGCCCAAAAGGATAATCCCATGTCCAGATGGACGGTACATTCTGTCCCTTTTCAATAACTGTGCTTAAACAGCCCAATACTCGAACATGCCTAGACGAGCGAAAATCGGAAGAGGCGGCCCATATGGTACACGCCAACCCCTATAAGGGGCAAATATTTAGGGTAAAAATACCCTTCCATGTGGTCCAATCCTATAATGACACATGGCCCAATAAAAAGGGCGACACGTGTCCTAATTGGAAGATGACACGTGGCAAACAAAAGAGCACATGAAAGAGAGAAGGTCACCTTACATCAAGAATCCCAAATCCCAAAAAAGGTGTCATAACAATGCCCCCAAAGGACATGCGTCCTTTCCTGATTGCGCCGCTAATTAGGTCATTACTATTTTGGGTACCAACCCTAAAAGGGTACATATTTCCACCCCTATATATACCCCAATCATTTATGATGGGAGGGGTGGATTGAGACATCTCATTTATTACATAAGCAATTTGCTCTAACTTCTCTCTAATTTCTCTCTCTAAATACTTTCGTTTTTCGATCACTAACTTGGTCGTCGAAGGCAAATATTTCATCAAAAGAAATATTCGTTGTTTTGCAGGTGCTGCGATTGTCCGGCTATATTCAAGACTTGTATCCCGAGGGATTCCGAAAAAACCCCGAAACACTTAGTATTTTCTATGACTTGAAAAAAAAGGCTTTGACACTTGATTTTCTTCATTCCATAGTCATCATATTCTATTTTTTTATTATTACTAAACCTTTTCTAAATCACGATGCCCTATCCGATAAAGTCATTTTATGGTTACTATAGTTCCTAAAATCACGATGGCGACTCTCTATTTCAATGTATATGAGAACCAACCTTCAAAATCATCGTAATGAGAGCTAGCCCTCCGCCCCCTCGAGGGGCCCATGGGAAAAACCCTACGGCTACCTAAGTTTAATTTACAACTACATTTAATCTTGATAATACGCTCTAATAAGTTTAAAATAAGTTTAATAGGTTATTTAAGATAAAATAAGATAAGTTCAAATTAAATAAGTACAAAACGAGTGAATAAAACGCACCCTAGTAAAAACACACCAAGAGTAAGGGCCTATTCACATTTACTGAATTCAGCTGAACTGAACTGAACTGATTGGAGCTTAACTGAATTGAACTGGGCTGATTAGAGCTTAACTGAATTGAACTAAACTGAGCTGAAATGAATACTTTATGAGAGAGATAAATTAGGAGTTGAACTGAAATGAACTAATTGGAGCTGAATTGAACTGAACTAAAGTGAACTGATTGGAGCTGAACTGAACTGAACTGAACTGAAATTAAGTAAATGTGAACAGGCCCTAACATGTGTCCTTGTTAGTATGTTTTATTTTTTAGTACAAAGTATATAGTTATTGAATTATAAGATAAAATAAGATAAGTTTAACTAAGTAAACACGGAGAATATAACTCACCCTAGTATGAACGGACCAAGAAATAGTACGGGTCATTGACATATAAAAAGATGGATTGGCTCTAATTGTCCTGTATTTTGTCCATTACTTAAGAATTTATCTACAGACTACAGTACAGGATAGATTAAGTTTTCTAAGATTTTGCATAACTTATAATTTAAAAAAATACTATACTAAGCATAAAACATTTTGTCCGGTCTAGTTTGTTTATGCATTTTTATAGGAAGAATAAATCATAATTCCTCAACTAACTACAACATATCAACAACCCAAATTAGTGAATTACCCAACTTTCCATTATTAATATTTTTTTTTAATTTTCTGTGGATCTGAAAAAACTTTAATTACAAGTTGATATTAGCAAGATTTAATAATTCCACTAACAGCAATATAGTGTGGTAAAGCTATAATAAATTAATAATACATACCTTACAATGTACAACAACAAAGTAGTAATGATTTAATTGAAGACTTAAAAAGAAACAAAAAAAAAAAAAGTTAAAAAAGAGCATTATTTAAACAAAATATTAATTGTAATAATGATTAATTATGGTGACATATTTATAAGGATGACTTTTTGACACTTGTTAATCAAGTAGAAGCTTGACCTCTAATTAAATTTGTGGCCAAAATACTTAATCACGTCACTATATACAAAATTGGTTGATAGTGTTAGGGATTTTAGTACCGTAGGATAGTGATGCAAACTGACAATTTTGATTTTGGGGCGAAAAATTGACCGATTTCACTAAATCATTTTTAAGTCCTAATCAATGGTATGATGTTGGATATGTTTAGTAATGTAGATAGTAATAGTAATTTGATCGAGTTATATAGTTTGATTTTGATACTTGGTTGTTTTTAATTCATGCAGTTGTTATAGAGATTTTGGCTTTAAAACGTGTGTACATATTACCTCTTTCATTTAAATTGTTATAGTAGGAAAAAATTTCTATACTTATAAGATGTCATACGGACAAGAGAAAGAAAGGAAGGGAAGCAATTAGTCTAATGTATAATGAATGAGTTTATACTTTCTTTCTTTTAATTTCTATTCCTAGAAATTATAGCTTTCTGTACGTCTAGCTAGCACATGCGCTAATTATAAATCCAATATACCTATTCCTTTAATATATAAAAAGATAATTTCGAAATTTTAGTTGCTTTGGATTAAAGATGGTGGTGATCTGAGGCTACTATAATGGGACGCAGACCCCATTGATATCCTATATCAACCAAATTTTGTTGATATAATGGCAATATAGTAATAAGTTGGAACGATATCAATTTGGATTTTCTCCTATAATGATGATTGTTGAATACTGAATAGGATGTGTTTGTCATGGTTCATGGGTAGGCGAGCGGCATTTTTGTGGACAAGTAGAATGTTCATGGTGAACTTGGTAAGCTTTCATGTATGTATATATGGTATAATAATCAGTTAGGTCTTCTCCAAATATTGAGTATGTGGAAACAATATCTATATCACTAGCTCAACATACAAACCTAACAGCATTGCAAACCTAGCCCCCTTGAAACTTTGCATGCCCTCACCACTATACGTCTATACTATTACAACCACCAAGAAATTGCCACCAATCCCCATAGATAAAAACTTTGGTTATTCACCCCCTTATATTCCCTCTTTTGTATCTTCAATTGACAATTCAGTTATTTCAATTATCCATCTTGTCCAAAACCCTAATTTCGTTATTGAATATTGTAATTTATTTTTTTTATTCCTACAATTAATTATTACTGGCATAATTGATTGTGATTCACCATTTGTTGTCTTGCAATTATTATTGAAATTTGACATATAATAATGAAATAAAATTTTCAAATATAACCATAATAAACGCCCTACCGCACTATTTATCTCCTCATATCGGCATCCTCATCTCCTCCTCTTCAATTCAACCCAAACTTACTTAATGATATTTATCAATAAACCTATTAACTATCCGACCAAAATATGAGTTAAACCCTAATTTGTTCATTGTAAGACTTCTTTAAACCCGACTTGACACAACCTAAACCTGAAGAGAAACTCCACTTGAATTTGACTCAAACCAAACCTTAGATCAATAGCAAACGAAGGGGTGAACGACCTAATATAACTTGAACAAAACTTGACTCGAACCCTAATATGAATTGAACTTGACCTAGAGGCTACAAACCCAATTATGACTCGAGACCTAATATAAGCCAAATTGAATCCGCCCCAAATATCCAAATTAATTGCTATGCTTTTAAAAAAAAAATCATCTATGATCCTAGTAAGTTAAAATCAAAATTAATAATAAAAATATTTTATGTAGTGGGTAGTGAATAACAGTTTTTTTTCACTTTCATACGAGTTGACTAAATTAAATTATCATTTTTTTTATGCATTAAGATACGAGGGTGCCCCTCTTATCACAAAAGGGGTGAGGATCGAACCCTGGTTGCACCGGAGGGAGATGGAACCACTAGCCATCCTTCCACTCCTTGATCCCCCATTAACATAATAAGTAGACTAGTACTCATAGAGTTAAGGGCCTGTTCGCATTGACTGAACTCAGCTAAACTGAACTGAACTGAACTGAATTGAAATGAATATTTTATAAGAGAAGGAAATTAGGAGCTGAACTGAATTGAATTTCAATGTAAGAGAACAGGCCCTTAGTAGAATATGGTAAATTTATCATATTCTTAGGTGCGTATGGAGATGCAGGGTGAGTTGTACATGAGAGTTATATCATGCACTTTCAAGGAAGGAATAAAGACTTTTACTTTTTGATTGCTAAATAAATACTCTTCACTTAAAGAAAAAAAAATAGTAATATAACAAGTGAGGTGAAATAGTAGCTAGAAAGCCACCTTCCAATTTCCAAACTTGAGAATCATTTCGTAGCCATTTGGAGATATGTTTTACCTCAACATGATCATGTAGTTTTGCTTTTAGCTATAAAGAAAGTGATGTCTTTCCTTTTTGCCTATTTTTTTTAACTTTTCAACAGGATTGGCCAAAACTAATTAAAGAATAAAAGTACGACTATTAATAACTAATTTCATGTGAAATTGAAGGATTAGATTGGCTAATATAATCATAATCAATATTAACAGTGGATTATGTTGTATTTTATATGATGAATGTCTACAATAAAATGTCTTTCACTTTAAAAATTAGTACACACGACTTAATAAATATTTCATATTTATATCAATATATACAAGAATTTTAATAAATAATAACAAGAACTTATTATCTCAATGTCTAATGACTTTTATGATTCCCCTCAAAAAAAAAAAGACTTTTATTTATTTGCATTCTTTGTTTTTACTATATCTCCCTTACTTGTGAGAGGTATTCTGTAATTTTTAGTTACATCCACCTCTACTTATGTTGAAGAATAAAGCTCTCAAGTGTCACCACATGTAAGTGTCCCACATTGGTTGAAGAAGAGAGAATTAAACACTTTATAAGGCTAAGGGGCTACTCCTCCTATTGTCATATGGTTTTAGGATGGAACCTCTTTGGACTTGTGAAGTGGACTTTCACCTCTTAGTTTGCGGGTGTGGCCCAGACCCGCGTTTAACATGGTATCAGAGCCAGACCCACGATATGGGACCTCTAATGGTTTGAGTATATTGTTAGGCCCAAAGTTTGGGACATTTAATGACATTAAGTATTTTGGCCAAATTGAATTGGATCAAGTTATCCTTGAGTTAAAAGGAACTTACATGTGAGGGGGAATGTTGAAGAATAAACCTCTTAAGTGTCACCACATGTAAGTGTCCCACATTAGTTGAAGAAGAGAGAATTAAACACGGCTAAACGACTACTCCTCCTATTGTCTTATGGTTTTGGGATAGAATATCCTTGAACTTGTGAAATGGACTCTCTCTCTTGATTTGCGGGTGTGGCCCAGACCCGCGTTTAATTTACTCGATCTTTATATTTTAGGTAACACACATAGTTTGTGTACTCACTACTTATACTTGCTCACTTTTTTTTTAATTGAATTATTTAATATGTATTTTTAATAATAATAAGACAAAGATTTATGTCGAGTAGGAAAAAAAAACAAATTATACATAAACATATATGCTAATATGACAAAAGTCAACCATTTTAATAAAACACATCGAAAAAAAAGACTATTCATACAATTACAACAACAATATCATATAAATAACAATAATCTCACTATAAATACAACCATATTGTATATACTATATACACAAATATACATAAATCCAATAACATATGAAAATGATAGATGAATAGAAAAAGAAAGAGAATGGACGGTGATGATTAAGCAAGAGCAGAAGATCTGACGGAAGAAACAGCCGCAAAGGTTAAGGTTAAAGGAAAAACCGAAAACACAATGAGCTGGAGTGACGGTGGTCCAAAATGTAACAATTTGAGTACAGCTCACGGTCACCCCCCGCCCTTCTCGATTGCTGTTGCTTCTACCACAAGCGCCTGGGATTCTTCTGCCAATTCCATAATCCTTTAGGGGTATTTTCGTCTTTTTACTTCCTAAATCATTTACTCAACAATTAGGCGTGCCCTTCCCATTATTTAATGCCAACCCATTACATATATCTTAAATTTATGTCACATTTTATATTTCATTATTGTTATTATTATTCTCATTGCATTTATATTTGTTTATTTGGTTTCAGAAGAATTTACTGAAGTGATTTATAGTTAAGGTGATTTCAACCAGGTTTTGCCTTTGAAAATTGTCATTTTTTTGTCCTTATTCACATTTACTCTTTACACTAGCTACTTCTTCACCACAAAATATATTTTTTTGAATTTATTTTTTGTGCTTTGATTGATAGTAAGAAAATTATTAATTAAAAAACAATATAGTATGTGTATCTAAAGAAAATAATTTGTCCAATTTTTGTACTTTCAAGGGACCATAAAATCATAAATGAAGGCTATTAGCATAATTTTGTTATCAAGACAATTCATTAAGCTCTTAATAAATCAAGCACAACTTCAATTTCTTTCTCACCGCTAATAATGCGTAACACCCTAAATCCTTTTTTTAATACTCAAATAGTCAAATTAATTAATCTATTATTAAAATTAATTATGGTCTTGTTCGACAAAATATAGCTACGAGAATATACTAAAATACAAACCCTATGATCACTTCACTATACTGTATATACAAACCTTATGGAGTGGAGTAATAATGTGTATAAAAATGAAAGTTTAATTTTCCCAAATAGTTTAAAAAGTTTGTACTAGTACTATTTTGGAGCCTTTTAAGTGACACCTAAACACACAACTATTTCTTCTTTCATTTTCTCTCTCCTCTTTTTCACTCTCTTTTCTTTCTTTTTCATTCATTTTCTCTCTCCACCATCTCCAACTCTTTTTCCTCCACTCCATCACCACCTCCCTCCCTCCCATCTTCTCTCTCCTGTAAAATAAAAAAATAAAAACCCAAAAACAATTCTGCTAAAAAAAAGTTGAGCTATTTATCAATTTCATTTTTAAAGCTACTCAAATTTCCAGATCTTCTTCATATTCTTCTTCAACCTCTTTATAATCTGGTAAGTTACATTTTTAGTGCTCAATTGCTTGTCAAAATGATTCAACATTGCTACTTTCACTTGCGTAATCGGAGTGGATTTTGATTGTTATTTTTGGAAAATGTAGTTTAAATTATTGATCAGTAGCCAATATTTTTGAAATTGGATCGTTGTTTTTATTTTGAATTTCGATTTTTTTGTTTGTTGATTTCAAGTTGATAATGTTGTGCTACTTAATTTAAATTTCGATAGTATCGAGTTTTTGAATCCGGATGTGTTTTTTTTTACTTTTAGTAATTTCCTAATCCTCGAAGTTTTGAACAAATTTTAATTAATTTGTTTCCAATTTTGCTTAATCAGGAATTTTACGCCATCACTAGAAGGCTAATTTCAATTATTTAAAAATATTTGTTAATTTTTTTTCCTGAGGTCTAATTAAATAATGCAAGTATTTTTAATGGAGTAGGAACTAGAACTTAACTTTGATTGGATGTATTGGAAGTTTCGAGGCAACTCTTTTGAGTCTTTTCATAGATCTTTAATATTTAGCTGGATTTTTTTTTTCTTCATAATCTACTGTAAATTTAAAACAATTGTTTTAATTTTTTTATTTAGTAAATTTAATACTCAGAGCCGTACTCAATGTTTAATAATCTTTCTTTAATACTCCTTCCGTCTCATAATATAGTGTCGTTTCTCATTTTACTAGTCGGCAAATGATTCGCTGCTTCTATTTTAACCCAAGAGAGAATTATAAAATAATTGCATTTGAAACATAAATTTGGTATTCCTATGAACGAGTTTTACCGTGTTTGAATGCATTATGAACAGGGTGTTACTCTGTTTGGATGCTACTGAATTAACCGAGGAAAGATTAAATTAAAAAAAAAAAAAAAAAAAAAAAAGATAAGAATAGAATCCACCATCATATTCTTTAAATTTAATGCCCTTGAATGTTTTTGTCGTTTTTGGTCCCCCAAAAATTATAATTTCGGTTGTTTATTTAATTTTATTTATTTAATTTTCATCTGAACTCATAATAAATCGTAACAAGAAAAATAAAAAGGAGAGAAAAAAAATAGGAAAAGAGCATAAAATGTGGATGACTTTATAATAATAACTCTTGAACAGTTTATATTTGATTTTTGTGCTTTAAATTCCCAAGCATCCGCCTTAAATTTTGTTATTGTTTCTGTTTGTTTGTGATGATATAAAGGAAGCATGCTTGTAGTTGTTACCACTGCTACTAGTATGGTAGTTGAGTTCTCTTTTGCTACTTTACTCAAATAGTGTAGTTCCTAAAAAAGAAAGCAAAAGAGGTCCTAAATTGAAAAAAAAAAAAAAAAAAAAAAAAAAAAAAGACCGACGCTATTCCCGTCTCTTAAAGTTTTTCCTATTTTGATGCGATTATTTGTTGCGAAACAATCACCGTCGAAAAGTTGTGAGATGCTGAAGTGGAAATTCTTTTTTGGGTTTATTTTGATTTGGGTGGTATGACATGAGCTACAGTGTTGATATTAGTTGCTCAGTCCTTGAAAGGGTAGAGATACCTTACCTTACTTCCACATTTTTGGGCCCTTTTGTTTTTTCTGCTTTGTAAGGATTTTGCTTTTTTAACTGCACCTTTATTTTATTTAGTTCAGTGAATTTAGGTGGTTGATCTATCGTTGATGTGCCTGTCTTTTAGTGCATTCCTAGCAATGTATTAGATTGGATGTTCTTATGCTGTATAGTCTGTGTTCTTACCGCGATGAATGCTTATATAGTTGATCTTGTTAAGGAAGGTTTGCTTTCAACGAATACTCGAGTGAACTGCGTGTTTGCTTTTGTTGAAATCATACGCCAACTTTGGAGATAAGAGGGTTTTTACATAGTACTTGCTCTATACTTGATTGAACTATTGGCAATATTGCATGCCCTTTGTGATTTCTGATAGTCTGTGATGAGTTTGTTTTAGTTGCTTCGCTTATTGCTGACTTGTCTTGTATGGTGAAATGCAGTCTAGGATGGACCGTCGGGGTTGGCCATGGAAGAAAAAGTCATCCGAGAAGTCAGCTGCAGAGAAGGTCATTGCTACTCTTGATTCTGCAGGTGCCGCTTTGCCTTCTGGTGGATCTCAGCCAGACAAGGTTGGTTCTTTAAAAGCTTTCTTGTATGAATGTGCTGTGGGGTTTTATATAATTTTAAATATACAAATCTTAATTATCTGTTCTATTCATCTATCTATATTATGCAGACCAGATGCCTCTTCTCTATATGTTCAGAATGCCTACTCTGTTATTAATTTCTATGTTAAGATTTCCAGAGTAGTTTTCTCAGAATATGATATGTTTAATGAATGTTTCCATTGTTATCTCTGGCAGCTTGCACTAATATTTTCAAGCACCTTATATTTCTTTTTTGTAATGAAAATTTTTGATCATTTTTTAGGTTTTGCAGTAGTAGATAAGCAACAGAGTTTATGATATTGATTTAGAAAATTTTCTTATTCATTCATTGTAATTTATTTCCACGTTTATCATCTCAGGGACAGGAGAAACATGATAAACACAAGAAGGCGAATTATGTTCAAATTTCCATAGAATCGTACACTCATTTGAGTGGACTGGAAAATCAAGTGAAGACTTACGAAGAACAAGTAAAAGCATATGAAGAGCAAGTAAAAGCATATGAAGAGCAAGCACAAACATATGAAGATCAGGTCAAAACATTGGAGGAAGAAGTCAATGAAC
Organism: Chenopodium quinoa; assembly: GCF_001683475.1. NCBI lineage: Eukaryota > Viridiplantae > Streptophyta > Magnoliopsida > Caryophyllales > Amaranthaceae > Chenopodium > Chenopodium quinoa. The sequence continues at coordinate 2,173,437 of NW_018743937.1, forward strand.
TAAATGAGAAGGTCTCATCTGCTAATTCGGAGATAACCACCAAGGAAGAACTTGTCAAACAACATGCAAAGGTGGCTGAGGAAGCAGTTTCAGGTATGGAATTTTTTTCTAAAGAACTTTTTGCTGCAAAGCCTAGGTTTGTAAGAAATGACTACTTATGGCAGAGTTTACATTCATAACTATATGAGTTTCTCAAATAAGATACTTTTTCAGTGTAAGCTTGTCAAGTCCACATCCTTACTGGCGTGGCTTTCCTGCAGGTTGGGAGAAGGCTGAAGCAGAAGCTTTGTCTTTGAAAAATCATCTTGAGTCTGTGACTCTGGAAAAATTAACGGCTGAAGACAGGGCTGCTCACTTGGATGGTGCTCTTAAAGAATGCATGAGGCAGATAAGAAATTTGAAGGAAGAGAATGAACAAAAGCTCCAAGAACTTGGGATAACAAAGAACAAGCAGTATGATAGAATGAAGCATGAGCTAGAAGCAAAGATTGCTAGCATGGATCAAGAGCTCATGAGAGCAGAAGCTGAGAGCAATGCTCTTTCCAGGTCATTGCAGGAGCGTTCTAACATGCTTATGAAAGTTAATGAAGAAAAGTCAAAGGCTGAGGCAGAGATTGAGCACTTGAAAAGCAATGTTGAATCCTGTGAAAGGGAGATAAATTCCTTAAAATATGAACTCCATATTGTTTCTAAGGAGCTAGAAATCCGTAATGAGGAAAGGAATATGAGTGTCAAGTCTGCAGATGCAGCCAACAAGCAGCAATTGGAAAGTGTGAAGAAAATTACAAAGTTAGAAGCAGAGTGTCAAAGGTTACGTGGTCTTGTAAGGAAGAAGCTGCCAGGACCTGCTGCTTTGGCCCAAATGAAGCTGGAAGTGGAAAGCCTGGGTAGAGACCATGGAGAAAGTCGTCTGAGAAGGTCTCCTGCCAGACCTGCCAGCCCCCAGTATTCATCAAATTCCCACATGTCACCAGTGCCTGAATATTCCCTTGATGGTTCGCAGAAATTCCAGAAGGAGAATGAGTATCTCACCGAGCGCCTTTTGGCTATGGAAGAAGAAACAAAGATGCTTAAGGAGGCATTGGCAAAACGTAACAGTGAATTGCAAACTTCTAGGAGCATTTGTGCCAAGACTGCTAGTAAACTTCAAAATCTGGAAGCACAAGTACAAATATTCAATCAACAAAAGGGCTTTGTAAAACCTGATACTCAAGTTCAAGCTGATCGGTCTTCTAGTCAGCATGTTAGCAATTCTCCAAGTATGATGTCCTTTTCTGAAGATGGAAATGATGATACAATAAGTTGTGCTGAGTCATGGGCTTCTGCGCTAATCTCAGAGCTATCTCATATTAAGGATAACAGCAAGGAAAAGTCTATGAAAACTGAAAATGGGAAGCATTTGGAGCTTATGGATGACTTTGAGGAAATGGAGAAACTGGCTCTATTATCTGATGACTCGAATTGCTCCATATCTATTACTAACAGCCCAGCCAATAAATCTGTAACTTCAAACAGTGTCGTCGCTGATGTAAATGGTACAAATGCCCCATCCAAAGCAGTGCCTGGATCAAATTCTGTGGCTAGTCCTGCTTTAGGAGATTTGGCATCAGGTTCCAAAGTTGAGACAGAATCATTGCCATTGGTGAGCTTGCAATCAAGAATATCGAAGGTTTTTGAATCTGTCTCCAATGATTCTGATGTTGTGAAAGTTCTGGAGGACATTAAGCATGCTGTACAAGAGGTGCATGAGACCCTTAATCCACACTCAATTAATTGTGTCTTTGAGGAGAAACATTGCTCAGAAGGTGCTACCGATCAGCAAGTTGTACCAGGGGATGCTGTGGCTACTACAGAAAAGGAAATTGATTTGTCTGAAAATGGTAGGCAAAATGGCCAGATTAAGAAGATTAGTGAAGAATTAGCAGCCGCCATCTCTCAGATTCACAATTTTGTATTATTCCTGGAGAAGGAATCTAGAGCAGTCAATGGTCTGTGTGACGATAATGATGCATTAGGGCTTAAAGTTGAGCAGTTCTCTGCCTCCTTTAACAGTGTAATGTGCAATGAAATTAGCCTGGATGATTTTGTTTTCTCCCTTTCTGATTTCATGGCTAAAGCTAGTGAGCTTAACTTTAGTGTCCTGGGATACAAGGGCAACGAAACGGAAGTCAACAGTCCAGATTGTATAGACAAAATTGCATTGCCTGAAAATAAGCCACCCCAAGGAGAAAGTTATTCTAATGGTTGTAGCCTATCTGATTCTTCTTCAAATCCTGAGGTTCCTCAGGATGCCAATGTTATGTCAGGCTTCGAGCCACAAACATGTAAATTCTCAGTAGAGGAATTTGAACAGCTAAAAGCGGAGAAAGACAATTTGGAGAGGGAATATTCCCAATGCTCTCAAGATCTGGAGACAACTAAATCTCAGTTGCTGGAAATGGAACAACAACTAGCCGGAGTTAATTCAGAGCTGGCTTCTTCCCAGAACATGAACAGCTTGGCTGAGACTCAGCTGAAGTGCATGGCAGAATCGTACAAGATGCTTGAAAAACGTGCTGAAGAATTGCAGAGTGAAGTCAGTATCCTGAAATCAAAATTGGAATCTCTGGATAATGAACTTGAGGCTGAAAAAGTGAGTCACCAAGATGCTTTAGTCAGATGCAAAGATCTTGAAGAACAATTACAAAGGTTAGTTTGACAATTATGTTACCTTTTGGCAATTTTCAAGGTAATTACAGTAGTTACAAATATTGCTCATGTAAATCAAAATGCTAACTCTATTTCCACTTTTCAATTTTAACTATTATTTTTTAGATGAAGATATAGTTGATAGTTTTCATAAGATGTTATACATTACTAACTTCCGGGTGTGGTGTTTTTATAGGAATGAAGGATGTTCTGTGTGTTCGTCCTCAGCTGCTGATGCAGATGACAGAAGCAAACAGGTATGAAGCTGATAAGAGAAACTATTTCTTGTTGCAGACACTACTATTGTAAATTTATGAGCATAAGTCAGAACAAAGAGTAGTAATTTCCTTTTTCGTAGACTTGAGGTATCATTCCACAATCATAATATTGTCTTCCAAGATCAATTTTGGGCTCCTTTCCTTGTCTCTTATTACTTCCTAATTTCCTATTGTTAACACACAAACCTCATTTGCTTAAATGGTTAAACCAAAATATTTTTTCATGAAATGAACATCAAACATAAGCATCTGGGATGAGTTAAGCACGCCTAACACCGAAAGTTATTATGTGATTTTCGTTCATCCTGTTGTTTCAGAAGGCTTACACTGAATTCTTCCATTTCAAAATTGTACAGGAAAAGGACCTGGCAGCTGCAGCAGAGAAGCTAGCAGAGTGTCAAGAAACCATATTCCTTCTTGGTAAGCAGCTAAAAACCTTACACCCTCAGTCAGAATTCATGGGTTCACCCATAAGTGAGAGGAGTCATAGAGATGAAGGCTTTAATGAAGAAGAACCAACAACGAGCGGGATGAACCTGCAAGATCTGGATCACGTTGAGATGGATACTGCCACTTCCAATAATCTGCAAAGGCTAGGTTCTAGTTCACCTTCAGACCTCTACAATGCACCAATTAGTACATCAGACACTGAAGGAAATAGCTTGAAATCGCCTGTATCGAAAAATGCCAGGCACCGGCCTACAAAGTCCGGATCTTCTACTTCTTCCACTCCAACCCCTGAGAAGCAGTCACGTGGCTTTAGCAGATTCTTTTCATCAAAGGGGAAAATAGGCATTTAATTATTGAGCGTGCTGACATAAGGAAGAGTTATGACGGGACAAAAACCACCCTTGACCATAAAAATTTGGTTGTTGCCCAGGTTGTTATGCTGTCTTACTCATTATAGTTACCTTGGATTTTGTGAAGAAATACTGAGGTTAGCATGTTGAGTTCTTTGAAGTCGTAGTGACTGTCAAAGGTCAAATTCTTACTAGGTTCCCCTGATGTCAAATAGAGTTTAGAAAAACATACAGAGTACTTGTGAAGATCAGCTGGTTAGTTCTCGGTTTACTTTTGATGATCATATTGATGTTAAATTTTGTATGAAATATGGATGTATATGATGTTAACACCCTTCAAAAATTTCAGTGTTGATCGTATTATGTATTCCCTTCCTTCCCGAATAAAAGTCTAACCCGTTGTAGTGAGTTGTTGGTAAAGTTTCAAACTCTTGAAACTGTTAAAAAGTTGTATTGAGGTGTTTGTCGTCGTGTTTTTGTATGTTAACTTTGTGCATATAAATACAGATGGAATTTTCAAGTATTAATGCTAACGGTTGTGGTTCTCTTCTTGTTAGGTGGCTGCCATCATTTCACTGTACAAGGGGTAATTTTGAATTTTCCGATCATTAAACAATGACTACTTTTCATATAGTAGTATCATATAATAAGAACAAAGTTCAATATTAAGAAGGTTGAACATGAACTGTCAATACATAAGAACAAAGTTCAATATTAAGAAGGTTGAACATGAACTGTCAATACATCTTTACAAGCTACAGCATGTTCTGTAGCCTGTAGGTTTCAACAATGACAGGCAAGAAAATGTTCTATAATATAATTCTTTTTTATTTTTGACGATAGAAATGAGACTCTAATAAATGGATGGAGGGAGTATTATTATAGCAAAAATGGACATTTGTTCTTTCTCTGTTTTACCATACATGCACCATAGATTTTTACACTACCAACCAAAAAAATATGGTCATTAATAATAAAACATTAAAGTTCTGAAAAAAATATATACTGAGATCAACCCAACAATTAAAGTAAAGACATTTTTACATGTTACAAATAAAACGTAGTTAGAGTTAATACATAACTATCTTTCTGGGTATTTTTCCCCAAAACAAATTGTATTTTACTAGTAATTAGCATTTTAACTACTGTAGATGTTTATATGATTCAGTTATTTTTTGTTCTTGTTGGAAACTTGGAGGGTTTGATGCTTCTTTGCGTAATTACAATTTTGATTGAGATGCCTACAGGCCACATACTTAAACTACACAATGTATGAGAAAAAAATAGTGAAAATATAGTCACACCCTGGTTTATGTCAAATCTTGAACTTTTACTTGTCAAATTTTAACTTACAGAACTTCAGATTGCTGTATCTAAATCAATATTTAATGAAATTTATATTCAAAAGTCGAAGAGGAGAGCACCTTGGTCCTTAGATCAATATCTAACAATGAGAACAGACAAAAGAGGCGATAAACACATGGTAATTTACACTTCAGAAAAACAAAAGGCAACCAATAACATAAAACTACTATTAACAAAAAATGATAATACACAAGCGTCTGAAAGTGATGGCAGCTATGCTAAAAACATACAGCTCTTTCACTTCAGGTCTGGCTTTTAAATAGAAATTAAAGAAAATGGTTGTAGACAAGTGTGAGGAGTCTAGAATATACATCACTCATGTACAACCGCTTAACTAAAAATCAGGCTGTTCTGTTTTTAAGGGTGCTGCAGATGAGGTAGTGGCACCGTTTCCATTCTGAATGTAGAGACTGTTTGACACAAGAGAGTCGCTTACCAGGCCAACATCAGTATCAAAATTCAGTGCGCCCCTAACATTCCTGGGAAGATAAGAGGTGCACAATCAGCATCATCGCATATAGCATAAGTCTTACTTAAGTCAGTGAATCAAATCTATACCTATTCAAACGATCATTTATGGCAGTCAGATCTTTGGAAGGGCTTTGAAAAGCATGAGTGCTTTCCCCCACACAAGCATAGTAGCTCTTTGAGCCGTTTGAAATTAGAGCGTCCATCTACAGTGGAAATTGTGAAAATCAGATACGTGAGAGTCAGTGTTTAGTGAACTAATACTATTTGGTAATGTCAAAGACGGCTCAGAAATTTATGTTGGACAAGATACAGCTGTGAATCTTGGTTAGCAGAACCTTGCAAAAGGATATAACTGAAACTGTAATAGATTCAGATTCCAGAGTACAGATTTTATGTTAAAGCCCGCTAGAGAAATCTCGACCTATATCCATGGAATACACCTATAAAGAGAAGAAATTTTCCCTGGCTATTTATATACTTGGTCTTCCAGGATGACTCAATTTAAACAAAAGATTAACTTAATATAAATTTTTGTATGAGAACTAATGATACCTTGGATGAGCGCAATGGGGAGACATAGACATTCTTTGACACTTTCTTTGGAGACATGTCAGGAAGACTTGGGAATGTAGATAACTTTGGTGATCCAGGGCATTGACCTAATTAACAAGTAAAAAATGAAGCTAAGCCTTGCTAACAATGAAAGTTTCATAATGTTTTCTTCTTTTCATTTTCTATATAAGCAAAAACAAAATACTCATCACAATGCATACCATCTTTGTCGTTATTACTTTCGGGAATTAAATCAGTTCTCGTGCATGCAGCATGAGGGCTAAGCTCAACGAGAAGAGGCTTCACAGAAGGTATAAAGACCTTGTTGTAAAATGTTATGATGTCAACATGATCCTGCCCTTGTCTCTGTTAGAAGATCAAGCGAAAGCTCAGATTTTAGCCACCTTACCAATGATGTTAAAAACACTTGTTAGCTACAGTACTACTTCAGTTAAGCAGCTTTCACTGAACTTACATTTCTGCGTGAAGAAGACCAGTCAACAAATACACTGCGAAAAACATGGGGTTTACACTGAGGCTGCTTGCGGTAGTTTAAAATAATCTCCTTGAATGTAAGGTCATATTGAGAAATCTGAAAACAAGCAAAGTTATTCAAAATGTTCAAGAAGCATGATGTGAGAGCCAAGTTAAGCCCCATTATATTATTGAGATTTTGTTTTAGTTAAGTTAAAATATACAGACCTTTGCAACTCCATACACAGAACACAGGATTATTTGGTCAATGTGGCGATTGAAAAAAAGTGAGGTCCGCTGATTAAGAATTTTCTGGAACAGACAGTATACACTCTCCCTCATTTGTTGAGTCTCAGATTGCTTGTCAGGCTTTTCTAGCCTTTCAATTATACCATTTATTCTGACAGCGGCCAACTTTGCAATCTGATACAAGAATGCAAAATATCTAAGTTACAATTCCAACAGAAGGTCCAATTATTCAAACCAAGCAACAATTTTATATATAGTAATACTTTTGCTTTAATTACTTGCAACACTTTCCATTTCATGCTTGCCAATGCACTATTTCAATCACCAATATTGTTAATTACTGGTACGTAAAAAATTATGAAATTTGATAATATGAAAGTGTAAATCAAGACTAATCTAATAAGATCCCATATGACTTTTTTTCCTTATTTAAAAGTCATCAATGCTAGTGTTTTTTGGGGAAGTGTATGAGTATATGAATAGGGTAAAAGTCAAAGTGGAGTATATGAATAGTGTAAAAGTCAAAGTGGAGTACGTAAATAGTGTATAAGTAAAAGTAAAGTATATGAATATTGTAAAAGAGAATAAAAAGTGGACGTATTTTTTTAGGGAAGGGAGAGGGGTCGAGAAAAAGGCCAGAGAGTAAATATGTGAAATTCGAATACAAGATAATCGAGTGGCATTTAGTAAGAGGTGCCAAATCAGGCAGGTAAAACTAGGTCAAGATACTCAACAGAGTGAAAATGACCAAGAACACTCAGTTTGCTGTTAAAATGCAACAGCATCTCATACCTTACTGAAGAATATATTGATCCCAGTCTCTGCACAAGTTTCTCCTCCACCACCAGGACTCAGCCTTGTTGGACTGAAAAAAAAAACCAGAACCCAAAGTACAAATAAATCTTCCAAATCATAGTGACGAAAGATGCCTTTTCCAAAACACTATATAATACGTAAATAAGTATGAATTTACAGGTCCTTCCAACTAACTTAATAGTTTACATTTTACAGTACCTTGCAAAAGCAGACTGCAAAGCTGGAGGAGTAAGCTTCTGCTTGAGGTTGTTTATCAAACGATCCTTCACAGGTGATGTAAAAGAGCTGCGCTCTACAAGAATGCTACGATACTCTGTGCAAGCTCTTTTTGGAGACCTAATATCTCCATTTGTTGCTACAATTGACAGCACGGAGATAATATAGTCAGAAAATTTGTAATTTACACTGCAATAACATACTTGTCACAAATCTAAAACAAGTAGCAACAGCCAACAGGTGAAAGTTTGACCATAGATGTCTACTTATGATACGATACTATCTCACTCCCTTGTCTAAACAATGCAATCTATAGGCAGGAGACTAGGAGAGCAGAGAGTCAAAATATGCTAATTTTAACAAAATGTATGCAGGGAAGCAGGAAACATAAGAATCCCGAAACCTGCATAGTCCTCATGCTAAATTTTCTAGAACCCTCCTCTCCATTGTTGCATAACCTAAAAGTTAAACAAATTGTTATAAGCTTGCACCAAACTGATTCGGTCGTGAAAACTACATAATCAAAACCCAAGTCACAAAACCCCATATGTAAACAGCTCAAACAGTCCGAATTCACATTATGTATTTTATCAATTATTTGAAGATAAAAACAGAATAGAATTTTATTTTGTGGGGGAAGAAAAATAAGATGACTATTTACCTGCAGCAGCCTCATTTTTAAATGATGGCAGAGGAGGTAAGCCTCCAGTGGACATGTTAATATGTACAGCAATTGCATCTAGGGAGGGCATTGGCTCAGCCAGCAATCCGAAACGATTTATTTCAGCAGACAGAGCTGGCCTCGCAATAATTAAAGAATTGTACATTGAGGAACCCTTTTCCCAAACCATGCTCTCCAACAGTCTCTCTTCCAAGGAATTTAAATGCCTTCTAAGCTCTCTTGGAAGAGAATCCTCATGTCTGATAAAACTTTCAATTACCTTACTAAGATCAAAAGCTGTAATGCCAGTTTTCTCTAATACTGCTGGAAACAACATTGTCACTGTCTTATGAGTGGCCAAAACCAGTTCTGCAGAACATGAAAGCATGCATCTGTGAAACCTTTCATTGGTTAGCAAAGAGGTCAAATTATTTGCATGCAACAACTGAGCCTCTGCTGCGCACATTGTCTCCAAAACCCTGTAGTACAGTTTTAAACCTTCAAGCCGTCTTTGTTGTGCCCATATGTTGTCCGTCAAGTTAGAATTTGGTAGTTTCCCAGAAACACCTCTCTCCCCAAGAGCACTATTAGGAAAAATGGCCTCCATAATAATATGAGCTCTACGTACAACCTCATTACTTATGTTCCTATCACATGACATAAGGTACTTCTCCAGCCCAGGAGATGGCTTGGATGGAAGTGGAGAAATGTAAGTACGAAGCCACTTAGCAGTTGTCATTGCAGTGCTCACTGGTGTAGATATCATTCTTATGTTGACACCACCACGAGCCCCATTTAAATGAAGTGAAGGTGATCGGCAAGGTGAGAGTGGACTTCCAATTGTTTTTGTTGGAGAGGTCATTACATCTAAATTTCTCTGAATTTATGAGTAAAAAAACAAAAAAAAAAGAAAAGAAAGAAAGGATTATTAGAATGCATTAAAACATTACTTATACATTGCTATCAGTCCTTACTATATAATGAAATAACACACCACTTTAAGCCTTTCCAATTCATGGTACAGGTATAAATATACTAGATTTAAAAAAAAAAAATTATACATATATATATATATACACACACACACACACACACACACACACACACACACACATTGTAAAACTTAATTTATAGAATTCATACTTAAGTAAAAGTTTAGAACATACGAGTAAAAATTTAGAACATGTGTCTGAAATTAAAATTTTAAACATTTGAGTAATAATTTAGAACATCTATGTGAGTAATATGTTTAGAACATTTGATTTAAGAATTAGAACAAGTGATTAAAAATTTATAAAATCTGCTTTATAAAATTTTAAACATATGAGTAAAATTTTTAGCATCCGATTTAAGATTATGAACATGTGAATAAAAATTTAGAACAAACTGATATAGAATATAGAAAGTGTGAGTAAAAAATTTAAAACATATGAGTTAAAAAATAAAACATACGCTTTAAAATCTGGAATATATAATTAAAAATCTTAGAACACACATTTTAAAATTTAGAACATATAAGTTAAAATTTTGGAACAAGTTATTTAAAATTTATGATATTAAACTTAACTAATTTATGGTTTAGAACATGTGAGTACTACATTAGAACATTTGATTTAATTTAGAACACCTAAGGAAAAGTTTAGAACATCATATTTAAAATTTAAAACATACGAGTAAAAATTTAGAACATAAAGAGTGTTCTCACATAAGAAAAATTCTCACATAAGAAAAATTCTCATACATATATATACATATACATATATATATCATTGTAAAACTTAATTGAGTGATTTGTATTTTATAACCATTCTCCAATTGGTAGGAGACTCAAAAGTGCAAGTTGAAAAATGATATAAATCATATAATATAGTGTGATATTCACAAATGGTTATATAATAAATTTGCACAATTAAATCAAAATTACCTTAGTACCACTTATGTTAATGGCACCTCCAGAAAGACTCCCTGATCCAAGTAGGCTGTCATCCATATTAACAAAGACTCTTTCATCTATATCACCCTTATTCCAAATTGCAGCATCATAATCCTTCTCTAACATGCTAATACAATTGGGAAGTGATGAGTCTTCCAACAAGTCTTCAAAGTAAGTCAAATTATCTGCAATCAATAAAGATAGTAATTGAGCTAGCCTGGGTCAAATTACTGTTAAACAGTCAACTACAAGAGCATAAATCTTACTGACCTGGGTCAATGTTGTCTAGATTGTCAGTTTTGCATTCTGATGCTGTACATGGTTTTTTCTTCAAAATCTCTAAAATCAATTCATTAGCTTTCCCCATCATTTGCTTCACCTCATCTTCAGAAGTGTCATATTTTTGGCAAAGTGATGCTATCAGGTTCACACCTTGATCACTTTTCTTTTCTGAAACAGAAACTTATTCCCATCAATTTAATGCTATCCTCAGATAGTAGAGTTACCCCTCCTCTCTAAACACCAAGGAAAGAGGTTAATACAGCCAAAGAAAGAGAACATAAATCTATTATGAGCACTGTACCAAATAATGGCGAGTCAAGAACATTGAACTTCCTCAATTGAGCAGGGATGTGAATGATCAAGATAGCCTGCATCAAATTTAGCTTTTTAAAATGGCAGCTAGCAGTGAATTTGATGTATATTCAATGGTTCAAGAATTTTACATAAATATAAAATCCTGATTATGAAAATAATCACACTATACAAATTCAGAACACTTTGTAAACTCATTCAAGCCTTCATGTTTCTTGCATTTAATAAATCCTTTAGAGAGGAAACATCCCACAATTCCACAAGTCAATACTACAAGAGGTGATAAGTCTTAACTTACCAATACAGAGACTAATCCATTAGTGCAGGTTACCAGGTCCTTAAACCTGCTGAATGCATGAACACGAAGGGCCAGAAACAATAGCCATCCAAACCTATAATAGTCTGAAATGCTATCAGAGGAGAAGGTGCTTGCATCAACAACTTCCTTATCAGCTTCATTCGTCTTGAAAAATTCTTGGTATGCTCGCTTGTAGTACCTTAAAGAGACATGACACAGCAATTAGTCCAAATCAATATCTAACAATAAACTTGTTCAAGCAAATTCTGCAAAATAGGGTGAGAACATGATGAAGATTCTAGTATAAAAGATTATAAGGTAACTTAACAATAGGAACAATTGATTCCAAAGGGTTCATTGCATAAATGATAAATGTCCCCAACACAAAATCCAAACTGGAATTTTGACCTCATCATAATGATAGTGCATATATGCTCATTCACAATGAGAGAAGATTAGAAATGCTACATAGTGCATGTATGCTCTGCTATGCCAAACATGATATCAATAACCACAGTACACAGTACCACGAAGTAAAGGCTGTCCCCTCTTCCTAGTTCCCACAGTTGTATTTAGAATGGTTTGTATCAGTACCCAATAATGAAGAAAGCTTTTACTATTCTCAAGTGTTCAAATCTGTCTTAAACTCCAGTCAGGGCTTATCTTCTTAGTTTTCCCCTCATACAGCTTACATTATTTGAATTATACCGGTGGCATCATCAGTTTTGACTTTTGAGAGCATTTAGACGTGGTAGACAACTAAAAATCTGCATACAATTTAACTCTCAATTCAAACACAGACAGTTTCAAAAGTAATCATTGCCTAAACAAATTTTAAAAGTCCACGGATAAAAAAAGGGAATAGATAAGTTTAAGAAAGGCCAAGAATAAATAAGCTGCACACACTCTAAATGGAAGATGGCCTAAGAATAAATTTTGACACTTCAAGCTTCAACTCAGATGCAACCCTACCATGTCTGGGGAGTTCTTTTGACTTGACCTTATGTCACAAATTTAGTTGTTGACAACATTAATGAGGGAAGATATGAAAACAAATATTTTTTGGGGTATAAATGTCCGCACAGTATTCTAAAGAGTTCAAAAAAAGAGGCAATTAACATCAATGACTTAATGAGGGCAAATAAGTAAATAAACATTTTAGAGGATATAATTATCTAAACACTATTTATAAGTGTTTCCTCATACTATTTAAAAGGTAGGAGTATAAGTAAAAAAAAAATAATGGAAACAACGAGAAAGCTTATGGTAGGACTCTGACGTTTAACAGCAAGTCTTTGCCCATTGTAAAAGCAAATCAGATAAGTAAAATAACAGTTTGCGCTACTATGTCAATCTTGTCATAATTCAATTGAAGTTCTTCAACAACATGATCAACAACATCGCAGCCCAACTTACTACGTCCGCCATAGATGGTATAAGGGAAACTTTATTAATTCAAAAGTTTACACTACAGGTTTACATGAAAACCACATAAGACAGACAATTATCCGTCACAAAGTGTTATGAACAATGACATCCCAAATACAGCCATCAGCACAAAGAGCTCTGGAACTTCAATATTAACTATAATTATAAGCAACGCAGTAAATCTGGCATGATTAGCAAAAGCCCAGTTTTAGTGAATTTTAGTCCACAAAACAAAGACGTATACTAAGAAAGAAAACCAGTACAGCAACAGAATACCTACTTGCTTAAAAGGCTCAAATGCACAAAATTGGCCTGCAACTCTTTCACCTGATCAAAGAATAAGTGGATCAATACGTTAACAAAGAAAAAAGCATCTGAAGTCAGATGTTCCACGTACCTCAAGTCTCTTCTCCCAATCTCCACCATACATGTTACTTAAGATTGGGCCAACCTTAACAACAAACTGAGGAAGCTCTTTGAAGAAATCTACAAGACTGGTAAAAGAAAATAGAAACAATCACATCCTGAACAGCAAAATCGGTCCACTTATAAAAACGGATAATCAATATCATAGGAAGACGATGTACTTCAACTTCACTGCTTTTAGTATCTGACACAAAGTAACTCCACTCTGATTACCAACTTCATTCTTATCTCTTGTAGTTCCCTCACCCAGTCTCTTACTGGTGTAGAGAACAAAGGCAAACATATATCTCTCCAATTCCTCAGGCTGAAATCAGAGATGTGCAGGAACATAAGAAATTGAAAGTAAACATGAATAACCAACAACTATCATGATAAACTACGTTACTTGGACTCTTCAAATCACCTTAGTACTCGAGTACAATCCTAGACAATCTGACAAGGAGCTGGACACTTCCATAGTCCATTTCGGGTCATATCAAGATATATGACAGTACCCGAGTCCAAGTAACATAGCTTATAAAGCCTACTCGAGATGGAAAAAGTACCGTTGTGCTTCCGATAGGCGACACATTATTCAACAAAATACTTTTGCTATCAGTAAACAATTTCACTGCGTCTGAAAACCTCTTTTCATCCAACGAAAATTTGTTCTGCGAATAAGTTTAAATTACATAGTTAAACCCCAAATCCTGTAACAAACTAGGCAGAATTTGAACGAAAAAATTTGGAAAAAAAAAATGTTTTACAAAAAGGGTTCTCATTTCACTAAATATTTAGCATTCAACAAAATATATGAAATTTCTCAAGATTCAATAAAATTAAACAAGAATAAACACAAATACCTTGCAAAGGTCGGTGAATCGAGCTTCAATTTCACCATTGTTATCACTATTCAAATTAGCAGAGCTTGATTCCTCCATTTTCACAGCAGAATGATTCATGTATTTCTGACCAAAACCCAAACCAAAATCACCCAAAAATATAAAATCTTAAATTTATTCACAAATTCAACAAAACTAACAACAATAACCAATAAAATGATAAACAAAAACAAAGGCTACAATTTTGTATGAAACTTACCACACTATTATAAAATGAGTCTCGAACAAAGCCTTGGATCGAAAAAATTGCAAAATCGAGAACAGGGTATTGAAGGTTAAACAAAGCTTTAAAGATTATCAATGGAGTTTTCGGCGAAGAGGGTGTTGAAGGGTCACTGGAGATTTTGTAGGTCGGCGATGTATTCGGCGGTTGGAAAAGAGAAAGGAGAGAAATTGGAGAAGATGAACAGCATTTGGTGAACTGAGCTTGGCGGGTAATTGTATTGTTTAGCCTAATACTCTGCACACATAACAATAATTTTTAGCACGGACTACGATGTACTAGTTTTAGATTTACGCTAAGTATTGGTAAAGGGGTTAATTAGGGTGTTCAAGTCGGGTTCGCTGAGGTCGGATCAAGCGATTCAAGTTGGGTGCATTTTAAACTTGAGTCATTCTAATTGTGTCAATGCGAGTCAAAATTTATATGGGTATTTTTCGGGTTGGTTTCAAGTCGGGTCAGTTGGGTCAAATTTTGACTTATGTAAGGGTTTGCTCTGATTTACTGAACTGATATGAGTTGATCTGAATTTAACTGAACTTAACAAAACAAAACTGAACTGAACTGAATTGTTTATAAGAGAAGGAAAGTGGGAACTGAACTGAATTGAACTGGACGAAACTGAACTGAATTGAACTAAACGAAACTAAACTAAATTAAACTGAAATTAAGCCGAAGAGAATAGATCTTAAGTATTGGTACATATTTATTTGATAAGAGAACAATCGAACAAGCCCTTACATATTAATTTGACATATCTAAGGGCTTATTCTGATTTACTGAACTAAGCTGAACTGAACTTAACAAAAATGAACTGAACTGAATTGTTTATGAGAGAAGGAAAATAGGAATTGAACTAAACTAAACTGAACTGAGTTCAACTGAATTGAACTAAACTGAAATTAAGCTTAAGAGAACAGGTCCTAAGGTACATATTTGTTTGATAAGAACCAATATAATTATACTAATGTGGTATGTAAGTGTTTCGGGCTGAATCCCTCGGGATACTGGTCACGCCTGAGCTAACAGCAAGACTTTTTTTTTTTTTGACAAATGATAAAAGGGATCACTCCCCAGCACACAAACAAGCACACACACTAAAACAATGGAAATTTGGTAAAAAGCTCCTGAGCCTTGCAATCTTGTCTCGGATGTGGTAGTATTCTGCTCGCAAGTCCTGCAGCCAAGTGCCCACTCTAGCATCTAAAAAAACAAACCTGTAAATGCCACAATCTTCTTTCCAAAGCAACTGTAACCCCTTTTAGGATGGCTTCCACCATAGCGCTGCTTCTATCACTCTGCCAGCTTCTTCACCTAGATGAATGTTGCCATCAGATGCAGTGATCCTCCATTTCCATTTAGATCTGTTACTGCAGTTAATTGTTGCAATCTCAAGAATCGAGGGGTGCATTCACTGTTTCCTGCAATCAGAGTTGTAATCTCCCTGTGCTGCTGCATACTCGTGCTTCCAATTCCAAATTCAAAACCTGGTGGCCTATCATCAATTGGTTCTGTTGTATTTTCTTCCTTCTCTTTACCGTTGTTCCTCCTTTGAGACATTACCTTCTGCTCCATATGTTTGATAGTGGTCCAAGCATTTTTCCTATTATTCTTAAAAACCAAGTTGTTTCGTGCCTCCCAAATGCTCTCTAAACCACTAAGGAAAAGAGAGTAACTCTCATCCAAACGTCGAAGCTTGTCACATAATAATCCTTGCCAATTAAAAATCCAATTTGCAATCGGGATGTTTGACTGATGTTCAGTATTTATCCCTAGATTACATCCCCTCCACACATGGCTAGCAAAGGAGCAGTCACGAAAGAGATGTTCTAAGCTTTCCAATTGTCCCTTCTCATCTGCATCTCCTTTGAAGCAAAGAAGGCAGTGATGATTTTCACCCAGGCCTCTTTCCTCTCACTTCCCACTGGTAGAGCACCTTTGCAGATTTTCCAAAGTAAAGCCTTATGCTTTGGGCTTCCTGGGGTTTTCCAAAACTTCTTCCAATTTACCTGGTTAGTTGGAAATTGCTTGTTTCGAGTGTCGCAAATCTGCTGTTGACTATCAAAAATGAATTTATACCCACTTCTGACAGAGTATATACCACTCCTATCCCCTCTCCAAATAATTATGTCATCAAAACCTTTTTCCATGGGTACAATCTTTCTTATTTTGCTGACAGTGTCACCATCGAACATTGAGTTACAAACTGCCATATCCCACTCACCATTATCTGACAAAAGAGAAGCAACACTATCATTATTTGGGACAAAAGTAGCCATTCCACATAGGCCTCTTCCCATTAATCCAGGGGTGGTGAATTTTTGCCAAGCACCCATCCTCAATAGACCACGAGCAGCCCTTGTTAAGCACCTTTAATCCCCATTTAATCCCTTTCCAACCCCAAAAACTTGCTTTCCTATCACACCAACTATTATTAAAGAGAGAAGCCTTATCAATCCTATATTTAGCCCGAAAAACCTTGCTAATCAAAGAATCCGTGTCCATAATGATACGCCATCCTTGTTTTGCAAGTAATGCTTGGTTAAAAGATCTTGTGTCAAGGATACCGAGTCCACCATCTTCTTTAGCTGTTGTGAGACGCTTCCAACTCTTCCAATAAACCCCTTTGCCATTCTTCCTACCAAGCCACCAAAACTTAGCTATAATACTGATAATTTTCTTGAGTATTCCAACGGGGAATTTGAAGATAGACAACACATAAGTCCCCAAGCTGGAAAGAACCGACTTAATGAGGGTTAGCCTCTCTGCATGTGAAAGAAACATAGAGTTCCAAGCATTTAACCGTACCTTCACTCTATCCACCATAAAACCGAAAATTTCATTTTTTGTGGTGCCAAAGTCAGCCGGAATACCCAAGTAGACCCCAAAATTACTACTCTTGTCAATTTCCAGAATTTCACTAAATCTATTGACATCCTCCTCCTTCGAATTAGGACTGGCCAGGAGGGTAGATTTACCTTGATTAATCACCTGGCCCGAGGCCCTACAATATGTATCCAGTATATGCTTAAAAGCAATCACACTACTTTCCTTTCCTTGGATGAAAAAAGCCGAGTCATCTGCAAAAAACAAATGGCTAATCTTGGGAGCCTTTTGAGCCACACTAAGCCCAACAATCTCCCTACACTTTCTCCACATCTGATCATACCCGATAATCCTTCCATACACAAAATGAAGAGATAGGGAGACAAGGGGTCCCCTTGCTTAAGGCCACACCTCGATCTAAAAGGCTTTTGAGCACTGCCATTAATCAACACCGAGAAGGAGACAGAGCTTACGCAATTCATAATAGTTTTAATCATTAAATCAGGCAACACAAATTTGCTCAAAACTTGCTCTAAGAAGTCCCACTTAATCCTATCATACGCTTTTCTCATGTTAGTTTTTATTGCAATTTTTCCTTTAGCACCTTTCCTAGTCCTTCTTTTGTTTTCTAGAATCTCATGAGCAAGCAATATATTATTTGAGATAGCTCTGCCAGGAATGAAAGCATTTTAAAATTGACTGACTAGGTCATTAATAACCCTCCTAAGCCTGTTTGTAATACACTTAGAAATAATCTTGTAAATAACATTGCACAATCCAATAGGTCTAAGTTTATCCATGGACTCGGGGTTATCACATTTTGGAATTAGCGCAATGTTGGTGAAATTAAACTATTTTAGGATGTTACCTGAATATAAGGCCGATTGCACTGCTTCAATTACATCATCCTGGATCCAATTCCAGTTTTTTTGATAAAAACCAGCAGGAACTCCATCCGGCCCGGGAGCTTTCCATGGGCTCATAGCAAAAAGGGTGTTCTTTATCTCTCGTCTTGAATAAGGTTTTGAGAGCAAATCTTTCTGATCTTCAGTGAGTTTAGCCGTAATCCCCCTGGTAACTTGTGCAATTTCATCCTTTCTAATTGTATCATTGACCTGACCATCCAAACCGTAGAGACTCTGAAAATATTTATTTGCAATTTCTGCAATTTTATCCTCATCCGTGATCCAATTGCTATTATCATCTTTAATTGCCTCTAATTTGTTTCTAGCTTTCCTTCCTTTGACAAAATTGAAGAAGAACCTTGAACAAGTATCACCCGCGTAGTTCCAATTAATCTTTGCTCTTTGTCTCCAGTAAGCTGCCATATTTTTTGAATATTCTCCCAATTGCTTACTTATTCTTATGAACTCCTCTGCATTGCCATCATCTTCCAAAGCTAATTGCGTTTCAAGTAAATCTGAATCAAATTTGTCCCACTCACCATTCCATTCCTTTCTCTTGTCAAGAGTCCAACTTTTGATGCCCTTCTTTGTGAATTGGATTTTCCGTGCTAGCTTATACATTGAGGAGCCCCTTTGAGCTTTACCCCATATCTCACGCGCCACCTCAAGGCACTCCGGATAATTAAGGCTCCACCTTTCCAATTTGTAAACACTATTTCTTTTATTCCTTGTGGTTTGATGTGTTTGGAAAAAAATTGGGGCTTGATCAGAAATTTGGATAGGTTGATGCGTTATGGTCGAGTGAGGAAAGAGAGTTAACCACTTTGAGTTAGCATATCCCTTGTCGAGTCTTTCAAGTACTAGCTCCTCACCCTCTCTGCCATTTGACCAAGTATACTTTGGACCATGAAAGGTCAAGTCATGAAAATCATTTAATTCCTTCCAATCAATAAACAGATTTGCACCCCTAATATATGAGCTGTTTTGCCCATTTTTGTCCAAAAGTGAGTCAACTTGATTAAAATCCCCCACAATAGCAATTGGTAAGTCAAGATTGGGATTAGTCCATTGACTTAGACAATCCCAAACCCCACCACGTTGAGACGTGCTAGGTTCTCCGTACACCAAAATCAATCTCCATTTTCCATTAATAACATCGTTGACTTTTACAACAAGGAAATTGATACAAGAAAAAACCACTTCAAAAAGTGACTTGGTTTTCCATCCAAACCAAAGACCACCACTAAGACCCCTAGAGTCAATACCCTTAAAATAATTAAAACCTAAGTTCCTTAGCCGATTAAAAACTAAATCCGAACTACTTTTAGTTTCCGATTAGAAAATGAAGTCTGGATCAAAAGACCCAACAAGCCTTTTAAGTTTTGGAATTAACGGTGTTGTTGGGCTTTTAATACCCCGACAATTCAAAACTAGTCCAATCATTGCGGAAGAGGTGGTTGAATGGGGTCAACACCGCAAGCCCATCACCTGCATAAGTTAACAAAATGCAAGCATCAAAATTGAAGATCGGACCTGGCCCAAGCCCAAGCTTAGAGGAGGAAGGGCTGACATCTGGGGGGTCCATCGTGAGCAAGACCTTTACCCTTCTTCTTCCTTCTAGTCAACAAGGAATCCGCGTCATCCTCGCAATCCTCTATAAATTGCACTGAAGCTAATTCCAGATCTGAGATTGCCTTTCTCTTTAAAGGACAATTTTCTGGTTTGAATTGTCTCTTCCCTTTTTCCTTCTTAAAACGCTTGCTCCTCACTTTTCTTCCCCTTCTATCTCTCTCACCCCACCTGGGGAATATAACCGCACCGTCAGACATGGTTTCAGTTGGAGGAATAGAATCCAAATCCCTGCTTCCAGAATTAACGATCTCCAATTTTTCAATTTAAGGGAGATCGGCTTGCTGTTGTAGATCGGGTTGAGCCTCCATACTGTTTTCCTCCAATTGATCTTCTTCATCCACGGAAATTTCAAATTCCCCAGCCCATGGATTCAGAGGGTCCTCAGGGATTTGACCCGCCGGAAACCCCTCTTCATCTTCCTCCCCTTGAAAATCCATCGGCTCGTACACCGGCGAATCCGGTTCCCTTATTTCCACTGCTCTCGGATTATTCTGATTGTCAAATTCCATGAAAAATCGCTGGTTGTAGCTGGAACTATCAATTCTTCTATCTACGATTTCATCATTCACCTCAACCCTCGATTGTATCGTCGATCCCATCAAGACATCATATCTAATTCGCTCTATCGCAGGCCCATATTGAGGCATTGTCTCAGTCAGATCTTCGCCAATTCCTTGTTGCTCACTCGTGTTCTGTCCCTGAACCTCCATAGCCGCAGCTCGATAGGGGTCTTCTTCCCCCAAATTTAATTGATTGACGCCAGCATCAACACTCCCTGATCCATGATTACCTTCAGCATTTAAATCCGAGTTGAGACCACCACCTCCTCCTTCCACTTCCATGGCAGCCGCTACATTTTGACCAGCATTTTGCGCCGGTGGTGGCTCCAGACCACCCACCGCTCCTTGAACCACCGCTTGGCCAACTACCGGACCTCTGAAAGGCGCGCCCATGCTATTAAATTGCTGCCCTGGTTGAACTGTTCGCCCACCATTTTGAATTCCAAGGTCAAAGTCCACCAAGATATCAAATGCTCTGAAGCTTGGTGAGGGCGGCCTTTCCGGTTCATCCACTAGCCGCACCCTCGTGGTAATGGTGCGTTCCGACGAGGGGGTAGCTCTCAAGTCCAATGTGAACATTGAAAAACCCTCCTCTGTTTCCACTGTTGGAATACCCCTAGAAAGGTACTCCATCATCTTGTGATCTATGTCACTTTTGATGAGATCCTCGTGCCTCGTGCACCTTGTATACTTATGTCCAATTCTGCCACATCTTGTGCAGTATTTTGAACAAGTTTTTGTATCTTAGTTGTATCCATATGTTGGCATCGTCATCAAGTTTCAGAAAAAAAAACCGGGATTAATGGCTCTCCCAGATTGATCATCACATTAATTCGTAGATAATCATTTCTCGGCACGAAGTTAGGCTCCCAATCTACCACGTACGACATTCCTAGCATTTCACCAATAGTTTCCGCCATGTGAGAGTTGAGATACTCACACGGTAGACCGCAGATTCTAATCCACAACTTTGCCCTTCGAAATCGCACCGTTTGAGGTACTTGGTTAGGCCACCATGGTGAGAATACCATAAGCGCCCCATCGAAGCAAGACTTGGTCATGTCGAGCATTTCTCTCTTATCCTCATCATTAGAACACTTAAAGACATAGAGATCATTCATCTTGAAGACCTCAATTTGCCATCTCTTTCTCCATCTAGAGTTGATGAAGTTGTGAATGGAGTGTACGCTTAGGCTACGGTAGTCCACTAAGTAGCCATAAACACATTGCTGCCAATATGCTCTACTTCCTTGCACTCTGTAAGATTCAATTTCAGCCAAAGGGGCTGCTCTATTTATGTTGTTATTATTGTTTGGTTGAGAATTCATCTTGAAAGTAGTAAAGGGAAAGAAAAGAGGAGAAAAGGAAAGAAAATGTGTGGAGAAGGCGATGAGAAACGACTGTGAAGTGGTTGTGGATTAGCTGATTATTTATACACGCCACCATTACTTGGAGGCGATTCAAATCCCCGTCTCGGAGAAGGCAAAAGGAGGCATGCAGATTAGCCTTGATTGCAACAAAATTCACTGCCGTAATTTAATTAATGTTCCGTAAAACGAAACAGTCAAACCTAAATTATGTCTAAAATTATCTCTGTTACTAACAGGGGGGACCAAGGGGAAAGGGAATAACGGCACCAAACTGTAGTTAAATGGTAGTAACACTGTTAACAATACAATGATTACTCTAATCAAAAGGTATTGGCCTTTAAGGATGGCACCAAAGGAGAGAAGACAGGTGGCATTCCAGGGTTGAAAGAAGCCAAAAGCAAATTTGTAGGTTTATCTTGCTCATTAGGAGATAAAATATTTTGTGGTAAAAAAGATTCAGATAATTCGGTGGCTGCCTCCCCTAGGAACAACCTTGTGAAAGAAACTCTATTTCTAGAGTGAGAAACTCTCTGCTAGAGAGAGAAAATCTAAAGTTTTTGAAATTTTAAGACGCTGCTAACAGCAAGACTCGAACACCTACAAAACACGAATATTCAGGGACGGAATATTTGCCGCCTCTGACGATTAAGTTAGTAACCGGAAATTGGAAAAGCTAAATAGAGAAAATAGAGAGAAGTTGAAGCTATTTAATTCTCTATTAAATGTTATGTCACAATCCACCCCTCCCATCAACAATGATTGTGGTACTTATAGGGGTAGGGAATTGTGCCCCTTAGGGTAAGTGTGGACACCTAAAAATGTCTCCCCAAAACCAAACCCGATGATGAACAACCTTTTACTGCCATTGTTGGTCGGGTTGAGTAATTAATCTTTAGAGTGCTTAAATCCATATTCCCAATAAATTTCATAAACCAACCCAATTCGTAGCCCATTTCCCCAAACCATAACTTATTTTCCTCTTTTCGTTCTTTAAACCCAAAATAATTCATTTCATGTCCTTCAAAATCATTCATTTCGTGTCCTTTTTATAAAAATGTTTAGTCCAGATTATTTTGGTCCATATTCTAGGTTCAATGATTGAATAGTTGGATGGAGCTTGAAAAGTACAAATTCTTACATAGACCCTGGTCCTATGTAGACCAGTCATTAAACGCACTCTTCTTTATAAGATCCCTCTTCCCTACTTAATCTGATTTTTTTTACTTCTTTTTCGATCATAATTTAGATCCACAACATTGTCTAGATCAATGAAATCATCAACATTATCTCTTATTTTTCTTTTTTTTTTCTCCTTAATTTCACTCTTCTGAACTTCCTCCCTCTTCTTTTGAACATTTTCTTGCTTCTTTTGAACCTTCTTCTTTTGAGACTCTTTCTTAGCCTTCTTTTGAGCTTCCTTTTTAGCTTGATTCTCAATCTCTTTTTGAGTTTCCTTTTTAGCTTGATTCTCATCCTCCTTTTGAGCTTGATTCTCAGCTTCTTGGATTGGTGTTGCTTGGTGGATTTGGGTTGAAGTTCAGATTGGTTGCTGTAATAAAACAAATGCTTCTTGGATTAAAAAATAACAATATCAAAATTTGAACAGGAATCACAAATTATATGAACTAAAACCATAAAACATTTGAACAATGATAACAAATTATATGAATAAAACCACAAAATATTTGAACATTAATCACAAATTATATGAACTAGAACTACAATATATTTGAACAGTAATCACGAATTATATGAACTAAAAACACAAAATATTTGAACTCATAAAATAAATGCTTCTTAGTTTAAAAAAATAACAATATCAATTTTTGAATAGTAATCACGAAATATATGAACTAAAACCACAAAATATTTGAACGGTAATCACAGATTATATGAACTAAAACCACAAATCATTTGAACAACAATTACGAATTATATGAACTAAAAACACAAAATATTTGAACCTATGATTTACCTGGTTTCTCCATTTTTTGAATGTTGCTTGTATATCTCTTTTAAAATCTGTGGATCAACAATTTGACTTGTTATATCCAATTTCTTCTTCCTTTTGTTTCGGATTTGAGAAATTGTACTATTCAAATAACTTAGGGTTTCAATTCATCATTTAATTTCAAAATTCAACAATTATATAGGCTTTTAATTTACTTACAATTTATCTTCATCACTAATAGAAGAATTTGGGTCCCTAAAATTGTGAAAATTGTTCAGAAATTATACACAATTTACAAAAACTATGAATGAAATTTTAACAAATTATAACAACTACGAACAAGTAATTGCAAATTCAAAGAAATTTAAAGAAAGTATAGGTTCAGAAATTTTATTTACCTTTCTGCATTGGTTTCTTGATTTTCATCCATGGCTATGCTCGAATTTGCAGAGGAGAGAGAAACGAGAATTTTTAAGCCTTTAAAAGAGTGAATGTTCATATTTAATGTTATGTCAGTTTTGTTGGAGTGGAAAGAAAGAAACGAGAGTTTGGGCCGCGTTATTTGTAGTGTGTTTGTGCTGGTGGATTGTATTTAGGCTGACGGTCCACCTATTTTAGATGGACTAGGGTCTTCCATAGACCTATTGCTTGAAAAGAGCTTTTCAACGATATATTATAAGCCCAAATCCGAGTTATAACGAATAAGTTATGGCCAAAATACTAAATTGAGTCCAAACCGAACCTAAGCCCACCTTACCTACGACCCAATGATCATATGAAGGGTCCAAATTATTTAATCCCATTCCTAAACCAATTAGGGTTAATTGGAAGATTCTATAAGTTTCTAAAAGATCTTAGTTATTCCTTTTGAAAAGATAAGATTAAAGAGTTTGAAATTGAATAAAACTTTTCTTTTTAAAATTCCTAATTCTATTCGAATTGAAAGACATTCAAAGATAGTCAGATATGATTTTTGTGCCTCATAGTTTTTAATCCAAATTTTATATGGTTAGATAGCCCTTGAAATTATCTTTTCCAATGATATATTATAATATCAATTTCGAGCTATAACGGAAAAGATATGAATAAAATATCAAACTCTATCCAAAACTGACACCGTCTCACTATTTCGGCCATATCTTTTATTCTACAAAATATTTTAATCTGATTCCAATTGGGTTAGAAAGTAAACTATACACAGAGACTTGCAATCTCATCATCTGTCGACTTTCCTCAAGCATGGAAAGTATTATCCGGTGGATTTCTTCAAGCATAGAAACCTGCCAAAATCATCTGTCGACTTTCCTCAAGCATGGAAAGTGTCATCCGGTGGATTTCTTCAAGCATAGAAACCTACCAAAAACATCTGTCGACTTTCCTCAAGCATGGAAAGTATTATTCGGTGGATTTCTTCAAGCATAGAAAACCGCCAAATTCATATGTCGACTTTCCTCAAGCATGGAAAGTATCACCCGGTAGATTTCTTCAAGCATAGAAAGCTACCAAACTCATCAGTCGACTTTCCTCAGGCATGGAAAGTGTTTTAGTGAAACATCATCCGGTGGATTCCTTCAAGCACAGGAAGCTACCAAACTCATTTGTCACCGATACACTAGTGTCAGATACGTATTCTATCCCTACTCTTTTATATGTAGAACTAATATTTTTCTGCAGGCATCGTCATATACAGAGTGATTTAGGATCGCAGAACGTCTTAAATCATTCTCCGTCCCTATCGACTACCTTTAATATTGTTTTTTAATCTGGCATTTCTACAAACTCGGTCAAAGTGGGGACTTCTATGGACACCTAAAAATGTCTCCCCAAAACCAAACCCGATGATGAACATCCTTTTACAACCATTATTGGTCGGGTTGAGTATTTAATCTTTGGAGTGCTTAAATCCATATTCCCAATAAATTTCATAAACCAACCCAATTCTTAGCCCATTTCCCCAAATCATAACTTATTTTTCTCTTTTCGTGCCTTAAACCCAAAATAATTCATTTCATGTCCTTTAAAATCATTCATTTCGTGTCACTTTTTGTAAAAACATTTAGTCCAGATTATTTTGATCCATAATCTGGGTCCAATGATTCAATAGTTGGATGGAGCTTGAAAATATCTTTCCAACGATATATTATAAGCCCAAATCCGAGTTATAATGAATAAGTTATGGCCAAAATACTAAACTGAGTCCAAACCGAACCTAAGCCCACCTTACCTACGACCCAATGATCACGTGGTGGGTCCAAATTATTTAATCCCATTTCTAAACCAATTAGGATCAATTGGAAGCTTCTATAAGTTTCTAAAATATCTTAATTATTCCTTTTGAAAAGATAAGATTTAAGAGTTTGAAATTGAATAAAACTTTTCTTTTTGAAAGTCCTAATTCTATTCGAAATGAAAGACGTTCAAAGATCGTCAGATATGATTTTCGTGCCTCAAATTTTATCCAAATTTTATATGTTTGGATAGAACTTGAAATCATCTTTCCAATGATATATAATAATATCAATTTCGAGCTATAACGGAAAAGATATGAATAAAATATCAAGCTCTATCCAAAACTGACACCGTCTCACTATTTCGGCCATATCTTTTGTTATACAAAATATTTTAATCTGATTCTAATTGAGTTAGAAAGTAGACTTCAAGAGATTTCCAAATATATCTTATTTATCTTATTTCGATTTCTGGATCAAAAGATATGATAAAAACAAAAACCGCAAAAACTGTTGTCTATCGCAAGAGTTTTATTCCGATTCGAATTCTTATCTTTTCTTGATTCTTCGACCCTCTTTTTCCTTATAAATACAGGTCATATCTCTCCTTTTCCAATCATCAACAAGCTTGATCATCAAATCATTCTCTTCTCCCTCTTTAGCCTAAACACTAGCCTCCTTATTCTTCCATAATACTTCCCCTAAGCACTCCAAGGAGTCCATACAATACCCAAACTTCTATACTTAAACCAAGGCGTGAAAGGTATAATTAACTGAGGGTTTGGACCAAATCAAATCTAATTTTTATTTAATTTAATTTCCATTTAATTTATATATTTTTTTAAGTTACTAACAATTTATTCATGATGTAGCGATTTAAAGGAACGCGCAGAATGTGAGTAATTAATTTAATTACTTATTTTATTTTTATATTGCTAATATCATGATTAGGGTTATTATTTATATTTGATTTGACTAACGCTATTATTGTTAAATTGCTTCCAATATTAATGTTTATTCTATTATTATTTATTGATCACTATATTGCATGTTAAAGGGAATATGTAATTAAAAATCACGCCTAATAAGATAATTTGGACAACCGATTTAGGTTCCTTTTTAATCTTGTTAATTAATCAAGTGATCACGATATTTTAGAATTATGTGTTGCATTAATATTAAACCAATTTAGCCTAATAATGATTTGGAGCAAATTGAATCTTTGTTTGCATGCCTTTGAGATCGCATAATCACTTTTCACTATAAGAATCGAGTAGAGGCCAATACGGGCGAACGTGACTCCATGACTCACTTCGTACCATCATCCTCGATCCTCTTTTCGTGGTTCCGAACCATATGGAGTTAGTAATTTCATGGATTATGAATGGGATGTAACCTTCACGGGTCAATCGTTGTTTCCTATCGTTGTCCCTTATTCGTGGTTTCCTTTTATGATCCGTGAACGGTTTACAAGTTCCTTAAAAACTTGTTGGCGACTCCCTCCTTTCCTTATCCCTAATCGTATTATGTCAATTCCCACTTCCTATGAGTGCTAAGCATATTCACAACATGCTTAATGTAGGCGCACTTCGAACAACGCCTACAGGTGGGCTCAAACATCTCAACTGGGAGTACTGCTTCGGCACCATAGACCAAAAAGAATGGGGTCTCTCCTGTGGAACTTTTTGTTGTTGTTGTTCGTATGGACCATAACACATTAACCAACTCATCTGCCCACAAGTCGCC
This sequence comes from Chenopodium quinoa, assembly GCF_001683475.1. Lineage (NCBI taxonomy): Eukaryota > Viridiplantae > Streptophyta > Magnoliopsida > Caryophyllales > Amaranthaceae > Chenopodium > Chenopodium quinoa. The sequence goes on from NW_018743937.1 coordinate 2,201,005, forward strand.
TGCTTTCTCAAGCTTACGCTTGATACAACTGGAGATCAACTTGTTATAGGCTTTCACCTGGCCGTTAGCTTGTGGACGACCGACCGAGGCAAAATAGTGAGTTATGCCCTGGTCACTTAACCATTCCTTGAGTTGATGCGTTTCAAACTAGGGTCCATTGTCGAACACCATAGATTGTGGCACTCCATAACGAGTAATTATATTCTTCTAAATGAAGGATGACACGTCCGTCCACTTGATCCCTCGGACGGCCTCAGCTTCAACCCACTTTGTAAAGTGGTCAACTCCCACTAACACATACCGCCTTTGTCCGGATGCTGGTTTGTACGGCCCCAAATATCCATGCCCCATTTTGCAAAGGGAAGTGGACTACTTATGGCCGACAGACTATTAGCTGGTCGGTGAATTAGGGTTGCAAACCTCTGGCATTTATCACATTTCTTCACCATTTGCATGGCGTCCGCATTCATACTCGGCAAGTTATACCCTAAGTGGGTAGCCTTCTCGGCCAAGGCCCGCCCTCTAATATGCAAACCAGAGTGCCCCTGATGGAGATCATTTAGCACATCATACCCTCTTTCCGGGGTTATACATTTTAGATACAGCTTCACAAAAAGCTTTTTTGAATAATTCCCCGTTCTTCATCTCGAACCAGGCCGCTCTCTATCGGATCGGCTGGGAGCAATCCATCCCTTAGGTAGGAAATGACTCCATCTATCCAAGTTGAGCTTCTGTCAATAATTTTGTACTGGCTCGGCTTCAATAATCCTCTTTTCCTTACTTCCCCAAACACTGATATGGGATTATCATATGATGTCGAGGATGCTAACTTAGAGAGGGCGTCTGCTTAATGATTTTCCGAACAGGGGACATGTTGCACAGTAAGATACTCAAGGCATTGACCTCTTCCTTAACCATTTGCAGATACTTAATCATGGCCAGCTCCCTGGCTTCAAAGTCACCATTCACTTAGCATACTATCAGCTGAGAATCCAAACTTACATCAATATTAGTTGCCCCAGCCGCCTTACACATTCTAAGGTTGGCCAGTAAGGCTTCGTACTCGGCCTCGTTGTTGGAGGCTTGGAATTGAAATCTCATTACATACTCAAATTTGTCCCCTTCGGGAGACTGACATATGATCCCAGAGCCACATCCGGTCGCTGTTGTACTGCCGTCCACATAAACCTTCCATTTTTGATCCCTTATTGGCTACAAGTCCGGCCTAGTCATTTCAGTTAAAAAATCAGCAAAGGCTTGCCCCTTGATCACTTTTTTGGGTTCGAATGTGATATCAAAACCCCTAAGCTCTAGGGCCCACTTAAGCATCCGACCACTGGCTTCCAAGGTTGTAAACGACTTCTTCAGTGGTTGATCTTGTATAGACCACAATTGAGTGGGCAAGAAAATACAGCCGCAGCTTCTTTGATGCTATAAATAAGGCAAGGCCAAACTTCTCTATGGCTGGATACCTAAGCTTGACATTTCGCAATACATGGCAAATGAAATGGACCGGGATCTGGTGGCTGTCCGTTTCCACAAGGAGGAAGACACTTAAGGAATGGTCTGATATTGCAAGATACATATACAACTTTTCATCATTGAGTGGACTGACGAGCTGAGGCAGTATATGTGTAGACACCCATTTGTGTCTCCCAAAACCAAACCCAGTAATGAGTACCTTTCACGTCGAATCATAATCGAATGAAGTGAAAGTGTGGAAAGTTTAGTGTTGCGGATAGTTTTAATTTCTTTTCTCTTCTCTCTGTTTTTAAAAACTTATTTTAAAAAAAACAGCCAATCCAGTTTGGTTGGTCCATGATATGGGTCCAATAATAGTGTATTTGGATGGGGCTTGACAAGAGCTTTCCAACGATATATTATAAGCCCAATTCCGATGAATATTGAGGAAGTTATGGCCAAATTACTAAACTGGGCCTGGTTTGAGCCTTATATGCGGCCCAATGATCTAGGGGAGGGCTTAATCTGGATTTATCATTCCTAATGCAATTAAGAATGGTTTTAGTCTTCTAGATTCTTCTAGAAAGTTCTTTTCATTCCTAATTCAATTAACATTGATAAATTGACTTTTGTTGACTTTTTAGAGTTTTAATCAGAATAAAAGAATGTTTTTGAGGAAAATACGATTTTATCCTCCTGTACGGCAATTTCTATATGATTTCAGAAAACGCGTCAATAATTAAGTTAGCGCCAAACGCCAGCATTAGCGCCTGACGCTAAGCTTGGCGCCTGGCGCTAGCGTTAGCGCCTGACACTAATGTCAACGTCTGGCGCTAACCTCGTTTTGCGCGTCAGAACTTTGTTTCGATTTTTTATCTTTTTTGCTGATTTTCTCTATAAATAGTCTTCTAAAAACTCTGTTTTCATTCACCAACTCTCATCAAGAAATTCTTGATTTTTCTCTCTCTCTCTTTTCTAAACTAGCTTTTCTCAAAATACAAAATTCCGCACTCACGAGACTTAGATACTGTAGGGAATATTTCAAGCATTAACCCCTAGCTCGAACCCCACTGTGATCATACACTAAAGTACGGTGGCGTCCAAAGGGAAAGAAGATAGAGCAAAAGAGTCGCCAACAAGTTTTTTAGGAACTTGTAAACCGTTCACGAGGTGAAGGTTACACCCCTTAACGATCCAAGAGATCGTCAACTCCATAAGGTCTTGAACCAAATAGGGTTCGGGGATGAAGGTACAAATCCAACCTAAAAGAGATTGAACCTGCCCTAATAATAGGCCTTTACTTTATTCTGATCGTATTCATGTGCGCTTTCTGACTAACATGCAATCAATAGGTTTACCCTAAACCTGTTTAATCTATGTTGGTTGAATATTAATGCACAAATAAACTATTATTGGCAATCACTTGATTTATAATCATATTAACCCTAAACAAGATTATTAATAAATTATCTTATTAAGCGTGATTACAAGTACCAATTCCCTTTAAACATGCATAAAAGGTGTGATCAAGCAATAAAAATAAATAATCAAGAAATAATAATAAATAATCGTAAATAATCATCATAATTATTATAACAATTATAAAATTATAATCATAATCAAAAAAATTATAAAAATAATCATGATAATAATAATAATCAGTAATCATGTTAAAGCACAATAACAGCAAGATCCTAGGCATGATACTAACAAGATTAATAACAAACCCTAGCATGTCACTAAGCAATAAAAATCAAAGCTTTAACCCTAACATGATACTAACATGATATTAGGAAGAAAATAAAAGGCATCATAACAATCATATTTGATATTAAAGTTGCCCTAAACATGATACTAGGAATTTATTGTTGTCACCCTAAACATCAAATTAAGGAAAACATCCTAACATGATACTAGGAATCATAATAACAACCTAAGCATGATTTCTATATCATAATATCAATAAAAACCATTAAAGTACTTACTTGGATGCCTCGTACCTCTTTCTAACAACAAAATACACGTGTTAGTAACTTCAAGGAAAATAAAAAACAAAACAATTAAATTAAATAATTGAAAGAGAGATTTGGGACCAAACCCTCAGAAATTAAACCTTTCACGTCTAGGGCGAAGGCAACTTCGAATATGGCTAGGTGTATCTAAATCTAATGAATGCGGAATTTTTATAGTTGAGATAAGGCTAGTTTAGAAAAGAGGGAGAGAGAGTAATCAAGAAAATCTTGATGAGAGTTGGTGAATTAAAACGGAGTTTTTAGGAAGCTATTTATAGAGAAAATCAGCCAAAAAAACATCAAAAACAGAGTTCTGACGCACAAAACCAGGTTAGCGCTCAACGCTGACGTTAGCGCCAAGCGCTAAGGCTAGCACTAGGCGCCAAGCGTAGCGTCAGTCGCTACAGCTGGCGTTTGGCGCTGACTAAGAAATTGACGCATTCTCTTAAAATCAGATAGAAATTGCCGTATAGGAGGATAAAATCGTATTTTCCTCAAAAACGTTATTTTATTCTGATAAAAACTCTAAAAAGTCAACAAAAGTCAATTTATCAATGCTAATTGAATTAGGAATGAAAAGAACCTTCTAGAAGAATCTAGAAGACTAAAACCATTCCTAACTGCATTAGGAATGATAAATCCATATTAGGCCCTCCTCTAGATCATTGGGCCATATATAAGGGTCAAACCAGGCTTAGTTCGGCAATTTGGCCATAACTTCCTCAATATTCATCGGAATTGGGCTTATAATATATCGTTGGAAATCTCTTTTCAAGCCCCATCCAACTACACTACTATTGGACCCATATAATGGACCAACCAAACTGGATTTTCTGTTTTCTTAAAATAGGTTTTCAAAAACAAAAAGAAGAGAAAAGAAATTAAAACTTTCCGCAACACTAAACTTTCCACACTTTCACTTCATTCGATTATGATTCAATGTGAAAGGTACTCATTACTAGATTTGGTTTTGGGGAGAAACAAATGGGTGTCTACAGAAGCCCCCACTTTGACTGAGTTTGGAGAATTGCAAGTTTCGAAAACAAAAGTCAAAGTAGCGATAGGGACGGAGAATGATTCAGAACGTTCTGCGATCCTAAATCATTCTTGTAATGTCGATACCTGCAAAATAGCGTTAGTTAAACAGATAAAAGAGCTAAGAAACGCGTATCTTGCACTGTCGAGCACACGTCTCTGAAAGTAACTGATTTGCTGTCGCTTTACTGTTTTGATGACCTCCTGCCAAGAGAATGCCATCCCGCTTGAAAACTTCTATGCTTGTAACTGCCTCCAATATCAAAGATTGTTTCACTTGAAACGATCTTCTTCTGCTTTGATAATATTCCATAAACTAGGGAACACTATCGAAGATTGCTTCGCTTGAAACAATCCTCTTCCGCTTTGTGACCATCTTCCACGTCTAAGGGAACATAATCGAAAACAACTTCGCTTGAAATTACCTTCAGTTGTTTTTGACAACTTTCCACAATCTAGGGAACGCTGTCGAAGATATCCTCGCTTGAAGCTATCCTCATCTGTTGCGATAATTTTCCAAAGGAAATTACCGAAGACCTCCGCTTGTCGATCTTTAAATGCTCGCTTGAACTTTGCTTCCGCTATGCCTGTACGTCGGCGCTTTTACTGCTTTTGAACCTGTATGTCGATGCCTTTTGCTGAATGAATGAACCAATATGTCCGTGCCTTCCAAATGAACCAGTATGTCCGTGCCTTTTACAATGAGTCAATGCTTAGGCGCTTTAAGATAAGTGAGACGATCTTTCTTCAGGTCGATCACTTTGTATAATCATGCCGATTACTAAAAATCGTGTCAAATTGCTTAAAGGGGCTAATTGGCGTACCCAGGAACCCAAAATATATTGCAAAAAGGTTAGAACAACCATACTGAGTGACTGAATGTTCTGGCGCCGCTGAAAAAACATCAACGCCACATATCTGGCTGTAGCGCCAGACGCTGGAGCTAGCGCCAGGCGCTAAAGACTATCTGCTGACGCCAAGGTCTGGCGCTTGGCGCTAGAGTCGGGTTTTCCTTAAATACCCTTCTCGTCTCGTTTTTTGCTCGAAAATTTCTAGAACTTCATTTGATTCCTTCTTGCTCGTTTCTCAACCAAATTCGCTCAAATTTGTTGCAAATCAAAGCTTATTCCATCTATTTTCCTGATCTATGTAAGTTTTCTTCAAACTCACACCAATTTTAAGGAATTTTGCATGTGTTTATTCTCGAATTTCATGAAAATTCGAAATTTAGAATGCTTAATTCTCTTTGTTTGTCAAATTTTATGCCATGAAATTGCTTGATTTATGTCTATATATTGCCTTGGGAGTAATTTGAGACTTGTTTGACTCAATTTGGTGAAGAAATGAACAAATTGTCGTTGTTGAACCTCTTAAGGTCGGGAATGCAATGTGGCTTGTTCTTGACGTTTTTGCTAGCAATTCTTGTCCAATTTGTCACAATAATTACTATAGTATTGCAAGAAATTATTTGATTGCTTGAAAAATGTCGTTATGCTCAATTTGAATTTGTGCTCTGTTTTAGTACTACGTACTCTGTTTTTTGCGAACATAGCCTTAGATACTATAGAACCTTAATTTATGAAAATTTTGCACAATGTAGCATGGCTAGACAGCGAGGTTCCGGTTCACGGTCCTGAGATGTTAGACGGGAGCATGAGCCTGTAGAGGACGATGCCGAGCCGTCCACTTCGCTTGGTCGACTCCCCGAGTGGGATGAGCGGACCTTGTACTTTTCCCCCGTCCATCACATTTCTGAGAGGGTGAGACGGGGCATCACTGTTGGGAGGACGCGCTGTCATGGTTCCGGCTTGGGCGATTTGTACAAGATGTACATCGCCAAAGATGATAAGACGAGACTTCTATGGGAGTCTTGTGGTCTTACTGCGCTGTTCGAGACCTCCGAGGCAATGGTTGCCTCTAGCGAGGGTCATCATGTAGTTCGTGCTCTGTTGGAGTTCTTTTGGGACACCACCAACACTTTCCACTTTCCCTGGGGTGAGATGATGGTCACTCCTACCGACTTCAGTCTCATCATAGGACTGGAGTTTAGCTCCGTGACACTGTCGTTCGACAGCGGGATCGATGTCTTTTCCCACGAGGTCGAGGAGTTGTTGGGTCCGATTGCTATTCGGGCTTGAGCTGAGGTAGAGTCGACTCAGTTCAGCGCTAGGGGGATTCGCCGCTCGACTCTAGCAGCGGTCTTGACGATGGTGCAACTACCCGAGAGCAGCGGGTGCGCATCTTTGCACTTATCTTGTTGTCAGGGACGTTCTCCCCTGACAAGGGTAGTAGGGCGCTGCTTTACTACCTTCCTGCCCTCCGCGATCTACACTGGATCGGGACTTATGACTGGGCCAACTTGGCCTATGCTGATTTCATCCGAGCGCTGAGGGACTCGTGTCGACATCGGTCCTTTGGGTCGAATGTTGCTTTGTCCAACTTTTGGAGGGTCGTAGAGGTAAACCTTATTCCCTATAAAGTTTAGCTCTACATTTTAGTTAGCATTTACTGATAACTTTAGTTTCTTGTAGATTTGTTCTACGAGTACTTCCCCTCATATGCGCCGGCGAGACCGTCGCCGCGCAGGCTTCTAGTTAGCGCTTCCTGGGGCAGCCGCCGTGTGGGGATGTCCACTGCATATGTCCGAGATTGGATCATCTCGGTATGATTCTAGTCTTATTTGACATTTTGAGATGCTTTAGATAGATTCTTGCCTGATTGATGTTCTTTGAAGGATCCTGAGGTGCTGTGCCGACCGTGGGTCGACCTGGCAGTCCCTGGGTTAGCCGCGCAGTATTCTGCTGAACGTCGCTATTTCTTGGGGACCTATGGAGCAACTGCGTACCTTGAAGAGAGGGTTGCTATTCAGCATTCCTCCGATACCTTATTCGTTCCTGCTCCTCCACCATGTCACATGTTTAACGCCACGAGGTTGGTGAGCATGTCAGAGGGAGCTGGTACCCCTTGGCGCTCTTACACGATCCCTAGGCGATGCTATGGGGAAGAACTACTGGCGTTGTTAGCTCCAGCTCCTGTACCAGCTGAGGATGTGGCGGTACAATTTTTCAGCTTTTATCTTTCGTTAAGTAGCCCCCAAGTAATGCTTTACTGATTTTGTTTTGCCTTGCCAGGACGATGCTGCTGAGTTCGTGCCACCCCGTATGTCTATCCATTATCAGGGGACATATGGGTCGATTGAGGAGATGATTCCTCCGGCTCCTGAGGACGAGCGCTTCGTGGAGCGGTCGATTCCTCGCCACCAGACTCGGGTAAGCTTGTTTATTTGCAACTTTTTGTCCATATATGTTATGCATGTTTACTGACTTATTTCTTTGACAGTTCTCACGCGAGGTGGTTTCGGCGATGGAACGATGCATATATGCCTTCCGGAGCCAGCTTGTCCGGATGAGGAACGTGGCTACCTGCCGTCGAGACGACACTGTTCAGGAGGTAGTATTCCTTTCATTTGTTCTTGTATTACCGCTTCTATTTTGCCTGTTTTTAATTTTAATTTCTTTTGCAGGGTCAGCCCATTCCTTCTCGTACCCGCACGAGACCTCAGGTGCGGAGGGATCCGGCGAGGTCTAGCTCGAGACGTCGCCGCACTACTTCGGGAGGTCGGGGTGGTCGTTCTGAGGCTGCTCGTACCGAGGCGGTAGAGGGCTCAGGTTTTTCCTCTGAGGGTGCACATGTTGCGCCAGTAGGCCAAGGAGAGGCTACCTCGGCTCTTAGAGGTGGTGGGATGTACGAGGTCGGCTCGTCATCGCAGCAACCTCCGCAGCCTCAGCCTCAGGTAAATCTTGGGTGGATGGGTCCTACGTTGAGCTTTCCTCCTCCCACAGAGACTGGAGCTGATGTTGGAGCTGGAGCCGGAGCTGGTGGAGAGGTTACTCCTCGTACAACGGAGTTTTATGCGATTATGGGTTTACGTCCCCTGGCGCCGTAGTATGTTCCTGTGCTTTTTTATTATTTATTTTGACTTTGTATAGAACTTTGCCTTTTAGTTAGACTCATTTTTTAGACATATTTTGTATATAGATACTATTATGAGTTTATTCCTTATTTATCATGTTTTTTCATTTTTTTATTATTTTTTTTCATTTTTTATTATTATTATGTGCATGTTTGTGTGTGCAAGGAAATGTGACAAATAATTTTGCGCAAAAATTCCGTCATTTTTATTATTGATGGAGGGTATCCGACTTTCTCCCCCAAAAAGAAAAAAAATGAAAAAAGGGAATAGTCAAATAAAATATTGGATTTATAAAAACTTGGAAATTAGTCTAAATAAAATCCAAAAAATAATATAATTAATATAATAGTTATATTAATTAAAAGAGAGGAATAAAAAAATATTTAGAAAAAGATAAGGAAATCGTAAAGTCATTAGCAGACTCGAATTAAGTCAAAAACACGGTTTTGTAGAAAGCGCGTACGGTGAGGCATGTTGGCGCCAGCTGGCGCCACGCGTTTTGGTGTAGCGCCAGGCGCTACACTTAGCGTTTGGCGCTAGGCTCTGGCATCAGGCGCCAAGAGTTGGCGTTTGGCGCTAAAGAGCGCTGATCCCGAATCCTTCCCAGATTAAAACTGCTCCGATTTTGTGATAAATAGCCCCCTGCCCAGCCGATTCTTTTCATAATTTCAGCAAATAAAATATTTCTTAGCTTTTAGAAAAATAATATCATGTCTCTAGTCACCAAAACCTTTACCAATTACACCCATGAATGGTGTCGGTCTCTTTATGCCAAAGAAAGAAAAGAATTAGATGTGTTTCACTTGGGGGGTATTTATGGTATCAAAGGGGTAGATCTTGACTCAGATTTTATTCATAACGCTCTAGAATATTGGGATGTAGATACTCATTGCTTTAAAATAGGGTATGATGAAATTAGCCCTTTGCCGGAAAAATTCGGTGCTATTTTAGGTTTCCCTGCAATAGATCTTGTAGTAATCCCTAGAATAGATGCATATTATTATAAGGATTTTGAACGCTTCTTCAATTTAAAAGACAGGTATTTATCAAAAATAGTAGATGGTAACATAGTTAATTTGAAAGAATTTGCTCGCCATTATTTTGATAAACCTTACTCCGAATCTTTTCATGTTTATAGAAGAAGGGCTTTCTTATTTTGTATGCTTAATCAATTTTTTCTTACTAGTGGTAAAAATAATGAGGGTCAATCAATTATAACCACAATATTAGAACAAATTGAATCAGGGAGAAATCTAATGCCATTAATAGTTGGAGAGACTATGATTAGTCTTGATGAATTAAAGAGGAATCCAAAAGCACTTTTCCGGGGCTCTCCAATTTTATTACAGGTAGAAAAATAATATTTTTAATTACAGAAATCAAAAATATATTTTTGTAGAGTAATAATAATTTATTTGCATTGCAATTTTTTTTTACAGATGTGGCTAATGGAAAGGCTGGAATTAATTAGCCCTCCAGACAACATTGAGAAGTACATTCCAAATTTCTTCGTGAGGAGGAAGAAACGCTTCTCTAAGATGGGGCGCCATGAGTGGAAGAAAGTCTTCGAATCCTGCAATTTTGCCATCAAGTTGGTCATCCCTTGGTGGAAAATAGAAAGGATGGTTGGTGTCAACAAGCAACCTTTATGCCGTCTTCTAAGCTTGTCCTGTATGACTTTTTAATATCCCTGCAGGGTAAAAAGACAATACGACCTACTTCAGACTATTCCTTCTGGAGATCTTCGTCCTCCCTATGAATTCCCTGTCTCCCAGGAAGTAGACAATTTTGATGCTTATTGGAGCGCTAGACCTTTAAGGGAAGTATTTACCCAAAAGGTTCCTTCTTCCTTGCCCAATGATGTAAAAAGATGGCTTTTGAAGAAACCTTCAAAGGACGTGAAGAAAAATCAGAGCAAAACTGATGTGAAGAGTCGTCTAGGTGACAAAGTAATTCCTGTTAAGGAACACTTAGGTGAAAGAATTGAGTTCAAAACACCTACAATGCCTAGGAAGAAGAGTACTGCGAAAGATAAGGGAAAAAGGAAAGTTGACACCACAGAAAAGAAAGCTTGGGTAGAAAAGAAGCATGGAGTCCTAGCTGAGGGGGAAACTATTTACTCCAAGATTGAATGTAGGTCCTCTAAAGGATACCTACTAGCTAAGGTTATGGATGAGGAGGAAGAAGCAGACAAAAATTGGAAAAGGGCTAAGAAAGAGAAAGAAGATTAAGAGCATTGCTTAATTTCCAATTATTAGACTTAATTTATTTTTTTATTTAAAGTTAATTTATTTAAGCTTTATTTAAATTCCATCAATAATGTAATTTATTTTATTAATTAAATTCCAGCTTTTAATTAAATTATTTACTTTAAATTTATTTTTATTAAAGCAATGAAAACCGAAAAAAAAATTAATTTTCCTGAAATTTTTCGAGTACCGAAGTCGAAAATTTTCCGAAAAACATCGAAATATTCCCAGAATTTTAACTGTTAATTGGCGCCACCTATCTGCGATTGGCGATGGTTGCCATTGTCTGGCGCTAATGGTCATCGGCTGGCGCCAGAGTTTTTTCTGTGACGCCGATGTTCTGTCGATCTTCTGTCGAATTTTTAATTAATTCTAGGATGCGAGATTTTTAAAAAATAAAGTGGCCGCACCCGTAAAGGGTTGCCTACGTATCCTTTATTAAGGAATCAGGCAAAACGTAGCTCTCTTGAGTATCTTACTCAAGTAATTATGGGTAGTATTTTTTAAGTTGGTCAAGATTTGTCATGTTCGAGAACTCATTGCCATCCATATCAGTTAATTTTGTTGCACCTCCTGACATGATTGTTTTGACAATGTAGGGTCCAGACCAATTAGGTCTAAATTTTCCCCTAGGATCTAAAACATTTTTCCTTAATGCTTTTAACACCAAGTCTCCTACTTTGATGTTTCTTGTCTTCAGTTTCTTATTAAAATGCCTAGCCATACGAGTTTGGTAACACTGAGTGTGATGTAGAGCTTCTAGTCGTTTTTCATCGAGTAGTTATAACTCTTCATATCTTGCCCTAGTCCATTCAACTTCATCGAGTTTGCTCTCTTACGCGATGCGTAGAGATGGAATCTCTAGTTCGACAGGTTGTACGTCATCCATTCCATAAACCAAGGAAAATGGCGTATTTCCTGCTGATGTGCGAATTGACGTGCGATAACCCCACAATGCAAAGTGAAGTTTATCAGGCCAATCCTTATAATTTTCCGTCATTTTCTCGATGATAGTCTTTAGATTCTTATTAGCTGCCTCGACTGCTCCATTTTCTTGAGGCCTATAAGGGGAAGAATGATGATGTTGAATGCCATATTTTTGTAGCAATTCTTCACATTCGGCTTGAAAGTGAGTTACATTGTCACTTATCATTTCATGTAGGACTCTGTATCGACAAATAATATTTCTCTCGATAAAGAGTGCTACATGTTTTGCAGTGAGTTTAGCGTATGATTACGCTTCAACCAACTTTGTGAAGTAATCAATTGCTACTAGGATATATTCGTGGCCTCCTTTTCTTGGGGGAGTGATTTTGCCAATGATGTCAATTCCCCACATAGAGAACGGGGAACATGTTGTAAATTGGCATAGATTTGGCACTTAGGGTATCTTTTTACGTATTGATGACAATCCCTATTCATTGTAGTCCAATAATATCCTTCTTGCATTATCTTTTGGACTAACATTTTGCCATTTATGTGAGTGCCACAGATTCCTTCGTGAACTATCCTCATTGCTCTTTGGGCATCCTTTTTTCCTACAAATCAGAGAGCTTGACCCTTAGGTACCCTTTTATGTAGCTCGTTGTCTATGAGTACATATTGGGAAGCCAAGAGTCTTAAAGCTCGTTTTGCTCTTTTGTCAGCATGGGGAGGGTATTCTCCTTTGGTGACATAATTGAGTATATCTGTGTACCACGGTTCTTCTTCTTCTTCTTCTTCTTCGTCTTGGACTACCTCATCATCTTCTATCGCCTGGATGTATGCTGGTTTATGCCTTTTTTTCTATAGTTAGAGGCATTTGCTCGATTTTCGTGGGAATCCTAACCATCGAGGCTAGTCTTGCCAAGGCATTAGCAAATTGATTTTCTTCTCTAGGTAGATATGTGTATTCTACCTTCTCTAACTGATTAGTAAGAGTTTCCAGATAGGTTTGGTAAGGGGCTAGACTTTCACTCCTTACTTTCCACCTTTTGGATATTTGATTGATGATTAATGAAGAGTCTCCAGATATCCTTAATTTTTTTACTCCCAATGCCAAAGCTGTTTCAAGGCCTACCACGGATGGTTCGTATTCAGCAGCGTTGTTGGTAACGTCAAAGTCAAGCTTTATGGAGATTGGGACATGCTCTTCTTTAGGTGATACTAGTAATACTCCAACGCCACATCCCTTTTGGTTTGAGGCTCCGTCGAAGTATAAGGTCCAAGTATAATCTTCAGTGACCATTAAGTCTTCATCTGGAAATTCATTGTCTTGTATCGGCATCGAGTCTTCTATTGGAAAGTCTGCTAGAAAGTCTGACACCACAGATACTTTAATAGCTTTTTGCGGCATAAACCTTACATCAAACTGGGCTAAATTGACTATCCATCTCGATATGCGTCCATTGAGTGTAGATTTCTCGAATAGATACTTGAGTGGATCTAATCGGGAGACTACAAAGACGGTATGTACTAGCATGTAATGTCTTAACTTGGTTGTGGCCCACACCAAGGCGAGACACAATTTCTCAAGTGGTGTGTAACGTGCTTCATATTCGAGAATTTTCTTGCTTAGATAGTAGATTGCGTTTTCTTTGCCCTCTACTTCTTTTGCTAGCATAGCTCCCATTGTCTCTTTGGTAACTGTTAAGTACAACCTAAGAGGTATTCCGGGAAGTACTGGTGCTAATACGGGAGGATTTGCAAGATAGGCATTGATCTTTTCAAAGGCTTTTTAACACTCGTCATCCCATATTACTGGTACATTCTTCTTAAGCTTTTTGAAGATTGGTTCACATATCGTCGTCAATTTTGATATGAGCCTACTTATGTATTGCAACCGGCCAATAAATCCTTTGATATGTTTCTCGGTTTTGGGCGGTGGCATTGACATGATTGCTTTGATCTTGGTTGGGTCTATCTCTATTCCTCTAGAGCTTATGACATAACCCAAAAGTTTGACTTAGGTGACTCCAAAAGCACACTTAGATGGGTTCAACCTCATATTATATTTTCTTAGCCTTTCGAAAAATTTCCTTAAGGGTACTTGATGGTCTGGGCAGTCTTTTGATTTTACGATCATGTCGTCGACATATACTTCAACTTCTTTATACATCATGTCATGGAGTAAGGCAGTCGCTGCACGTTGGTAAGTGGCACCCACGTTTTTCAACCCGAATGGCATTACCGTGTAGCAGTAAGTGCCCCATGGTGTTATGAAGGTCTTTTTCTCCATGTCTTCTTCTTCCATGAGAATCTGATTATAACCTACGTACCCGTCCATGAATGAGAGAAGTGTGTGATTTGCCATGTTGTCTACCAGAATATCAATGTGTGGTAAAGGGAAGTCGTCCTTTGGACTTGCCTTATTTAGATCTCGATAGTCGACACACATTCTTACCCTTCCATCTTTTTTCGGAACTAGGACGACGTTAGCGACCCATTCAGGGTATTTGGATACCTTGATGAAACCTGCAGTTATTTGTTTTTGGACCTCTTCTTTTATTTTAAGAGCTACGTCGGGTTTCATTCGACGTAACTTTTGTTTTACAGGTTTCATTCCTGGAATTAGTGGTATAGTGTGTTGAGCTATTTCTTTATTAATGCCTGGCATATCTTCGTATGACCAAGAAAATACATCGATAAATTCTTTAAGTAAGTTGATTAAATCGGTTCTTTCTTGTTCATTAAGTGTTAGTCCGATTTTAACTTCTCTTTTATTATTAGAATCATTTGAGATATCAACCGTTTCAATTTCTTCAATTACCGATGTTTTCTTTTCGAGTGTTTCCATTGCTTTAATAAGTTATTTGTCTTTTTCATTGTTAGTTAAGCAATGCTCGTCATCTTGGGTTAGAGAAGAACACAAGAAGTAAGGAGAAGAAGATATATTATTATACTCTGAGATCATTACATCAAAGAGTGATATGTCCTCAGGGACTTGATCACTAACTATTCTAGGAGAAGAGATAGAAGGGGAAGGTGCTGCTACTAAAGACCTAGATGACTCTATAGGGAGAGACTCTGACTCTAACGACTCTTCGAGCATCGGTCCTTGCCCTGTCGTGATAGATATCTTTCTTCCACTTGGAGTAGTCACCTTGACGGTCTTGCGCCACCCTTGTAGTGATCCTTCCGCTGGAGTGATTAGCTTCGAGGGATCGAAGCTTTCGCTTTGTAGGATTGTTTGAATGAGCGAGGAGTTATCCTCTTTGTAAGTTGGCTCATTCTTTTCTCGCCCAAATAATAATCCCATGACGTTAAAGTCAAAGCATGGGGGTGCTTTCTCCTTATGGACAGGAGTTGGGATTTCATCTGTGAAGTAACAATCCAAGAAAATTTCAAATCCCGGTTGCCTTATGCCGTTTACGACAAATGGTTCGGGAAATTTATGGCATGGATAGTCCTCTCCTTCTTTTATGAATTGACCGTCAAGGGTGAGAGGGTACTGATCCATTGGGATTGCTTTCTTTTAAATGCGAGCGTCCCTACGTGCCTTTGATTTTTCCTGGGCTCGCTTAAGATCTTTCTGAGTCGGTTCGAAACCAAGTCCAAAAATATCTAATTTAGGGAGGCCAAGTGACTCCAGCGGTTTTGCTATTCCTTTCTTCTTTCCTAGGGTCATCCCAGGGAAGTGTCCTTGTTTCTTTAGAATAGCATTTACAATCATGTTGGAATGGGGGTCATGGCAAAGTGGGTTCCTTCCATCCTCCTGGATTAAGGAACCTCTTCGTTAAAGCCCCATAAGTCTTCATCATCTTCATCGTGCTCCACGTTAATTATTGGATTTTCTATAGACTTGATTCTCATAGGTGAAGCATCGATGGTGATAGGAATTCCCCCAACTATGGATTTTACTTGTTGGTGGAGAGATGAGGGGACGGCCTTTAGGTCATGAAGCCAAGGGCGTCCCAACAGCAAATTGAATGAAGCTTTGATATCTACTACTTGGAAAGTAGTAGCATGTTCTATTGCTCCCGTCGTTATATTCATGGTAATTTTACCAAGAGCTTGTCGACGAGTGTTGTCGTAGGCCCTTATTCATTGTGTTGACGGGGTTAAATCTTCATCCCTTATGCCTAGTATCCTCGCAGTTCTAAGTGGACAAACGTTAATGGCTGATCCATTGTCTACAAGAGTCATAGGGACGTTCATTCTCTTGCAAACTAATGTGAGGTTCAATGCCTTATAGTGTTTGTCACCTTCTGGAGGTAAATCCTTGTCAGAAAAGGTGATCAAATTGATGGGACTGGGTAGATTACTTGTGAGGAAGTTAGCCAACCCCTCAGGAGTGGTGTCAGAATCTATCCCTATTTTGTCCAAGGCATTCATTACGGCCAACCTATGTTCTCGGGATGTTGCCAAAAGTTTCCATACATTCATTTCAACTTTTTCTGTTTGAACTGTTTGACGATATCATTATCTTCAATGATAGGTATGAGAACTTTCTGTGTGGTTGGCATGGGTTGTGTTGAAACGGGAGGTTGCATTCTCCCGGATCTTGTGAGGACGTCTATCGATGGATCTTCTTCGGCCCAAAAGTAATCCATGGCGTATGACACCGAAGGTGGAGGTCCTACCATGTCTTTTAAGTAGACGCCTTCTTCGTTACTGTCCCAAACTCCATTCATACTTGCATCCTCTTCTTGTGGAACTTGGACTAGTTTCTTTTCATTAATCATTTTCTGAATTAAATCCTTAAATTTAAAACAGTTTTCGATAGTGTGACCCCCTGATTGATGATACTAACAGTAATATCTATCTGTCCTTTTCAATGATTCGAATGGTCTCGGTTCGAGAGGTTTGATCTCGCCACTCTCGGAGAGCATTTTGAACATTTGTATATATGGGATCCCAATTGGAGTGTAGAGTCTATTACCCTTCTTGGGTTTTTTGGTGACTTGTAAAGGAAAACGCTTTGCCTCATAATTCATTCCCATGGGTATGAATTCTCTCTTAGGTTCATCTTTCGGGAATGGAACCTCGTCATATTTCTTCTGAAGTTCCTTTATAGCCTTGAGAGCTTCACGTAGTAAATGCGATCCTTCCATCACAGACAGTGTGAGCGATTGTATGTCTTCTTTACTTGCTGGTTCTAGAAGGTTATCTATAGCGTCGAAAAAGATCTTCTCCTCTTCTTCGATGGAATGGATTTCTTTAATAGGTTTGATAAGAGACGAGGGGTCAACCTCATTTTCCTCATCAGAGATAGCCAAGGAATGAGCGAGAGACGCATTATCAATACTTGGCTTCTTACTGGCAGGGGGCAATGGCAGCTTGTTGTTGTCGATTAAGTCTTGGATAGCTTCTTTAAGCTTCCAACAGTTCTCGGTGAGATGGCCCCTACCTTGGTGATACTTGCAGTGTGCATTGGGGTTCCAATTAGCCGACCTCTTTTCGAATGGTGGGTCCCCAAATGGTCCAATGGGAGTTATAAGACCTTTTGCATTTAATCGATCAAATGCGGTGTCATAACTCATGCCAATAGGAGTAAAGTTCCTCCTAAATGGTTTATTTTGTCCTTGATTATTCATAGCAAGGACTTCCCCTAGGTTAAAAGTGCTAACGTTATTTGAGTGGGTGGTTTTGGAAGAAGAAGGATTGTCGTTCTTCTTTCCTTTCCAGCCACACTTGGAGTTATTGTTGGCAGCTTTCAACTTAGCTAGGTCGTCTTCAATATTGATTCCAAAGTCGTAGACGGCCTTGAATGTATGGAGATTATTTTGATACTTGAGATGCTTGGAATATTTTTCTTGAAGGTTTTTGATGAATAACCTTACAGATTCTTTTTCACTCGGCACCTCAATCATCTTAGCTGAGCTTTCTCTCCATTTGTTAAAGAAAGAGGTGAAGCCTTCGTTCTCCTTTTGCTTGAGGATTTCAAGTTCCCTATGGTCAGTCTCAACTTGAATGTTGCATTTGTATCTATCAACGAAAGCATTTGCTATGGACTCCCAAGTGGAGGTCTTTTCTTTCTCGAGAGAAAAGAACCATTGCTGGCAAACGGTCTCGAGAGATAGTGAGAACAGAGAGGGGAACACCTTTTTATCGATACCCTTAATACTCATTATTGTCTCGAAGGCTCTTAAATGAAAATAAGGGTTATCGGTTGCTTTGAATTTCGGGATGTCGTTGGCATTGAACTTTTGCGGAAGAAGATCTTTGTCCACCGAGACCCCTTGTGAACTAATCCCTTGAAATTTGTAGTCGCTAGATAGCTTTCTTAGACTCTCTTGCATGAGGTCCATCTGTTGTTGTTTCACGGGATCATCAATCTTAAGTGTTAGGAGCTTCAGTGCCTCAGTCACGGTAACTAGTTGGTTCCTAAACTCATTAACTTCTTCTTGTGTTACCATTACTGTCTTAGCTTTACTCTTACGAGCTATGGGTTTGTCGAAAAGTTGGACTTGTACGAAAAGGTTGTCTTTGATTAACCGTCCTTCCTTTCTTGACCACGCGCTGTAATTTAAACTATTTTGCGTTTTAATTACTTGACTCAAATCGACCTTGACTTTACGGTTTTAAAGAGGAAAAATGAAAAAATGGGTGCATATTTTTGGAAAAAATGTATATATTTTTAAGAACTAAGTATGGTATTTAAATTGGAGGATTAATATCCGACTTACCCCCCTAAAAAAAATGACGGAAAAAACGCGCATACAAGACTTTCTTAAACATGGTCAAATTGTGTGTATAGGTGCGTGCGTTGAGTGTAAGTGACATGCTTGAACTCTTGTGTAATACCATGGGCCTTAGTGCCTAGACTCAATTAATGACTTAACAAAGTATTATTGACAATAAAATTTTAACCGAATTATTTAGCAAACTGGTTAATTAGACACAAAGTGATTACTCGATCAATAATCCGAACTGTCGTCAAAACGACAGGACTGTTGCCTCTCTTTGCAGCGTAGCGCCAGACGACAGAGCTGTCGCCAAGCACTACACTCCACAGAGTGGCGCTACAGTTCAGACTTTGGCGCCATTGCTGGAGCTTCAATCTGAGACTGTTTTCGGTGTTATTAATCAACAGGGGTATGCCTAAAGTCATATGAGGTCAATTCTGGTTAAAATATTAGACTTTCTTTACTCAAATTAATTAACTAATTAATTAATTAATTAGGCAAAGTTCTTTAAGTTATTAATTTATTTAATCTTAACACAAGTCAAACAAACGGTTAAGAAAAAACATATACCATATACACAACAAATAATGCACAATTAGTCAAGTAGGCACGATATGATGCAATGAGTTTGCAACCTAACCATGGCTCTAGCTCTCTAAAGTTCGGGATATGGGTTAGTCAAAGAGGGTCCATGATTAATTGTCCAGATGCACCACGCGGAAGCCTAACCGTGAAGGGTTGGCGCGAGTGGATGGGACACCGCAAGTTTTACAAAAAACTCGCTTCCATGGTTTGGTGAATTCAACAATCTCGGATGTACCCTTTGTTGCTCAAAGCGTTCAATCAGGTAGATGGAGCATGAATTCCCAGAGGGTTATGTCCATATGTAGAACACATATGGGTTTTAGATAAGTGAGAAAAACTTAATCAGGAAGTAGGATCGAGCAAACAATGCGAAAAACTGGTCGAAATTAGAACGCATATTTCTGGCTCGGTATTGGAAGAATTTTGCGCCAGCAAACAGAGATTGGCGCCAGATTTTAGCTGTAGGGCTTGGCGACACAGCTGTCGTCTGGCGCTACAGTTAAAATTCTGGCGCTAATATTCTGTTCGCTGACTCTAATTCCTACATGCCTCATCAGCTTTCTGTGCTCGATAAAATTTTCCAGTTTCTCGTAGTGTTATTTCGGTCCTAGTTGTGAAAGATATTCCTCAAATTTCCTACGTGTAAAATCCTATGTTTTAACTCATTACGGATGGTCTTTCCAATGAGATCTTTTTTTATGCATATGACAATAATGTTAATCAAAATTACGCACATGAAATACTTAGAACGTTTCGAGTCTCATCCACTCATTCTAAATCATTGCCGAAATAAATTTCAGGAATTAAAATAGAAATCCTCCCCAGTGGAGTCGCTAAAAAACTGTAGGAAATATTTCAAGCATTAACCCCTAGCTCGAACCCCACTGTGATCATACACTAAAGTACGGTGGCGTCCAAAGGGAAAGAAGATAGAGCAAAAGAGTCGCCAACAAGTTTTTTAGGAACTTGTAAACCGTTCACGAGGTGAAGGTTACACCCCTTAACGATCCAAGAGATCGTCAACTCCATAAGGTCTTGAACCAAATAGGGTTCGGGGATGAAGGTACAAATCCAACATAAAAGAGATTGAACCTGCCCTAATCATAGGCCTTTACTTTATTCTGATCGTATTCTTGTGCGCTTTCTGACTAACATGTAATCAATAGGTTTACCCTAAACCTTTTTAATCTATGTTGGTTGAATATTAATGCACAAATAAACTATTATTGGCGATCACTTGATTTATAATCATATTAACCCTAAACAAGATTATTAATAAATTATCTTATTAAGCGTGATTACAAGTACCAATTCCCTTTAAACATGCATAAAAGGTGTGATCAAGCAATAAAAATAAATAATCAAGCAACAATAATAAATAATCGTAAATAATCATCATAATTATTATAACAATTATAAAATTATAATCATAATCAAAACAATTATAAAAATAATCATGAGAATAATAATAATCAATAATCATGTTAAAGCATAATAACAACAAGATCCTAGGCATGATACTAACAAGATTAATAACAAACCCTAGCATGTCACTAAGCAATAAAAATCAAAGCTTTAACCCTAACATGATATTAACATGATATTAGGAAGAAAATAAAATGCATTATAACAATCATATTTGATATTACAGTTTCCCTAAACATGATACTAGGAATTTATTGTTGTCACCCTAAAAATCAAACTAAGGAAAACATCCTAACATGATACTAGGAATCATAATAACAACCTAAGCATGATTTCTATATCATAATATCAATAAAAACCATTAAAGAACTTACTTGGATGCCTCGTACCTCTTTCTAATAACAAAATACACGCGTTAGTAACTTTAAGGAAAATAAAAAACAAAACAATTAAATAAAATAATTGAAAAAGAGATTTGGGACCAAACCCTCAGAAATTAAACCTTTCACGTCTAGGGCGAAGGCAACTTCGAATATGGATAGGTGTATCTAAATCTAATGAATGCGAAATTTTTATATTTGAGAGAAGGCTAGTTTAGAAAAGAGGGAGAGAGAGTAATCAAGAAAATCTTGATGAGAGTTGGTGAATCAAAACGGAGTTTTTAGGAAGCTATTTATAGAGAAAATCAGCCAAAAAGATAAAACATCAAAAACAGAGTTCTGACGCACAAAACCAGGTTAGCGCCAAACGCTGATGTTAGCGCCAGGCGCTAAGGCTAGCGCCAAGCGTAGCGTCAGGCGCTACAGCTGGCGTCTGGCGCTGACTAAGAAATTGACGCGTTTTTCTTAAAATCAGATAGAAATTGCCGTACAGGAGGATAAAATCGTATTTTCCACAAAACCGTTCTTTTATTCTGATAAAAACTCTAAAAAGTCAACAAAAGTCAATTTATCAATGCTAATTGAATTAGGAATGAAAATAACCTTCTAGAAGAATCTAGAAGACTAAAACCATTCCTAATTGCATTAGGAATGATAAATCCATATTAGACCCTCCTCTAGATCATTGGGCCGTAAATAAGGGTCAAACCAGGCCCAGTTCGGTAATTTGGCCATAACTTCCTCAATATTCATCGGAACTGGGCTTATAATATATCGTTGGAAATCTCTTTTCAAGCCCTATCCAACTACACTACTATTGGACCCATATCATGGACTAACCAAACTGGATTGGCTGTTTTCTTAAAATAGGTTTTCAAAAACAGAAAGAAGAGAAAAGAAATTAAAACTTTCCGCAACACTATACTTTCCACACTTTCACTTCATTCGATTATGATTCAACGTGAAAGATACTCATCACTGGGTTTGGTTTTGGGGAGACACAAATGGGTGTCTACATATACACCTAGCCATATTCTAAGTTGCCTTCGCCCTAGACGTGAAAGGTTTTTATATCTGAGGGTTTGGTCCCAAATCTCTCTTTCAATTATTTAATTGTTTTGTTGTGTTTTATTATTTTCCTTGAAGTTACTAACGCGTGTATTTTGTTATTAGAAAGAGGTGCGAGGCATCCAAGTAAGTACTTTAATGGTTTAATTGATATTAGGATATAGAAATCATGCTTAGATTGTTATTTTGATTCCTAGTATCATGTTAGGATGTTTTCCTTAATTTGATGTTTAGGGTGACAACAATAAATTCCTAGTATCATGTCTAGGGTAACTTTAATATAAAGTATGATTGTTATGATGCCTTTTATTCCTAATATTCATGTTAGTACCATGTTAGGGATAAAGCTTTGATTTTTAATGTTTAGTGACATGCTAGGGTTTGTTATTAATCTTGTTAGTATCATGCCTAGGATCTTGCTATTATTATGCTTTAACATGATTATGTTAATTATGATTAATTTAATTATTTTAATTATGATTATTATTATGTTGCTTGATGATTATATTTATTATTTATTGCTTGATCATACCTTTTATGCATGTTTAAAGGGAATTTGTACTTGTAATCACGCTTTATAAGATAATTTAATAATCTTATTTAGGTTTAATTTTGATTATAATTCAAGTGATCGCCAATAATAGATTTATTTGTGCATTAATATTCAACCAACATAGATTAAACAGGTTTAGGGTTAATCGTATTGATTGCATGTTAGTTAGAAAGCGCACATGAATACGATCAGAATAAAGTAGAGGCCTATTATTAGGGCAGGTTTAATCTCTTTTAGGTTGGATTTGTACCTTCATCCCCGAAATACCAGTTGTTTCGGGGTTTTCTGATGTCCTGCGGGAGAGTTACAATTCCGAGACTGGAACCGGACGCCTGTTCCTGCAAAACAAACGGATGCTCCGGATGATTGGAGATCCGCCTCCGACGGTCAAGTTAGTACTTGATTAAGGAGTAATTAATGCGGAAATTAAAGTGATTGGGTCTCTCTAGGTGAGAGAGTTTAATGTGTGTAATCTGCGTAATCTCCCTTAATGAGGATTAAGGGAGGTATTTATAACCTCGGGAAACGTGCCAATCTAGGTTTAGGTTAACCTTGGGCTAATTGGGCTTCCCTCGGAAGTTGGGCCTGGGTGGCCGACTTCTCCATTAGGCATGGAGTATGCCACGTGTCATGACATAATAGGTCCAAGGCGGACGAATAAGCGTGTGCCACGTGGTAAGCCCTGAGAGGTCCAACTGGGGAACACTTGGCAGGACCTGATTGGCCCACGTGGCGCATTCCGATTGGTGGAAGCAAAATCCCCTAATCATTTGCCCCTCATAGGTGGCACGTGACTGGTCACGTGTTACCTGTGACAGGTATCGCCCTGTAACAGGCGACGGCCTGCTACAGGTGTCACTCGGCGAGAGGCCGAGAGATTCTCCCGCCAAAATTTTGAATTCTGGAAGTGACCCTTCGCCTTCTCACTTCGCCTATATAAAGGAGTGTTGACTTCGGTCATTTTCACACTTGAAAACTTTGTGAGAGAACATTCGGACCCCTGAACTTGCTCTGACATTTTGGACCCATTCTGCCTACCGCCTGCTCTGACAAGCCGACTGCAAAGGATTTTCAGAACTTCATCAATCGTCACTCGTTCAGGTAACCGTCGGTTCTCTTACTCTTAATTTTCTCTTTACTTTATTCTTTTTTGAAATGGCACCACGGAAGCACACGACACGACCTAGGTTAGTGATCAGCCGGTCACCGGGGACGGCTGAATCTAGGACTAGGAGTGCCGCCTGCCCTTTTCTGGACCCATCTTTGTCCTTTATACAAAGTCCGACTGTATCTGTGTCTATGCAGAGCATGATGGCCAGAACAAAAAAGACTGCCAGGATCTCAAACTCAGACGGCTCCTCCCACAGGGTGCCGATTAGTGAAACATCTGACTAGGCGCCAGATGTGGAAGTGAAACAAAGCAGCTTGAAAGCCGACAGTTCTGAGGGAGGAGTCAAAGTGACCCCTTCCCATTTTACAGTTGACAATTCTACATTCTCTCCTGCTCCTTTTAAAGGAGAGGAGGCGGGCCCCTCCGGGAGAGGGGAGGAGTCGTCCTCTTCGGACTCGTCAGAGGACGATTCTGAGTCTAGCTCTTCTGGCCATGCTTCTCTGGACACAGAAGAGAAAAACAGTCGCCTACAAGAGGCGAGGCTTTCTTACGCAGTTGAGAAGGGGGACGATTGGGCGGAGCCATCCGCCTCTCACCGAGAGCAAAATACCCCCTACTACTGCACGATACCTTGGGGCCGGATCACAGCCATGCAAGAGAAAGTGGAGAGCTTTATCGCAAACCACACAATGGGCCCCGACTTTTTAGTGTTCGTGCCGGATCCAGAAGACATAGTCGTCTGGCCGGCTGGTACCAGTTATGATGGCGCCTGCTTTGGCTGCTACGAGGCGGCCATCAAGGCTGGGCTGCGCTTCCCACTACATCCGGCTGTTCAGCGGATCTTGGATGGGTATGAGTTGGGGTTATGGCAGTTAGCCCCGAACTCCTAGGTCAACGTACTCGGCTCTGTGGCCGGGTGCGAACTGCACGGGGTGGAGCCAAACTTCGAGGCTTTCGCCCACATGAACTACCTCAGCCGGACCCCTAAGGCAGGCGGTACCGGCTGGTATCAATTGACGAGCCACAGGGGCTACCTCATGACGAGAGGTAAAGCAAACAAATGGAAGGACTGGCGGAGCACCTTCCTTATCATTGAAAGTTTAGACACAGAGCTGAACAAGCGCTTCAACAGGTGGAACAGGAATCCGCCCCTTCTTGCAGGCGGCCGCAGCATGCCGCCTGTTCCCCCCAAGGCTAAGAAAGAGATCCTAGATAAAGGACTCTTCAAAGTAGAGTCTAAGGTGAACTCTACTTCAGGGGTACGAGAGCAAGTACCCCTGCACTGCGTCCCGAGCTTCAAATGGCTCTACGACGAGTAATTTTTGGCCGCCTGTGGCCTCAGCAGTCGGTGCTCAAGAGGTAGCCGGCCTGTCGAATACTCTGTTGTTCCATGCATTTCTTGTTATGACTTTTATTAACTTTGCTATTTGTTTTTGCAGCGGACGCCATGAGCAAAATTACCGCCTCCAAGACTGCGGCGGCCATGTTGCGGGCCTCCATCATGCAACAGTCTTCAACCGACTCCCCCAACAAGGGGGCACCCTTGGTGGGATTCGAACCTTTCACCCTCTTTTTGGAGTTGTGTTTATGCATATACTGACTCTTTTCTTCTTTTTTAGACGGGCGCTCCAAGAGCTTCTTCTTCCCAACAGCCGGACCCCAAGGCCCGGAGGACGACTGTTGCGAGCTCTCCTAGTTCTGCCAGGAAACATGCGGCGGCTGAGAAACAACCGGCCACTTCTTCTAAAACTCCAGCTGGGCCACCTAGAAGTATGAAATTATCCTTGTAAATTTTAGACTTGCTCCCTTCTTTACTAGGTCTAATCCGTTTGTTTATGCTTGATGCAGCCGGTCCTCAGGAGCCTGACTTGGTCGAGGTGGCCAAGTCTATGATCAAGGCCGTTCCTCCAGCTGAAAGGGAGGCGGTCAGGGGTGTCGGCACCCTTGACCTAGACGGGATTGCAGGGGTCCTTGCTGAGGTATACTTAGCATATTTTTGAGTATTTGAATTCCAGGACGCCTGTTTTCTTTTTTGTTTGGAAACTGACGCCTGTTCCCCTTTTTACTTAGGCCCTGTTCCGAGTGAACGACCTTCGCAAGCCGCTTGACCGGAAGAACAAAGAGGTAAAGGCTGCAAAAGCTATGGCCGCCTCTAACTGTGATAAGGCAATGTTTCAAATTGCCCAAAATGAAGTTCTGACCATTGATATTCTTTATTATCAGGCGCAGGCTACCGCCGCTATCCGGGCTCAGTTAGAGGCGGCCAAGAAGAGGAATAGCGAGCTGGAGGCGACCATCAACAACCTCAAGGCCAAGCTGAGACCTCTTCGCCAAAAGATGTCCTCATACGAAACCTTGGAGAAATCCTTGGTGAGCGTAAAGGTACGCCTGGTGACCCAGGAGAAGAGTCTTACTCAGGAGCTCTCGGAAAAGGCCGAGCAAGAAAAGAAAGAGCTGGTCCGGGAGATGATGGAAGACTCTGCTCAAATCCAGCGCATGATTTGGGGCCGCCTCTTCCCCAATGCCGACTTTGCCTCATGGGAAAAAAACGTACCGCCAGTGTTCTGATAGATATAATCAAGAGATCCTGGCGGCTGCTGAGGAAGAGGCGTTGGAGGAGGAGGAGGAGCCGGTAGTGGCGCTTGTGCCGTTTGGGGGTAATTCATCAAAGAAGGATGCAGCTGAAGCCGAGTCCAGCAAGAAGAGTGCTGACCAGGCGGCAGCTGCTAATATTGAAGATCTGCCCCCTTCTTAAGCTTTATGTCTTCTTTCCACGGCCTGCGTGCCGTTTGTTTGTATTTACCTGGCCAGGGGGCCGAGGCTCTGAATATTTTGCCGGTCTTTAATGACCGGCTTCTTTTTAATGAATATTTTTGTTTTGCTTCAAATTTGTTTAAGTATTGAATATTCTGATATCCAATTGTACACTATACCGACTGTTTTACATGGCCGATAGTTGCAGACAGGTACGGATAGTTAGTCACGCCGCCTATGCACCTGGACGACTGGTTGTCTGTTTCCAGGCTAGACGATCAGTCGGCCATTTATCCAATCGGTAATCGAACCATTTTAAAGACTGGATCCTCTTTAGGCAGGCGGTCCTGTCATTTGTAAAATTAACCAAGTAAGAAAGTTGTTTCCTACTTGTCATGCTTTTAGGCTAGAGACTTTAGGCCGTCTAGGCCGACTGTTTCCCGCCATATTTAATCTAGTGTGAACAGGTGCTGTATGAACACCTTTTTAGTTTCATACTAAATTTTTAAGGAGTGACCAAGTAAACATGATTGTTACCTAGTCGCCAAGTAACTGAGTAGTAGAGGTATCAAGCGGTGGGTACCGGTTGTTCCCCTTTATTCGCCAATGTTTGTTGGCTTTTAACTCATAGGTTGTTAACCTAGCAGGAGTAGTGGTTGAGAGCCCCTGTTTGCTAAAAACAGGCAGACGACTCATACCTTTTAGGCTCCATACTAAGTTTGAGAGAGTGACTATGAGTTAACTTTGGTGTTACTCAGTCGCCGTCACTCCTGATTGAGTAGTAAAATTACCAGGCGGCGGAGGCCGGCTGAACCTTTTGATTTGCCAATGTTTGTTGGCTATTAACTCAAGAGGTACCCCCTGCATTTATCCCAAGTAATACAGGCGGTCATCTGACTAAGATGCCAACTGCTACCACTGGTTTGGTTAGTGATAGAGTTATCCTTGTCTCAAAAACGGCTACGTGGTTGCCCTTGGGGACAGTCGTATAGGTGTCGTGTAATTAGTTTATAGAGCAATGTTCCACCCAAAAGGGAGCTGCTCTCTGCGACGAATTTCATCCGGAGGGATGCCGCCGGACGCCTGCTATGATGTTGGGACAGGTCGAATTAGTTTAAAGATTGGATCAGTTGGCTTGGCGCCTGGACTGATCATTCGGCTTGTGGTATTGGTTAGTTCTTGGTGAACGTAGGTGCTAAGTAAGAGGAGGGTAGCCGCCTGTTTAGGCACAGGGTCGGCCAGGCCCTGATTATTTTTAGCTAAGTATAAGGGGGGTGGTTGTGTGCTTAGGAACCAGTCGGCCCTCTTCTATGGAGAGTAGCCGACTATATATCCAGACGGCATGCCCCTATGGTGATAGAGTAAAATATTCAATGGAGAGTAGCCGACTATAAAGGTACAGGCGGCATGCCCCTCTGAAGATAGAGTAAAATACTCAATGGAGAGTAGCCGACTGTAAAGGTACAGACGGCATACCCCTCTGAAGATAGAGTAAAATACTCAATGGAGAGTAGCCGATTGTAAATGTATAGGTGGCCTGCCCCTCTTAAGTAAGAATAAAAATTAAACATGGAGAGTAGCCGACTGTTTGTCAGTAGGCATGCCCCTCTTAAGTAAAAATGAAAACTGAGTATGGAGAGTAGCCGACTGTTTGTTAGTAGGCGTGCCCCTCTTAGTACAAAATTGAATATTAAGTATGCAAACTTTTATTAAGTAGCCCTTGACTATTTATATCATTCAAAAGAAATATTTCTTAAGATTATCTGCATTCCAAGTTCGAGGCAACGGTTGGCCGTCTGGTGTTTCCAGACGGTAGGTACCGTCCCTGACCTCTTCACAGATTCAGTAGGGTCCTTCCCAGTTGGGAGTTAGTTTGCCAGACTCATTAGCCCTTCCAACTGCTTCCATTTTTCTAAGTACAAAGTCCCCCACTTTGAGTGGACGCATGTGTACTTTTTTGTTGTATGATCTAGTCATTCTCAGGCGGTAAATTTCATGGCGCAAGACAGCATTGCCCCTCCTTTCAGGAAGTGAGTCTAATGTCAGGCGCATGGCTTCCTAGTTTGCCTCTTCGTCATATAGCATTACTCGAAGAGTCGGCTCGTAGTGTTCTATTGGAAGAACAGCTTCCGCACCATAAGTTAGGAGGAATGGAGTTTCTCCAGTCGCCCCTTTTTCAGTCGTCCTAATGGCCCAGAGAACATGTGGTAATTCATCCGCCCATAGGCCGCCTGCTCGTTCAATTTTTTTCTTGAGACCGTCTGAGATGATTTTATTAAAGGCTTCTACCTGGCCGTTTGCTTGTGGACGGCCGACAGATGCAAAGTAGTGTGCAATTCCTTGGTCACCCAACCAGCTTTTGAGAACAGGCGTCTCAAATTGGGGACCATTATCAAAAACCATAGACATGGGAACCCCGAACCGAGTGATGACATTTTTCCAAATGAATGAAATTACATCCTTCGTCTTGATTCCCTTTACAGCCTCCGCCTCTACCCATTTAGTGAAGTAGTCGAAGGCAACAAGTATGTACCTCCTTCCGCCTGTAACAGGCGTATATGGACCCAAAATATCCATGCCCCACTTAGAAAATGGTAGTGGGCTATGAATGGTAGTGAGGTCAGTAGCCGGACGGTGAATTAGTTTGCCAAACCTTTGTCACTTGTCACATTTTTTCACCATCTCCATCGCATCTGCTTCTAAAGTAGGCCAAAAGTAGCCCTGCCGCCTTGCCCGTTGAGCAAGCGTCCTACCGCCTATATGGGAAGCACAGTAACCAGAGTAAAGATCGTTCAGTATCTCTCGCCCCTTTTCTGGAGTAACACACTTTAAAAAGGGTTGAAGGTACCCCCTTTTGTGAAGTTCTCCCTTTATTATTTCAAAACTGGTTGCTCGTTTTTTCAGTGCTGCCGCCTGTTGATGATCATCCGGCAGGGTACCATTTGTCAGATATGCCCTGATTGGATCCATCTAGGTTGAGCTTCTGTCTAAGATTCCAATAGGGTCTTCCTCAATGCTTCTCCTCTCCATTACTTCCCAAAAATTAGTTCGAGGAGTATCACAGGAGGCGGATGATGCTAATTTTGAAAGTGCATCCGCCTGGTTGTTTTCTGATCTCGGCACTTGGGTCAGATGGAAATCCTCAAGGGAGCCGACTGCTTGTCGGACCGCCTGTAAATACTTGATCATGGTCGGATGGGTTGCTTCGTATTCGTCATTGTACTGACTCACTATCAATTGTGAATCGGAACAGGCGTCTATTTTTCTTGCTCCTGCCGCCTTGCACATGCGGATTCCGGCTAGTAAAGCTTCATATTCTGCCTCATTGTTTGAGGCCTGAAAACTGAAGCGTAAAGCATACTCGTACCTGTCGCCCTCTGGCGACTGACATATGACTCCTGCTCCACAACCATTTGAAGTAGAGCTTCCATCCACATATACCTTCCAGACTTGGTCTGTAACTTGAGAGTCAGGAGGACGAGTCATCTCAACAATAAAGTCAGCAAAGGCTTTCCCCTTCACTGCTTTTCTAGGCTCGAAAGTAACTTCGAGGCTCTGTATTTCTATGGCCCATTTGATCATTCGGCCTGACGACTCCATGATGGTCAGTGACCGCTTGATAGGTTGGTTTGTATACACGACGACTGCATGTGCCAAAAAGTAGGGCTTCAATTTTTTAACAGCCATGAAGAGTGCAAGACCAAATTTCTCCACTAAGGGATACCTCAACTCGGCATTTTTCAGTACATGACTGACAAAGTAGACCGGGAGCTGACAGCCGTCTCTTTCAGCAAGGAGAACAGCGCTTAACGCATGATCAGAGACGGCCAGGTACATGTCGAGTACTTCTTTGGGCAAAGGGCTGACCAGCCTCGGCAAGGAATGCAAGTGAACTTTCAATTTCTGGAAGGCCGCCTCAGCATCCGGCCCCCATTCAAACCTTGCCTTTTTCTTAATTGCCTGGAAAAAGTATAGGCATTTGTCGCCTGATCGGCTTAGAAATCTTCCCAAGGCCGCTAGACAACCTGTTAACTTCTGAACCTCTCGGATGGTACGAGGCGACTGCATGTCGATGACCGCCTACACCTTCTCAGGGTTCGCCTCTATTCCTCTCTGATTGATAAGGAATCCGAGAAATTTCCCAGACTCAACTCCAAAGACACATTTCTTGGGATTGAGCATGACATGGTGCCGCCTGAGTGTGGCGAAAGTTTCTCGGAGGTCCGACAGATGATCTTTCTGAAGTTTAGACTTGACAATCATATCATCAATATATGCCTCGACATTTCTCCCAATCTGATCAAAGAACACAGTGTTTATCATTTGCTGGAAAGTGGCCGGGGCATTCTTAAGACCAAACGGCATGACCGTGTAACAGTATAACCCCTGATCTGTGACGAAGGCCGTCTTCTCCTGATCTTTCTCCCATAAAGGAATTTGATGGAAACCAGAGTAGGCGTCCATAAAGCTCATCAAAGCATGGCCGGCTGTTGAGTCGACCAGGTTATCAATTTTAGGCAGAGGGTAACTGTCTTTGGGGCACGCCTTGTTTAAGTCTGTGTAGTCTACACACATTCGCCAGGTGCCATTCGGCTTTTTAACAAGCACCACATTTGCAACCCAGTCTGGGAAGTAACATTGCCGAATGAACCCTGCATCAAGTAATTTTTTAACTTCGGCGGCTGCCGCCTGACTTCTTTCTTCGCCATGGTTCCGCTTCTTCTGCCGTACCGGCTTCTTTTTCGGATCCACGGCCAGTTTATGTACCGCCAGATCAGGACTAATGCCTGGCATTTCATGGACTTCGAATGCAAAGATGTCCTTGTATTCTTTCAATAGTTTGTGAAAGTCGTCACCTAGGTCCCTTAGAGCAGTCGTCCCAACCTTGATTGTTCTCTCAGGACGCGAGTCATCTAAGATCAGGTCCGTATGCTCACCAGCTAGCTGAGGGCGGAATTCATCCGACCGCTCCTCTGCCAATGATTGCTATTTTCTGTCTTTTCTTGCGGCCCCTGTCTGGGATGCCTTTCTCTTCTTGCCGCCTGCTTCTTGAACAGGCGCACTCTCCTTGACATTGTCAAGGTCTATTTTTTTACCTCTCGACCCAGTGGCCATAACAGTGGGCTTGACATCCGAGAGATAGCACTCTCGGGCCATCCTCTGATCTCCCCTTAGGGACCCGACTGTTCCATTATCCCTCTCAAACTTGAGCAACATAAGAGATGGGATTATAACAGCCTTGGAATTATTCAGGGTTGGTCGTCCCAGAATCATGTTGTAGGCCGAGAGTTCTTCTACTACTAGGAACCGGACTACCATGTGTCGTCCTTCCCCTTTTTCGCCCAGGCGGATGGGTAAATCCACTCGTCCCACTGGGTGGACGACTCCTCCTCCAAACCCTACTAAAGGGTGGGATGCCGGATGTATGCAATCAGTCTGATATTTTAGTTTCGACAGACATTTGCTACTGATGAGATCTGAGGAGCTTCCGGTATCTATGAGGATTCGGCCAACTCTCTGGTTGGCCACTTTACATTCAATAACGATAGGGTCGTCATGCGGCCCTCTTACCCCTCCTAGATCTTCTTCAGTGATGACAATCTCAGGAAATGAATATTTGGAGGGCCGTTCTTGGTGAACGGAATTTACATCTAACCGTCTGATATTGTCTTTGTTGCCCCTAATAGTGGGGCCGCCTCCTGAGAAGCCGCCTGCAATGGTGTAGACGACTGCATCATCTGTATCGGAGTTGTCGGCCTGTTGATTCTTTTTGGTCGACTGCTTTTTCGAGGAAGTGTTCCCCGTAGATTTCTTGACATAAGTGTCAAGATCACCTTGCTCAGCCAGGCGGTCCAGATACCGCATGAGACTGATGCATTCATTGGTGTGATGACCAACATCTTCATGATAATCACAGAATTTTTCTTGGTTCCGATTGTTTGCAGAACCCTTCATGGGCACCGGCTTCTCAATTGAGATCCGTCCCTTGATTTCCTTTAGGATAAATTGGCTATCCTTGTTAAACACATACTTTGGGGAGTATGGTTTGAATTCTTTTTTCTTCTTCTGGGACAGCTGTTTAGAGGAATCAGTTGCCCAGACCTCTTTTCTCTTCTCGTCTTTGTTTGACGACTGCTTTTGTCGTCCTTCTCTTTTGTCGGACCTTTTCCCGTCTGACTGTTTTACCGTACGACAAAGATCAGTCGCCTGTATATAGGCTTCCACTTCAATCAAGGCCTCTTGAAGAGTCGCCACCCTCTTTCGGACCAAATCAAATTTGAAGGTCGACCCGTCTTTGAGACCTCTGAAAAAGTCAGTATAGGCTACTTCATCCGGTAACCCGTGAATCTGTATTCTCATCAGGTTAAACCGCCTGATGTAAGAACGAAGCCCCTCCTTCTCGCCCTGCTGAATTGTTCCTAAATCAAGGGACGTCTTCTTCGCAGGGATGTTTATGGCGAAGTTGGAGGTGAATAAGTAAGCAAGCGTCTTGAAGTTATTTACACAACCAGTCGACAGGTTGTCGAACCATTGTTGTGCGATTCCTTTGAGAGTCGCTGGGAAACACTTGCACCAAGTGGGATCATCCAACCCTTGAAGGTACATCAGGTTGGTGAATGCCATCAGATGGTCTTCTGGGTTAGTAGTGCCGTCATAGGCGCCTACTAATACATTTTTCACTTTGGCCGGCTGAGCGGCTTCAGTAATTTCCTTGGAGAAGGCCGACGGCTGTTCACCAAGTCTAAGCAACCGTAGCTGCCATTCCATAGGTTGGACATTTTTTGCTGCATGTCCACCAAACGGAGGTGGCTGTAAAAAATACTGTTGTTGCGGTACAAACGGTAAGTTTGGTACCGCCTGGTCGCTATGAAAGCCGGACTGACGGGAGGTGCCGCCTGACTGACTCTTATGATACGACTGAGTATGCCTCATCGAGGTATTTTGCAGACTGTCTTGGAAGTTTGAAGTAGAGGCCGACTCTGACAATCGGTCACTCTTCTTCTGTTCTAGCAGTAGCTGAGCGTCTATGTATGTTTTCCTCGACCCGTCCGCCTGAATATTACGAACAAGTTTCCTATTTCCTGGAGTAGGAAAACGGTATTTTGTGAAATCAAGAGCAGGTGGCTCCCACTTCCTAGATTTAGGATGAGGGGTCGCCTCTCGCCCTTGAACTGGCTTCCTCTTCCGTGAAGTGGAGGGTTTCTTAGCCGACTGCTCCTTGTCCAGAGCAGACGGCTTCTTGTTGATCAACTCTTGAATTTCTCCCTTGAAGTCCCTCATGAAGGTCATGAGTTCGTTCCTTATGATGGGAGCAGACCCATCAGTCGGCTGCTGCCGATCAGGCGGTGCGCCTGCTGGCTCGCTTCCAGTTTGAAGATGTTCCCATTCCCTCCTTTCGGTATGACGGGTACGTCGGGCCCTTAGGGTCCCGTCTGAAGCTGTGTGAGCTTCAACTTCAAATTCATTCTCAGTATCGTGGTCCGACTGAACTAGAGGGTCGTCCAGGGGACGTCTCTCTTCAGGAGCCGGTACAAACGTGGATGCCATCTCAGAAGTACTCTCCCCACAGACGGCGCCAAAATGTTTTGGGGTTTTCTGATGTCCTGCGGGAGAGTTACAATTCCGAGACTGGAACCGGACGCCTGTACCTGCAAAACAAACGGATGCTCCGGATGATTGGAGATCCGCCTCCGACGGTCAAGTTAGTACTTGATTAAGGAGTAATTAATGCGGAAATTAAAGTGATTGGGTCTCTCTAGGCGAGAGAGTTTAATGTGTGTAATCTACGTAATCTCCCTTAATGAGGATTAAGGGAGGTATTTATAACCTCGGGAAACGTGCCAATCTAGGTTTAGGTTAACCTTGGGCTGATTGGGCTTCCCTCGGAAGTTGGGCCTGGGTGGCCGACTTCTCCATTAGGCATGGAGTATGCCACGTGTCATGACATAATAGGTCCAAGGCGGACGAATAAGTGTGTGCCACGTGGCAAGCCCCTGAGAGGTCCAACTAGGGAACACTTGGCAGGACTTGATTAGCCCACGTGGCGCATTCCGATTGGTGGGAGCAAAATCCCCTAATCACCAGTCATGGTTCAAGACCTATTGGAGTTGACGATCTCTTGGATCGTTAAGGGGTGTAACCTTCACCTCGTGAACGGTTTACAAGTTCCTAAAAAACTTGTTGGCGACTCTTTGCTCTATCTTCTTTCCCTTTGGATGCCACCGTACTTTAGTGTATGATCACAGTGGGGTTCAAGCTAGGGATAACACTTGAAATATTCCCTACAATATGCAAATGGCTTTTCAGCTGGCCGAAGGCTTCCTCTGTCCACTCGAACATTGATTTTTTTCTTGATAATCTGAAAAAAGTATCGATATTTATCTCCTGATCTTGATAATAATCGGCCGAGTGCGGCTAAACATCCCGTCAATCTCTACACTTCATTGATTATCCTCGACGACTTCATGTCCAAGACAACTTGAATTTTTTCAGGGTTGGCCTCAATTCCTCGTTGGTAGATAAAAAACCCGAGAAATTTGCCGGACTCAAAACCAAAGGCACATTTCCTTAGAATTAGCATCATCTTATGCCACCTGAGTTCGGTAAACGTTTCTCGAAGATCCTTTAGATGGTTGGCTGACTCCTTTAACTTGAAAATCATGTCATTAATGTATGCTTCCATATTTCTGATCGATCTAATCTTTGATAACCGTATTCATAAGTCTTTGAAAGGTAGCAGGGGCGTTTTTAGACCGAATGGCATGATTTTATAACAGTACAGTCCCTACTCGTTCACAAATGCGGTTTTCACTTGGTCTTCTTCCCACAATGGGATCTGATGGAATCCGGAGTATACGTCCATAAAACTCATAAGAGCATGTCCTGCTGTAGAGTCGACCAGTCGGTCAATCTTAGGCAGGGGAAAGCTATCCTTCGGACATGCCTTGTTGAGATCAGTATAGTCCACGCACATCCTCCAGGTTCCATTAGGCTTTTCCCAACACAACATTGGCTACCCAATCTGGATAGTAGCACTGCCGAATGAAACCAGCTTCCAAAAGCTTCCTTACTTTGGTTGTGACCGCCTGATTCCTTTCTTCCCCGTGATTCCGCTTCTTCTGTCGGACGGGCTTAACGAGTGGATTCACAGCTAACTTGTGCACAACCAAGTCTGGGTCGATACCCAACATTTCACTTACTTCAAATGCAAATACATCCTTGAATTCTCTCAAAAGCTTGATTAGGTCATCCCCAAGCAAACCCAAAACTATAGTTCTGACCTTGACCGTCTGATCAGGCTGGTCGGGGTCCAACACTATATCTTGGTGATCGTCGGCCAACTGGAGTCTAAAATCTTCTGGCCGGCCGACGATCATTAATTGCTAGGCATTCTCCTTTTTTGATCGATTTTCTCTTTTGGACGATCTGGTATGCTTGGAGTGACCCTTCATCTGAGTTTGGCCCGGACGAATTCCCTCGTCCACAAATAGTAGGCTTAACAGCCAGCTGGTTACATTCCTTTGCCATTCTTTAATTTCCTTGGATCTAACCAATTTTCCCATCTAACCTCTCGACCTTCAGTAGCATAAGATGGGGGACAATCACTGCCTTAGATGCGATTAAAGTAGGGCGGGCAAGTATTACATTGTAGCATGTGAGTTCTTTAACCATAAGGAAGCGGACGACCATGTCCCTTCCTTCCCCTTTCAACCCGAGCTGGACGGGCAGATCTATCTGACCAGCTGGGTGTATGACATTTCCTCCAAACCCAACCAACAGGTGGGAGATTTCTTTAAGAGCATCTTCCTGAAACTTTGAAAATTTTAAATAGGATAAAAAGGAAAAAAGCCACCGGCTTTGAACCGCTGGGCATTTAGGGGTGCCAATACCTCCTTCAAAAGCCACCGGTTCAAAACCGGTGGCAATACTCACTTCCCGGTTTTTTTTTTTAATAATAAATTTAAATGCCACCGGTTAACCGATGGCAATACTCCATGTGATTTTTTTTTTGTTTTATTCCCTTGAAATATAATCAAACTTTGGTGGATATTGATTTCTATGAAAATATGAATGCTCGTTTTTCCTCGAAATAAGCAAAAAAAAAAATCAAACAATTATGTAAGAAACGCAACATCATAATCAACCGAAATATAGTTATCATTAAATTGTTATTGTACAATACCAAAAAAAAAACAAAAATTGCAACATAAAAAACAAAATAAAAAAATATTACAACATCAAAATCAAAAAACAAAATTACAACATCTAAATCAAAAAACAAAATCAACATCTTGATTCTTCTATGTGGAGTCATAAACTAATACCTACATCAATTCAAATGCCAAATTTAAATTAATAAAACTCACATTACAAGCTGCAAAAAAAATAAAAAATAAAAAATACTAAAACACTCATGCATGTACCCAAAAATTAAAACCAAAATTAAACCCAGAAAAATAGATTAAAATCAAACCCAAAAAATCCAAAATTAAACCCAGAAAAATTAAATCAATTCAAATAAAAAATTAAACCAAGAAAAATCGATTAAATTCCAAAATTAAACCCACAACCCACGACCCACCAACCGTCACCCTACACCACCAGCTCCAACCCCAGCCCTCACCTTACACCACCAGCCTCTAACCCAGATCCACCCACTGTAACACCATCACCCAAACCTACCCAAACCCTGTCCGAACCCACAACCAAACCAAAACCCTACCCAACACCCCGCCCACAACTCACCACCCATAACCCACGACTTTACCACCTAAAACCACCTAATTACCCATGAAAATACACCCAATCACCCACCAAAAACCACCCACCAGCCACGAAAAACCACCCAATCACCCACTACCCAAAAACAGAAAATTGAAAAAAAATTAAAAAAACACACAAACCTTGGTGACGGGGGTGGTTTGTAGCGGTGGTGGAGGTTTTAGGTGGGAGGTGTTTTTAGGTGGGTCGTTAGTAGCGGTAGAGGAGATGTGAGAGAAAGAGAAACGAGAGAGAGGAGAGGAGAGAGAAGAGGACAGTGGCGGTGGTGGTGGTGGTGAGACGAGACAGAGAGAGAGAGAGAGAGGGGGGGGGGGGGAGAGAAAGGGAGAGAATAAGAGAGAGGGAGGAGAGGAGAGAGAAGGAGGGATGCCGTGAGTGAAATGGGGGTAGGTTTAAGGTTTAAATAGGGTTTTTTTTTTAATGAAATGGCACCGGTTTGGTGCAAATCGGTGGGGAAAATTATTTTTCCCACCGGTTTTGAACCGGTGGCAAAAACCTCCCCTCAAAATTCCGCCTATTTTTCCCCATATTTTCCCCACCGATTTTTTAGGTCGGTGCCAATCTTCTTTTTTCACCTAGTGTGATAATGTCGAACGAGCTGCCCATATTTATCAGTACCCGTTTGACCTTCAAATTGGCTATCTTCAGAACAAAGACCATTGGGTCATTGTGGAGGGCCTTGACCTCCCCTCAGTCGGCCTCACTGACCGTCACCTCTGAGAAAGATTCCACCTTGACCCCCTCAGCATGCATTACCTTTGAAAAATTTCTCGCATCCTGCTTATTTCCTTCATGGTTGGGTCGCCTGCAGTAAAACCGCCTGATATGACAGCCACACAACCAGAATCAGTACTATTTCAATCTTTTTCTTTATCACTTTGTTTTTTCTTCTTAGACTTGTTGTATGTCCGGTTGGAGGTAAACTTTGGCTTCATGACATATGAATTAAGCATGCCCTTCTCGGCAAGCTTATCAAGAATTCTTTTCAAATTGTTGCATTCATTTGTATCGTGCCCTAGATCCTTATGGTAGTGGCAAAACTTGTTCTTTTTTCGACACCGAGCCGAGCCTCTCAACAGCTTGGGCTTCTCAAATTCAAACTTGTCTTTAATCTCCATCAAAATCGAATAACAATCCTTGTTGAATTCATACTAAGGTTCGTACATCTTGACCTTCTTTGACTTTGGCTGCTGATCGTCCGCCACCCACACTTTCTTTCTCTTGTTCTTTCCTTCTTTCTTTTTACCACCCAAATCTTGCTGAGAAGATTGCTTTTTCTAAGCTATTTTAGCCGGTACTTCGGACTTTGTGAGGGAACAGAAATCAGCCGCCTCAATATAGGCTTCGGCTTCCCGCTGAGCACATGCGTATGTCCGAACCTTTTTTCTGACCAGGTCAAATTTGAAACCATTATGCCTTAGCCCTTGAAGGAAATTTGAATAAGCCATTTCATCTGACAGATTCTGAATTTGGGCCTTTTCCTGGTTAAATCTCTGGACGTACGAACGTAACCCTTCACTTTTTCCTTGGACAATTGTAACCAAATAAAGACTGGTCTTCCTTGGGGGATGTTGTAAGAAAAGTTTCCAACGAAAAACATACTTAAAGTAGTAAAATAGTTGATTCACCCGGGCGACAGGCTGTTGAAACAGTCCTAAGCCACGCCCTTGAGGATGGCCGGGAAGCACCTGCACCAAGTGGTGTCATCAACACATTGTAAGTACATCAGGTTTTTGTACAAAGTGACGTGCTCCTCTAGGTTTCCCGAGCCATCATAGGCACCCACGAGTACACTCTTCACCTTTGCAGGCTGAGGAGAGCTAAGAATCTCTTGAGAAAAAGGAGGTGGATTGTCACCAAGATTAAGCAGAAACATTTGCCAATCAATGGGTTGAGGTTGTCCGGCCGGTTCACCGATGTATAGTAACTGGTCAAACGGCTAGCCGAACTGCCCATACTATTTGAGGACACGAGGGTTATGCGGCAGAAAAGCATTAAAATTATGAGGGATCTGATATTGAACTAGTTGAGCCGAAGGAAGCGGAATGGGAGTTAATGTACGAGCAGTTTAACTCTTGCTGGTCCTGGTCGTGTTGGTATGCTTGGAAGAGGTATCGTTTGAGAAATCATCCGGTGTAGTCGATGTAGAGGTCATGTCTGAATAAGCTATCCGTTCATGTTGCTTATGTCGGATGTAATCTCTAGCATCCTTCCATTGGCGAGACGGCTCAGTAACCTCCTTCTGAGGCCGTCTTCCCTGCCCCCCAGCTGACTGCGTTTTCTCAAGAAGCCGGGACACATTTTCCCTTGGCACCCTCGGTGAACGCTCATGCCGGAGGTACGGGGTATTCCCAGCATCTTCAGCATTAGTACCTTTGCTCTAATCTTTCTTCTGGTTGCCTTCCCCCCCTCTCCTGGGCAGCTGCCTAGAAGAAGGCATTCAGTCCCTCAAATTCTTTTCGGAGCTTGTTCAGAGCAAGTTTAAGCAAATCAGCAGTATTAGGAGGATCATCAGCCTCTTGAAGCAAACAGGTGAGAGGATCACTATAATTAATTGTAGTAACGATATCTTTGACATGGCCGACTTGGCTGGGGCTAGGGCCAGCACCTGGTTCTGACTATCTACTTCCATTGAGGACGAGTATCCTCACAGACGGCGCCAAATGTTTTGGAATTTTTTGGAATCCCTCGGGATACTGGTCACGCCTGAGCTGGCAGTAAGACTCGGACACCTGCAAAACATAAATATTCCGGGACGAAATATTTGCCTCCAACGGTTAAGTTAGTAATCGGAAATTTGAAAAGCTAGAGAGAGAAAATAGAGAAAAGTTGGAGCTATTTAATGTTTTATTAATTGTTATGTCACTGTAGGGAATAGTTTCAAGCCTTTAAAAATCCCACTAGCTTGAACCCCACTGTGATCATACACTAAAGTACGGTGGCGTCCAAAAGGGAAGAAGATAGAGCAAAAGAGTCGCCAACAAGTTTTTAAGGAACTTGTAAACCGTTCACGAGGTGAAGGTTACACCCACTAACGATCCAAGAGATCGTCAACTCCATAAGGTCATGAACCAAATAAGGGTTCGGGGATGATGGTACAAATCCAACCTAGAAGAGATTGAACCTGCCCTAATAATAGGCCTCTACTTTATTCTGCTCGTATTCATGTGCGCTTTCTGATTAACATACAATCAATAGGATTAACCCTAAACCTGTTTAATCTATGTTGGTTGAATTTAATGCACAAATAAACTATTATTGGTGATCACTTGAATTATAATCACAATTAACCTAACAAGATTATTAATTATCTTATTAAGCGTGATTGCAAATACCAATTCCCTTTAACATGCAATAAAAGGTGTGATCAAGCAATAAAGAATAAATAATGTATCAAGCAACATAATCAATAATAATTATGAATAATAATAATAATCATCATAATAATAATAGTAATCATGAATAAAAATAATCATTATCAAAATAATAATAATAATAATATTCATAAATTATTATAACAATTATAATCATAATCATGTTCATGTTAATATTAAGGCATAATAAACATAGCAAGATCCTAGGCATGATACTAACAAGATTAATAACAAACCCTAGCATGTCACTAAGCAATAAAAATCAAATCTTTAGCCCTAACATGATACTAACATGAATTAATATTAGGAAGAACATAGGAAGCATCATAACAATCATATTTAATATTAAAAATACCCTAGACATGATACTAGGAATCATAATAACAATATAAACATTATTTCTACATCATAATATCAATTAATCAATTAAAGTACTTACTTGGATGCCTCGTACCTCTTTCTAATAACAAAATACACACGTTAGTAACTTCAAGGACAAATAATAATCAAAACAATTAAATTAAATAATTGAAAGAGATTTGGGACCAAACCCTCAGAAATTAAAACCTTTCACGTCTAGGGCGAAGGCAACTTAGAATATGGCTAGGTGTTTCTAGATCTTGTGAATGCGGAATTATTTATTTGAGAAAAGGCTAGTTTAGAAAAGAGAGAGAGAAAGAATTATCAAGAAAATCTTGATGAGAGTTGGTTATTGGTAATTCATAAAGTGATTGTTGATTGGTGAAACTGGAGTTTTTGATACGATATTTATAGAGAAAATCATCCAAAAAAGATAATTTATCAAAACAGAGTCTGAAGATCGAAAACCAACCTTGGCGCCAGCCCTGGCTCATTGGCGCCAGGACCAGTGGCTAGCGCCAGGCGCCAATGGCTGGTGTCTGGCACCAATCCTGATTCCAGGCGCCAAGGCCTGGGGTTGGACGCCAATTTGGATTTCAACGCGTTTTCGAAATTCTGATAAATTTCCCGTACTGAAAGATAAAATAATATAATTTCAGTCGAAAATGCTATTTGATCTAATTAAAACTCTGAAGAATCCTAACTGAATTAAAAATGATAAAAACCTTCTAGAATGTTCTAGAAGACTAAAACCATTCCTAATTACATTAGGAATGATAAATCATATTAGGCCCTCCCCTAGATCATTGGGCCGTACTTAAAACTCAAACCGGGCCCAGTTTAGTAAATTGGCCATAAATTCCTCAATATTCATCGGAATTGGGCTTATAATATATCGTTGGAAAGGTCTTTTCAATCCCCATCCAACTACACCATTATTGGACCCTTATCATGGACCAAACTAAACTGTAATGGACGTTTTCATAAAATAGAGTGGGTTTTCGAAAACAGAAAGAAAGAATTTTAACAAAAACTAATCGCAACACTAGACTTTTCACACTTTCACCTCATTCGATTATGGTTTGACGTGAAAGGTATTCATCACTGGGTTTGATTTTGGGGAGACACAAATGGGTGTCTACAGTCACAATCCACCCCTCCCATCATCAATGATTAGGGGTATTTATAGGGGTGGGGATTTGTGCCCCTTAGGGTAAGTGACCTAGGATTTAGTGCTCTGATTGGCTGCACAACCAAGGAAGGACACGTGCCCCTTTGGGGGTGCTGTTTTGCGGCATTCTAGGATCTTGATCCTCATGATGTAAGGAGGCCTTTTGTCACTCTCTTTATTTCAGGTGCTCCTTTGATCTTAGTACGTGTCATCTTCCTACAGTGACATGTGTCGCCTATTGATTAGGTCACGTGTCACCACAAGATTGGCCCACATGTCACCACAGGATTGGACCACGTACTTGGGGTATTTTTCACCCTAAACAATTATGGTTGTTATTGGACGTGTTTGATTTTGTTGGATATTGTTGGACTTTGTTGGGTATTGTTGGATTCAATTTTCTGATTATGGTTGATGTTGGATATTATTGGATAATGTTGGATATTTTTGCGTGTATCATATTGATTATTTGGCCTTGTGGGATCTATTATGTTGAAATTGTTATGTTTTTGTTGTTTTTTACACAATGGAATTGCTGGCTTTGTTATTGTTGGATCATTATGTGCCTTCATGCTGGATTTCTTGGTTATCTTGCCTTTTGTTTCAATTAAGGAATTTTAAGGAACATGGGAATATAATTGATGAATGATGAGGTTAGTGTATGGTTTACTGTGTTGGATTGGTTGTTTGAAAATAGTAATGTTCTTAATGATCATTTGTTGCAGAGAACTCTGCCTGTCCCTTGGGGTTTGTGATTATGTTCAGTTATGTTCATTTAGGAGTCCCAATTTCCTGTTATGTGCTACACTCAAGGTGTTGAGTCCCCCTTGTTGTTTAGAATAACCCTTGAGTGCTTTATTATTGATCCATATGATGAAGGGACTTCATTGAATTACACTTCAAGTATGAGTATTGCTCCAATAATTTCTTGTATGAGATTGTTGTTGAGGTAACAATGTTGTGGAGTGTTGTATTCAACAACCTTTAATAACTTCCGATGGATTTCTTTGTCACACCAAAAAATCATTTCCATATTCATTGCATTCATTATGTGAGTACAAAAGTTCATGAACAAGATCAAAAGAAGTTACATTTGACTGCCTTACATGTTTGCTCATTATAAATCAACAAAATACACCTAACCACCCATTCAAGAACAGGATACTAAAAAAAAAAAAAAAAAAAAGATAAATAGTTAAGTGGTTATGTGTGGCAGTGCATGTTGTTCATGTGCATTTGCTTGCTTAGTTGGGGTCCGCTAGTCTGTTATCAGAGCTCCATATCTTCTACCGCTTCTTGAGTCCCCTGATTTGCTGGCCTAAACATAGTGTTTAGGTAATCCACACTTTCCAAAATTATTTCCTTTTGTACCTCTACCTTGTCTGGCAGATTACCGAAATTTTCAAGTTTCTTTTTGTTCATGTGAAGAATTTTTTACTTGTTTCCCCCTTCTGCTTACAGTATTTTGAGCATACACTTTTGCAAAGTGATCCAAATGTACTTGTTGACCGACCTCAGGTTTAAATGTGTCAAAAGACTCAATGACCTTCTCAACTAGCTCATTTAGGTTACTAGGAAAGGATTGATATTGTAATGGCTGAATAGACCTAAATAAGCCTAAATCAAGCACATTCAAATCTGGTGACTGTGGTGGTTGGAAAACAAGTTGAATGTTAAAGCCATTTGTTGTTGATGCTTCAATGAACTCTTCATATCTAGGTATTTGATGTGGTCTTGAATTGTGAAATTTTTTGCTAGACTTTCTGGCCATTTAGACATAATTGCTGGTATGACCTTTGTGAGCAACATCTCCCTAATCACTTCTCTGTTCACATTTTGGAATGCTTTGGTTTCCAATTAAGGTTCCCGCATATTTGTTTTTGCTTAATTTCTTAGCTTTCTCCTTGACTATGAACGGGAACATGTCATACTTCCCATCATGTAGTAACGCCCCATTTCTGTCATACAATGGCTTCCCAATAACTACCATAAACATTGCCTTAAGTTTGAATCTTCTTGATTGTTGTACCCTATGTGGATCTTCTTCACTTGGAAGGAGATAAAATCTCCTTTTATCAGGGTTCAGACAGAACCATTTCTCATCTATGTGGATGACATGGTTCATGTCATCAAAAGTGGGGTCCTCATTTGCTGTGAT
This sequence comes from Chenopodium quinoa, assembly GCF_001683475.1. Classification (NCBI taxonomy): domain Eukaryota; kingdom Viridiplantae; phylum Streptophyta; class Magnoliopsida; order Caryophyllales; family Amaranthaceae; genus Chenopodium; species Chenopodium quinoa. The sequence continues at coordinate 2,245,063 of NW_018743937.1, forward strand.
TGGATTTATGTATGACAGGATCCACTTCAATCTTGCAACTTTGTGGTTTAATGTGAGTGCTGGATTGTTACTGCTTGTATGTGTTCTTAGCCTGCCTTTTTTCTTCAAATTGTGAAGAGTTACATGAGAAATCTTCAGAGGAGCTGCATAACTTCTTTCTATCTACCTAAGGTGTAGAGGCACTAACTGTAGGAATTCATCAGAGAATTTCCTTAGTTTAGGACTAGTTATTCCATGCCTTTTGGTCTGGACATCAATCATATTACCTTGTTCCAACTGCTTTTTAATGTCTTTGAATACTCTTGTGATTGTTGACTTGTGCACACTGAATTAAAGGGACAATTGTTGCATGTAACCTCTTGGTAAATTGCCATTTTTCATTTTAAGTAACATTGCATCTACTATTTCCCTTTTCTTTTGCAAAGTAAGCTATTTTCGACTTGAAACTTGATTATGAACATTTTTTTGCATTTCTTGATTATGTTCTTGTGTACCTTGCTGCATTATCTTCAAGCTCCTCTTCTTGCATTGCTTCACTATCTGAATCATTTTCATCCATGCCATAATCTTGCATCTCTTCTTGGTAGTCATAGTAAAGTTCTGCCAATTCTTCCTCACTTAATAATTATTGACCAACATTCAAAAACACACCTTCATCAAATTCAGACATGTGTTTTGTTTAATTTGTTTTTTTTTTCAGCTCAGGGTTGATGAAACAGGACTGCTGTAGCTTGTTTTTGTGGAGAATAAGCTGCCCTGTGGGTTTCCATGGATGGTGGAGGTCTCAAGCCAATGAAGCTTCTAAATTGTGAAGATGTGCAACACTAATTGTTGTTAGGGAAATTTTTTGGGTATTTAAGGGCTAATCAAGTGTATTTAATGCTAACTTTTGGAAAACATTGTTATCTTTTGAATATTCTCATGGCTTGTAATTTTGTGTTGAACATTGAATGTTAAGACTTCAAGGAGGCTGGTTTTTAAATGCCTCATATATGAAGAATGTTGGTTGTTAAAACAAGTGAGAGAAAAAAGGTAAGCTTTTTTTTCTAAAAAAAAGGTGGGAAATTTAAAAGTCCCAAAATTTCAAAAATTTTTAAAATTTTGGTGAAAATTTGAGAGGGAAAAGGATGTCCCTTCTTTTGTGACAGATTTCCCCACTAAAATGCAAGTGCGTGGGGGGGGGGGGGGGGGTGGGGGGGCTACATTCTCTCTCCTAAACAATTAATCAATTCCCTTAACTTTCTTTAATCTTAGCCCCTTACTTTTTACATCGTGAACCGCAAACCCTCTCAAAGTTGCAGAAAACATTTAACGGAGGTAGTAGTTATAAAGTGCAAGTTAATAGTTTAGAAAGTTTACTTTAGAATTTATATAATTATATAAAATAAAAGTCATAATTAATCTAGATGTAAACCTTATTTTTATACAACAATGTCTTTTTTAGAAAAAATTTTGGCGGGATTTTTTTTAATAAGATTTTGTCAAGTGTCCCTTTGGATTAGCTTTTAGTAATATGTAATTAATTGATAGGTCCATTAACTTATATCTAAAAATTAAAAACTAAGATATTCGTACATAAAATGCTTAATAGCCTTTTAGTGTCTCACCATGAGTCTGGATTCACAGTCACATTACCTTATGTACCAAATAATTTTGTTATATCTACCTAGGTATTGGGTTTTATCTCTTTCCTAATGAGAGTGTAGAGGTACATATTTTTGAAATATCGAGAAAATTTTCATTATAGATGAAATTTGTGCAATGTCGTACAAAAGTTAACTGTCAATTGCATCAAACTTTATTCAATTTGAAAACTATTATTGATCAAAAGAGCCCCCCTAGTAGAGTGTTGTATAAAACAACAATATAACAAAGATTATACATCAATGTCAAATTTCATCCACTTCTGTCAAAAAAAAAGTAATCATCCACAACGATTACGATTTTGTCAATAATACTATTTGATTCAATCATTTTATAATTTATTTTGTCGTTTTATTTTATTTTATTTTTGTACAAACCTATATTGTAATCGGTGTAACCTTTTTTAATAACGAATTAATTTACTTGGTAAAACCCAAAGGAGCAATACATGAGATATGAGGTTAAAATGAGTAAAACCCATTCCTAATTATTGTTTAAGAAACATCTAATTTCTAAACCCATACCTGTAAGTTGTAACGCACAAGGTATGTAGTTTAGAAATCCAATGGGGAGGTGGGTACAACTTATACCACACGTCCACACCTCTAGGTATTAAGTGAAAAGAAAAAGTTTGTTCTTGAACAATTGTCAAACACAATGTATTAATAATCAAGTTCCAGCATCATACCATCGTAGTTTCATTCCTGCTTTCAAACTAATATCACTTTGTGAACCAAGCGCCTTCTTAATTATTAAGCTATTACTTATGTGGTGATGCAATAACATGTAATTCCTCAGTTTTTTTTTTAAAAAAAAAATTAACTTGCAACTAGGGGTGTTAACCGATCAAACTTGCTCGTGAATTGCTCGAGACTCGATCAAAGCTCGGTATAGGTTTGGCTCGAGTGGGCCCGACTTGAGTTGAAGCCTAAGCTATCTTAACTAGGCTCGGATTGAAAGCTTGTGATCAAGCTCGAGTTTTGTGTATATTATAACTACTTTTATTTTTATTTTTTTTGGGAATAGTAACATAAATTTTGTTTCATATTTAGGAATTATATTAATTTTCAATACACTAGTTTGCATTCTCGCTGAGTGTTGGATATTTTGTTCATGGTTTTTGTTATTGTTTATGTAGAAAAAGAATCAACAAAAGAAAGAGAAAGAAAAAAGTCTCGTATCAAAAGATAGGAGCAAGTGATAGAATATTATTAAAATTATAAAAGCAAAAATTGATTGTCTTTGAAACAATGGCTATGGGAACCATTTGGGCCTTTGGGCTTGACAAGCCTTGAAGCCTCGAGCGCTTACCCGAGTTGAGCTAAGTCGAGTCGAGCTCAATATTTCCAGGCTCGACGAGCTTTGAGCTCGAGCCAAACCTACTTAGGCTCGGTCTCGGTTAAGCTCATTAACACCCCCACTAGCAACACATTTTTTCTACTACCTCCGTCCCCGAAAGAACGACCCATTTGGCCTAATTTTAGTCCCAAAAAAAATGACCCATTTGCATTAAAATCTCCATCAATTTGCAATAAATATTTGTGTAAAATTAGCTTCTCCATATAAAATTTTGTTTCCCTATGTACTTTTATTAATTTCTCTCTCTACTTTTTTACAATACCCATGTAAATTTATCTTTTCAATATACTTTTACTTATTTTTATTTAACTTTCTTAATACCCGCGAAATCAACCCAAATGGGTGGTTCTTTCGAGGACGAAAGGAGTAGTATGCTATTTGAGGAGGTGACTTAATGGATAAATTAATCTACAAAATTTAAGGTGTAACAACTTATCAAAAAGACTTGCGTGGACCTGGTCCACAATAATGTTATTGTGGACCCGAGGTTTATACACACACAACTGACATTATATTGAACATAGTAACCTTTAATTTTTACATAGTAACCCTATTTTTAACATAGTAACCTTTATTAAAACTAGTATAACGTTTAATATTATTGTGAACTTAAAGTATAACGTTATGACCCTAATTTTAACATAGTGACTTTTATTATTCATATTAATTAACCGGTATATAAAATATTTTATTAAAATATTAACCTCTTATAGCCTATATATTACCAAAATGACTTTTATTTCAACATAGAGACCTTTTTAAGTATTATAGTGACTCTTTTTTTTAACTAATAAAATAACCATAGTTTTCCTGATGTTAGTGGTCCACAATAAATTAGTGTGAACCAGGTCCATTTAAGAATTTGTAACAACTTATTTCTTTCTTCTTATTGGTGGTAATGTAATAATGTCAATTAATTTACCCACTTACCTAGTTTGTTGCGCGTATTAAAATGGTATGTATAAAGTACCTAAAACGGAGAAAGTACATGTCACATGTAAGTCCTCAAAGGAGCAATGCATAAACAGCCTACCTATGCGGTGATGCAATACCATATATACTATTACAAGCCGCCAACAATGATTTTATGGTCAAAAAAATAGTAGCACCACTTTATAAAGTAGCATATGGTTCTTATTTGCTAAAAAGCATAACAATGACAACTGAATGTGTGGTGCCATTTGAAGCCAAGAGCATTTGGTAGGTTCGCTCTTAATATTATGAAAGTTGTGTGCAATTAAGAATTTAAGATATAAATGGATCCAATTTTTTTTTTTCCTGACAAAAAAAAAAAAATAAAAAAATATAAATGGATCCATTTTTTTTAATTAAACATTTTAAGATAAACTTACAATATAATTAAAATACTTAAGTTTTTCTTTCAAAAAAAAAAAATACTTAAGTTTTAAGCTTTGCATATTTTTTCCTTATTGAGAACATGGTATAAAAGGAAACTTGATCTTGTACACCACCGTATACCACTCTTTTTCTTCTATTAGACTGCGACCCATATTGGTCTAGGAGGGTCCATCTTTTAACTTGAATCGACTCGCAAGGCCGCAACGACTCTATCCAAAAACATCGATAACCCACTATTAACAACCTTTTCTCGTCAAAATTTCAATTAATATAGGATAGAGGAAGTATTGACGACATGGTATATAGTTGGGGGGTGTTAAATACCGCCAATATTTTTTATCAAAATCGCCAACATTTAAGGTGAATGGACACTTATGCCCTTACTATATCCCCCACTCATCTTCTTCTTTCTCTTTTATTTTTTTCTCTATCATAACCCAATTCAACCGCCATCAACCACAACAATGGCTTTACGTCGGAGGTGAAGGGAAGCGGCAGCCGTACATCGGAGTTGATAGGGTAGTGATGGCAACGAACGGAGTAATGAACTAGCATCACAGTGGTCGTCAAATTAGTTCGTCCCCGATCTATTTTTTTTAATAATCTCCGGCAAGCAAAACCGATTAAACACCATGGTAACCGATTTTGGACGCCGGTTACCGTAGTCAACCAGCGTGAAAAACCGATCACCAGGGACGGTAACCGGTTTTGGACGCCGGTTGCCATGGTCAACCGTCCTTTGAAACCAATTACCGTCCCGGGTCACCGATTTTGCGTGCTGATTGTGATGGTCGCCTGCAATATAAAAAATCCACCACCCTCCTACAAACGAAGGAAGCTGGTGGGTCGTTTTATAGATGATTAATGAAGGTTGCTGGTGGTTTAATTTTGACAACACAAACAAAATGATTAATGAAGGTTGCTAGTGGTTTAATTTCGACAACACAAACAAAAATATGGTAGCTCTAGTCTTGGTAGTTGTGGACTTGTGGAGTTGTGGGCAATGATGGTGGGTAGGTGGTCGTGGTCCTAGTAGCGTGGATGGTGGTGGTCGTGCTCAAGGTGGCGTGGGTGGTGGTGGCAATGGTGGTAGCCTTTGTAGTGCGTGGTTGACGGTTGAGTTTTGGCTTGATGGACTTAGGAGAAAGAAAGCAAAGTGGGGATGATTAAGGGTAATTTTGTCCCTTCAACACTTTTTGTTGACAGTTTGATTAAAAACGTTGGCGGTATTTAGCAATCCACATATAGTTGCCTAGTTGGTACCAACTATAAACAAGTATATTCCCTTATGAGCCACATAAAATGTCCACCCTATTTCTCGAATCTATGCTTTATAACATTCCCCGTTATATTTATGGGATTTGTTAAACGTCGCCCGCAAATCTCCACATAAAGCCCACAAATATTTTTACTTTGACTCTTTTGCCCTTTTTCTAATTTTTACCGAAACCGTAATTCACTCTCACGAAGAATGTGGAGCTGGAGTGGATCGCCGAGGGACACCGAAGAGCCGTCATCGTCGCCGGAAAGCGAGATAATCCGGGGGAAAGATTACGAAAAGTAGGGGTGGCGTCTGGTCAGGACGCCGCCACCATGGCTGTGGCGTCCTGGCCAGACGCCATCCCTACTTTTTGTAATTTTTTTTTTTTTTTTTTTTTGTAATTTTATTTAAACTTTTTGTAATTTTTTTTAAATTTTATTTAAAGTTTTTGTTTTTTTTAATTAAACATTAACACAAAAAATTCTGATTTAAAAAACAATATATACATTAGAAATAAAAACATTAACACATAAAACAAAAATATTAAACATTAACAAAAGAATTCTGATTTTCCAAAAAAAAAAATATTAGACAAAAAAAAAAAAAAAAAAGTGGTAGGGCGCCTGGCCAGGACGCCCAGCCCCTGGTGGTGGCGTCTGCTCCGGCCGCCGGGACCAGGGGGCTGGCGTCTGACGTGGATGCCCAGCCACGGCGGTGGCGCCTCTGGAAAACGCCACAACCGTGGCTAGGCGTCCAGGTCAGACGCCAGCCCCCTGGTTCCGGCGGCCGGAGCAGACGCCACCACCAGGGGCTGGGCGTCCTGGACAGGCGCCCCACCTCTTCTGGTTTTTTTAAATTTTTTTTTTTAAAAAAAAAACCCTGCCACCGTGAGCCGTCCTTCCCTCCGCCGCTGTGGCCGCCAAGTCCTTGCCTTGGCGCCTCAACATTGCCGTATTTTCGGGTGATTAGAGTGTGGGTATGGTTAGATTTTTTTATTTTAGGTTTAGGGCAATAAGGTAAATTCAATATAGATTTGTGGGCTTTATATGGAGATTTGCGGGCGATATTTAGCAATCCACTATATTATTCCCATATTAGCCACATAAAATGTTCACCCTTTTCCCGAATCTACGCTTTATAACGTTCCCTCATTTTGGCAAATCCCTACCACTTCACTCTCCTTTGTCTCCAAATTTTACCAAACTTTTGCTTGAATTTTGGCACAGAAAAATAGAAAAATCATGTCTTTAACTATTAAATTACACATTTCTAATCACCCAAATTTCTTAGCTCAACCCAAAATTCATCAAAACCCCACCAAAATTCTCCCCAAATATATCTACCAAACAAACCCATTAAGACCCATTGTCCTAAATCATACCAAAATGTCGTCAATTTCTTCCCAATCCAAAAGGGTAATCAAAAGTTCTTTAATTGACCCAGATGGTGGTTCTTTGATTGATCTTGTTGTGCCTGAAAATGAGAGAAATTTGAGGGTTTCTGAGGCTGAATCATTGCCTAAAATTAGGTTAACAAAGATTGATTTAGAATGGGTTCATGTTCTTAGTGAAGGTTGGGCTAGTCCCCTTAAAGGGTTTATGAGGGAAAATGAATATTTGCAGAGTTTACATTTCAATTCTTTGAGATTGGCAGATGGGTCTTTTGTTAATATGAGTTTGCCCATTGTTTTGGCTATTGATGATAAAGCTAAAGATGATATTGGTTCTTCTCCAAATGTTGCTTTGGTTGCCCCTAATGGTGATTTAGTTGCTATTTTGCGAAGGTTCGGTTCTTGTTCTTGTTCTTTATATTAGTGCTTATCATCAATTTTGTTGCTCAATATTTCTCTGTTTTATCGTTCTTTTATGAATTGATAGTTGTACATTTGAATAGTTTTGATATGACAATGGATGACAAGATGAAGGGTTTAAATGTATGTCATATTTAAAAATTTGATGTTTAAATCGTTTTTTCCGTTAATTAATATGAATATTGTGTGCTCTTTTATTTGATAGGAATAAAATAAGGGTAAAGTGATGTTTGTATGCTGACAAAATGACAATATTCTGTCTGATTTGAAAATGTGCTGAAGTCTGAAGACCTTCCTTTTGGTGATGCCTAATAGTGGTAAAACTGTATATTACTATAATTGGTATGATTACATTTTTTAATTATTGAAACGAAAGGCAGGTGTGGAATGTGATGCGTCGTAAGTGCGGATTATGGTGCTTACAAGCATCTATATGTCATAGTATTTGGGAGTGAGTGGGAGGATTTTTATGATGTTATAATCAAGGAGTCTTTTTTGCCCCCTAGAGACAAGAGTTTGTTAACCCGAATTTTATAATCTAAGATGACCTATATTGGAAAGTGACGGTTCATGACTGTAATTAAATCTTTTCGAGGATGATAGTTGTGGTTTATTAAAGCCTCAAAGGTCTAATATTTTATGAAAAGACTTTTAATCCTGCTATAGATTTGGATCATGAATTAGCATTCATTGTCCTTCACTTCTTTGGATAATCCGTTTAGATCGTCTTCTCATAATCTTCTTCTAGGTGGTTTAGGCCAAGACAAAATGGCTTGTTTGTTTCATGACTATTACCCACATATTTTGGCCGTTGCTTTTAGCTTGTTAATGTGGTCAACAAACAAAAAAAAATGATGATGATTGACTCTTCTGTTCACAAAATAGAAGACATTCAAGTGAAAATGGAAAATTTGGGAGAACCTTTTCAGCTATTTTTCCCGAAATATGTTTTTTATTTTTTTTCATCAATTTTTTTTACTTACAACTAAATACTAGCTACCAACATTACTAAACATCTTTGCAATTCCTAATGTTGCACTTGATTAATATAACCAACTCAAATATTTAAATGGATTTTTACTTAATGGAAAGCGCCAGCTGAACTAGCCAACACCTAACAACGTATGTTTGCAAAACACACCATATCATGGTAGCTAACCCCATCTCCCTCTCTCTCTCTCTCCCCCTCTCTCTCTCTCTTTCTCTCTCTCTCTCTCTCTCTCTCTCTCTCAGAGTTTTGGATATGCCCCTCTTGTTCTTCATCTTTGCCACTTTCCTTTTTCCTTCATGTTGCTGCCATGGGCTTCTTTTCATATGAATTTACGCAGACATATATGCAGAACTAATGTTTTTTTTTTTTAAGGACAAGTATGCTCTAATTTCAATAATTTCAATATTTCCTGTTTTTTTCGCGATCAACTAGGACAGGTTATTTTAAGGACGCATAGGTCACTCGAGCCTAATTTGCTTTAAGTTGCTACAAAACATTTCACTTTTAAATTTTGGTTTTACAATTTGATAGTTGTGAATTATTTTTTTAAGTTGTCTTTTGACAAATTAGGAGTGAACGAAGGTAAAAAAAACAAGTCTTTTTGACCGTTGTCCGACGTGATCCCTCATTCGCCCTTACGGGGTGTATGTCTTCCACTTGCCAGTTGCCACCGTAACACAAAAATTGCAACCTCTTTGGATTTAATCCATAAGTCAAGGAACAAATTCAAGAAATCCTCTGTTGATTTCCAAGCCTATCAATAATATTACTACTATCCCCTTGGTGCAAAGTTGAAGGGTTGTTTGATTAATCGAATAAAAAAATTAATAAAGACTTTTTTAAAATTAGAAAATTATAATTACATTCTTATTTATATTAAACCATTCTAATTAAATTATTTTTTACACCCTTAAGTTGTTTTCTTAAAATACATGCTAAATCAATTGCAGAAGTTGATTTGTTGTTACAGAGTTTTTATTATATTTATAAAAACATGCGGAGTACCAAGAAATTTCCAAATTACTTTTTCTTATGATTGATATAACTTTCCTTCATTGCTTTATACTCCCTCCGTCCCCCTATTATTTGCACCAATTACTTTTTCACATCACCCGAGATACAACTTTAAATAAAAAAATCTTTAAATATGTGTAATAATATATTATAAAAATTATATATAAAAAAAGTTTACTTTGAGACGAATCAAACGAGATCTCATATGATTATATTTTTCCTTTTATGTAAAACACTAGAGAGAGTCAAAGTGGTCAAATGAACACTGCCACACAGTGTTTTGGTGCAAAAATTGGGGAACGGAGGGAGTAGTATTTTGTGATATAAGGAAAGTTATGGCCCAACTTATATAATGTATTAGGAGTATGTGTATTTGTTAAGAAAATAAGGAGTCAAATATTCCTTGACCAACTTATGTGATGTTTGTCCATATTCATCCTGTAGCACTTTAGTAGAGTATATTGATTCATTGATTGATTATAGATATAGAATTTTTTTTTTTGTCTACATTATAGATATACGAGTAGATTATAGATGTGCAAGGGATAAGAGGAGTAGAGTAAAACGAGGAGTAGAGGAGTAGTGACTTGTCACACCAAAAAAAAAGAAAAGTGTGTTGTAGACTGAAGCATTAATTTCCCTTTCAGAATTGATTCGTTGGTTGAATGCATTCAATTCTTTAATTGAAGTTTGGTATTTGCACATATATTCTTGATTGGTTTGGTCTTGTTGGATTTGAGATAGGTTTTGTTGGATATACGAGTACGGAGTAATTGGAATCCGATCCAAAATGAAGCTCAATTAGCCAAGCCCATTAAATTCATGACATTTAATCCTAGACATTAGATTCCAATTCATATCCATAATCAAATCCTATGACTACAAATACAGAAACAAATCCATAAATTAAAATCATTCCCTATCCATAATCAGCAACCCTCATCACCGGCAACCACCACCACTATGATCTTCAAAGAAAGAAAGAAAAACAAGAAAATTATTCAAATACAACAATTAGGGTTCAATATTCAATAAATCTAAGCATGAAAGAGATGGTACTAAAGCATTAAAGGAACTCAGAAAACTTTGCAATAATTTAACACTTGAATTAAAACGAAAATTAAGACGATTAAGAAATCATTTGTTAGATAAATTTTAGCAATGACTGTTCTTTAGATTATGAAGGATGATTTAAATCTACGTGTATCTTTTATCTAGTTTCACTATCATGGTACTCCTAATCTAAGAGAGTAGTACTTACCTCCACCATGCCAGCCTACTGAACTCAATGAGCATTAGAAATCTGGGAGCCAAAAAAAAAAAAAAAAAAAAAACAGATAAAGCCAAAAAAACAGGAAATATTGAAATTAGATAAATAAATTTAATCAAAACCCCAGCAACCACAAAATTAAATCAATATTCATAAATTGTTCCAACCATTAGTTCATAAATTGTTTACCATCATTCAGCGGAAGGTTAGCAAGATCTTCAATAATGTCAATCAAGGCATTGTTTACTGCTCTTGTTGCTTTTAAAGACCTCAAAAGTGCTTCCCTGCGCTTTTCTTTAGTGGATCTGGAGTAGGGGTACTACTTCTGAAAAATACTTCTGAGGTTCATCTGGCTGAGGCTCATAAATACTTCTGAGGTTCATAAATTGTTTACCATACTTCTGAGGTTCATAAATTGTTTACCATCATTCATCTGGCTGAGGCTCAGGCTCAGGGAGTAGGGGCACTAGTTCTGAAAAATACCCACAAGAACCGCGAAAACACATAATCAGAGATGATTACGAAGACATGATTGATGATTACAAGAACACATATTAGTGTATTATACATTTATACACACCTTAAACGAACAGCACCAATGTTTCACATTTTTCCTGAAGGTGTTGCGGCAGAATCCCTTACGACACTTGCACAATCTTAGTTCATCTAGAAAAGAATAGAAACCACAACCCTGAAAAAATAAGTGCAACAAAAAATAAGTGTAGTAAGCATAAATTGGAAAATGCTTGGATAAAAACACATGATTTGATTCTGTTTTTTTATGGAAAATCCTCACCAGGAATGACCCAACACTTAGCAAATAATTGAATTGAAAGAATCAGATGAAATCAAAAATGAATTGAAGGAATCAGATGAAATAAAAAATTAAGTAATGAAATCAGATGACAACTTACAGAAGGACATGTTAGAAACTTCCTATTGTGGTTCACCCCCGGTTTTTTTGTGGTTTTGATATTAAGATCACTTGCTCCACATGGACATGGATACTTCGGATCCATTTTAAAAGAAGCCTCTGTAATAAGAACAAAAGATCCTTGAGTCGCCGTTTCCCCCCCTCCTCGAAACCCCACGCAACCAGTGAAATCACCGGAACCCCATGCAACCACCCTAACCCCAAATTCGTATCCACGAAACCCCAAAATCGCATCCACCATTTAAAACCCCAAAAACCCACCAACGAAAACGAAGTTTTCAGGGATGGGTTAGGTGTTTTTGGGAGTAGGGGAGGGGTTTCAAGGGAGTTTCACGAGCGGCGACGCACAAGTGGCCGGATTTAGCGGCTGCAATTGAGAGGATAGAGAAAATGAAAAGGGGTTTCGTGCGTGGCTGGGGCAATTGGCCGGTGAGAGGAGGGGTAACATTGGCAGATTATTTGCGTCAACTCCGTCAAGGGTTTTGCTGGGACCGTTGTTTTTTTTGTTTGTTTGTTTTTAATTTTCTTAACCAATTAACATGTAGCACGTGTCACTTATTTAAAAAAATAAATAGAAGTAACCTATCCAACCGGTCACCAGTTTTTGGGATTGAAGAAAAATAGGAACCCCTAAAATTCGGAATATTCTAGAATTATCCAAAGTTGGGATTATTCAAGCAAAATTAATGAAAGTTGAGAGTATCATTTCTAATTTTTCCTTTTTAAAAAGTAATATGATTATCTGGTCTGAATCAATGAACTGCTAACAGCTATCTCATAGCCAAACAAGGCCTCTTTATGACTTTGGTCTCAAATTTCGTTGCATAAATTAGTGGCTTTCTATCAAACACATGTTAGTCCTAAACTTTCTTTTTTCGTTGCTCAGGCACATAATTAGCAATCTTTTAGTTGTCTACAGGCTGCAATCCAGTTTTTCTTAATTTGATGTCCTCTTTTCTTTGTAAATTCTCTCTCAATTGAAATAATTTTCTAAAGGAGGAATATTTATTGCTTCCTATAAGTATTTTGTCCACTGAGATTATCTATGTGGTTGGTTTCTGTTTTATTTTACTTTACATGGGAAAATACTTTTTTGTTCTTGTTTCAGAGCGAAAAAATGTTTAAAAGAAGAAGACACTCTTTAAAAAAAAATTGAAGTATTTCAACAATTTAGAGCTGATAGAGTTGTCATAATCACATCCTTTCTCAAGCAAGATCTAATTGTTGGTCATACTAACCAGCACATATGTATGTTGCATCAGGCATCATATTTTTTCAAAATCCAAACCTTTTCCCCCATCATGAATTATTGATTGATTGCCTTCAATATTCTGGTTTATAAACTTTTTTTATTTCTCAGATATTAAACTTTGCTTTGTTATGCAGCATTGAGATATACAAGCATAATAAAGAGGAAAGAATAGCTAGAACTTGGGGAACTACTGCTCCTGGATTGCCTTATGTTGAGGAGGTTATTACACCTGCTGGAAATTGGCTCATAGGAGGAGAATTGGAAGTATTGAAAGAAATCAAATATAATGATGGTCTCGATCAATACAGGATTTCTCCTAAAGAGCTTCGAAAGGAGTTTGACAGGCGTGAAGCTGATGCAGTTTTTGCTTTCCAGCTTAGAAATCCAGTTCATAATGGACATGCTTTGTTGATGAATGATACACGTCAGAGGTTACTGGACATGGGCTATAAGAATCCAATTCTCTTGCTACATCCTTTGGGAGGTTTCACTAAGGCTGATGATGTGCCCTTGGATGTTCGGATGGAGCAACATAGCAAGGTAATCTGTTGATCTATTTTGCTCAGTAGAATAGATTAGCGTCAATTGTGTCTTACTGTGCACTGTTACTCATTATGCTTGGATTTTCTCTTCCTCATCCTTTCCCCTGTGGATTAGTATGAAAACTATCGATTCCATTTTTCTTTAAGGGCATATTGATCTGATGTTTTCTGTGTGTCATGCAATGAACAAATATTTGCATGCAAGGCTCGACTATATTATATTAGTGAGTAATTCAGACTAAGTTTGTGCAGTGGATATATGTTGTGAAATCCGTTGGCTGGTGATTTCCTGCTATTCTAATATTTTCAGGTTTAGCTCACTATCATTCAATTTTATTAGGTTCTAGAAGATGGAGTTCTTGATCCAGAGACTACTGTTGTGGCCATATTCCCATCTCCCATGCATTATGCTGGTCCAACTGAAGTACAGTGGCATGCCAAAGCACGAATTAATGCTGGTGCTAATTTTTACATTGTTGGTCGTGATCCTGCCGGTATGGGTCATCCGACAGAGAAAAGAGATCTCTATGATCCTGACCATGGAAAGAAAGTTTTGAGCATGGCACCTGGGCTGGAGAAGTTGAACATTCTACCATTTAGGGTGGGTCATAACTTGCTTCTTTCTTTTCTTCTAAAATAATTTGTGGTCTTTAATTTGTTTTGATGGGTTCTGAAGTGTGCTTGCATGCTTGATTTAAGTTCTGATAAATAATGTGAAATGGAACATATGTCTTGAACAACAATGCCCTACAAGATTGTTTATCTACCTTGGGTATCATCCACCTTTTTGGAATTGTGTTGGTAATCTCAAGGATATGCTTCATAGTTGTTCCTTTGCAACAAAAAACATGAATAAATGTCATGTCTGTTGTTGGCTTGACTAAATAAGAGAATTGGCCTTTTGGGCTTTGAAGTTTTTACCTGATTCGATGACACCTGGGCGTGCCAATCACTGTTTTTATTGTCTTACAGGCCCATATCTTCTGTTTTTTGTTGGTCCAGTTTTGAATTATGTCATATATTCTTTAATTCTTGTGTTTTATCCAGTTTGTGACACGTGGACATGTTATTTTTTAAAAATATCTATTCTTTCCCAGGCCTGCAGCTTTTCTGTTAAAAATTTCAACTGTTGCTTCTGTACTGAACCATACATTGTCTTGCAGGTTGCAGCATATGATACTATGGCAAAGAAAATGTCTTTCTTTGATCCTTCTCGTGCTAAAGATTTCCTCTTCATTTCTGGAACCAAGGTAAATGTGTCCGACGTCTTTTTGGTGCGTAAATACTTTAATCAGTATGATTCAAGGAGTTTCTTTGTCCAGAACTGTGGTAATGACTCATGTAATGCATTACATCTTATGCTTGATTTTAGCTAATGGTAATGACATTAAAGAGACTCCAGATTTACACGGTCTGGAATGCTAGGAGTTTCATCTGATTCAGTGCAATAGATTTCAATAGTGGCAGTGGACTTGTAGAAGTGGGTTGCGACCATATAGATTGGAGTGTAGTAATGCGCTAAACCCATATAACTAGATATAGTATCGTTTTATTTTTACAAGGGTTCTAAGCCTTCAAAAGATAAATAGTCCACCACCCAAGTGCTAAGGAACAAATTATCCTTACCAAATCTAAGAATTAATTTCAATGAAACATATCATGCTCATCACTTCTTTCAATGTGTTGCAGATGCGTTCTTTTGCAAGAACTGGAGAGAACCCTCCTGATGGCTTTATGTGTCCCGGAGGATGGAAGGTATTGGTCAATTATTACGCAAGTCTACAAGAGGGAGAGAGTAAGCAGCCAGCTACAGTGTCTGCATAGAGCAGATGGCTAGATGCACAAGTTTCTACTCTAATGTAGGTCAATTTAAGTGATTATGAGGCTCTGAACACACAAGGCTACAAGATGATTAAGCTAGTATAGGACTATCAGAATTCCTTCCGTCAGGCATCTACGAGTATCACACATCAACTCTTTGGGTTTGCCCCCGGCATTTTTCTCTTGTTTTCCTCAATTGGTGACCCTGCCTCTTTTAATGTTCTGGTTAAGAGTTTTGTTTTGGGGTCTTAATTTTTTTTCCTAGTTGAACAAATGATGATTGATTCCGGATTCTTTACTTGTTCCTTTTACCTCAACATCTAAGAAATTTGTAATTGGTATTACTGAGTACAAAAAAACTAATGTTTACCCGTATTATCCAAGATTATAAGTTAAATAATTTGCCATGGCAATCCCCATCAATAATATTAGAGGGCTCTAAAAGTGTTTTTGATTGATAAATAAATTAAAAAATAAACCTATTAGTAATCGAGATACAATAACAATCAATAATCATATTTACAAAGCTGGGGAGTTGTATTTCTGTTGCTATTATTCACTTGAATTTGATTTTCTGCTCGCTTTACAACAAACCAACCACACGTAGGGTGAGCCAGCTAGGTTGAGCTTGTGGTGTATGGGTATCATGGGTCGAGCTTGCTTATACTGACCAATAATTTCACTTGAATTTGAATTTCTACTCACTTTACAGTAAACCAACCACGCGTAGGGTGAGCCAGCTATGTCGAGCACTAGCTTGTGGTGTATGGGTATCATGGGTCGAGCTAGGTCGAGCTTGCTTATACTGACCATTAATTTATGATCTTCCGCAAATGTTATTCCTTGATTATTGACTCAACATGAAGCATGAGTACAAGTGTACAACTGTACAACCATCTTTAAGAGAACACGTAATTCCTCCCAGCAACACTAGTAATACTGGTATATTATTAGATAGTTACATGTAGTGTATAGTGTTTGCGGCTTGACGAGTCCATGATTGGTTACTTTCATAATCGGCATCCACATATAATATTGCCATGCTGAATTCAACTCCGTATTAGTAGTACACTAGTACATATTCTAGAGTACCACTAACAGTTCAGTCCATATTCTGTCAGACAATGGTCTTACCCTGCACTACTATAATTGTTTAAAAAAAAATTATAATGTGTTACTACTATATAAATCGTTAAAAAAAAAAATAATAGTATATTGTTTAAAATGTACTCCTTTCGTCTTTTAATAATTGGCATATATGATCAAAAAAATTATATAAATTGAATGTGAATAACTAATATGGAGAAAAATAATTATAAGTTTGATATACAAGAAATTAATAAAATTAATTATTTACATTTTTTTAGTGGCTTAATTTACTTTTCAAATAAATTTAGATAAGGTGAGGTTGTGTTAGATATATATATATAGTTTTTTTTATTTGTGCACATAAGTTCATATACTACAAGTCTACAAGTTACTTGTAAGTAGTATAATTTTAGACTAACCAAAAGGTAAATATATACGGAGTATAAGGCTCAATGTTGATAATACGGAGTATAATATGGTTGCTAAATATGTCCTTAAGTAGGAGTTTTTTTTTTTGTTTTTTTTTTTTTTGGAAGAAGTATACATTATGCAGTATGCCAATATGCATTTACTTATGCTAAATGTTGATAATATGGTTGGCTGCATTTTAATTGTCTGCCAATTTCTCCATGTGCATAGTTTCAAACTGTCAACCAATGTGGTCCTCGTTGGGCGTTTTGTGTAATTGGGCTTTCCATTAAATCTTATGTAGGCCTTTCTTTATTTCTTGCTCCGTATATGATGATATCGAAAGCTCAGTTCAACCATCGATGGTTGGACCACCAACTGTCTACAAATATGTTGTTTTTATTTTTTTATTTTTTTTATAAATAGGTAAGGTAAAAAACCTTGATTGTACCTCAATCCTCGCATTATTTTTTGTCCGATATTTGCGAATTAGACGCTTTAGAGTGAGGGAGAAGGGTAAGGGATCCGAACTCTCAAAGCGTCTTTAACGGGGATTGATCCCCCAACCTCAAGGTTGAAGGTGGCAATGACCAAACTTAGCTTATATGTATGTATGTATGTGAGCACATTTTATGGTGTACGATTCACGTCTACTCCAATTACGGATACTCAGGTATGGCTTAGTAAGACTGAGTGGGATGAGTCTTATTTAAAATTGAGTCATGTTAAATTATTATGTCCATATAAGTTAAAATTTGAATCAAGTTTTTTCAAGTTTAATTGGGTCAGAACTGTTGAGTAAGTTGTTGACACCTCTAAGTCCCGCACTTGTACCGTTTCTTAACATACCAAGTATATTATAGGGATGAAGTTTGGATGTACTCCTTTTGCTTCTTTGCTAAATATTATGAACGTAATTGCTTGATCTCATTAATGACTTTGCCAAAGCTTATATAACACAAAGACCAACCCTATTGTGATAGGATTAGGAACTACCCATAAAATATACCAAAAGATATACTATTACAAAATATGCTAAACAAATATATCCTAATATTTCCTAAATATATCTCAATATTCTTTCTATTTTCATATTTGTTTTATTTTTATTTTTCTTTGAAAAAAAAAATTTCTAGTGTAATATTATAATTAAATTATTTAAAATTATACTACAAATGCTTCAAAAAAAAAAAAAAATTATCACTACAAAAATATGAAAAACATATACTTGAAAAGAAGAAATTGAGATGAATTACAGATAAAAACGTTACTATGTTTTAGAGTATGCATTTATCGTTAAAGAAGTAGATTAAAGATTTCAAATAGGACAATCAACAAGTTTTTATCCCGCGGGATGCCCCGGATATATAAATGTACTTCTGCTATTTATTGTTTGATTAAAATAATTATTACACATCAAAATTCATTAACTAATTAATAGCGACTATCCTAAGTTCTTTAATTGTCCTAAGAATTTCCTAAAATGGACAAATTTTTGGAAAAAAAACATTAGCATATTAAGTACAATGCATTTTTGAGTTACATATTCTAAATAGTTGCAGAGTTGTATGTTTGCGAAAATGTAAGCGATAAGATTAATTTTGCTACAGAGTATTATACTAGATAAGTCCTATGCGATGCACGACATAAAAAAAATTATTGAAATAAATATATATTTTATATATGTCCCTCATATGAAATAAATTATAAAAACATAACTAATTGCCTTTTATAATGATATTTAGCTCTTATTAATTTTGAAGAAGAGTAAAAATTTAAGCAAATTATGTATTACGGAGTACTCTTAACCAAGAGTAATTATATTTTGAAGTCAGATAGTCACTCATAAATTCACAATATAAAATATGGAGTATAATAGTAATAGTAATAATAATAATAATAATAATAATAATAATAATAATAATAATAATAATAATAATAATAATAATAATAATAATAATAATAATAATAATAATAATAATAATAATAATAATTGTCTTAAAAAAAATTAGGTAAAAAAATAAATAAAAATATGATGTCAGCAATTGATTTAGGCGGGAAAATTTTTTACTGCAGCTTGACATTTGTACAATTACAAAAAGTGATGATATTAGCGGTTGTTATTTTAGTATATTTACTAGATTAGGCTCGTGCGATGCACGATCTTAACAATAATTTACGATTTTAACAATATTTTGTAGCTTATTTGTGTGGATTATGTACGTAGTAGAAATAATTTAAGAAAAATCTAATAAATTGATAAATTAAATAAGATTGGACACCCCAATTCATATAATCTGTATAAAATATACGGGGTATGAGAAAAAAATAATGTTTATAAGAAAATGAAATAGTCCGACCTTCCTTTAATTCTCCAATGGAAATTGCATAATTAGTCAATTCAAATATAAAATCTATTAGAAAAACATATAATTAATTTAGCATTTTCAAATTTTTATTTATGTTGAAAAAAAATTAATGATGTCATTATTAGTTTTGGAGGGAAATATTTTTACAAGAAGTTGACATGTGGAAAGTAATGACATTGGCGGTAATTACTTTAGTTATATTTATAGATGGA
This sequence comes from Chenopodium quinoa, assembly GCF_001683475.1. Lineage (NCBI taxonomy): Eukaryota > Viridiplantae > Streptophyta > Magnoliopsida > Caryophyllales > Amaranthaceae > Chenopodium > Chenopodium quinoa. The sequence continues at coordinate 2,264,398 of NW_018743937.1, forward strand.
TAGATTATAAATTGTTCTTAAGAACATCTATTTAAAATCTATATACTCCCTCCGTTACATATTACTCTCAAACAAACTAGGGGATTGCAGACTCCTAAGCAAAAGTACTTTTAGTGTAATTATTGAAAAATAAGGGTATGTACTTAGTATTAATCTGACCAAAAAAACTTAATTAAACCAAAATCAAACACAACCAAAACCACCCAATACCACCACCACCTAGCAGCACTATCATCCAACACCACGAAACCACCCAGTACCATACCACCACCACCTAGTAGCACCACAATCGAACCCACAATCAAACCCACGAACCCACAATCGAACCCACTATAAGTCAAACCCACAAATCCATCATACCACCATAACCACGAACCCACGAATTTGAGCACCACCACCACACCCAACAAACCCACGAACCCCAAAACCCCAACACGGAAACTTGAACTTGTACTCGAACCCATAACCTCAAAATCCATAACCCACGAACCCAAAACCCGATCCCACGAAATCCCAAACCAAAACCCACGAAAACCGTCAGATCTGAAAACCAACACGAAAGGGTGGTCTTCTTCAATAATTTATGATAATGGGGTTAGAGGAGGGGAGAGACAAAATTAGGGGATGAGGAAGAAGATGAAGAAGAAAAAGAGAGAGAAAGATTATGGATAAGATGAATTTAATTAGATTTGATTAGTTTTAATTAATTATGTTTAAAGTATGTAATTGAGGTTAGGAAATTTTTTAAATTACCAACAAAAAATGTACCATTTTCAAAATAAAAACATGTTTAATTTTTTTTTAAAAAATTACCACCACTTAAATTAAATAATTACTCATATTACCACCTTTTTTAAAATTTCGATGGATTTTCCGTCTGTGGACCCCACCTAACGGCTACTAACCGCTATTTTGATCATTTTGATTGATTTTCTCCCCATTTTTCTCTTTAAAATAGCTCTCCCAACTTCAATTCGCATTTCCTTCACCAAATTCCACTATAATTGGGGTAAATAGGTAGAATTGGGGGGTTTATGAAATTAGGGTTCATGCTTCAATTGAATTGGGGATTTTCTTAAATTAGGGTTCCTAGTTTAATTAAGTTGGAGGTTTTTAGAAATTTGGGGTTCTTCAATTAACTTGGGGTTGTTATGAAATTAGGGTCCTTTCCCTTTTCCCCTTTGCTTGAAGTGTTTCCGTTGAGTGCGGCTCCTTCTTCTCCCTCCCATGGTGGTTTCAGATAAGGAGGAGAGATAAAGTGACTCCTTAGCCATCAATTATCCATTAGTTACTCCTTTGCATAACAAACAAAAAATAAGGGTTTTAGTTTACGAATTTAAAGAGTTGTTGAGAATTTATGAAGAAAGAGGGAGAAGAAAGTGGATTGTTTAGAAAATTAAGGAAATTTTGATTTTTAACACCACAAAAAAACCAAAAAACGGTTTTTAACACTACAAAAAAAAAAAACTTTATTTTAACACCATAAAAAACCAAAAAAGGGCTTTTACCACCACTTAACCGATTATGGATGAAATCCGTTAGTGGGACCTACAATGCCACATGTCAGCATATAATTGATCCAAAATATTAAAAAAAAATTAAAAAAAAAACAAAAACCCTAAAACTATCCCAGCCACCCAACCCCCACCGCCGGCAACCAGCCGCCACCATCCTCTCACCTTGACAGCCCCGTTTCCACCCCAAGCAACCGATAAATTCGCTCCCTCCCTTTTCCCTGTCCCCAAAATCGGCAACCCTCCCCAACGACCACCAAAAACAAGCCGTCGTTCACTACTAGAAAACAGGCGAATTACGACGGAAAATTTCCGTCGGAACTGGTTGTCGAAATGCATGTTGTCGGAAAAAGGGCCTTTTCCGACAGAATTCTGTCCGCCGGAAGTGAATTCCAGGTTCGGGAAGTTCGTCAAAAATTTCCTACGGACTGTATTCCGCCGGAAATCTTCGACGGAAATTCCGTCGGAAAATGCTTTTAAAAAAACAAAAAAAAAAACGCCTCCCACCCTCCACCACCACCCACCTAAATCGCACCACCGGCCTGCACCACCACCCACTACCCAACCACCAAAAACTACACCATAACCCCTACCCACCTAACCCTAACCCACCCAAATACAAATTTACCACCCAAATAAACCCAGATCTACAACCCTAACCACCACCCACCTAAAACTACCACTGCCGCCGAAACCCACCTAAAACCACCACTTTCGGCGAACTACAATCAACCACCCACCTAAAACCACCACTACCGCCACCGAAACAAGCCAACCACAACCCAAAAATAAAAAAAATAGAATCCCGACCCAACCCCCAAAATTCGAACACCAAAATTCAAAAAAATCTGATAAAACAACAAAAAAAAATCAAAAAAAATTACACATACCTTAATTCGACATAAAAAACCTTGAAATTGGGTTTAGGAGGCCAAATTCGACCACAAAACTCTAGATCTAGAGTTTTCATGGTCGAATTTGGCCTGAAAACCTTTGTTTTCTTCATGAGGAGAGAGAAAGGGCGAAATTGGAGGAAATTGTTGTTGATTCGTAGTCGATGTTGGTGTTGTTGTTGATGTCGGTGCTGGTGGTGCGACGTTGGTTAGAATTGGTGGTGGTGGTGGGAGATAAAGAGGGGAAAGAAGAGGATAAAGAAGGGGGAAGGAGAACGAAGAGGAGAAGGAGAATGGGGATGGAGAACGAAGAGGAAAGAGAAGAAGAAAGAAGAGGAGATAGCAGAAGTTGAAAAAGGAGAGAGCAGAGAACGAATAGAGAAGGAGAGGAAAGAGGAGAGAGAAGGGGAAAGAGGAAAGCCAAAGTGAGAAGGGGCGAAGAGTAGTATTAGGGTTTTCTTAAGGGTCTTTTTTTTTAAAAAAAAAATTATATTCCGTCGGAAATCCGTCGGAAATTTCCGACGGAATAATTATCCGTTGGAAAATGTTAGTTTCGACGGAAAAATCCGTCGGAAAGCACAAATATTTCGACGGATTTATATTCCGTCGCAAATTTCCGATGGATTTCCGACGGAATTATTGACTTTGTCGGAAATATCCGACGGAATAAAAATCCGTCGAAAATTTTGACTTTTCCGACGGAATAAAGTGTCCGTCGCAACAAGTCCGTCGCTATTTGCCTATTTTCTTGTAGTGGTTGCCGCCGTTTTCCATAACCCATAAAAACAGCCAGAACAAACGAACGGGCACAAAGGCTACTTAGTGGTCGAAATCGGCCGGATTAGGGCCGAAATGGTCGATTTTGACCTTAAACCGGTCGATTTCGACCATAAGTAGTGTTTGTGGCCGTTCATTTTTTGGGTGGCGTGAAAAACGAACGACCGTTTTGGTGGCCGTTGGGAACTGACGATTAGATATGGGGAGTGGGAAAGGAAGGGCGGCGCTTTTCCGGTAGCTAGGGCCGAAAACGAGAGGGTTAGGTTGAGGATGTGTTGGTTGTACGCCGCCGGGGGTGGGTCTGTGGTGGTTGGATTAGTTTTAGGGATTTTTTTTTGTCTAAACTAATAATATAGCGACACGTGGCACAATATACCCCCACTTAACGGACATTTGGACGGCAACTGTTAAGTGGTGGTAATATCCAAATATTTAAAAAATTTTGTGGTGTTAAAATAAAAGTTTTTTGTAGTGTTAAAAACCATTTTTTCGTTTTTTTGTGGTGTTAAAAATCAAAATTTCCAAAAGTTAATGAAGAAATAAATTAAATGACGAAGGGGTTTGGTTGAGTTCAATAGCATAAATAGAGAGAGAGTGATTGAATGAGAGAGAGAGTAAAGTTGAAATAAATGAACAAAAAGAAGGAGGGAAATAGGGTAAATAGGGCCCACAGATGAAAATTCCATCGGAATTTTAAAATATGGGTGGTAATCTGAGTGATTGTTTAATTTAAAAGGTGGTAATTTTAAAAAAAAAAAATTAAACGGATGGTTATTTCACTACTAAAATTCGGTCAATTTGCGACCATTTTTCTACGACCGTCATCAAAACGGTCGCAAAATATGAAATTTATGACCACTTTAAACACAGTCGTAATATTGCGACCGTTTTGAAAGCGGTCGCAGATTTGCAACCGATTTTGCCCTTTTAAACCGTCGCAAGGGTATTACACCATTTTAAAGATAATTTTAAATTACATAAACCTTTTGCGATGGTAAAAAAGGGTCGTAAATTTTGTAAATTGTGACCGTTTGAGAAGTGGTCGCAAAAGGTTACCACAACCCTAATTTTCTAAACCTCACGAGTCACGCCGCTCTTTCCTCTCTTCTCTATTTCCTCTGATCTCTTTCCTTTCTTCTCTCTCCTCACTTTTTCCTCTCTTCTCTTTCCGTTTACTTTCCTCTATTCTCTTCACCGGCGTCAGCAATCACTGCCTTTCCTCCACCCTCTTTTCTCTTTTTCTTCTTCATTCTTTTGTACTTGTTTGGATTATGGTATTCATGGTCAAATTCGACCATAAAAATTCCAGATCTGGAGTTTTTAGGGTCGAATTTGAACATATAAACCCCGAGAGGAAGAATTTTTGGAAAAGGTATGCTGATTTTTCTTAACATTTTGTTTGTTTTTGTTTATTTTCGTTATATATGGGTTCAATTCGTTTTTTTTTTTCGATTTTTTGGTCGAATTTATGCGGGTTCAAATTTAAATATGTGGGTTTTATTTCGTTCGATTGTATTTATGTGGGTTTATTTTTTGTTCGAATTATATATATGGGTATAATTTTTGTTCAATTTTATTGATTTGGATTCAACTTTTTATTTGTTTTTGTTTAATTTCAATTTATGTGGAGTTTGTTTTTCTTTTTTGTTCGATTTTTTGGCCGAATTTGTTGGTTTAAATTTGTGGGTTTAATTTCTGCTTGAATTTTTGTTCTTTTTTTTTGTTAATTTTGTGTTTTGTGCTTTTTTTCTAGTTTTGGTTTGATTTATGTTAATTTTGGATTTATTTTCATTTTGAATTTGAGTTTGATTTTTGGTAATTTTTTATTTCGTTTGATTGTTGTGGTTAGTTTTTGCTTTGTAATTTTAGTTTAAATCTGCTTAGTTTTGTTGTTCGTTGATTTTGGTTTGATTTGTTTTTGGGTTGATTTAATTTGTAGTTTGATTTGGGTTGAGGTTTTGTTTGATTTATGGATTTTGATTAATGTTTGGTTTCATTTGTTTCCGCCTATAATTATTTAGTGATCACTTGGAGTGAATATGGTGTATTTGGGTTGGCAGGTGGTGTTTTAAAGTGGGCTGTGGTGGCGGGGCTGGTGTGAAATACAGGGAATGAGTGAAATTAATAAATATGGTCGCAAATAATCTGCGATCGTCAAACGGTCGTAATAATGTATTTTTGTTGACGGTCACAATTGTTTTTAATGACCGTTTTTGCTATTTTCAGCGACTGTTACAAGCGGTCGCAATTTGGCCGAATTTTAGTAGTGTTTTGAAAATAGATACATTTTTGGGTGGTAATGTTTTTCCTTGAGGTTATAAAATTTGATGTATGAGTGTTTTTGTAATTTCATTTAAAAAAATTGTTAAAAAAGAAAAGATTTGGATTTGTTGCTAGTAATGTGTACCGGCCATTTATAGTATTTGTTACGAGTAATATGTAACAAAGGGAGTATATTTCTAAAGTTAGAAATTATGAACATGACTAACTATTAGAGTGGTGGTAAAAGTTGAATGATCATAATTGTTTGGGTCCAATTTAGTCCAATTGGGCTTAGGCATTAAATGATCCAATTAAAAGCCCAAGGTCAAGGTTCATCTCTCCAATTGTGCTAAAGTCAAAGATCAGCCCTCAAGGCAAACCAATTGGGCTAAGGCCCAAATTCTCCATGTATGAAGAGGTATAAAAGCCATCAATATTACATTATGATATATACTCATTGATTCAAGCAAAGCCTCAAGCAACAAATTCTCTTGCATAGTGTTCTCTTTCTACACATTGTACTGACTTTAGCATCGGAGGGGCCTTCCTCAGCAACACCCCCGAGGCTAGTTTACGTGTGTTTACTGTGCAGGAAACCTTCGGCCCAACATTACTTGGACCGAATCTAGTCTTCCCCGTTTCATCGGACCTTCGGCAAGGTCCCATTGTTTTCATCCGAAACAATTTGGCGCCGTCTGTGGGGAAGACTTTCAAAAATCTTTAAGCCAAATTTCTAACCAAGATCATCTTGCAATAATCTTAGTAGCAATGGCTAAGAACCGCAAGAGCAAAGGCCTCCGTCAAGGAGCGGGCGAAAAGCCTAAAACCCCTACACCGTCACCCTCGCCAGACCGGAACTCTCCCAAGGGTGCCAGCTTGGGGGGAGGATCATACAAGGAGGATTCCCTTTCTCCCGTAATTCATGACTCTCATCATAGGCCGAGTCACTCTCGGTCTAGCAGGGGTGAGTCCGATCACAAGACACATTCAGTGCCCCAAAGCCAACCATCGACTGTGCGCCCTCATTCCCATACTCGGCCGAGGACCCCTTTGACGGGGCCCAGCTCGGAGGAGGTGGCAAGAGCGCTGGCAGTGCTCATGGAGGCGATGAGGGCACAAAATATGCCACCACCTCGTGATCGAACTCCTCCACATACCCGGCATCAGCGGAGGAAGCTAGACCATGATGGTGGGAAGCTTCCTTCCTTCCGGGAACTGGAAGAGTGGGAAGAGGATACCTGGAAAAATGAAAAAGAGAGGAAAAAGAACCCTCAATTTTTAAAAGGATCCTCATCCTCCCGACCAGAAACGCATAAGAGCAGCAGCTCAGCTTCTCGGCCAGAATCTACTCACCGAGAACCTGAGACTGTTCGCCGAAGCGTCCTCGACCGACTCGGCGGCAAGGAACCGAGCGTGCGCAGTCGCCTCTCGTTCCCTGCGGCCGAGGCCCAGACTTCCGAGCCAGGGACGAAAACCACTCCTACCTCTCTAAGAGGGAGAAGTGCGGTCCCTTCGGCTAGGAACAAGGGCAAGGCCGTTATGCTAATCGCCAGTTCGCCATTCGAGCAATGGATACTAGAAGAGCACGTGCACACGGTTAAAATACCGTCGCACATCACATATGACGGGACCTCGGATCCGAAGGATCACGTGGCCTCGTATGAGACTCATATGCATCTTTGCCCCAGATCCGAAGCGACTTGGTGCAAATATTTCCCAACCACTCTCAAGGGGGTCGCGCAAGTGTGGATCTCCAAGGGAGTAAAGCAAGGCTCCATAACAGGGTGGGATGATCTGTCCTCCAAATTTAGGAGCAAGTTTTCCACGGCAAACCGCCGAGAGAAGACTACTGCAGAACTCATGAGTCTGCAACAGGGGGAAACCGAAAGCCTCCGAGACTATCTGACCCGTTTCAGTAACGAGTCATCCAGCGTCTCTCAGCTGGACCAGGGGCTAGCCGTTTTTGCAATGCAGAATGGCCTTCAGCCCGGGATGTTCCTAGACTTCATGGTCATGCATACCCCGCAGACCTTGGAGGAAGCTCTGAATGCCTCGGATAAGTTCATCCGAGCCGAAGAATGGAACAAAGCGAAAACCCAACCTCAATTTGGGGGAGGGAAACAAAGATAAATAACCTTGTCTGAAGGCCAAGGCCATAAGGCAAAGGGAAAGTCAAAGGCCTCGGAGCAATCTTCGGCCAGCGACCCAAAGAAGGAAAAATCTGCCTCATACACAGGCAGATACGAATCCTACACTCCGCTCTCTCTTCCACGCGCCAAAATTTACAGCGTGACGAAGGAGGAACAGAGTTACCGAATGCCGAGACCACTCCCAGAGTGGTATCAGCGAAGAAATAAAAATCAGTGGTGCGAGTTCCACGAGTCTCCGGGACACAACACTGAGGAGTGTATCCAACTAAAGGACCAGATAGAGGACATGGTCCGGAAGGGATACTTGAAAAAATACATCGCGGATCACTGCGAGAAAAAAGAATTTGAGAAGTCAGCAAAGGACTCTCAGCAAGACCTCGACTTCCCCCGGATGAACAGTAAAAAGCCGGAGGGGAAATTCCCTCCGATCAATGTTATCTCGGGAGGAATATACTCTCGGAGGGAGCACAAGCGACACCTTAGAGCTTTGACTCACCAGGTGAACAACGCTGACATTCAATCTCCCCAGTCGCCGGTGCCGAACATGACGTTCACGAGGATCCGTTGGTGATCATCGCCACGGTGGCCAACCACGACGTCAGTAAGGTCCTTGTTGACGGTGGCAGCGGAGCAAACATTTTGTTCCGAAAGGCCTACAATCAAATTAAGCTGAAGCCCAAGCACCTTACGCCGGTACCCTACCCGGTATCCGGGTTCAACGGGGCTTCAACTTATCCAGATGGGAAGGTGACACTTCCTATCACCATCGGCTGCGATGAGGCAGCCAGGAACGTCATGATTGAATTTTTGGTCATTGACGCTCCTTCAGTGTACACCGTGATTTTGGGGAGACCCATAATTCATGAGATCCAAGGGGTCGTCTCAACTTATCATCAGCTGATGATTTACGTCTCAGACGCCGGCTTCCCCGAAAGGATACAGGGCAACCAAAAGGACGCCCGAAGGTGCAACTACCTCAAGCCATCCAGTAGTCGCCCAGATGACGACAAGGATGAGGAGGAGAAAGAAAAAGAAAGAGAGCCAAGCACAAAAAAGCCGAAAGGCCTAAGTGCTTCGGCCCAAGGATCTGTACCCAGAGGTAAAGGGCCCGAAAGGGAAAAGGCTAGCTCTTCAGCTGAGCCGCAAGACTCAGAGAGCCAGCCGAAGAACAAAAAGACTGGGACACCTGCTGACATAGGCAGCAGGCCAGATTATGAAGAGTCCAGTCCATCAGCAATGGACATGGACCAACAGACTGAAACAGTTGAGTTGGCCGAAGGAGACGTTGAGAAATGTGTAACAATCGGGATGGACCTTGATCCGAACACCCGTTGTGAACTTATTCAGCTCCTTCGGGACAACAGAGATGTGTTTGCTTTCTCAGCAACTGATATGCCCGGGATAAGTCCAGACCTCATCTCCCATAAGCTTAATGTTGACCCAACGTGTCGACCAATTAAGCAAAAGAAGCGGAATTACTCCGCTAATAAGAACCGAGACATCGCAGCCGAGGTCAAAAAATTGCTGGAGGCAGGCTTCATCGAGCCTTGCCAATATCCAGAATGGCTGGCAAATGTGGTGATGGTTCAGAAGGCAAATGGTACCTGGAGGATGTGCGTTGACTTCACGGACCTAAATAAGGCTTGTCCGAAGGATTTCTATCCCTTGCCGAGGATCGATCAGCTAGTCGATTCGACAAGTGGCCATGCCTTGCTTAGTTTCATGGACGCATTCTTGGGGTATCATCAGATCTTCATGCACCCCGACGATCGAGCAAAGACAGCATTCGTCACGAACGCTGGGGTGTACAATTACAAAATGATGCCCTTCGGATTGAAAAATGCGGGGGCAACCTATCAAAGGTTGGTGGATCAAGTTTTTGCCGATCAAAAGGGCCGAAACATGGAATTCTATGTCGACGATTCGATCGTCAAAAGCAAAAAACCTGAGGACCATGTTAAGGACCTGGCTGAAACTTTCGCCACCTTAAGAAAGCATCAAATGAAGCTGAATCCGAAGAAGTGTGTCTTCGGCGTGAAGTCAGGGAAATTCCTTGGGTTCATAGTCAGCAAAAGGGGGATTGATGCCAATCCCTCCAAAGTCAAAGCGGCGCTCGACCTTCCTGAGCTGAAAACAAAGCGGGATGTTCAGCGGCTCACCGGAAGAATGGCAGCCCTCTCGAGGTTCATTTCCAGAGCTTCGGATAAGGGGTTACCTTTCTTCAAAGCCCTGAAACTCCCGAAAACAAAAGAGCTCGTTTGGGAGGAAGAGCAAAAAGACGCCTTTAAACAGCTTCGGGAGCATCTGGCTCAACTCCCAACGCTGGCTAGCCCAGCTGAAGGAGAAACTTTGTACCTGTATGTGGCCGTTAGCCCAGCCACCATCATCGCAGTACTGCTGAAGGAAGAAAGTAAAAGTCAGCAACCGATCTACTTTGTCAGTCATACACTGACGGATGCCGAGACTCGCTATCCTCTACTCGAGAAAGTCGCTTTCGCGGTAGTAGTAGCTGCTCGGAAGCTGAGGCCCTATTTTGATTTCCATCAGATAGTGGTCTTAACTGATCAGCCGTTGGAAAAAGTTCTCGGCAAGGTTGACAAATCTGGTAGGCTAGCCAAGTGGGCTTTTGAGCTCACCGAATTCAGCATCAGCTACCGTCCGAGGGCTGCCATTAAGGCTCAAGCTCTAGCGAATTTCTTGGCCGAATGCTCATACCAAGAAGCGCTAGACAGTGAAAAGAAAGTCTAGACCGTGTTTACGGATGGGTCTTCCACCGAAAACGGTTCGGGGGCAGGAGTAGTGATAACTTCTCCCGAAGGCAAATCCTTTGAGTATGCACTAAAATTTTCTTTTAAGGCCTCGAACAACGAAGCCGAATATGAGGCAGCAATCGCCGGCCTAGAATTGTGCATCTCCCTGGAAGCCGATCATGTCTGCCTGAAAACAGACTCTCAGCTAGTTTCATATCAGATCAGCGGCAGCTACGAGGCCAAAGAGCCCTCCATGATAGCTTATCTTGCCAAGATCAAGTTAGTCATTGCAGAGCTGAAAACTTTTGAGGTTCAGCTGATCCCAAGGGGTCAGAATACTCAAGCCGATGCACTTTCCAAACTTGCCAGTTCATCTCTTACCGAGATGAACAGATCTGTATATGTAGAAGTGCGTCGAGAGAGAAGTGTCGACGAAGCACCTGAAGTGTGCTGCGCTGACCCAGAGCCTAGTTGGATGGACCCCATCCTAGCTTTCAAGCTTCGGGGAGAAACTCCCGAAGATAAAGCTTTGGCCTCCAAGATGAAGAGAACCAGCTCAAGGTTCATTGTCTTCAGGGGGGAACTTCTGAAAAAGTCCTTCTCAGCCTCATTGCTGAAATGCGTGGGACCAACAGATGCAGATTATATCCTACGGGAGATTCACCTCGGCATCTGTGGGAACCACATTGGGGGAAGGACCTTAGCCCACAAGGCATTGAGGGCTGGATATTACTGGCCCACCATGATCGCAGATGCTAAGGAGCTGGTTCGGAAATGCGAAAAATGTCAAAAATACGCTCCAGTTATCCATCAGCCAGCAAGGGATCTTCAGCCGATCCTTAATCCACTCCCGTTTGCCCAATGGGGACTGGATATACTGGGACCATTTCCAGAGGTTGTGTACCAGAAAAAATGGCTGATAGTTGGTGTCGACTACTTCAGTAAATGGATCGAGGCCGAAGCAGCCTCGAACATTACAGAGCAAACTGCCAGAAAATTTATCTGGCAGAATATCATCACTCGATTTGGCATCCCGAGAGTATTTGTCTTCGATCATGGGAGGCAATTTGATAACTTACCGCTGAAGCGGTATACAGATCAGTTCGGCATCAAACTGGCATATTCAGCGGTATACCACCCACAAAGTAACGGACAAGCCGAAGCTGCAAATAAACAGATCCTAAATGCCCTCAAGAAGAGGGTGGAAGATCAAAAGTCCAAGTGGCTGGAGGAGCTCCCTGGAACCCTTTGGTCCCTTCGGACAACTGAAAAAGAGGCAACGGGCTATTCACCTTTTGAACTGGTGTATGGTGCCGAAGCCGTCCTTCCAGTGGAAATTGGCTCTGAGAGCCTACGGGTGCACCACTTCTCGGCTGAGAATGAGCAACTGATGAAGGAATCTCTCGATTTCCTCGACGAAGTAAGAGACTCAGCCCGAGACAGAATGGCTGCTTATAAGCAGAGAATCAGCAAATTTTATAACCGAAGGGTCCGTGCAAGGCCTCTTAAAATTAGAGACCTTGTCCTTCGGAATGCTGCTGCAGTTCAGAAAGGCCGAATCCATGGGAAACTCTCAGCTGCGTGGGAGGGACCTTATGAAATCTGTGATGAGCTTCAGCCAGGGACATACCGACTTCGGCAGTTGGATGGAACTGAGTTGAAAAATCGCTGGAACGCTGATGTACTGAAAAAATATCATGTGTAAACCCTTCGGGGCAGAACAATCTTTGTAAGTACATTTTGAATTAATGAAAGGCCTTGGAGCCGCCATTTATATAAATGTATACAACTTTTTATCCTTTCAAAGTTTTCTCGGTTCTATCTACTCTTTAAGGGTTTTTTATTCAGCCTCGTCTGAAACCTTCGCCTTCGGGTAACTGGGTTTCAGATTGCTGACAAAACTCGTCTTTTTAAAGAACACTGGTCTTTCAGCTGAGGTCAAACTTCAGTAAGACTTGTTCTCCAAAGACATGAGTCCATGGACGATTCTGGGATATTGCCTTAACTGAGCCTTGTATCCCAGAAAGCCATTATCCGAAACATTGCCTTCAGTTGGCCCTGTGTTTCGGATATCCATTTTTCAAAGATTGACAGAAAATCAAGGATAACAGCAACAATTGAAAATTGTTTATTCAGCCTCGTCTGAAACCTTCGCCTTCGGGTAACTGGGTTTCAGATGGCTGACAAAACTCGTCTTTTTAAAGAACACTGGTCCAACTTCAGTAAGACTTGTTCTCCAAAGACATGAGTCCATGGACAATTCTGGGATATTTCCTTAACTGAGCCTTGTATCCCAGAAAGCCATTATCCGAAACATTGCCTTCAGTTGGCCCTGTGTTTCGGATATCCGTCTTTCTAAAGAACACTGGTCTTTCAGCTGAAGTCCAACTTCAGTAAGACTTGTTCTCCAAAGACATGAGTCCATGGAAAATTCTGGGATATTGCCTTAACTGAGCCTTGTATCCCAAAAAGCTATCCGAAGCATTGCCTTCAGTTGGCCCTGTGTTTCGAATACCCATTTTGAAGAAATAAAGAAATTGTTTATTCAGCTGAAGCCATACTTCAATTTCTGGGGGGGGCAAGAAGCACTACCAGTGCAAGTTTATGTTCAGCAGAATTGAAGAAACAGAAAAGCATTCAAAAACAAAGCAGCTGAAGAAAAGAACATCAAATTAATAATTTCTGCTCAGAAATTGAGCTACAAGTTCAAATAAACTGTATCGGCAGCCGCCCACAAGCGGAAAATAACAGCTGCCGAAATACGTACAGAAGCAAAAAATAAATTGTTTTGTACGACAAGGCAAGCTGAAGCAAAAGACAAGGCAAAAAATTCAGAAAGCGGCAAGTCTAAAGTTGAGCGCATGATGAACCGCAAGATTCTGAAGACGACTGCCCGAGTTCCTATGCTTCAGCCCGAGGATCAGACTGGTCAGCATTGTTGAGCCCCATGGTGGTCTCAGCCCCAGCAGCAGAAGAAGCAGGCTTTGCACTCTGCCGAGCCTCCCTTTCCCTCTGTTCAGCCTCCAACTCCATTCTCTCAACTTCTTCTTCGGCTTCCTCAGCCTTAAGAATTTCAGCTTCGACTGGAGTTGCATACTTCATATGAGGGTCTTCGGGATTCTGGACCCATTCAGCACATTTGGACCAGTCCAACTTCGGCTCAGCATGAAGGCAGACTCTTCGGCATACTCTGAACCCGTTTCTGAAACCCATTTCATATTCTTCTTGGGTATAGAGACGGACTTTGAGTAGAGCCTCAGCATCAGCCAACTTCTTCTGGGTCTCCTCCAAGTCTTCCTTGGATTTCTTCAGCTCATCGGCGAGCTTGGAGGAGGAACCTTTCAGCTCATTCAGCTCCTGCTGAACTTGGGAAGCCTCTGTCTGAGCCTGGGCCACTTCTTCCCTTTTGGCCATCAGCTGATCCTCAACCTCTTGGAGCTTAGCTCTCTGAGCTTCAGCAGCAGCAGCAGCCTCTGAGAGTTGGACATCCCTGGTTTGGAGCAGCTCTTCAGCAGCCATTCTGCTGGCTTCAAGAGCTTCTAGCCGTTGCTGCACTTCAGCTTGTGCAGCAGCTCCTTCCTGGATTCGGCTCTCAATGGCAGCCTTGAATTTGGAGACGTCCACTCCCATGTGCTCTTAGAGGAATTTTTCCCCTTCCATCAGCGGGGGAAAAACTTCATTCTCCATAGCGTCGCAGAAGGTTCAGCAGCCTTTTTCTCGTATTCCTCACCCTTCTGCTACTTCTCTTCAGCTGCTGCTTGCCTCAGCTTAGCAAGCTTTAACTCCTCTTCGGCCACCTTTTTGTCGTGCTCGGCAGCGTCTACCCTATCTTGTAGGGTATCTATCAGCTCTACAGTGAGAGTCTGATTGTGCACGAACTGAAAATAGGAGCACAAGTTAAAAAAAATAATAAAATAAAAATAGAGCTGAATTTTAGAGGAAATAAAGGCAAGGAAATTCACCTGCATCATCAGCAGTTGGTTAGACCTGGCTGGGTCAGGAACTGATCTGCTGGATTCGCCCATCCCAGCAGTGGCCTTCAGCGACCAGATTCTTGCCCTATCTACTTCGGACGTACCAGCAAAATCGCCGAAGTAGGCTGCAGCACCTTCTCGGTTCTGACCCCATATGAGGTCCCAGATGTGATCTGGGATTGGAATTCGGGGGGCCGAGAAACCCATTTCTCCAGATTGCAGAGTCTGGAAGGAAGGAAAGGATGATGACGGAGCTTCTTTAGCTTTGGATGGCTCAGCATCATCCTTCTCAGAAGAGTCAATTACTATGACCTCTTCTTCTTCAGGGGTGAGGACGAAAGCCTCAACCTCTCTTGCAATGTCTTCCATGAAACCCTCAACACTGGGCATCACGACATCCTTATTCTTGTGCTGAGCAGCACTCTCCTGAACTTCTTCTTGGACCCCTCCCTTAGATTCGGGAGTTTTCTGATCCACCTCCATCTCAGGAGATGGCGGAGGGGTCTTTTGAGGTGATTAAGGTTGTGGTCGGGGAACCCTCGGCCTCCGCTGAAAGTCATGCGGGCCGATGATGGCCATTCTTCGGCGCCTTTTCTGAAGCGGCTGTTCGTCCATGTCTGAGTCTGAAGACTCTTCTTGTATCTGGTCTTCGGGACGAACAAGGGCTTTCCCTTCTCTGTGTCTGTTACTCTCTTCAGACTGTAAAAGACAGGGGGGAGGAAGAATGTGAGTACAAAAAGAAAAAAAAAGAAAAAAAAAAGAAAGACAAAGTTAAGTCTGAAAGCTCACCGAGGTCTTCAGCAAAGCCTCGTCTTCTTCAGCTGCCCTAGCTGCAGCTTCTTCTTCAGCAGCCCTGGAGGACCCTTCTCCTCCTTCACAAGCTTCGATAACCCGTGCAACCTCTTCGGCCGTACGGGCAGCTTCAGCTTCTTCGTCCAGCAGCTGAAACCAGGGATCTCTCTTCTTCCACCAAGGCTTCTGCCTCTGATACAGAGCAACAACCTCAATTTGGAAGTGGGAAGAGTCTAGATGAACTTCCCTATGCCTCGGTTCAGTAATAGAGGGGGCCCGATCAGTTACAACTCGTTCTCGGTTGACGCCAAGACGAGCGTAGTTAATGTCAACGTTGGTCTCGTCCCGCTCTGAAAAAGAAAAGGGGAAAGGCCAGTTCAGTTAGGTTGGCACAATATAAAAAAGCGAAGTGAGGAGAAAAAGAGATAATTAAAAAGCCTCGGCCCCAGCCGAAGAAGCTTACCATCCTTAAACTTTCGGATTGAGGCCAACAACTGCTAGCATGTTCTCTTGGAAAACATAATGCGTATCGGGGAGCCAAGTCTCCGGGATATGCTGCATTCGGCCGCTGCCCCCCCGGTTCGGCAGCTTGCCGAAGATATTTTGTTGATTAAGGTTTGGGTCTGAGCCGTCATCTGCGGGGGGACCTAGACTTCCCATGTCGGGATCAGGCTCAGCGAGGTACCGGGGAGCGCTGAAGACGCAAGGGTGGCCCGGGTCCGTGGGTGCCCTAACCCAAATCCATTGACCTCTCCAGTCCTTGTCTGAAGAGTCGTTCGACCACATGGTTAGGAACTGGGGCCGAGACTCAATCCGGTACCACCCAGAACCATGGCTTCCGTGCCCACTTTGAATATTTGGCACTAGCCGATGAAGCTTTTTGAAGCAGTGCAGGTTCGGCACATACTTGAAGAACTTGCAGACCCATAAGTATGTTATCACCCTTCGGATGCTAGTGGGAGTTAGCTAACATAGGGAAATATTGTAATGGATCAGCAAGTCTCGGACGAATACGTCCAAAGGGAACCTCAGCCCATACTGAAGCTGTCTTGTGTACACCCCCACATACCCCGGGGGTGGACGATGGATTCTATCGGATGCCGCGGGCATTCGGCACCAATACCCATCAGCTTCAAAAATGCCGTAATGTAACTCAATTTGCTCGGCAAACCGATATTGTTCGGCATTCTCCACCCACCATGAGTAGGGGCGGTTCTTTATCATGGCCGAAGCTACTTCGGCATTCTCCCACTCTGAAAACCCGGGGAGGATATCCCAAAGGACAGCGGGAACTTCATCGTCTCGCCCAGAAGCGCACGGTCCCTCCGTTCTTTGAGGAGGAGCCGAGGAAATTGGGGTCGCCCTAATCCCTTCAGCAGGGTCAGACTCTGGCCTTTGTCCATTCCAGGTCCCAATCCTGTTCCTAGGATCGGGAATTGGCCTTGCTCTTCTTGGAGCACGGGCTCTACCTCTAACTCCTCTTGCCATTGATAATTTCGAAGAAAAAAGTCGAAAAGAAAGGGAAGGAGTTCGAATTCGAAGAAAAATAAACTAAAATCAAAGGAATTTACCTTAATCTGAAGCGAAAGTTGCCGATTTACGAGTTCGTAGTGGCAAGTCTCAGTTTCTAAGCTTAATGCTCGGGGAATTTGCGAAGTTTTGATGCGGGTTCTTGGGTTCTCTCGAGAATTCTGGGTTTGTGTTGGTGAATAAGTGAGGAGAGATGACGCGCCTCTGATTATATCTCCAGAAATGGGAATGCGGGGAGTCCGCGTTTCAATTTCTCTTAAATACCCCACTAAGTAACCGTTAAACACACGACCTTGCGATTAAACTGCCCATTATCCGTCCAACTTCCACAATCATCCGCCTTAACCGTTGTTATCTCATTAATTACGGTTTAAATTCAAATTTTTGGATTAATTAAATCATTCACTTCCCTCCTTTTCTGGTTAAATCAAACCCGACCCGTCATCCTTCCAAATTGGGTCTAGGGGGCAAGTTGTTTGGGTCCAATTTAGTCCAATTGGGCTTAGGCATTAAATGATCCAATTAAAAGCCCAAGGTCAAGGTTCATCTCTCCAATTGTGCTAAAGTCAAAGATCAGCCCTCAAGGCAAACCAATTGGGCTAAGGCCCAACTTCTCCATGTATGAAGAGGTATAAAAGCCATCAATATTACATTCTGATATATACTCATTCATTCAAGCAAAGCCTCAAGCAACAAATTCTCTTGCATAGTGTTCTCTTTCTACACATTGTACTGACTTTAGCATTGGAAGGGCCTTCCTCGGCAACACCCCCGAGGCTAGTTTACGTGTGTTTACTGTGCAGGAAACCTTCGGCCCAACATTACTTGGACCGAATCTAGTCTTCCCCGTTTCATCGGACCTTCGGCAAGGTCCCATTGTTTTCATCCGAAACAATAATGAAAAATGAAGTAATAAATGGTCATAGGTTCAAACATCAATGGTAACAAAAATTTTTGTATAAGGAAATAATAGTGATCATTAATGTTATTATATGGCCGATGAAGGCACATCATATGCCAAGTAATAGCAACACGTGGCACAATTACTTGCTTTTGGTGACACATGGCAGAATAGGATGTATTGCCATTGAGTTTTAATAATATATCTAGTTATTGGCTCGGGCGATGTCTCGGTACATCATAAACTTATAAGTTTCCACATATGAATATAATTTCTATTATGTATGAGTCATAAAAACTAATATAAGTAGAATTTTTAAATAATAATTGTTGACATCAAAATTTTGTTAATTATTAGGTATTAGATATATGTAAATAAGGAGATAATATAAACAAATATAAGATATTTGTATTCAGGATCTCGTAGAACATATGGTTATTAACTACTCTACGTCTGAGGGTTGAATCTAGGTTTTAATTAGGCTTAGATGAAATAAGTCACAAAGAACCCATCTTCTCCCTACTCTACCAAACATTGTAGGTACATAACATGGATTAAGCCGACAAGGCCTCGTACTATAAACAAATATCAAAACCCTAGCCCTTTGGAGAGAGGAATCAAGAGATCTACGAGAGTTGTAACCCACAAATTATCAATGAAATAATTATTTCCGTATATTTTTCTACCTCTTTAATTATGTATTGCAGGTTAGAATTTTTATGGTTTACAAAATTGGCACGCTCGATGGGACAATTTTCACTCTTCATTTCCGTTCTCCAAGTTCCAAAACTCGTAGAAGTAATGGGGGCATGTCAAATTTGCTTTCAAATTCTACAAGAAACTTTCGAGACTAAGCTCAACAACTGGTCTCGAGGGGGCATTTGTTGACACCGAAATTTTGTTAATTATTAGGGGTCAGATATATGTAAATAAGGAGATTGATAATATTAAAAAGTATAAGATAGCTATCTTCAGGATCTCGTAGAACATATGGTTATTATCTTGTAAACTACTCTATGACTCTGAGGGTCAAATCTAGTTTTAATTAGGCTCAGATGAAATAAGCCATAAAGACCCCATCTCCTCCCTACTACCAAACATTGCAGGTACATAGTATGGAATAAGCCGACAAGGCCCCTACTATAAACAAATATCAAAACTCTAGCCCTTTGGAGAGAGGAATCAAGAGATCTACGAGAATTATAACCCACAAATTATCAATGAAATAAATGTTCCCATGTATTTTTCTACCTCTTTAATTTAATTATGTATTGCTAGGTTAGAATTTTTATAGTTTACAATAGTTTCAAAAGCTAAGTCAAAACTTGTCAACAAATTTGAAAAGTAGGAACAATAATTTGTTATTTACATACTAAAAGTTATGTTTTGTTACATTTTTCTAATTTTTTTAGTTTCATTTTTGGCAATAATATGTTGGATGTGTTTGTATAAACCTGGACTAATAAGTTGATTTTATAAGTTGGTTTGACTAGTTACTCGTTTTAGCTGTTTATGTACAAATAGATGGAAAATAACGGTAAGCTAAAATATATTTATTGTACAATTATAAAATAATTAATAAATACATATGCATATATTTTATAACCCGACTATTCTGGTATAAAGTGGGCAAATCTCTCTCCTTACACATAAAAATAAAATAAAAAAAAAAAAATTACTCCGTCACCTAAGCAACCAACATTATTCAATATAAAAATGTTGAAGTATAAGGAGGATTGAACCTTCTTTTTTTAACACAATAGGGAAATATATATACTACCTCCGTTTCTTTTTAGTTGACATGTATTCCTTTTTAGAATTTTTTTTTTAATTGACACGTTTCCTTTTGAAGTAAATTTTTTACCTTGTATTTACAAGCTACCCCACTTGTTTTTTCATTCTCTCTTACTCTCTCTCATCTCCTTAATATATGTACCTAAATCAAACGTTTCAACTAAATAGAAACGAAGGAAGTATTAGATATTGAAGCTGCTGATGACAAGAGCCACTAGGGCAAAAGATAAGCACTTCAAGGGCTTGTAAGGTCGCTTAAAGTGAGATAAGTTAAGGTTACAAGTAGTTAAAAGATTAGAACAACAACTAAAAAAGATAGTACTAGTAGGAAACAACAGCAGATAGCTTATAAGGATAAACATCAACAGCAAGGAAGCCAGCTGGAGAAGTTGAGACTATCAGCAAAGTGTTCTTCAGCATAGAGATAAAAAACAACTGCACTACAACATTGGAAACCTTCGTCTGTCGGATCAAAAACATGGACATCAGTGGGAATCTAGAATGGGGCTACTGTAACCATAGATAAGACTTAGCAGATTAGTTAGTCTTGTCTGGAATTTCTGCTGCATATGTTTCAAATAACTCAGTAGAAGGATAAGTGAATGGGACAGATTCTTTTGATTTGAATTTTGTCCTACCCATAACTGCTAATCTTTCAGCAACAAAGCTCACAGACCTGCTTGCATGAAACACTTGCCCAGTCCAATTTCTTTCTAAAAGAGAGGCAACATCCTTTATTCAGTTACCTAAGTCCCCATCCTCAAAAGATTTGGGATCCTTCAGCATTTTGGTTAGAGCATCCGCATCTGTCTCAAGTTTCAGGAATTTAATGTCCTTGTTCCAAGCCCTTAGAAGACCTTCTCTAATGGCTAGAAGCTCTGCTGCAGCAGCAGAAACAACATTGAACCTCATAGCATAGCCAAAAACCCATATTCCCTTGTTACACCTGATAACACCTCCACCACCAGCATTGTCAACCCCAATTCATAACCCATCAGTGTTTAATTTGTGGTAACCCTTTTGGGGAGGAGCCCACATTTTGGAAGGTTGATTGGAGGAAGAACAAGGTCTGTCTAAACTTCCCTGTATTAAATCCATAGAGTAATGATAATCCACAAGAAATTTGTTAAAAGTAGACTGGATTAATATCATTTTTTGTTCAAAAACAACCATGTTCCTAGTATTCCAAAGATGCCAAGTAGCTATTGAAAAAGTAGCTTTCCAGCTTGCAATATTACCTGTTTCGGGTGAAAACAATGGGACCTTGCCGAAGGTCCGCTGAAACGGAGAAGGCTGGATTCGGTCCAAGTTATGTTGGGCCGAAGGTTTCCTGCACAGTAAACACACGTAAACTAGCCTCGGGGGTGTTGCCGAGGAAGGCCCCTCCG
Source organism: Chenopodium quinoa (assembly GCF_001683475.1). Lineage (NCBI taxonomy): Eukaryota > Viridiplantae > Streptophyta > Magnoliopsida > Caryophyllales > Amaranthaceae > Chenopodium > Chenopodium quinoa. The sequence continues at coordinate 2,285,123 of NW_018743937.1, forward strand.
ATGCTAAAGTCAGTACAATGTGTAAGAAGAGGACACTATGCAAGAGAGTTTGTTGCTTGAGGCTTTGATGGAATATATCAGAATATATCAATGAACATATGAATGAACATATGAAATGTATCAATATTGATGGCTTTTATACCTCATCATACATGGAGAGGTTGGGCCTTAGCCCAATTGGCTTGCTTTGTGGGCTGACCTTTGACTTTAGCACAATTGGAGAGTTGAACCTTGACCTTGGGCTTTTAATTGGATCATTTAATGCCTAGGCCCAATTGGACTAAATTGGACCCAAACAACTTGCCCCCAGACCCGATTTGGAAGGATGACGGGTCGGGTTTGATTTAATTCAGAAAAGGAGGGAAGTAAATGATTTAATTAATCCAAAAATTTGAATTTAAACCGTAATTAATGAGATAACAACGGTTAAGGCGGATGATTGTGGAAGTTGGACGGATAATGGGCAGTTTAATCACAAGATCACGTGTTTAACGGTTACTTAGTGGAGTATTTAAGGGAAATTAAAACGCAGACTCCTCGTATCCCATTCCTGGAGATATAAACAGAGGCGCGTCATCTCTCCTCACTTATTTACCAACACAAACCCAGAATTCTCGAGAGAGAAACCAAGAACCCGCATCAAAACTTCGCAACCCCGAGCATTAAGCTTAGAAACTGAGACTTGCCACTACGAACTCGTAAATCCGCAACTTTCGCTTCAGATTAAGGTAAATTCCTTTGATTTCAGTTTATTTTTCTTCGAACTTTCTTCGAATTCGAACTCCTTCCCCTTTTCTTTCGACTTTTTTCTTCGAAATAATCAATGGCAAGAGGAGTTAGAGGTAGAGCCCGTGCTCCAAGAAGAGCAAGGCCGATTCCCGATCCTAGGAACAGGATTGGGACCTGGAATGGACAAAGGCCAGAGTATGACCCTGCTGAAGGGATTAGGGCGACTCCCCTTTCCTCGGCTCCTCCTCAGAGAACGGAGGAGCCGAGCGCTTCTGGACGGGATGATGAAGTTCCCGCTGTCCTTTGGGATATCCTCCCCGGGTTTTCAGAATGGGAGAATGCCGAAGTTGCTTCGGCCATGATAAAGAACCGCCCCTACCCATGGTGGGTGGAGAATGCCGATCAGTATCGATTTGCCGAGCAAATTGAGTTGCATTACGGCATTTTTGAAGCTGATGGGTATTGGTGCCGAATGCCCTCGGCGTCCGATAGAATCCATCGTCCACCCCCGGGGTATGTGGGGGTGTACACAAGACAGCTTCAGTACGGGCTGAGGTTCCCTTTGGACGTATTCGTCCGAGACTTTCTGATCCATTACAACATCTCTCTATGTCAGTTAACTCCCACCAGCATCCGAAGGGTGATGACATACTTATGGGTCTGCAAGTTCTTCAAGTATGTGCCGAACCTGCACTGCTTCAAAAAGCTCCATCGGCTAGTGCCAAATATTCAAAGTGGGCACGGAAGCCATGGTTCTGGGTGGTACTGGATTGAGTCCCGGCCCCAATACCTAACCATGTGGCCAAACGACTCTTCAGACAAGGACTGGAGAGGTCAATGGATTTGGGTTAGGGCACCCACAGATCCGGGCCACCCTTGCGTCTTCAGCGCTCCCCGGTACCTCGCTGAGCCTGATCCCGAAATGGGAAGTCTAGGTCCCCCCGCAGATAACGGGGCGGATCCGAACCTTGATCAGCAACATATCTTCGGCAAGCTGCCGAACAGGGGGGGCAGTGGCCGAATGCAGCATATCCCGGAGACTTGGCTCCCCGATACGCATTACGTTTTCCAAGAGAACATGCTAGCAGCTGTTGGCCTCAGCCGAAAGTTTAAGGATGGTAAGCTTCTTCGGCTGGGGCCGAGGCTTTTTAATTATCTCTTTTTCTTCTCTCGCTTCGCTTTTTTATGCTGTGCCAACCTATCTGAACTAACCTTTCCCCTTTCCTTTTTCAGAGCGGGACGAGACCAACGTTGGCATTAACTACGCTCGTCTTGGTGTCAACCGAGAACGAGTTGTAACTGAACGGGCCCCGTCTATCACTGAGCCGAGGCATAGGGAAGTTCATCTAGACTCTTCCCACTTCCATATTGAGGCTGTTGCTCTGTATCAGAGGCAGAAGCCTTGGTGGAAGAAGAGAGACCCCTGGTTTTAGCTGCTGGACGAAGAAGCTGAAGCTGCCCGTACAGCCGAAGAGGTTGCACGGGTTCTCGAAGCTTGCGAAGGAGGAGAAGGGTCCTCCAGAGCTGCTGAAGCAGAAGCTGCAGCTAGAGCAGCTGAAGAAGACGAGGCTTTGCTGAAGACCTCGGTGAGCTTTCAGACTTAACTTTGTCTTTCTTTTTTCTTTTCTTTTTTTTTTTTTTTTACTCACATTCTTCCTCCCCCTGTCTGTTACAGTCTGAAGAGAGTAACAGACATAGAGAAGGGAAAGCTCCTGTTCGTCCCGAAGACCAAATACAAGGAGAGTCTTCAGACTCAGATATGGACGAGCAGCCCCTTCAGAAAAGGCGCCGAAGGATGGCCATCATCGGCCCTCATGACTTTCAGCGGAGGTCGATGACCATCGGCGTTGCAATAAGGGAACCCGAGGAAGGCAATGGATCGCCGAGGGTTCCCCGGCCACCACCCCAATCACCTCAAAAGACCCCTCCGCCACCTCCTGAGATGGAGGTGGATCAGAGAACTCCCGAATCTAAGGGAGGGGTCCAAGAAGAAATTAAGGAGAGTGCTGCTGAGCACGAAAACAAGGATGCCGTGATGTCCAGTGCTGAGGGCTTCACGGCAGACATCGCAAGAGAGGTTGAGGCTTTCGTCCTCACCCCTGAAGAAGAGGAGGTCATAGTAATTGACTCCTCTAAGAAGGATGATGCTGAGCCATCCAAAGCTAATCAAGCTCCATCGTCATCCTTCCCTTCCTTCCAGACTCTGCAATCTGGAGAAATGGGTTTCTCGGCCCCCCGAATTCCAATCCCAGACCACATCTGGGACCTCATATGGGGTCAGAACCGAGAAGGAGCTGCAGCCTACTTCGGCGATTTTGCTGGCATGTCCGAAGTAGATAGGGCAAGGATCTGGTCGCTGAAGGCCACTGTTGGGATGGGCGAATCCAGCAGATCAGTTCCTGACCCAGCCAGGTCTAACCAACTGCTGATGATGCAGGTAATTTTCCTTGTCTTCATTTCCTCTGAAATTCAGCTCTATTTTTATTATTATAAATATTTTTTTTTATTTATTATTTTTTTTTGTCTTCCATTTTTCAGTTCGTGCACAATCAGACTCTCACTGTGGAGCTGATAGATACCCTACAAGATAGGGTAGACGCTGCTGTGCACGACAAGAAGGTAGCTGAAGAGGAATTAAAGCTTGCTAAGCTGAAGCAAGCAGCAGCTGAAGAGAAGCAGCAGAAGGGTGAGGAGTACGAGAAAAGAGCTGCTGAAGCCCTCAAAACCTTCTGCGACGCTATGGAGAAGGAAGTTTTTCCCCCACTGATGGAAGGGGAAAAATTCCTCCAGGAGCATATGGGAGTGGACGTCTCCAAATTCAAGGCTGCTGTTGAGAGCCGTATTCAGGAAGGAGCTGCTGCACAAGCTGAAGTGCAGCAACGTCTAGAAGCTCTTGAAGCCAGCCGAATGGCTGCTGAAGAGCTGCTCCAGGCCAAAGATGTCCAACTCTCAGAGGCTGCTGCTGCTGCCGAAGCTCAGAGAGCTAAACTCCATGAGGCTGAGGATCAACTGATGACCAAAAAAGTTGAAGTGGCCCAGGCTCAGACAAAGGCTTCCCAAGTTCAGCAGGAGCTGAATGAGCTGAAAGGTTCCTCCTCCAAGCTCGCTGATGAGCTGAAGAAATCCAAGGAAGACTTGGAGGAGACCCAGAAGAAGCTGGCTGATGCTGAGGCTCTACTCAAAGTCCGTGTCTATACCCAAGAGGAATATGAGATGGGTTTCAGAAACGGGTTCAGAGTATGCCGAAGAGTCTGCCTTCATGCTGAACCGAAGCTGGACTGGTCTAAATGTGCTGAATGGGTCCAGAATCCCGAAGACCCTCATATGAAGTATGCAACTCCAGTCGAAGCTGAAATTCTTAAGGCTGAGGAAGCCGAAGAGGAAGCTGAGAGAATGGAGTTGGAAGCTGAACAGAGGGAAAGGGAGGCTCGGCAGAGTGCAAAGCCCACTTCTTCTGCTGCTGGGGCTGAGGCCACCATGGGGCTCAACGCTGATCAGTCTGATCCTCAGGCTGAAGCATAGGAACTCGGGCAGTCGTCTTCAGAATCTTGCGGTTCATCATGCGCTTAACTTTAGACTTGCCGCTTTCTGAATTTTTTGCCTTGTTTTTTTGCTTCAGCTTGCCTTGTCGTACAACAGTTTATTTTTTTGCTTATGTACGTATTTCGGCAGCTGTTATTTTCCGCTTGTGGGCGGCTGCCAATACAGTTTAATTGAACTTGTAGCTCAATTTCTGAGCATGAATTATTAATCTGATGCTCTTTTCTTCAGTTGCTTTGTTTTTGAATGCTTTACTGTTTCTGTTTCTTCAATTCTGCCGAACATACTTCAATTCTGCCGAACATACTTGCACTGAGAGTGCTTCTTGCCCCCCTAGAAATTGAAGTATGACTTCAGCTGAATAAGCAATTTCTTCACTTCTTCAAAATGGGTATCCGAAACACAGGGCCAACTGAAGGCAATGCTTCTGGGATACAAGTCTTACTGAAGATTGACTTCATCTGAAAGTTGGATATCCGAAACACAGGGCCAACTGAAGGCAATGCTTTGGATATTAGCTTTCTGGGATACAAGGCTCAGTTAAGGCAATATCCCAGAATTGTCCATGGACTCATGTCTTTGGAGAACAAGTCTTACTGAAATTTGACTTCAGCTGAAAGACCAGTGTTCTTTAAAAAGACGCATATCCGAAACACAGGGCCAACTGAAGGCAATGTTTCGAATAATGGCTTTCTGGGATACAAGGCTCAGTTAAGGCAATATCCCAGAATTGTCCATGGACTAATGTCTTTGGAGAACAAGTCTTACTGAAGTTTGACTTCAGCTGAAAGACCAGTGTTCTTTAAAAAGACGAGTTTTGTCAGCAATCTGAAACCCAGTTACCCGAAGGCGAAGGTTTCAGACGAGGCTGATTTAAAAATTTTCAACTGTTGCTGTTATCCTTGATTTTCTGTCTATCTTTGAAAAATGGATACCCGAAACACAGGGCCAACTTAAGGCAATGTTTCGGATAATGGCTCTCTGGGATACAAGGCTCAGTTAAGGCAATATCCCAGAATTGTCCATGGACTCATGTTTTAGAGAACAAGTCTTACTGAAGTTTGACTTCAGCTGAAAGACCAGTGTTCTTTAAAAAGACGGATTTTGTCAGCAATCTGAAACCCAGTTACCCGAAGGCGAAGGTTTCAGACGAGGCTGAATAAAAAACCCTTAAAGAGTAGATAGAACAAAGAAAATTTTGAAAGGATAAAAAGTTGTAAACATTTATATAAATGGCGGCTCCAAGGCCTTTCATTAATTCAAAATGTACTTACAAAGATTGTTCTGCCCCGAAGGGTTTACACATGGTATTTTTTCAGTACATCAGCGTTCCAGTGATTTTTCAACTCAGTTCCATCCAACTGCCGAAGTCGGTGTGTCCCTGGCTGAAGCTCATCATAAATTTCATAAGGTCCTTCCCATGCAGCTGAGAGTTTCCCATGGATTCGGCCTTTCTGAACTGCAGCAGCATTCCGAAGGACAAGGTCTCCAATTTTGAGAGGCCTTGCATGGACCCTTCGGTTATAAAATTTGCTGATTCTCTGCCTATAGGCGGCCATTCTGTCTCGGGCTGAGTCTCTTACTTCGTCGAGGAAATCGAGAGATTCCCTCATCAGTCGCTCATTCTCAGCCGAGAAGTGGTGCACTCGAAGGCTCTCAGAGCCAATTTCCACTGGAAGGACTGCTTCGGCACCATACACCAGTTCAAAAGGTGAGTGGCCCGTTGCCTCTTTTTCAGTTGTCCGAAGGGACCAAAGGGTTCCAGGGAGCTCCTCCAGCCACTTGGACTTTTGATCTTCCACCCTCTTCTTGAGGGCATTTAGGATCTGTTTATTTGCAGCTTCGGCTTGTCCGTTACTTTGCGGGTGGCATACCGCTGAATATGCCAGTTTGATGCCGAACTGATCTGTATACCGCTTCAGCGGCAAGTTATCGAATTGCCTCCCATGATCGAAGACAAATACTCTCGGGATGCCAAATCGAGTGATGATATTCTGCCAGATAAATTTTCTGACAGTTTGCTCTGTAATGTTCGAGGCTGCTTCGGCCTCGATCCATTTACTGAAGTAGTCGACACCAACTATCAGCCATTTTTTCTGGTACACAGCCTCTGGAAATGGTCCCAGTATATCCAGTCCCCATTGGGCAAACGGGAGTGGATTAAGGATCGGCTGAAGATCCCTTGCTGGCTGATGGATAACTGGAGCGTATTTTTGACATTTTTCGCATTTCCGAACCAGCTCCTTAGCATCTGCGATCATGGTGGGCCAGTAATATCCAGCCCTCAATGCCTTGTGGGCTAAAGTTCTTCCCCCAATGTGGTTCCCACAGATGCCGAGGTGAATCTCCCGTAGGATATAATCTGCATCTGTTGGTCCCACGCATTTCAGCAATGGGGCTGAGAAGGACTTTTTCAGAAGTTCCCCCCTGAAGACAATGAACCTAGAGCTGGTTCTCTTCATCTTGGAGGCCAAAGCTTTATCTTCAGGAGTTTCTCCCTGAAGCTTGAAAGCTAGGATGGGGTCCATCCAACTAGGCTCTGGGTCAGCGCAGCACACTTCAGGTGCTTCGTCGACACTTCTCTCTCGACGCACTTCTACATATACAGATCTGTTCAGCTCGGTAAAAGATGAACTAGGAAGTTTGGAGAGTGCATCGGCTTGAGTATTCTGACCCCTTGGGATCAGCTGAACCTCAAAAGTTTTCAGCTCTGCAATGACTGATTTGATCTTGGCAAGATAAGCTATCATGGAGGGCTCTTTGGCCTCGTAGCTGCCACTGATCTGATATGCAACTAGCTGAGAGTCTGTTTTTAAGCAGACATGATTGGCTTCCAGGGAGATGCACAATTCTAGGCCGGCGATTGCTGCCTCATACTCGGCTTCATTGTTCGAGGCCTTAAAAGAAAACTTTAGTGCATACTCAAAGGATTTGCCTTCGGGAGAAGTTATCACTACTCCTGCCCCTGAACCGTTTTCGGTGGAAGATCCATCCGTAAACACGGTCCAAACTTTCTTTTCACTGTCTAGCGCTTCTTGGTATGAGCATTCGGCCAGGAAATCCGCTAGAGCTTGAGCCTTAATGGCAGCCCTCGGACGGTAGCTGATGCTGTATTCGGTGAGCTCAAAAGCCCACTTGGCTAGCCTACCAGATTTTTCAACCTTGCCGAGAACTTTTTCCAACGGCTGATCAGTTAAGACCACTATCTGATGGCAATCAAAATAGGGCCTCAGCTTCCGAGCAGCTACTACTACTGCGAAAGCAACTTTCTCGAGTAGTGGATAGCGAGTCTCAGCATCCGTTAGTGTATGACTGACGAAGTAGATCGGTTGCTGACTTTTACTCTTTTCCTTCAGCAATACTACGCTGATGGTGGCAGGGCTAACGGCCACATATAGGTATAAAGTTTCTCCTTCAGCTGGGCTAGCCAGCGTTGGGAGTTCAGCCAGATGCTCCCGAAGCTGTTTAAAGGCGTCTTTTTGCTCTTCCTCCCAAACGAGCTCTTTTGTTTTCGGGAGTTTCAGGGCTTTGAAGAAAGGTAACCCCTTATCCGAAGCTCTGGAAATGAACCTCGAGAGGGCTGCCATTCTTCCGGTGAGCCGCTGAACATCCCGCTTCGTTTTCGGCTCAGGAAGGTCGAGTGCCGCTTTGACTTTAGACGGATTGGCATCAATCCCCCTTTTGCTGACCATGAACCCAAGGAATTTCCTTAACTTCACGCCGAAGACACACTTCTTCGGATTCAGCTTCATTTGATGCTTTCTCAAGGTGGCGAAAGTTTCAGCCAGGTCCTTTACATGGTCCTCTAGTTTTTTTCTTTTGACGATCGAATCGTCAACATATACTTCCATGTTTCGGCCCTTTTGATCGGCGAAAACTTGATCCACCAGCCTTTGATAGGTTGCCCCCGCATTTTTCAATCCGAAGGGCATCATTTTGTAATTGTACACCCCAGCGTTCGTGACGAATGCTGTCTTTGCTCGATCGTCGGGGTGCATAAAGATCTGATGATACCCCGAGAATGCGTCCATGAAACTAAGCAAGGCATGGCCACTTGTCGAATCGACTAGCTGATCGATCCTCGGCAAGGGATAGAAATCCTTTGGACAAGCCTTATTTAGGTCCGTGAAGTCAACGCACATCCTCCAGGTACCATTGGGCTTCTGAACCATCACCACATTTGCCAGCCATTCTGGATATTGGCAAGGTTCGATGAATCCTGCCTCCAATAATTTTTTGACCTCGGCTGCGATGTCTCGGTTCTTATTGGCGGAGTAATTCCGCTTCTTTTGCTTAACTGGTCGACACGTCGGGTCAACATTAAGCTTATGGGAGATGAGGTCTGAACTTATCCCGGGCATATCAGCTGCCGAGAAAGCAAACACATCTCTGTTGTCCCGAAGGAGCTGAATAAGTTCACAACGGGTGTTCGGATCAAGGTCCATCCCGATTGTTACACATTTCTCAACGTCTCCTTCGGCCAACTCAACTGTTTCAGTCTGTTGGTCCATGTCCATTGCTGATGGACTGGACTCTTCAGAATCTGGCCTGCTGCCAATGTCAGCAGGTGTCCCAGTCTTTTTGTTTTTCGGCTGGCTCTCTGAGTCTTGCGGCTCAGCTGAAGAGCTAGCCTTTTCCTTTTCGGGCCCTTTTTCTCTGGGCACAGATCCTTGGGCCGAAGCACTTAGGCCTTTTGGCTTTTTTGTGCTTGGCTCTCTTTCTTTTTCTTTCTCCTCCTCATCCTTGTCGTCATCTGGGCGACTACTGGATGGCTTGAGGTAGTTGCACCTTCGGGCGTCCTTTTGGTTGCCCTGTATCCTTTCAGGGAAGCCGGCGTCTGAGACGTAAATCATCAGCTGATGATAAGTTGAGACGACCCCTTGGATCTCGTGAATTATGGGTCTCCCCAAAATCACGTTGTACACTGAAGGAGCGTCGATGACCAAAAATTCAATCATGATGTTCCGGGCTGCCTCATCGCAACCGATGGTGACAGGAAGTGTCACCTTCCCATCTGGATAAGTTGAAGCCCCATTGAACCCGGATACCGGGTAGGGTACCGGCGTAAGGTGCTTGGGCTTCAGCTTAATTTGATTGTAGGCCTTTCGGAACAGAATGTTTGCTCCACTGCCACCGTCAACAAGGACCTTACTGACGTCGTGGTTGGCCACCGTGGCGATGATCACCAACGGATCCTCGTGAGGGAACGTAATCCCCCGGCAGTCGGTGGCTGTGAACGTCATGTTCGGCACCGGCGACTAGGGAGACTGAATGTCAGCGTTGTTCACCTGGTGAGTCAAAGCTCTAAGGTGTCGCTTGTGCTCCCTCCGAGAGTATATTCCTCCCGAGATAACATTGATCGGAGGGAATTTCCCCTCCGGCTTTTAACTGTTTTTCCGGGGGAAGTCGAGGTCTTGCCGAGGGTCCTTTGCTGACCTCTTGGATTCTTTTTTCTCGCGTTGATCCGCGATGTATTTTTTCAAGTATCCCTTCCGGACCATGTCCTCTATCTGGTCCTTCAGTTGGATACACTCCTCAGTGTTGTGTCCCGAAGACTCGTGGAACTCGCACCACTGATTTTTATTTTTTCACTGATACCACTCTGGGAGTGGTCTCGGCTTTCGGTAACTCTGCTCCTCCTTCGTCACGCTGTAAATTTTGGCGCGTGGAAGAGAGAGCGAAGTGTAGGACTCGTATCTGCCTGTGTATGAGGCAGATCTTTCCTTCTTTGGGTCGATGGCCAAAGATTGCTCCGGGGCCTTTGACTTTCCCTTTGCCTTATGGCCTTGGCCTTCAGACAAGGGTATTTGTCTCTGTTTCCCTCCCCCGAATTGAGGTTGGGTTTTCGCTTTGTTCCATTCTTCGGCTCGGATGAACTTATCCGAAACATTAAGAGCTTCCTCCAAGGTCTGCGGGGTATGCATGACCATGAAGTCTAGGAACTTTCCGGGCTGAAGGCCATTCTGCATTGCGAAAACGGCTAGCCCCTGGTCCAGCTGGGAGACGCTTGATGACTCGTTACTGAAACGGGTCAGGTAGTCTCGGAGGCTTTCGGTTTCCCCCTGTTGCAGACTCATGAGCTCTGCGGTAGTCTTCTCTCGGCGGTTTGCCGTGGAAAACTTGCTCTTGAACTTGGAGGACATATCATCCCACCCTGTTATGGAGCCTTGCCTTACTCCCTTGGAGATCCACGCTTGCGCGACCCCCTTGAGAGTGGTTGGGAAATATTTGCACCAAATCGCCTCGGATCTGGGGCAAAGATGCATATGAGTCTCATACGAGGCCACGTGATCCTTCGGATCCGTGGTCCCGTCATATGTGATGTGCGACGGTATTTTAACCGTGGGTACGCGCTCTTCCAGTATCCATTGCTCGAATGGTGAACTGGCGGGTAGCATAACGGCCTTGCCCTTGTTCCTGGCCGAAGGGACCGCGCTCCGCCCTCTTAGAGAGGTAGGAGTGGTTTTCGTCCCTGGCTGGGAAGTCTGGGCCTCGGCTGCAGGGAACGAGAGGCGACTGTGCACGCTCGGTTCCTTGCCGCCGAGTCGGTCAATGACGCTTCTGCGAACAGTCTCAGGTTCTCGGTGAGTAGATTCTGGCCGAGAAGCTGAGCTGCTGCTCTTATGCGCTTCTGGTCTTGAGGATGAGGATCCTTTTAAAAATTGAGGGTTCTTTTTCCTCTGTTTTTCATTTTTCCAGGAATCCTCCTCCCACTCTTCCAGTTCCCGGAAGGAAGGAAGCTTCCCACCATCATGGTCTAACTTCCTCCGCTGATGCCGGGTATGCGGAGGAGTTCGATCACGAGGTGGTGGCATATTTTGTGCCCTCATCGCCTCCATGAGTACTGCCAGCGCTCTTGCCACCTCTTCCGAGCTGGGCCCCGTCAAAGGGGTCCTCGGCCGAGTGTGGGAATGAGGGCGCGCAGCCGATGGTTGGCTTTGGGACACTGAATGTGTCCTATGATCGGACTCACCCCTGCTAGACCGAGAGTAACTCGGCCTATAATGAGAGTCATGAATTACGGGAGATAGGGAATCCTCCTTGTATGATCCTCCCCCCGAGCCGGCACCCTTGGGAGAGTTCCGGTCCGGCGAGGGTGATGGTGTAGGGGTTTTAGGCTTTTCGCCCGCTCCTTGACGGAGGCTTTTGCTCTTGCGGTTCTTAGCCATTGCTGCTAAGATAATTGCAAGATGATCTTGGTTAGGAATCTGGCTTAAAGATTTTTGAAAGTCTTCCCCACAGACGGCGCCAAATTGTTTCGGGTGAAAACAATGGGACCTTGCCGAAGGTCCGCTGAAACGGAGAAGGCTGGATTCGGTCCAAGTTATGTTGGGCCGAAGGTTTCCTGCACAGTAAACACACGTAAACTAGCCTCGGGGGTGTTGCCGAGGAAGGCCCCTCCGATGCTAAAGTCAGTACAATGTGTAAGAAGAGGACACTATGTAAGAGAGTTTGTTGCTTGAGGCTTTGATGGAATATATCAGAATATATCAATGAACATATGAATGAACATATGAATGAACATATGAAATGTATCAATATTGATGGCTTTTATACCTCATCATACATGGAGAGGTTGGGCCTTAGCCCAATTGGCTTGCTTTGTGGGCTGACCTTTGACTTTAGCACAATTGGAGAGTTGAACCTTGACCTTGGGCTTTTAATTGGATCATTTAATGCCTAGGCCCAATTGGACTAAATTGGACCCAAACATTACCCAAATTTAAACTCAACCAATCAGAAAGACTAGTATTATAAAATTTATGTAAATCAATATTTAAATAAGAAAACTTTTTGAAAACAAGGGACCAAAAAGCAGAAGAGTTGGGGCAATCCCTAAAAATAAGGAAAGAATCCTCAAGGGGATATTCACATCTTATAAAAATATGATCAAAACATGGGATTTTCTTTTTTAGTAGTCCCTACCGGAAGAATGTCTCTAGCAACATTCCAAAGCACCATTTTATACTTGATAGGAACCTTGTTCTTCCATAAGTTTTTCCAAATAGAAGTTTGAAAGAAAGGTTGAGTTGAGATTATCAAGAGGAAGAGTATAGTTATAAGCAGTTTTAATGGTAAAGAAACCACTCTTGTGTAATGTCCACTTTAATCTGTCTTGAACATGAACAAGAGTAGGGAGGGGGTAGGCTAGGATAAGAGCAATTTAAGAGGGAGGTAATATGAGCAATGTCATATAAAAACCAAGTGTTATTCCTAATAATATTAAAAACACGCCAATGAATTTTTGAATCCGGGATAGTAATATTTGGAATTAGATAAATAGGACAATCTCCTATCCAATGATGGAACCATAGGGAAGTATCCTCCCCATCACCAATGTTTATCATAATTCCTTTTTTCAAAATATTTCTACCATGTCCTTCCAGATAATCGAGTCAGCGGGTTTAGAGGATCGGAGTAATCCATGAAATTAGAGTAATTTAGATATTTATTTTTTAAAATTTGAACCCAAAGCTTATGTTCTGGAGTTAAGATCTTCCATTAGCTAACTTTGCCATGAAGGATAAATTCCACCTACCTCAATCTCTAATACCTAGACCACCCTTAGCCATGGGATCACAAACAACTTTTCAATTAGTACGGGGATGAATCTTGACCTATTAACTCTATTCCAAAGAAATTGTTTGCAATTCCTTTGAAGTTGGGAAATAACCGATTTAGGAAGAATATTAGTTTTCATGGCATAAACTGGGTAGGAATTTAGAACATATTTAATAAGGGTGCATCTCCCTACCATGTTTAACAATTTGGCTTGCCAACCCTTAATTTTAGAACAAGTTTTGTCTAAAAGGGAGAAATAATCTAAATGATTAAAGAGTTTATGAGATATAATAATGCCAAGATATTTACCAAAATTAGTAGTGTTAGTGTAGGCGTCGTTTGAAGTGCGCATACGTTAAAGCATGTGTGAATATGCTTGGTACTCATAGAAAGTGGGAATTGACATATACGATTAGGGACAAGGAAAGTAGGGAGCCGCCAACAAGTTTTTAAGGAACTTGTAAACCGTTCACGGATCATAAAAGACAACCACGATTAAGGGACAACGATAGGCAACAACGATTGACCTGTGAAGATTAGATCCCATATATAATCCATGAGATTATTAACTCCATATGATTCGGAACCACGAAAGGAGGATCGATATGATGGTACGAAGTGAGTCATGGAGTCACATTTGCCCGTATTGACCTATACTCGATTCTTATTGTGAAAAGTGATCTTGCGATCTCAAAGGCATACAAACAAGGATTCAATTTGCTCCAATCTATTATTAAGCTAAATTGGTTTAATATTAATGCAACACATTATTCTAAAATATCGTGATCACTTGAATTAATAACAAGATTAAAAAGAAACCTAAACCGGTCGTCCAAATTATCTTATTAGGCGTGATTTTCAATTACATATTCCCTTTAAACATGCAATATAATGATCATAAATAATATAATAGAATAAACATTAATATTGGAAGCAATTCAACAATAATAATTTTAGTCAAATTGAATAATAAATTAACCTAATCATGATACTAGCAATATTAAAATAAAATAAGAGTAATTAAATTAATTAATTACTCACACTCTGCGCGTTCCTTTAAATTGCTACATCATGAATAAACTGTTAGTAACTTCAAAAAAAATTATAAATCAAATGAAAATTAGATTAAATAAATGTAGATTTGATTTGGTCCAAACCCTCAGTTATATGTACCTTTCACGCCTTGGTTTAAGGACGGAACCTCGGGTTAAGTATGGACTCCTTGGAGCGCTTAGGGGAATTATTATGGAAGAATAAGGAGGCTAGAAATTAGGTTAAAGAGGGAGAAGAGAATTATTTTTGGTGTAAGGTGAGAGAGAATGAGTATTGGTGCCTTGAACTGTAGAAAGGGGGGTCCTATTTATAGGGAAAATGAGCAGAGGGAACATGCGGAACCCTAAAAAGATAAAAAAAAAACCTAAAAAATAACACCGTGTCACGACAAAGAGCATCGTGACACGGTGCTAGGCACCGTCAGACGGGGGAAGATCCCGTGACACAGGGCAAAACTGAGTGACGCGGGAAATAATTAGGTTACGGGAAGACATGCCGTGACACGACATTGTCCACCGAGGCACAGTGCAGTATGCCGTGTCACGGTGTAGAAAGTACGCGAAAATTACACGGAATATCCCCATGTCACGGAATGGGCACCGTGACACGGTGCAAAATCCCGTGACACGTCAGCATTTGCCGTGTCGCGGCGTTTTAGTTGTTGCGCGGTAATTTCAGTTTTTTACCCGTTTTTAAAATAATCATAACTTTTGATCCGTAACTCAGAATATGGCGTATAATATATCATTGGAATGATTAATAAGTCTAATTTCCAACCCAATTAGAATCAGGTTAAAATGATTTGTAGATTTTAATATATGTCCGTTTTAGCGGAAGGGTGTCGGTTTTAGGCCGAGTTTAGTGTTTTGCTCATATCTTTTTTGTTATAGCTCGGAATTGGGCTTATGATATATGGTTGGAAAGATTATTTAAAGGCCTATCCAAAAAAATAATAATTGTATCAAAATTTTATAGCTATAAAATCAGTTTATCTCGGTTTTGCGATGTGGACACGAAAAGTGGAAAATAGGTTACGGTTTAGGGAAATGAGCTAGAAATTGGATTGGTTCATGAAATATATTGTATAGAACATGGATTTAAGCACTCCAAAGATTAAATACTCAACCCGACCAATAATGGCGGTGAAAGGTGTTTATCAACGGGTTTGGTTTTGGGGAGACATTATTAGGTGTCTAAAGAAGCCCCCACTTTGACTGAGTTTGTAGAAACGTCAGTTTCAAAAACGATAGTCAAAGTAGTCGATAGGGACAGAGAATTATTTAAGACGTTCTGCGATCCTAAATCACTTTGTATAAGCCGATATCTGCAGAAAAATGTTAGTTCTACAGATAAAAGAGTAAAGGGATAGAATGCTTATCTAACACAAGTGTATCGGTGGAAAATGAGCTTGGTAGCTTCCCATGCTTGAAGGAATCCACCGAATGACGTTCCGTTAAAATACTTTTCATGCTTGAGGAAAGTCGACAAATGATGAGATTGCAACTCTCTGTGTATCGAGAACCTTGCGTCATGAAATGATGGTGGTTCGATTGTCCCCGAACGTGGGCTGTAGATGGTCCGCTTGTCCCCGGACGTGGGCTGTAGTTGGTTCGCTTGTCCCCAAAAGTGGGTTGTAAATGGTTTGCTTGTCCCTGAACGTGGGCTATAGATGGTCCGCTTGTCCCCGGATGTGGGCTATAGATGGTCCGCTTGTCCCCGGACGTGGGCTGTAGTTGGTTCGCTTGTTGCCGAACGTGGGCTGTAAATGGTTCGCTTGTCCCCGAACGTGGGTTGTAGATGGTTTGCTTGTCCCCGAACGTGGGTTGTAGATGGTCCGCTTGTCCCCGGACGTGGGCTATAGTTGGTCCGCTTGTCCCCGGACGTGGGCTGTAAATGGTCCGCTTGTCTCCGAACGTGGGCTATAGATGGTCCGCTTGTCCCCGGACGTGGGCTGTAATTGAGACCTGCAAAATAAAATTTGCCAAAGGACTTATATAGACTATGATTGACTTGACCAACTGACTTGACCAATTTTGACTTGACATGACATGTGTACAAGTTGTGGTCGTGTGTGTATATGGTGTGTGCGTGTGCAAACACAAGCAACCGAAAATGAAAAAGCAAAAAATTTCCGTCATTTTTGTCATGAGACGAGTGGAGGGTACCGACTTTCTCCCGAAAAAGAAAGACGTGAAAACTGAACTTCTATTTTTGAACTTCCGTCGATGAGAAAATTTTGAAAAAGTTTTCGAACTTCTCCAAAAGAAAAGGAAAGAATTTTTGAACATCCTCGTTGAGCAAGACAAAATGAATCGCATGGATTGAATTTCTTTTCTTGAAAGTAATGTATGCATGATGCGTGTCCTTAGGCCAGGAGGCTAAGGACAATTACATCATGTGACACGATGAATGAACTTAGGTCATGGAGCTAAGCATCATATATGGTGTAAAGAAACGATCTTGAACGTCACTTAGGTCTGGAAGCTAAGCACGTATACAGATAAAGTGATTATTGCATAATGAACGTTGCTTAGGTCAAGGAGCTAAGCACGATATGCTTTGTATGATTAAAAAATGTTTCTCAGCACATTATGCGATGCGTGAAACAATGAATATTGCTCAGGTCAAGAAGCTAAGCAAGTATACGACGTTTCTTCTAATGAATGTTGTCCTGAAAAGATGATGAAACATGCGTAATGTTGAAACAAGATTCCATGATAAAGGGTTCTTAAAGGGAGGATGATATGGATATGGATGTGTGAGTGAAGTGTGTGAATGTGTTACTAAGGCTGGCTGCAAAGGTTATGGTGATGGAAAAATATGTGAGAAGAGTCAAAGATGATGACTCTTTAGGCTGGGTAGGCTAAATGATATGGGTTCAAGCCCCCAAGTCTAGCTATAGATGGATAGGGGTAAGCATTGGATATTCTTTGACTCGATCATGCATAGATATGAATATGAATGTGGCCGCACCTCGATATGAGGTTGCCTACGTATCCATTAGGAATCAGGCCGAACGTAGCTCTAACCAAACTTTGCACAAGTGTATGTACACCTCAAAGAGGTCTTTCAAGGGTTTTAATGTGGTTAAGTTGATGGTTTTAAGGAAGAAAAGAGTAAAAGGCTCAAGACCCGAGAGAAGCCCCCAAGATGTGTAATTGTGTATTTGAAAATTTGGACTTTGCAAGTTTATTTTCAACTTTTTTTTTTCGCTTTGGTTATTGTTATTTTCATTCTTTTGAATCAATGTGGACATTCTCAGATCATGTAGTCCATCACTCACTTAGCATTCATGTTTCTCAGGCATGGTCCCAAGCACTCAATGGGAGACGCAATTTGAGACATGTTCATATCAAAGACATTGGAACACTTGCCCTTAGACATTGTTTTATTATTGCTTTTTTTTTTTTACTTGCTTTTTGAATGTTACACAAATTACACATCTTCCAATCCTAGGTTTGAGTGAATGTGGGTCGAAAAAATGAAGGCCAAACGTTAGACTAGGCTCAAAATGGTTGATGAAGAAATGGATATGTGATTGAATGGTTAACAGGAAATGACAGGGTTGCAAAGGTGCCTGAAATCATTGATGTACCTTGTGTTTAGTTCGGTAATTGACTTTTTTTTTTGAGAATGAATGAAAAATTCTATGATCAAGATGTAAAGGAAATTTGCTCAATTTATTAATGGAAAAGGTGAACGAAACACATGAAACATATAAAAATTCAAAATGGAAAACCTATGCTAGACATGAATGGGGGAATGGAGATGAATGATAAAGAAAGAAATCATGAAATCTTGCACGAAGAATCAGCTGTGCGCCTTGTGTTCATTACTTCTTGCCGCCTGGAGGGACAGGAAGTTTGTTTTCATCCACCAAGTCTTGAATGACGTCCTTCAAATTCCAACATTGCTCCGTAGTGTGGCCCCTTCCTTTATGGTACTTGCAATGGGCATTGGGATTCCATTTGGCGCTCCTTTCTTCAGGTTTTGGATCTGGAAATGGCCCAATAAGTGTGATCAAACCTTGATCGTAAAGGCGATCAAAGGCCGCATCATAAGTCATTCCTAAAGGAGTGTAAGTTCTTTTCTTCTTGGGCAATAGAGCATCAAGAGCTAACAATTCATTGAGATTAACTTGGCTTATATTGTTGGTAGTATTTTCGTGCTTAGAAGACGAAGGAGAAGGATGGTCGTTCTTCTTGTTTTTCCAAGTGTTATTATTGTTACTACCATCAGTCTTTATTATCTCATTCTCGATATTGATGCCGATGTCGTATAAAGCTTCGAAAGTGTTCAGTGGAAGAAATTTGAGATGTTCCCTATATTTATGAGTCATATTTTGGATAAAGAGGCGAACCATCTCTCTTTCTTTGGGAGGATCTACCAAGAGTGAAGCTATTTCCCTCCACCTGTTCAGGTAAACGGTGAAGCCTTCATTCTCTTTCTATTTGAGAATGGAGAGTTCATGTTCAGAAGTTTTATTTTGAATGTTACACTTGCAACGATTCATGAAACTGTCGGTGACATCTTGCCAAGTCGCAGTATGCTTGGCATCTAGGGAATAAAACCATTGTTCGCAAGCATGTACTAAGGAGAGAGGGAACACCGTAGGGAAGAGTGTTATGTCCAATCCCTTAAGAGCCATGGTTGCAGAGAACGCCTTCAAATGGAATATTGGATTGTCAGTAGGCTTGAACTTTGGAATATCAGCAGTGGAGAACTTTTCAGGGAGTCTGTCCTTCACATCCAAAGGAGTGGGAGGCCGTTTTACATAAGTGAAATCCTCAGAAATCTTACTCATTTGTTCCTTCAATTTGTCAAGGGTGGAAACAATGATCTTGTTTTGTTCCATGGTAGTGACCCTAGTGGTAAGGGTTTGCATCATGGCAGACAGTGCCTCGATGGATTTGTTGATGTTCTCAATATCTTCTTTAGTGGCCATTGAAAGGTGATAAGTAATGTGGAGATGGCAAAGTTCTCTTTAACGCCTATTAGATCTCAGAGATTGTTGCGGTAATGACTCGAACCATATTAATCTATCCCTATTCCTTGACCAAGTACTGTGAAATAAAATAATTCACTTAATTGTTTGACTCATTGCTCAAGATAGGAAAGGAAGGAAAAAATAGACATTTGAAAACAGGTGAGAAAACTCCACTCATTTTTTTTATTATGACGAAAAAAGGGTGCATGAACCTAGTATACGATCATAAACGACATAGTGCACGACTCGATTCGGAACATAAAGAAACTGTGTGGACTATACTTGACTCGGAGTGACTAAGTGATGTTATAAGACTCGTGGTATGATCGTATGGCTAGACATGTGAACAATAACCAAAATGACTGACGCGAGGACCAAATTAACACGGGAGACTAAAAAAAAGCTGACTGGACTTATTTCAAGGGCACCGTTACACGAAAAATTGTACCGTGTCACGGTACAAGCTGCCGTGACGTGGTGGGTTTTTTTTTCCTTGTGCTGGGTTTCCATCGTGCCACGGTGGAAACCGCTGTCACACGGTGGATGCTGACGTGGCACGGGTATTTTTTTTTTGCGCTAATTACTAAGTGATTACGGTCCATTGGCAATCGCTAATCATAAAATAATCCACCATAGACAAAGAAAGATCGTTAAGATTAGGATCAAAACGACCAAACATAAAACACGTAGGCACAATGATGCAACGAATAGTTCGCAACCTAAGGTCAAGTTCTATGTTCGACTATGGTCAGGTTTATTTGGTGTCAATAGGGTACCATGGTTAAGAGTTTGGACGCGTTAGCAAGGCAGCCTCCCTTAAGGGTGTACACCAACGGGCGGCTCCGTGAGTTCGTGATGAAATCGAACTCAACTCCATGGTTTGGGTGGATTTAATAACTCGGATGAACCCTTATTGCCATGAGCGTTTTTGGGTTGATAGAGCTTAAATCCCCCAGGGCTAAGACGCATGTAGAACACACACGTTTTTTCAGAAAAATCGATGGAATTTGACTGTGAGAAGAAAAAACAAGCCACCGGACTGATTTTAGGACTTTCGTGACACGGCAGAGAGCACCGTGCCACGGTGTTGCACACCGTCAGACGGTGTACAACACTGTGACACGGCAGTCAGACCGTGCCCTGTTTTCCTTCGTACGCAATCAAGTTATTCAATTTTTCCTACGGGACAGACCTAAATACGACGTTAAAACGTCTATGCTTATGCAACAATGCCAAATTAATCACAGGAATATTTTTCAAGAATCTTTCAAGTCTCATCCACTCATCTTAATTAAATACCGATCACTTAAATCGATAAATAACCAAGAATCCTCCCCAGTGGAGTCACCAAATTGTAGGCGTCGATCGAAGTGCGCCTGCGTTAAAGCATGTGTGAATATGCTTGGCACTCATAGGAAGTGGGAATTGACATATATGAGTAGGGACAAGGAAAGTAGGGAGCCGCCAACAAGTTTTTAAGGAACTTCACTACTAAAATTCGGTCAAATTGCGACCATTTATTTACGACCGCCATAAAAACAGTCGCAAAAGTTGCAATTTGGGACCGTTTTTCAAATGGTCGCAAAATTACGACCGTTTTTCAAACGGTCGCAAGAGTAATTCAACAATTTTTTTTAAAAAAATATGTGAAAAATAATTGTAAAAGAAAAATAATCTATTACGACCGTGTAAAGCGGTCGCAAATTTCACAAATTGCGACCATTTTATAATGCGGTCGCAAATTTCACAAATTGCGACTGCTTTATAAACGGTCGCAAATATAAAAAATTGCGACATTTTTTAAAACGGTCGCAAATTTCACAAATTGCGATCGTTTTTTAAACGGTCGCAAATACCAAAAAAAACGGTCGCAAAAGGGGTTAATATTTTTTTAAAAAAATAGGGTATAAAAGGATACCCCATTCACCCAAACCCTAACCCTCTCTTCACTCACGCCGTTCTTCTACTCTTTCTTTCATTCTCTCCTGTTTCCTTATCTTTCTCTTTCCTTTTTCCTTTTCTCACGCTCCTCCATCTCTCTTGTCATTTCTTAGCTTTCTCCTTCCTTTCTTCTTCTTAAGTCTCTTTGCCTCCATTAACCAATGCTTGCACCACTATTTCCTCCATTTTCGGTCTCTTTTTCTACTTCATTTTTTCTTTTTCTATGAATTTTCGTCAACAAAGTATTCCGGGTGTTTGGATTTTCGTCAACAAACGAACAATTATGGTGTTTATGGTCAAATCGGACCATAAAAATTCCAGATCTGGAGTTTTTATGGTCCAATTTGACCATATAAACCCAAAAATGAAGAAGTATGAGGAAAGGTTTGTGTTTTACTTCATTTTTTATTTGATTTTCCATGTTTATTTTTATACAATTTTTGTTTGATTTTATTTTCGATTTTTGTTTTGAGTTTTTGTTCGAATTTTGTTGATTTTGGGTTTAATTTTTAGTTTCGTTGATTTTGTTTGATTTTGCGAACTTTGTTCATATTTAGTTAGAATTTTGTTAAAATTGTGATTGATTTTGAATATTCCTTGATTTTGTTAATTATTTCGGTTAATTTGTTCAAATTTTCGTCAATTTTATTCGTGTTTTGTTAATTTGTTCATATCTTCGTTGATTTTGTTCGTGTTTTGTTGATTTGTTCATATTTTCGTTGATTTTTTTCGTGTTTTGTTGATTTTGTTCATATTTTCGTTCATTTTGTTCGTGTTTGTTGATTATGTTCATATTTTTGTGAAGTATAGTTTGATTTTCGTTAAATTTTGATAATTTTGTGGGGGGTTTTTTAGGGTATTTTTTTTATAAAATCAAATGTTTTGGGTTAGCGGCGATGCTTGGTAAAGGTTGTTTAGGCAGGGTGGTGGTGGTGGGTTGGGTGGAAAGTGGCGGTGGGGCTGGCTTCGAAATACAGTCAATGAGTGTTTTTATTTCTTTTTTTTAATTAATCAAAACAATTAATCATATTTTCGAGAATTGCGATCGCCTAAACAAACGGTCGTAACTAATTTAATTTGCGACCGCCAAAACCAGTCGCTATTTCCCAGAATTGCGACCGCCTGAACGGTCGTAATTATATTAATTTGCGACCGTTCCTTACACAGTCGTTGAAAATACTGAAAACGGTCGCAATTTTAATTGCGACCGTCAACCAGTCGTAATTTTTTCGTTTTGCGACCAAAGGAATAACGACCACCACATTACGACCGTTGACGGTCGTAATCACTTTTTGCGACCGTTTTTGCTATTTTCTATGACCGTTAGAGGCGGTCGCAATTCGGCTTAATTTTAGTAGTGCTTGTAAACCGTTCACGGATCATAAAAGGCAACCACGATTAAGGGATAATGATAAGCAACAACGATTGACCCGTGAAGGTTACACCCCATTCATAATCCATGAGATTATTAACTCCATATGGTTCGGAACCACGAAAGGAGGAACGAGGATGATGGTACGAAGTGAGTCATGGAGTCACATTCGCCCGTATTGGCCTCTACTCGATTCTTATTGTGAAAAGTGATTCATGCGATCTCAAAGGCATACAAACAAAGATTCAATTTGCTCCAACCTATTATTAAGCTAAATTGGTTTAATATTAATGCAACACATTATTCTAAAATATCGTGATCACTTGAATTAATAACAAGATTAAAAAGGAACCTAAGCCGGTCGTCCAAATTATCTTATTAGGCGTGATTTTCAATTACATATTCCCTTTAAACATGCAATATAGTGATAATATTAATATAATAAAATAAACATTAATATTGGAAGCAATTCAACAATAATAATGTTAGTCAAATCGAATAATAAATTAACCTAATCATGATACTAGCAATATTAAAATAAAATGAGAGTAATTAAATTAATAAATTACTCACATTCTGCGCGTTCCTTTATATTACTACATCATGAATAAACTGTTAGTAACTTTGATAAAAAATATAAATCAAATGAAAATTAGATTGGATTTGATTTGGTCCAAACCCTCAGTTATATGTACCTTTCACGCCTTGGTTAAGGACGGAACCTCGAGTTAAGTATGGACTCCTTGGAGCGCTTAGGGAAATTATTATAGAAGAATAAGGAGGCTAGAAATTAGGTTAAAGAGGGTGAATAGAATGATTTTTGGTGTAAGGTGAGAGAGAATGATTATTGGTGCCTCGAACTGCAGAAAGGGGGGGTCCTATTTATAGGGAAAATGAGCAGAGGGAACACGCGGAGCCCTAAAAAGATAAAAAAAAAACCTAAAAAATAACATCGTGTCACGGAAAAGAGCACCGTGACACGGTGCCAGGCACCGTTAGACGGGGGAAGATCCCGTGACACGGGGGAAAACTGAGTGACGCGGGAAATAATTAGTTTACGTGAAGTGAAAACGCGTTTAGGGATTACGCGGAGAAAACATGGAGCAATCCCGTGTCACGGGATGTGCACCGTGACACGCGAAGACATGTCGTGACACGACATTGTCCACTGTGGCACAGTGCAGTATGCCGTGTCACGGTGTAGAAAGTACGCGGAAATTACACAGAATATCCCTGTGTCACGGAATGGGCACCGTTACACAGGAAATTGCACCGTGACACGGTGCAAAATCCCGTGACACGTCAGCATTTGCTGCGTCACGGCGTTTTGGCTGCTGCACGGTAATTTCAGTTTTTTACCCGTTTTTAAAATAATCATAACTTTTGATCCGTAACTTGGAATAAGGCATATAATATATCATTGGAAAGATTATAAAGTCTAATTTCCAACCCAATTAGAATCAGGTTAAAATGATTTCTATATTTTAAGGTATGTCCATTTTAGTGGAAGAGTGTCGGTTTTAGGTCGAGTTTAGTGTTTTGCTCACATCTTTTTTGTTATAGCTCGGAATGGGGCTTATGATATATGGTTGGAAATCTTATTTAAATGGCTATCCAACAAAATAATAATTGGATCAATATTGTATAGCCATAAAATCAGTTTCTCTCGGTTTTGCGATGTGGACTTGAAAAGTGGAAAATAGGTTATGGTTTAGGGAAATGAGCTAGAAATTGGATTGGTTCATGAAATATATTGGATAGAACATGTATTTAAGCACTCCAAAGATTAAATACTCAACCCGGCCAATAATGGCGGTGAAAGGTGTTGATAAACGGGTACGGTTTTGGGGAGACATTTTTAGGTATCTACAATTAGTAATATTACATATCTCACAAATGTTTTTCCTAACATTATAATTCATTTTCCTTGGAAAAATGGCAGAAGACTTTTGAACATTAATTGAAAGACCTGAAATGCTTTTGATTTGATCAAGAACCTCCATCATAACATTGATGTTACTTGAGGATGCCTTACTAAAAAGAAAAGCATCGCCCATCATCCGCATAAAATAAATGAGATATATTGATATTCTTAGCAATTTTCATAGGCTTCCAATCACCAATATTGACTCGATCTTGTATCATGCAAGATAGGCGATCAAGACAAAGAACAAAAATATAGGGAGATAATGGATCACCTTGTCTAATGCCTCGAGAAGGAGAGAAAGACTTGGTTATTTCACCATTCCAAAGAAGGGAAATCTTAGGAGTGCAAATGCAGCTAAGGATAAGATTAACAATATTAGTAGGGAGATTAATGCTTAGAAGGGTATCCTTAATAAAATCCCATTCAAGGATATCAAAGGCTTTAGAAAGATCGATCTTCAAGGCCATAAGATTAGCCTTTTTAGAAGCTTTGTTAAAGTGGTGAGCAACTTCTTTAATAATTATAATATTCTCTTCTATAGTTCTATTAGGAATAAAACTCGATTGAAAAGGGCTTATAAGATCATTCATTAAAGGTTTGAGCCTAATATAAATGCATTTAGTAATAAGTTTATAAATGGAATTACATAATCCAATAGGTCTGAAATCTTTCATAGTAAGAGGGCTATCACACTTAGGAATAAGAGAGATATAAGAGTCATTTATAGAAGGTGGGATGACACCTTTAGTAAAACACTCAGCAATAAAATTAGATATAGAAGAGCCAAGGGAAGACCAATTTTTTTGAAGGAAAATAGGTTGAATTCCATCTAGCCAAGGTGCTTTAATAGGATCCATTTGGAATAGGAGAGACCTTATTTCTTCAGAGGAAGGGGGTAAAGAAAAACAAGGAGTAAAGCAAATAGAAGTAGTTCTAGGAAACTGAAAATTGGTCAGAAGGTTTAAATCAATAGTATTACTTTTGAAAACATTTAAATAAAAATCCCTAGCCATGTTTTTCAAAACCAGCATATCATTGATCTAAATACCATCACTGTCTTTAAGAGTTAAAACTTTTCCCCTAGTTCTTTTAATATTAGCCATTAGGTTAAAAAATTTTGTACTACAGTCTGCATTTTTCCTCCGATCCAAACCTACTTTTGGGCATACATTATTCTCTCCAATTTATAAATTTGATTTAATTCAAACAACAAATCTTTCCCTAAAGTAAAAAAAAAAAAAAAAAAAAAGAGTATCTTTTTGAAAGGGAGATTTGTATTCCAATAATTCTAACTAGCAAATTTTTTTTCTAATTGGTGATGTTACCAAAAATATTATAATTCCAATTCTTAACATTTAGCAGGAACTCATCCCTACCTTTTATAAAACCATAATCATGAACATTCCAATTTTGCACAAATAAATCGTTAAAACTTGAATGTTTTAACCATGCAGCTTTACATCGAAAAGGGTAAGGCCCTCCACTACGATTATCAAAAACTAAAATTAAAATAGGACAATGATCTAAATAAGTTCTAGCAAGATGAGATACTTGAGTGTTTGGGTAGGTGTTCAGCCAAATCGGGTTCCTCATTGCCCTGTCCAAACGCTCTTGAATGATATTTAAAGCCTCCCTTGCATTGTGTCAAGTGAAAGGATTACCAGAAAATCCCAAAACCACTAAGCAAGCTGTGTTAGCTAGCTTATTCAAATCAGAGCATTGAGAATCTCTAAATTTTCGACCACCTGATTTTTCAGCCGGACTTGTGACCTCATTAAGATCACCTAGGAATAACCAAGGTGTGTCATCAGGAGGAAGAGAAGCTCTCAAGTTGTTCCAAAGCTTGTGTCTCTCAGTGGGAGATGAAGGGGCATGCACAGCCGTTAGCAATATTTGTTTGCTTTGAGGGGTAAATTTAATTAGTTCATGAAAGTAATTCTTAGTGTGCCTTTCAATATAATCAACAAGTTCAATATCATTCTTTTACATTAACCAAATGCCTCCCCTAAGACCATTAGGCTTGATAAATTCAAACTTATCAAATCCCAAAAGTTTGGAGACTCGATCAGCCCTAGTCCCATCACTTTTAGATCCTAAGAAAATAAAAATACTCGGTTTAAGAGTAGAGGTTACCTCCCAGGCATGAGGGATAAAATCGTTCCTTGAAGCTCCCCTAACGTTCCACATTAAAATCTTCATATCGAGATATGGGTAAGAGGGAGGTGGTTTTCCGTTGCAGAATAAGGGGTCAAATTGATCCCATTACTTCCATGTCTCTGCACGATCCATTTGAACTACATCGTGCATTTTCAGAAGGATTACCATTGAGTTTAGCTCCCTTATCGTGTTCAAAGTCTCCCTGAAGTTGACATCTATTTGTAGACCTACCACTCTTGTCGAATCCTGAATATTTTCATATGGTGTTCTGGATTTTCTAAGTCTTGTTCGTTGTTTGCCGAAAAAAGATTGATTATTAGAGGGTTACTTGGTGGAGGAACAAGATTGGAGGAGTGTAATTCGACCATGCAACTTGTTGTTGGTACCATGGGCGAAGCGATGGCTGGGGTGGAGGTGGAGGAGGTGTTGTTTGGGAGTGTTGAAGTTGTTTGGACATCGGGGAGGTGATTTGTTGTAGGGTGTTGTACATTATCTAAATTTTGGCCGGGGATAGAGGGGTTTCTATCGACGACCATAGCAGCGGAGTCAGAGGTATGGGTAGTTTTGGTGGAGGGGTCGATGACCATTGCATGGTTGTTAGAGTCGGAGATTAAGGGGGCAGAGGAGGCTGAACCAACACCCTTATTTGAGCTGGAGTCATTGAAACATTGAATGGGAATGGAATTGATGGCGGAAGGGGTTGGGGGAAGGGTGAAAACGGCATTCTCATGGACAGGAGGGTCGCCGGAGTAATTGGTTCCCCATGGAGAGTGCGAGGACAAGAAACTGAGAGGGGACGGGAATTTGTAGATTGAGCTGAGGTGGTGACAGTGATTCTCTTCGGGAGATTCTTACTGATTGCCAAAGTGGACGAACTGGGGTTAGTTTTACTTTGTTCTTTTCCATTGGATTTAATTTTTGTGGTTTTGGTTTCTGTGTTTAGGTTTTCTTGAGGGATTATAACTTGAAAATGGGGTCTATAATAGGGGAATTTGAAGAATTTGCATGGATCACCATTGTTGAAGCCGAGTGGGGTGGGGCCAGATGGCAAGAAAGCTCTTTGGAAGGAAGAAGAGAGGGGGAAGAAGAAGTGTGTGGGAGAATAGAAGATGGATTTGGGGATTTTGTTTGTGATTTTCGAGAGGTAAATCATCATTAGGATTGAATAAATTAGTCTCTAAATTTTGATTGGGGGAAAGTGGAGAAGTGGGGTCCAGTAGAGCAAAAGAATTAGGAGAAGGATCAATTTGGTGCTGAGTTAGCAATTGTTTAGCATTGTTTGTAGTATTCAATTTTTATGGTGGACTGGGCTTAGAAATGGGGATTGGTTGTGGGCTAAGTTTGGGCTTGTAGTTTGTTGTGTTAGGAGAGGTTGAGGTAATTTTCTTTTGTTAAGGTTTTATTTGAGAAGGTTTTTTCTTTGAGACTATAGTCCATGGACCATATTCAGAGGTAGAATGGGGAGCATTGACCCTTAGATTAAGGGAGTTAGATGATGATGGGTGATCCACCATATATAATTCAGAAGATTGGTTCAAAGGGTTAGGTAGAATGCTTTTTCCTTTGTCAAGAATTGCCAAATTTTCTTGACTTCCTTGCTTTAGGTTGCATTTGTCTTTGGAGTGCCCAATTTTTCCACATAAGAAATAAAGACTATGAATATTTTCATATTCAATATAT
Organism: Chenopodium quinoa; assembly: GCF_001683475.1. Lineage (NCBI taxonomy): Eukaryota > Viridiplantae > Streptophyta > Magnoliopsida > Caryophyllales > Amaranthaceae > Chenopodium > Chenopodium quinoa. Next base: position 2,313,071 of record NW_018743937.1, read on the forward strand.
TGCCAACTATTCCCAATCCAAACCCCTATGACTAAAGGAATAGTTAGATCAATATCAAGTCAAACTCTTGCATATCTTGCCCTATTTAGATGATCAGTTGCATAATCCACTCAAAGGGGATTACTTGCTAACTTGGCTATATCAAACATAGCTTCTTTATTATAGTATTCAATCGGCAATTCAGGAAATCGAATCCATGCTGTCATTCTATCAAATGGATTCATAGAAGGACAAAAGTTAGGTTTCCATTTAGTGATAATTAAGTAATGATCTAAAACAAACCACGGGCCTCCAAGGAGAGCTCTTTCATAGTCAACTTGTATAGAGAAACGAAAGAAGTAAACATCCTTACCTAGATAAATTACTTCAAGGGAACCATTAGGTCTCCACATCACTCTAACCCTCTGAGTTATGAAAGAAGGGCGGACTGAACCTCCTAAACATTTGCCCATGAGCGTTAGTTTCCAAGGCCGTCTCATTTTATTCAACGTTTCTTTCCCAAAACATACTCTTTGGAAGGATCAGACGATGTAAAAACATCATCCTCCCATTCTGTCTAGGTGATAACTATTTTACTAGCTTCAGAAAACCATTTGGAAGAAGTTAGGACAGCCTCCCTAAACGGTTGCTTGGGAGAGGTCACTAATGAATTTGCTCTTGAAACTTCATTGATGGCATTAGAATCCATCACCGTATCACATATCTCATCATTAGTATGGCCAATTTCTATGGGAATGTCAACCATATTGATCTCAACATTTTTGTTATCAATATCTGGACAATCACCCATTACTAACTGATCATTAGTTAACATTACTAAAAACAAACAGAAAAAAAACTAAAAAAACGAAAAAGAGCAGGACAGGACAGGACAAGAGAAAGAACCCGCGAAGACTGATCACCTGTAAAGAAGAAAACAATTTGAGAAAGAAAGCTTACTACTACTCAAACTAAGGTTCCCAAGGCCTCTTTGCCTAAGCAAGGGAGGAAATCTTTGATGACCCTCGAGAGAGAAAAAGAAAGCTAGAGAGAGAAAGCATACTAGTGTGCATTACACTATTCACATAGAAGTATTATGGAGGATTGAACCTTCAACTTCTTATAACAACGAAAACTATTTCAACATCTACCTATCTACGCCAATTATCAAATATGTTATTATATGTAAAAAAAATTATATAAGTGCAAATCACAAATTCAGTAAAAAAAAATACTATAAAAAACCTCAATTTAATTTGACAATGATAATTACAATTTTAAAAAGACTTTTAAATTATTTTTGAATGATTGCACCTCTACAACAGTAGCAACCTGGAGTAACGACCGGGTTACTCACTAGTTATCTTCTAAATTTAGCTATAGATTCAATCTTTTTGTAACCAAACGCTTATATTAGAGGTTTAAATCGGTCCAAATTTCTTTTGCCTCAAATTTATATTTTTCCCTTAAGCTTCTCCTAATTAAACACCCCTAACTTTTTACAAAAATTTTAGCCGGTACGATTAGGGGTGTCAATCAGATTTTCGATTCAGTTTTGGGTTTGGTTTATCGGTTTTCGATTTGTAACGGGTCGGTTTTTAAAGGGTTGGAATTATTAACGGGTCAGTTCGGGTTGGTTTTGAATAATTTCAGGTCGGTTTGGTTTGGTTTATTTTTTATTACAGTTTCTTTTCGGGTTGGATTCTAATCGGGTCGGGATATAATTGGTTCGGAACATAATCGGTTCGGGTTAATTTCGGTCGGTTTAAAAACGGGGTTTTTCAATTTAAAGCGGGTTTTGGGTCAACACATATCGGGTCCTAATCGAGTCGGGTTGTAATCGGTTCGAGTTCTACTCAGTCGGTTTGACAACTGGTTTTGCCAGTTTTAAACGGGTTTTGTTAACGTATATCGTCTAGTTTATCCTCAATATTGTTTAATTAGTTATTCCACTAGATCATACGGAGTATTAATTAGTTGTTTAACTTTATGTCCCTCTTTTGTATAATGATTTTAAGGATTAAATAATAATAACAAATCTAGAGTTAGCTTTTGATTTTAATTTTTAATTTTTTTTTAATACAATATAGTGTTCCATAAGTCATTACTCATTAGAGGACGATAATATTTTAGCATAAGAGTTTCAATGACATCAAAATTCCAAACCTTTTCAACATAAATACTTTGTAATTCAAATTAAACCCTTTTGTTTTACTATTGGTAAAATATACCCAAAAAAAAAGGAAAAAAAAAAATTCTACGGTCATAACGGGTTACGGACTTACGGATTATAAACAGTTCGGCTATAACCGGTTACGGGTTGTAAGCGGTTCGGTCATAACTTATTACGGGTTATAAACGGTTGAATCCTAACCAGTTACATGTTGTAACCGATTTGGGTTTATCGGGTATTTGTCGGGTTTAAACGGTTTCGGTTTACAATGGGTCGGGTTACTATCGGGTTCGGAAGTACTCGGTTCGGGTTGTTTTCGGTTTCGGGTTGTATCAGTTCGGCTTGATAACGGGTACGGTTCATTAACGGTTCTCAAACATTCGGATCGGTTCAGTTTTAGGTTTTAATAAAATTGGGTCGGGTTGCTTTACGAATTTAAAATAACAGGTTCTTAGCGGTTCGATTCCATTTCGAAAAGTTCGAAACAGTTCGAGTTCATCAGTTCGGGTCGGTTTTTGACAGCTCTAGGTACGATACATCATGTACCAACTTTAATTCGTGGTTAAGACGGTAATGTACCAGTGTGCCACTAGCACAATGCAAGTGCATCAAATTTGACAACGTAAGACTATATAGCAAGTTGCTTCTCCGATCTATTTGTGATATATAGTACGATTAATTGCAAGTGTATATGATGTATCACAAATTATCAAAAAATTCGTACCATTAACACCATATATTCGAATCTTCCATGCTGCAAAATTGTACTCTTTTACGATAATTCATATCTCCAAGTAAATTTGTTTTTTTACCACATATAAGTGTCCCATATTAGTTGAAGAAGAGAAAGTTAATTACTTTATAAGACTAAGGGGTTATTCCTCTTATTTGTCATATGATTTTGAGATAAAACCTTCTTTAAACTTGTGAAGTGAACTCTCTCTCTCTTAATTTGCGGATACAGCCCAAATCCGTATTTAACACAAGGACACCAAATAAACATAAAAGTCCACACTAAAATTGAATTAAATGATTTTCTATTTCTTTCCTTTGTCAAATCAAAACTTAAGATTATAAATAGTCGGGTTTGTGCCCTTGAGAATATATAACCCAACCTGGATTGGGCCCTTTTGCCTTTAAACCAGCTGCAACACTACACTGTTGTCTATTAATGTCTAGTGCCTTACAATTTGTGGGTCACTTGCCTTTAGTTTGTAGATTTAAAGGACATATGTAAATAATTGTTTTTTTTTTGAGTTGTTAATTATAAGACACCCACTTAAATGTAAAAATAAAAATAAACAAATCATCAATCAATAAATAACAATTAATCTATTAAAAGACACACCAACAATGACACGTGTCATTTGCTGGTGTATCTATAGTTTTTTTTTTTTAAAAAAAAAAACAAATTACTCCCTCCGTGTTTTTTTAAGTGTTACAATTTGACTGACACATACTTTTAGGCAATTTAATTGACTTAAATAAAATAAGAGGTAAGTTGGGTAGTTGGAGTATTAAAAAATTGTAAAAGAAAGATAGTGGGGTTAATAATTTATTAAAATGAATGAATGTGAGAGGAAAGATATAATAAAAAATTAGTAGTGGATTTGGGTGGAGACCATGAGAGGAGAGAGATATAATATTTTAATGTATCTTTTTGCCAAAAAAGGAAGTGGAACACTTAAAAAAAACACGGCTGGATATGGTAAGTATAACACTTAAAAACACGGAGGGAGTAATATATTTAGGAAACAAATCTGATCTTATATACAAATAAAAGAATAAAAAAATTTAACGTCTTCTTCCGCAATATATATTGATACCATAAATAATAAACTTAAGTAAAAAACTATAAAAATAAATCAAATTCTTAATATAATTTGAGACATGCATAGTATTATGTACTACTGAACCATTATTACAACAAGGAATTTATTATTTTAATTAAAGACTTTTGTACTTAATTATGTATATATGAAAAACTTGCCAGGAAATTTATGAAAAAATATTTTAAGTCAGATAATTATTGTAAAAAAAAAAAAAAAATTGCATAAGAGAGAATGAATAGTAGTGTGTAAAAAGAAAATCTATTTATGAGTTATACGATATTTTTAAGATATTCCTTTGATTAACAACTTAACAAGAAGAAAACGATATAAATATATAGGTGAAATATATAAATATATATATATATGAGTATTTAAATATATCTATTTTGCTAATAATAGACTCTTCATAATAAATTCATTTTAAAAAGTAATAACTTAGACATTTTTTTTTTATTTTTAAAATACCGTGCATGACACATGACCTAACTTAGTAATGTATAAATATAGAGAACACACTACAAAAAAATTGTCTTCTCGTAGCGATTATTTTGTAGCGATTGTACATTCGCTACAATATGCAAGTTTATTTGTGAAATAATTAAGAAAATCGTATAATTTTACAATCGCCATGGTTTTCCTATATAAAATCAATACGGAAAACATAATAATACATATTCACACTATTTTTTTACATTTATAAAATTATGAGAAATTATATCATTTACAATAGCCGCTAAATCCTAAAAATCGATACGAAAAGTCTTTTCTACACTAGATTTATTAATATTATTTGACAAAGAATACATAAAATATGTCATAGTTTATTGGTGTTACATATAAGAGTTTGAGGTTGCATGTTCGAATCTTGTAAAGATCGTAGTTTTTCGTATCGATTATTGAGGCCAACCCCAGCGATATTGAAAATCACTACTAAAGGCTAAGGCATCGGGGGATATTGTATCGGATGACCATTCGTTGGGAAAGTTTTTTGTTGCAATTATAATCGATACTAAAGGCTAAAATAATCTCTACGAAAAGGTTATTTTCTTGCAGTGACAATTACAAAAGCGCAAAGTGTTCAGGATTTTTTGGGCGATTTTTTTTATTCTTTTTTTTGGGAGGGGGGGAGGAGGTTTATTGAGTTGGATATGAACCCTTAGAAAATTAATAAAGATATTAACCTATTATAAAACTCCTTATGGTTAATATTACTCTGCTGGGTTTGGTTGGAGATTTTTCCATTCATTAATTTGAACCAAATCTATCTGACAAGTTTTCTTCATTAAAAAAAAACCCTAACAAGTTCAAAAATAAAATCAACAATTAGATCGGTAAGTATTTGAAGATGTGTAAAATTCTTTATATTGAGTTTCAACTAGTATGGCTAATTATTAAGGAACAAACAGGAATTACATTATGTGTTCAAGTAAGATTAAGAAATTGTAAACAAGAACCCAACTCACTCGAGTTCCTTTGTCTCACCCAAGAAACCCTCACCGCCTCACCGCTTCGCTCTCTTCCGCCTTCTCCCTTCTCCATTTTCTCGCCGGCGACCGGCGTTTATTCTCCTAGCCGTCGTCGGCGAGGCCTGTTATCTTTGATCTTTCTGTTTTTTTGCTGTTTGTCTTCCCCTGTTTCAAGTGGCGGCTGACGAGGGAGATTGATTTGGAGCTGTGATGATGACAACTTCATTTCTAGGTGTTTCGTTCTTGCTTTCCGTGGATCATATTACCGCTGTGTTTCCTTGTTCAGTTATTAATTTTGTCTCCTTTGGTTTAGTTTGCTTTCCTATGTCGTAGTTTGTAGGCTCTTGTTTGTTTTCCCTTGTTTAGGTGGTGTCTGTTTGTTTATTTTCTTTTGCTTGTTTTATTCTTTGTTCTTGTAATTCGTCTTAGGTTCTCTTGCTTCTTTGTTTAATTTGGGTAATTTTGTTGGGATAGCAGAGTTTCGAGTTTATGTTTACAAGTTTTTCGAGCTTTACTTCTTAGAAGCTGTTGAGACGTTGTATTTTCTTTTACTAGGTAGTTGGTTTTTCTTGTTTAAGTGCTTCTGTTCTTAGTCTGTTTTTGGGTCTTATCATGGAGTTGTTTCCTGCCTTTGATTTCTTTTCACCTTCCAGATGATTTTAATGATGAGGGTATTTTCCACCTTCTTTCCTCAATGGATAATCCCACTGATGTTGTTGTTCGTTCTTCAGAATTCAAGGAGCAAGGAAACTCCTTGTTCAAAGCTGGAAAATTTAAATTTTCCTTTTCTAAGTATGAGTTGGCTAGTAAATTGTTGTGTTTTACTATGTCGTGTTCTTCGGATGCTTTTTCTTCGTTTCGTTCTTTGGAATTTGCTTTGCATCTTAATCTTGCGGCTTCTGCTTAGAAGCTTCTTGATTACTGTGTTGTTGTTAAACTCTGTTCTTTCGTGTTAGAGTTTGATCCCTGTCATATTAAGGCTCTCTATAGGAGAGCATCTGCGTATCAAGAATTGGGCAAGCTTCGTTCCGCTAGAAAGGATCTGGTTAAGGCTACTAAAGGTGATCCTAAAAATGTAGAGGTGTTAACAAAATTGCATTGCGTTGAAGGTTTGTTAATGTCTGTGGTCGATCAGAAACAGAAAGGTAAGATGGTCCAGTGTGTTACCCAGGTTAAGTCGACCTCTCAAGTTCCCAATGACTGTGCGACTGATTGTCAGGTCAAAGAGGGTTGTTGTGTAGCGGAAGTTGAAGCTCTGACTGCTGACTTGCAGTGTAGTGTTTTAGGTTCAGGTGTTGTTTCAGAGCCTGGTTTATTTGGTGGTGATAAAGAGTGTAATGTTTAACCGCCGATTTTAGAAAGTGCTGATATGGAGTGTGATTTCCAGTCAAATCTAGTTAGTAAAGACAGGGGAAGTGCTGATATGGAATGTGATTTCCAATCAGATTTAGTTAGTAAAGACAGGGAGTGTGAAGTTGAAGACCCTCGTATGCATGAGTTTGTTTCAAGACATGGTTCGCGTTCATCCCTTCGACTTTCTTCCTCAACTTTGCAGCAGGTTAAGCAAGGCAATGTCATCCGTTTCTACCATTCCAAGTCTATGTCGATAATGTCAATTCGGGTTAGTCCTAGTAAAACTTCTATCCGGACAGAGGTCCCCCAAGATGTAACTTCTAGGGAAGCAAAGACCTCTATTCCTTCTTCAGTGAAGTATAGTGGATTGGAGCAACAAGCGGTGTCCACTTCAGAGTTCCTGTCAGCTCCTATTTCGCAGTCCACATATGCTCCGGTGTTGCATTCTTTTCCGGAGGAGGTGATCACCTCAGAGATCTCCCACGATGTGAAGTCCAGTTAACAATGTCTTCTACCTTTACTTCATTAAAGGTATGTGATAAGGAACGACAGACGGTGCCCATTACAGAGTCTCAGCCGATTCCCATGTTGCAGCAGTCCTTAGATGCTCCCGTGGCGCATAGCAGTTCGGAGTGCATGACTGTTTTTTCTGACGTTAATAGTCATATGGAAGAGACGGATTCACAAGAGTTGGTGGGAGAAGTTAGTGATTTCAGTTTTTAGTTTTCCACTTTGCATTCAGGTGCTAAGTCTTCGGGTCAACCAGTTCGTCGACAACAGTCTATTTCTCATCCACGGTTTAGGAAAATAAGTTCTTTGCTGGTTCGACTTAGATCATCTACAGGCTGCCAGGTAGTTCGTGTGGGTGCAAAGCGTGTTCGTGGGCCTAGTGTGGACTTCAAGTACTCCGACTTGGCTCGGATAAAATTTGCTCGCAAGTGTTTTTGTTTAGTCTAGTTTGTTGGTTGTCTTTGTTTTCTATTTTTCTTTATTAGTACTCATTGTAAAAAAAAAAAAAAATTAAGAAATTGTAACTTTTAGTGTAGTGTCATTTCTTAGCTTGTCTTTAAAGTTATAATACAAAGTATACTGATTTCAATGATATTAATTAGGATCGGAATTCCTTTTTATTTTTTTAAATTATAATTATTAAAATAGGTGGTCAGATAGTGAAAGGTGGTACAATCTATCTCATAATTTGAAGGTATTCTTTACCAAAGCACTTGTGAGAGAGATGTGACTAAACGTAGAATTTCCCTATATATCAATATATGAATGGAATGCATGAAGACTAGCTATGAGTGTCTCCAATAGGTGGAATGGGTATAATAAGATTGACTTCATGAACTAGCTAAGACGTTGAAGTGATGACCTAAGTTAAATGATTTTTGACTCTTTCTTATAGGCCTCTAGGTACTCCTCCAGTTTTAAATATATGCGTTAATTAATTTGACTTTAGCATTATTAACATATACTACGTATGTATCACTTTGGCATCGTTTTTGCTTTACATATAAGATTAAATTACAATCTGTAAACAATGGACCTTCGACTAGGTCCTTTTGACGGGCTGAAGACTGAACTCGATCCAAATGATGACTGGGCCGAGGTTTCCTGCACAGCAAACACACGTACGTAAACTGACATAGTGGGTTGTGCCGAGGAAGGTCTCTCCGATGCCAAAGTCAGTATGATGGTTTTAGAGAGAGAAAGATATGCAAGAGAGTATTAATTGCTTAAGACTCTAAGTGAATGAATGAAGAGAGAGAATATTGAATGTATTTATACCTTGACATTAAGGATAAATGGGTCTTGGGTCAAGTGGACTTTACGTTGACTAGTTGACTAGGCTGTTGACTGACTTGGCATGGATGGAGAATTAGACCTTGATCTTGGGCTTATAATTGAACCATTTATGAACTGACTCAATTGACACAAATTGGACCCAAATACTATCTAATGATGGATCCATATCTTGATGGGTTGGACGAAGATGAATCGCTACTACATAATTTGCTTTGTTGTAGCTTCCTTGTAGATATGCCGATCGAGAAAGTAATCTTGGTAAAATGACTCATTAAACTCTTGACATCATCGCAGCTGGATTTTCCACAAATTACAGAGTTGTCCCAATAAAAAATTAATAATGAGTAAATCATCTCCTTCAATGAAAATATTAGTAATAGCTAGTGCTATTAGAGGGGACCAAACAATATTAGCTCAATGGTTAAAAATAAAAAGATGGACTATTGTGGAGAGTCATAGCTAGTGCTATTAATCAACAAGAGTTGACTCAAGTGGTAAGCAACTTGATATCACTTTAAGGAGGTCTCGGGTTCGAGCCTTATTGTATGCGGAAACGCTTGTTGGGGGACTTACCTACCATAAGACAGGTGTGTTACCCGAGTCGGATCCGGATGTAGTCGGAGATAAGCTCTTGTGAACCGGATGAGCATCCTTAAAAAAAAACATAGCTAGTGCTATTAGAGGGGACGAAATAATAAGGATATAAGAGTCTACATCTTTTAAATATATTTAGCATTATATTCCTGGTCGTATTTTGTGATCTTTTATGTGATATTTATTTATGGATACTATACTAAAATTCAAGCGCCTCAATTAGTGGTGGAGGGAAGGGAGTACAACTATCCCCCACTTCAAAAAAAATTCAGGTTTTTCAAAAATAAATAAATAAATTATTTTTTAAATACTTTTTTTTTTCTAACTTGTATTTATATTTGGGATTTATTTTGCAATCAATAGTTAGGGCCTGTTCTCTTACGTTGAAATTTAGTTTAGTTTAGTTTAGTTCATTTCAGCTCAGTTCAGTTCAGCTCAGTTCAGTTCAGTTCAGCTCCTAATTTCCTTCTCTTATAAAATATTCATTTCAATTCAGTTCAGCTCAGTTTAGCTCAGCTCAGTTAAGTTCAGTTCAATTCAGTTCAATTCAGCTGAGTTCAGTCAATGAGAACAGACCCTTAGTAAACTACTCCATAGAATTCATACTATATTTTCTACACTAATCATATAGAGTAATTTCTAATTGTTTGAATAAAAAATTTTATATGTATATATTGGATTATCACTTGAGGTGTATGTTAAAATTTAAATTCCACATTGCTTGAATTAGATATTATAAAAATATGTCATTCAATTAATATAATAAGGTTTTTTTGGTTGTTAACTTACTAAATATTTTAAGTTATATTTGATTGTAATATTATATATGGTAATTGATTCATGACATGTCAAAAGATTTACCTAATTCAAACTAGTATGAGGCAATATGAAAACAACTCACTCTTCGAAAATTCCTACTAGAAAGAATGAAATCTGAAGGAAATCATCATTTTTTCGACTACTTAATAACTATTTACATGTCAAGTATTTAACAAGATGAACTTCAGCTATTTAATTATCTTTGTGTCATTTTTTTTCCTAACATTTTTGCCACATCATGCGATGTCTTCCATTTGTCCTCCCCAGTTTGAAATTTTTGGCTCCACCACTAGGCCTCAATGTGAGACTGACAAATATCTCTTTATGATTCTTTGTAATCTGTTAATTTTTTTTATTATACATTTATATTTCCCTATAAAAATAAATACTCTAAATATATTATTCTAAATAACTAAGTAAATTATTACAGTAAATTCTATTGTAGTAAAGACTAGCACTATTGTTTCTCAAATAAAAAGAAAGTGTTAGGATTATATTTTGGAAAATTGCCTTTGTAATAGCATACATAGAGTGATATTTCTTAATTTTCTCAGAATGTAATCAGTAACTATAATAGATGATCGTGATAATGGTCAGAGCATCTACTATATTAAAGTCTAGCAATATTATTCGACATAATAAGCAAAGGATTATATTTAGGGCTAAATGATATGAGCACAATGGTTAGAGCATCCATTATAGTAAAGTCTAGCAATATTATTTCTCAAATAAAAAAAAAGTCTAGCAATGTAATGGTAACATGATATAAGCAACTATATAAATGATTTACATAAAATTATCAAGTATAATATTCTGCCACATATTAGAATCAAATCATATTATTCAAATAATAAAATAAGATACAATATTTTTTGTATTATCATCTATATAAATAATAGCTATAAAAATAGTCAAATAAGTCTTTACAATTTTCATTTCAAGGTCATATGTGTGCGTGTGCGTATGTGTGTGTGCGTGTGCGTGAAGATTTCTAGGTCATATTATCTATACAACATAGAGATTATATTGGTGTTCAAAATGACATTCACTATGATATCTGACCTCACCCCTCTTATAGAATCATGGAGGATAAAAGTTTAAATTTTGAAGCTATGGTACCAACCTGAATATTCCAATCCAAAAAAAAAAAAAAATTAACTCACTTGAGTTAATTTTAGTTGATGAGAAGGTACATTGTTATGAGTTCATAATAATTTTTGTCTTTTAGATTTGTTTACTTTTAGTAATATGTTTACTTTTTTGTTTTTTTTAGGAAAGTAATATGTTTACTTTAAAGATTATAATGTAAAATGGATTTTTATATAATCAAGTTTACACGCATGGATCTAAAATACAAGCAAATATTAAACAATCACCTATTCAATGATTTGAAGATCTTGTGAAAGAGGGCACTTCCCACACTATCTCTGGTTTCGGAGTGATTAATAATATTTGGAAAACGTTTGGCTATTAACCATGCCTATAAAGTAAATTTCTATTATAGGACTATTGTTAGGGATTGTGAATATGCACAACTTCATAAGCATGGATTTGATTTTGTGTCCTTCAACAAAATCCTTAAAGAACACTATTCAATACATTAAGGTTATACTAGTTTCACCTAACCTTTTTTATAACATTTTTACTACTACTGTCCTTTTCAAAAATAATGTAAGCAATAGGAAAATTTGTTTTGACATTTGCTACCCATTTATTTTTATTAATTTTTATGTATTTTGCTACCACCTAAAATCACATAATTTTAATTTCACTGCAACTTAACACTTTCAGTTACTATTTCCATTAGTGAGATCCGACCACCCTCACTGTCACCTTCCGGCCACCCCTCCTTCCTTAGCCACCCTCACTTCCTCCCCGTCAGCCACAAAAAAATAAAAAAATAAAAATTTAAATAACCCAGCCACCAAAAAAAAATATAAAAAATAAAAAAGCCCAGCCCCCTCCCCATCAACCACCCCTCCCCCTGTCGGCGGTTGGCGCTCATAGCGGCCGACGACCCATGATAGAGACCGCGACAGAGACAAGGAGTAATTGAGAAGACAGCGACGGAGTTGGTGTAGATGATAGCTTAGAAGAAAGCATAAATGACGAGGAGGATGATGATGCTTCGGTTTGATACGTTCCACCATCGAATTCGGTTCCTATTTCATCGACATTAGGGCATCTACTCTTACCAGTCATCAGAAAAGTTTTCCTCCGCTGAAGTTTCTATCCCTTGGAAAGCTCGCTCTGATGAGACTCACTGAGATTTGTTTTATTTTTTAATTTAATTGTTGAATTAATTTCATTTGGATTGATTTTGATGTAATTCCAGCTTCAACGAAGAATCGGGGTCGGGGCAACAAGAAGGGGGATAGGCTGCGTAGCTAGGTGGGGGAAAGGGAGGAGGTGGGGTCGCTGGCCGAAGCTTTGGGCATCGGCCGCTGGCTGCCGGGAGGGGGGAGGGGTGGCTGATGGGAGGGGGCTAGCTATTGAGGGTGGCTAGGTTTTTTATTACTACCTCCGTTAATGGTTATTTGCAACATTTGCCATTTTCGGTTGCTATCTATTATGTGCAACATTTTTTTTTCTTTCCACTTTTAGTAACTTTTTGCCAATAAAATGACCATATTACCCTTAACTTAAACAATTTAGACATCTAATTAAATCACTAACTTGATTTAACTCTTTACCTAATAAATCTTATTATTGTAATCATTTTCACCCAAAAATCATTCATCTTCATCATGTCCCTCACCCTTACCCATCTTCAATTTCATCAAAATCATTCATCCCTTAGCCTTACCCATCTTCATTATCTTCCCCATTATCTTTCTCTCTCCTCTTTCATCATCATCTTCCTCTTCCTTTTCCCCCAAAAAATCAGATTCATTTATCTCCCCACCAATCCACCTCTCTCTCCTCCATCTTCATCCCTCACTTCATCATCTTTTTCCTTTTTCATCTATCATCTCCTACTTCATTTCTCATCTCTCATCTACTTCTTCATTTCTAATTTGTTTCGTGGGTGGTTGTTGGTGGTTTGTGGGTGGCTTAAGTAGATCTGGTGGTTTTGTAGTTTGTGGGTGGTTTTTCTAGTTCGTGGGTGATTGTTGGTGGTTCGTGGGTGAGTGTTGGTGTTTTGGGCGGTTCATGGGTGTTGGTGGTCTGGGAAGTTCGTGGATTTTGGTGGGTTTTCGGTGGTGGTGGGTTCGAGGGTGGTGGTTTTCGGTGGTAGTGGTGAATCTGGGTTTGGGTTTGGTGTTTAGTGGCTTTGGCTTTTTTTTTTGTTTTTTTTTTTATATTTAGATTAATACTTAAATACTACCCTTATATTTCAATAATCATATTTAAAAACTTTTTTCTAGGATTCCATGCTACTCCCCTTTGTAGCAAATAACTGTTAACAGAAGTAGTATTATTTTTTTTCATTTGTTTTAATAAACTTAACGAAAACCTAACAAATTCCATTTAGTGGCAGTGAAATTTAAATTATGTGATTTTTGGTGGCAGTAAAATAAAAACTAAATTAGATGGATAGCAAATGTCAAAAAAGGGACTTTTGGTGGTGGCAAAAGTCAAATTTTCCTAAGCAATATTTGTATGTGTTAGATGTTATTCATTGTACCTTATTAAAATCATTCGATTTTCATTTTATCACATACTCTCCGACTCAATATGTATCAATGACTTCTTACAAAAAAAATAAAATATAAGTAATATTTATAATTTCATATTCCCTCTATTTCAGAATAATTTGAAATATTGTTATATAAATCTGGGTGTACGGTGCTATTTTATGTATATATTGTTATGAATAATAGGATATATATATATATATATATATATATATATATATATATATATAGAGAGAGAGAGAGAGAGAGAGAGAGAGTCGTTGTATTATGTGCTAATTTAAATGCAATATATACCGCTGTGTTAGCCTTTTCGTTGCATCAAGTATCGCTTCCATGATGATTTTTATAAAATACTCTAATGCAACCGATAAAGAAAGTCGTTATCCGTTGCATTAGGTATAATCTAATACAATGGATTACAACTGCCGCCGCATTAGATACCAAATGCCGCTGCATTAGGCCTAACGTCACACCAACAGAAGCCATGGCAGGGGCGTTGCATTAGGTCTAATACCACAGTTTTTAATGTCTAATACAACGGATTCAGGGGTTGCATTAGATCATAAATGTAGTAGTAAAGGCGTTTATTTCACATTTAGATGATTATTGTTCATTTAATTACCAAATGAAAAACAAAAAATAACTTTGGGTTAGTTTGGTCGCTGGGTACACCTTGTACCCGGATGTATATAAAAAATTTCAGAATACTTGATACACTTCTCTCTTTGTCAATATTTGAATAATTGACATGCTACCATCAATGGCAAGGACCATTATTATTAAAATTATACTTTCATTGAAAATATTTATCTATTTTCTTTAAATAATAAAGAGTGAATGAACTACATAAATCTTTTTAATTCTTTAAAAAGTTTAATTTATTAATCAACAACTTTTGTGTGCTGCTGTCACACGTGTGGCAAACTGACACACACCAAGTAATCCTTAACCAACGAGTAATCCTTAGCCGACTTAATAAGCCCTGACCGAGTAATCTCTGATCGACCGAATAATCCCTGATTGACTTAATAACCCCTGACCAAGTAATCCCTAACCGACTTAGTAACCCCTGACCGAGTGAGTAGCCCCTAATTGACCGAGTAACCCCTGATCGACTTAGTAACCCTTAACTAGCTGAGTAACCCCCAACTGATGAGTAACTCCGGACCGACTTAGTAATCTTTGACCACGTGAGTAACCCCTATAGCATTAACAAAGTAACCACATATAAAAGTTTGTGCTTGATAAAATTGCGTCTTGCACGAGACCTATAATAGTTCATGCATTAATATTTATTATTTTTAATTATAATTGAAACATTATTTCAAAGATACATCGTATTGAACTTGAAGCCTATAATGGCAAGACCCAAATATAAAGTACTCTATGAATGCTTAAAGATAGAGACTAGGCCTTGATCATATCATATATCATATCGCATTTCAACGCAAATTTACACACTAAAGGCATGTGAGCATACGTAGGCCATTGACATACATTGTTTCAGTTTTACCCCTTGATGGTTGGGAGAAGTTGGTTGGATCAGCAAAAGGGCAGTTAAGTTAAAAGGCAAAAAAGTACCATTACTATATTGTCTTTTACTTCTTTAACCATCAACAATGGGACCAAAAGTAACATGGGGCTCTTCATGTGCATCAAAGTGGACTTCCATAATGCCTATTTATCATTTTCCTACATCCTATGAATTTCTTTTTGTTATGGTGTTGGAAATATATTCACTAATCCCTTGAATTATGAAGGAATATACACGTATTTATCTAGTCTATGAAAGTTGTATATTATTCTATCATAGCTATCGAGTATTGTAAAAGTGTAAAACTAACCCCATCACTTGTGGCCGAATAAGATTTACTATTATTATGATAAAGATGAACAAAAAGAAACTGGTGGAATATCATTGTTGTTTCGGTTGAAAACAATGGGACCTTGCCGAAGGTCCACTGAAATGGAGAAGACTGGATTCGATCCAAGCTGTGTTGGGCCGAAGGTTTCCTGCACAGTGAACACACGTAAACTAGCCTCGGGGGTGTTTCCGAGGAAGGCCCCTCCGATGCTAAAGTCAGTACAATGTGTAAAAAGGAAGACACTATGCAAGAGAGTTTGTAGCTTGAGGCTTTTGTGGAGTATTTCTCAATGCAAGAATGAGCATATGAATTGGAATAATCAGTGTATGAGATAATGTACGTGATCTCTCCTTGAATGTGTTAATATGAGGGCTTTTATACCTCATCATACTTGGAGAGGTTGGACTTTAGCCCAATTGGCTTACTTTGTGGGCTGACTTTTGACTTTTGAGCAATTGGAGAGTTGAACCTTGACCTTGGGCTTTTAATTGGATCATTTAGTGCTCAGGCCCAATTTTGACTAAATTGGACCCAAACAACTTGCCCCCCAGACCCGATTTGGAAGAATGACGGGTCGGGTTTGATTTAACTCAGAAAAGGAGGGAAGTAAATGATTTAATTGATCCAAAAATTTGAATTTAAACCGTAATTAATGAGATAACAACGGTTAATGATTTGCGGAAGTTGGACGGATAATGGGCGGTTTAATCACAAGACATGTGTTTAATGGTTACTTAGTGGGTACTTAAGAGAAATTAAAGCACAGACTCTTCGTATCCCGTACCTGGAGATATAAACAGAGGCGCGTCATTCTCCTCACTTATTCACCAACACAAACCCAGAATTCTTCGAGAGAGAAACCAAGAACCCGCATCAAAACTTCGCAAATTCCCCCGAGCATTGAGCTTAGAAACTGAGACTTGCCACTACGAACTCGTAAATCGGCAACTTTCGCTTCAGATTAAGGTAAATTCCTTTGATTTCAGTTTATTTTTCTTCGAATTCGAACTCCTTCCCCTTTTCTTTCGACTTTTCTCTTCGAAATAATCCATGGCAAGAGGAGTTAGAGGTAGAGCCCGTGCTCCAAGAAGAGCAAGGCCGATTCCCGATCCTAGGAATAGGATTGGGACCTGGAATGGTCGAAGGCCGGAGTCTGACCCTGCTGATGGGATTAGGGCGACTCCCCTTTCCTCGGCTCCTCCTCAAAGAACGGATGAGCCGAGTGCTTCTGGACGGGATGATGAAATTCCCGCTGTCCTTTGGGATATCCTCCCTGGGTTTTCAGAGTGGGAGAATGCCGAAGTCGCTTCGGCCATGATAAAGAACCGCCCCTACTCATGGTGGGTAGAGAACGCCGATCAATATCGATTTGCTGAGCAAATTGAGTTGCACTACGGCATTTTTGAAGCTGATGGATATTGGTGCCGAATGCCCTCAGCATCCGATAGAATCCATCGTCCACCCCCGGGGTATGTGGGGGTGTACACGAGACAGCTTCAGTATGGGCTGAGGTTCCCTTTGGACGTTTTCGTCCGAGACTTGCTGATCCATTACAACATTTCCCTATGTCAGCTAACCCCCACCAGCATCCGAAGGGTGATGACATACTTATGGGTCTGCAAGTTCTTCAAATACGTGCCGAACCTGC
The DNA here is from genome assembly GCF_001683475.1 of Chenopodium quinoa. Classification (NCBI taxonomy): domain Eukaryota; kingdom Viridiplantae; phylum Streptophyta; class Magnoliopsida; order Caryophyllales; family Amaranthaceae; genus Chenopodium; species Chenopodium quinoa. Next base: position 2,330,244 of record NW_018743937.1, read on the forward strand.
ACTGCTTCAGAAAGCTCCATCGGCTAGTGCCAAATATTCAGAGTGGGCACGGAAGCCATGGTTTTGGGTGGTATCGGATTGAGTCCCGGCCCCAATACTTGACCATGTGGCCAAATGACTCTTCAGACAAGGACTGGAGAGGTCAATGGATTTGGGTTAGGGCACCCATAGATCCGGGCCACCCTTGCGTCTTCAGCGCTCCCCGGTACTTAGCTGAGCCTGATCCCGAAATGGGAAGTCTAGGTCCCCCCGCAGATAACGGGGCGGATCCGAACCTGGATCAGCAACATATCTTCGGCAAGCTGCCGAACCCGGGGGGGAGTGGTCGAATGCAGCATATCCCGGAGACTTGGCTCCCCGATACGCATTACGTTTTCCAAGAGAATATGCTAGCAGCTGTTGGCCTCAGCCGAAAGTTTAAGGATGGTAAGCTTCTTCGGCTGGGGCCGAGGCTTTTAACTACCTCTTTTTCTTCTCTCGCTTTGCTTTTTTATGCTGTGCCAACATATCTGAGCTAAACTTTTTCCCTTTCCTTTTTTCAGAGCGGGACGAGACCAACGTTGGTATTAACTACGCTCGTCTTGGTGTTAACCGAGAGCGAGTTGTAACTGAACGGGCCCCGTCTATCACTGAGCCGAGGCATAGGGAAGTTCATCTGGACTCTTCCCACTTCCAAATTGAGGCTGTTGCTCTGTATCAGAGGCAGAAGCCTTGGTGGAAGAAGAGAGACCCTTGGTTTCAGCTGCTGAACGAAGAAGCTGAAGCTGCCCGCACAGCCGAAGAGGTTGCACGGGTACTTGAGGCTTGTGAAGGAGGAGAAGGGTCCTCCAGAGCTGCTGAAGCCGAAGCTGCAGCTAGAGCAGCTGAAGAAGACGAGGCTTTGCTGAAAACCTCGGTGAGTTTTCAGACAACTTTTTTTTTTTTCTTCTTTTTTTTTTTTTTTTTTTTTTTTTTTTTTTACTCACATTCTTCTTCCCCCCTGTCTGTTACAGTCTGAAGAGAGTAACAGACACAGAGAAGGCAAAGCTCCTGTTCGTCCCGAAGACCAAATACAAGAGTCTTCAGACTCAGATATGGACGAGCAGCCCCTTCTGAAAAGGCGCCGAAGGATGGCCATCATCGGCCCTCATGATTTTCAGCAGAGGCCGATGACCATCGGCGTCGCAATAAGGGAACCTGAGGAAGGCAATGGATCGCCGAGGGTTCCCCAGCCAACACCCCAATCTCCTCAAAAGACCCCTCCGCCACCTCCTGAGATGGAGGTGGATCAGAGAACTCCCGAACCTAAGGGAGGGGTCCAAGAAGAAATCAAGAAGAGTGCTGCTGAGCACGAAAATAAAGATGCCGTGATGTCCAGTGCTGAGGGCTTCACGGCAGATATCGCCAGAGAGGTTGAGGCTTTCGTCCTCACCCCTGAAGAAGAGGAGGTCATAGTACTTGACTCCTCTGAGAAGGACGATGCTGAGACAACCAAGGCTAATCAAGCTCCATCGTCGTCCTTCCCTTCTTTCCAGACTCTGCATTCTGGAGAAATGGGTTTCTCGGCCCCCCGAATTCCAATCCCAGATCACATCTGGGACCTCATATGGGGTCAAAACCGAGAAGGAGCTGCAGCCTACTTCGGCAATTTTGCTGGCATGTCCGAAGTAGACAGGGCAAGGATCTGGTCGCTGAAGGCCACTGCTGGGATGGGCGAATCCAGTAGATCAGTTCCTGACCCAGCCAGGTCTAACCAACTGCTGATGATGCAGGTAATTTTCCTTCATTTCCTCCGAAATTCAGCTCTATTTTTTTCTTATTACTTATTATTTTTTTTTGTCTTCCTGTTTTCAGTTCGTGCACAATCAGACTCTCACTGTAGAGCTGATTGATACCCTACAAGATAGGGTAGACGCTGCTGTGCACGAAAGGAAGGTGGCTGAAGAGGAAGTTAAGCTTGCTAAGCTGAAGCAAGCAGCAGCTGAAGAGAAGCAGCAGGAGGTTGAGGAGTACGGTAAAAAAGCTGCCGAAGCTCTGAAAACCTTCTGCGATGCTATGGAGATGGAGGTTTTTCCCCCACTGATGGAAGGGGAAAAATTCCTCCAGGAGCATATGGGAGTGGACGTCTCCAAATTCAAGGCTGCTATTGAGAGCCGAATTCAAGAAGGAACTGCTGCACAAGCTGAAGTGCAGCGGCGTCTAGAGGCTCTTGAAGCCAGCCGAATGGCTGCTGAAGAATTGCTCCTGGCCAAAGACGTCCAACTCTCAGAGGCTGCTGCTGCTGCTGAAGCTCAAAGAGCTAAATTCCAAAAGGCTGAGGATCAATTGCTGATCCAGAAAGTTGAAGTGGCCCAGGCCCAGACAAAGGCTTTCCAAATTCAGCAAGAGCTGAATGAGCTGAGAGGTTCCTCCTCCCAAGTCGCTGATGAGCTGAAGAAATCCAAGGAAGACTTGGAGGAGACCCAGAAGAAGCTGGCTGATGCTGAGGCTTTACTCAAAGTCCGTGTCTATACCCAAGAGGAATATGAGATGGGTTTCAGAAACGGATTCCGAGTATGCCGAAGAGTCTGCCTTCATGCTGAGCCGAAACTGGACTGGTCTAAATGTGCTGAGTGGGTCCAGAATCCCGAAGACCCTCACATGAAGTATGCAACTCCAGCTGAAGCTGAAATTCTTAAGGCTGAGGAAGCCGAAGAGGAAGCTGAAAGACTGGAGTTGGAAGCTGAGCAGAGGGAAAGGGAGGCTCGGCAAAGTGCAAAGCCCGCCTCTTCTGCTGCTGGGGCTGAGGCCACCATGGGACTCAACGCTGATCAGTCTGATCCGCCGGCTGAAGCATAGGAACTCGGGCAGTCGTCTTCAGAATCTTGCGGTTCATCATGTGCTTAACTTTAGACTTGCCGCTTTCTGAGTTTTTTGCCTTGTTTTTTGCTTCAGCTTGCCTTGTCGTACAGCAGTTTTATTTTTTTGCTTATGTACGTATTTCGGCAGCTGTTATTTTCCGCTTGTGGGCGGCTGCCGATACTGAACTATTGAACTTGTAGCTCAAATTTTTTTTTTCTTCAGTTGCTTTATTTTTGAATGCTTTACTGTTTCTTTTCTTCAACTCTGCCGAACATAGCTGCACTGCGTGCTTCTTGCCCCCACAGAAATTGAAGTATGACTTTAGTTGAATAAGCAATTTCTGAACTTCTTCAAAATGGATATCCGAAACACAGGGCCAACTGAAGGCAATGCTTCTGGGATACAAGTCTTACTGAAGATTGACTGTCTGAAAGTTGGATATCCGAAACACAGGGCCAACTGAAGGCAATGCTTGGGATATTAGCTTTCTGGGACTAACCTCTTTAGAACAAGTCTTACTGAAATTTGACTTCAGCTGAAAGACCAGCGTTCTTAAAGAAGACGCATATCCGAAACACAGGGCCAACTTAAGGCAATGTTTCGGATAATGGCTCTCTGGGATACAAGGCTCAGTTAAGGCAATATCCCAGAATTGTCCATGGACTCATGTCTTTGGAGAACAGGTCTTACTGATGTTTGATTTCAGCTGAAAGACCAGTGTTCTTTAAAAAGACTGAGTTTTGTAAGCCATCTGAAACCCAGTTACCCGAAGGCGAAGGTTTCAGACGAGGCTGATTTAAAAAGGCTGTTATCCTTGATTTTCTGTCTATCTTTGAAAAATGGATACCCGAAACACAGGGCCAACTTAAGGCAATGTTTCGGATAATGGCCCTCTGGGATACAAGGCTCAGTTAAGGCAATATCCCAGAATTGTCCATGGACTCATGTCTTTGGAGAACAAGTCTTACTGAAGTTTGACTTCAGCTGAAAGACCAGTGTTCTTTAAAAAGACTGAGTTTTGTAAGCCATCTGAAACCCAGTTACCCGAAGGCGAAGGTTTCAGACGAGGCTGATTTAAAAATTTTCAACTGTTGCTGTTATCCTTGATTTTCTGTCTATCTTTGAAAAATGGATACCCGAAACACAGGGCCAACTTAAGGCAATGTTTCGGATAATGGCTCTCTGGGATACAAGGCTCAGTTAAGGCAATATCCCAGAATTGTCCATGGACTCATGTCTTTGGAGAACAAGTCTTACTGAAGTTTGACTTCAGCTGAAAGACCGGTGTTCTTTAAAAAGACAGGTTTTGTCAGCAATCTGAAACCCAGTTACCCGAAGGCGAAGGCTTCAGACGAGGCTGAATAAAAAACCCTCAAAGAGTAGATAGAACAAAGAAAATTTTGAAAGGATAAAAAGTTGTAAATTTTATATAAATGGCGGCTCCAAGGCCTGTCATTAGTTCAAAATGTACTTACAAAGATTGTTCTGCCCCGAAGGGTTTACACATGGTATTTTTTCAGTACATCAGCATTCCAGTGATTCTTCAACTCAGTTCCATCCAACTGCCGAAGTCGGTATGTCCCTGGCTGAAGCTCATCATAAATTTCATAAGGTCCCTCCCATGTAGCTGAGAGCTTCCCATGGATTCGGCCTTTCTGAACTGCAGCAGCATTCCGAAGGACAAGATCCCCAATTTTGAGAGGCCTTGCATGGACCCTTCGGTTATGGGAGATGAGGTCTGAACTTATCCCGGGCATATCAGCTGCCGAGAAAGCAAACACATCTCTGTTATCCCGCAGGAGCTGAATAAGTTCACAACGGGTGTTAGGATCAAGGTCCATCCCGATTGTTACACATTTCTCAGCATCTCCTTCGGCCAACTCTGCTGTTTCAGTCTGTTGGTCCATGTCCATTGCCGATGGACTGGACTCTTCAGAATCTGGTCTGCTGCCAATGTCAGCAGGTGTCCCAGTCTTTGTGTTCTTCGGCTGGCTCTCTGAGTCTTTCGGCTCAGATGAAGAGTCAACCTTTTCCCTTTCGGGACCTTTTTCTCTGGGCACTGATCCTTGGGCCGAAGCACTTAGGCCTTTCGGCTTTTTTGTGCTTGGCTCTCTTTCTGTTTCTTTCTCCTCCTCATCCTTGTCGTTATCTGGGCGACTACTGGATGGCTTGAGGTAGTTGCACCTTCGGGCGTCCTTCTGGTTGCCCTGTATCCTTTCGGGGAAGCCGGCGTCTGAGACGTAAATCATCAGCTGATGATAAGTTGAGACGACCCCTTGGATCTCGTGAATTATGGGTCTCCCCAAAATCACGTTGTACACTGAAGGAGCGTCGATGACCAAAAACTCAATCATGACGTTCCGGGCTGCCTCATCGCAACCGATGGTGACAGGAAGTGTCACCTTCCCATCTGGATAAGTTGAAGCCCCATTGAACCCGGATACCGGATAGGGTACCGGCGTAAGGTGCTTGGGCTTCAGCTTAATTTGGTTGTAGGCCTTTCGGAACAGAATGTTTGCTCCGCTGCCACCGTCAACAAGGACCTTACTGACGTCGTGGTTGGCCACCGTGGCGATGATCACCAACGGATCCTCGTGAGGGAACGTAATCCCCCGGCAGTCGGCGGCTGTGAACGTCATGTTCGGCACCGGCGACTGGGGAGATTGAATGTCAGCGTTGTTCACCTGGTGAGTCAAAGCTCTAAGGTGACGCTTGTGCTCCCTCCGAGAGTATATTCCTCCCGAGATAACATTGATCGGAGGGAATTTCCCCTCCGGTTTTTTACTGTTTTTCCGAGGGAAATCAAGGTCCTGCCGAGGGTCCTTTGCTAACCTTTCGGATTCTTTTTTCTCGCGGTGATCCGCGATGTATTTTTTCAAGTATCCCTTCCGGACCATGTCTTCTATCTGGTCCTTCAGCTGGATACACTCCTCAGTGTTGTGGCCCGAAGAATCGTGGAACTCACACCACTGATTTTTATTTTTTCGCTGATACCACTCTGGGAGTGGTCTCGGCTTTCGGTAACTCTGCTCCTCCTTCGTCACACTGTAAATTTTGGCGCGTGGAAGAGAGAGCGGAGTGTAGGACTCGTATCTGCCTGTGTATGAGGCAAACCTGTCCTTCTTTAGGTCGCTGGCCGAAGATGGCTCCGAGGCCTTTGATTTTCCCTTTGCCTTATGGCCTTGGCCTTCAGACAAGGGTATTTGCCTCTGTTTCCCTCCCCCGGATTGAGGTTGGGTTTTTGCTTTATTCCATTCTTCGGCTCGGATGAACTTATCCGAAGCACTAAGAGCTTCCTCCAAGGTCTGCGGGGTATGCATGACCATGAAGTCTAGGAATTTTCCTGGCTGAAGGCCATTCTGCATTGCAAAAACAGCTAGCCCCTGGTCCAGCTGAGAGACGCTTGATGACTCGTTACTGAAACGGGTCAGGTAGTCTCGGAGGCTTTCGGTTTCCCCCTGTTGCAGACCCATGAGCTCTGCGGTAGTCTTTTCTCGGCGGTTTGCCGTGGAAAACTTGCTCCTGAACTTGGAGGACAGATCATCCCAACCTGTTATGGAGCCTTGCCTTACTCCCTTGGAGATCCACGCTTGCGCGACCCCCTTGAGAGTGGTTGGGAAATATTTGCACCAAGTCGCCTCGGATCTGGGGCAAAGATGCATATGAGTCTCATACGAGGCCACGTGGTCCTTCGGATCCGTGGTCCCGTCATATGTGATATGCGACGGTATTTTAACCGTGGGTACGCGCTCTTCCAGTATCCATTGCTCGAATGGTGAACTAGCGGGAAGCATAATGGCCTTGCCCTTGTTCCTGGCCGAAGGGACCGCGCTCCGCCCTCTTAGAGAGGTAGGAGTGGTTTTCGTCCCTGGCTGGGAAGTCTGGGCCTCGGCTGCAGGGAACGAGAGGCGACTACGCACGCTCGGTTCCTGGCCGCCGAGTCGGTCAAGGACGCTTCTGCGAGCAGTCTCAGGTTCCCGGCGAGTAGATTCTGGCCGAGAAGCTGAGCTGCCGCTCTTATGCGCTGCTGGTCTTGAGGATGAGGATCCTTTAAATAATTGAGAGTTCTTCTTCCTCTGTTTTTCATTTTTCCAGGAATCCTCCTCCCACTCTTCCAGTTCCCGGAAGGAAGGAAGCTTCCCACCGTCATGGTCTAACTTCCTCCGCTGATGCCGGGTATGCGGAGGAGTTCGATCACGAGGCGGTGGCATATTCTGTGCCCTCATTGCCTCCATGAGTACTGCCAGCGCTCTTGCCACCTCTTCCGAACTGGGCCCCGTCAAAGGGGTCCCCGGCCGAGTGTGGGCATGAGGCCGTGCAGCCGATGGTTGGCTTCGGGACACTGAATATGTCCTATGATCAGACTGACCCCTGCTAGACCGAGAGTGGTCCGGCCTATATTGAGAGTCATGCATTATAGGAGATAGGGAATCCTCCTTGTGTGATCCTCCCCCCGAGCCGGCACCCTTGGGAGAGTTCCGGTCCGGCGTGGGCGATGGTGTAGGGGTTTTAGGCTTTTCGCCCGCTCCTTGACGGAGGCTTTTGCTCTTGCGGTTCTTAGCCATGGCTGCTAAGATAATTGCAAGATGATCTTGGTTAGGAATTTGGCTTAAAGATTTTTGAAAGTCTTCCCCACAGACGGCGCCAAATTGTTTCGGTTGAAAACAATGGGACCTTGCCGAAGGTCCACTGAAATGGAGAAGACTGGATTCGATCCAAGCTGTGTTGGGCCGAAGGTTTCCTGCACAGTGAACACACGTAAACTAGCCTCGGGGGTGTTTCCGAGGAAGGCCCCTCCGATGCTAAAGTCAGTACAATGTGTAAAAAGGAAGACACTATGCAAGAGAGTTTGTAGCTTGAGGCTTTTGTGGAGTATTTCTCAATGCAAGAATGAGCATATGAATTGGAATAATCAGTGTATGAGATAATGTACGTGATCTCTCCTTGAATGTGTTAATATGAGGGCTTTTATACCTCATCATACTTGGAGAGGTTGGACTTTAGCCCAATTGGCTTACTTTGTGGGCTGACTTTTGACTTTTGAGCAATTGGAGAGTTGAACCTTGACCTTGGGCTTTTAATTGGATCATTTAGTGCTCAGGCCCAATTTTGACTAAATTGGACCCAAACAATTGTCATTATATATTGTTATATACTTATATAGTTATAATATACATCAATACATGCTAGGATACTCTATGATACTAAAAGTAATGGAATAATATTATATGCACATATATAATGTAAAAAAAATCAAAGTGATAAGTCTTTTGTAAGAGAAAGAGATTGAGCCAGACCCCATTGATATTCTATATCAACGAAATTTCGTTGATATAGTAGCATTTTCGCAATTATTAGACTTACTTTTAGTAAATTATAGTATTTGTACTACTAAGGCTGACTAGGACACCGTTTTATCTCCTTTTATGAGCCCGTTTTGAAAAAACCCCTTTTAGAGAGAGAAACCACAATACAGAGAGAAGTTACATTAGAACAACATCAATGGCGCAATTCCTGGTCGATCTTGCTCCAAATCGATTCATCTAAGCTGAATTTATGCACGTGGTTCCTTGAATTTTAGGTATGGTGTTCAAGGCTACCCAAACAGTAGTACACAAACTGGAATTTTGCAACTCCCGATACGAAAGAAATGAAGAGTCGAAACCACCAATTGCCATGGCTCCATGCTTGAATGCTTGAAATTACCTAGTAACTTGCTGTCCCCTATCTCATTCACCCTCTTTCACCTTTCCGGCGACAAATTTCCGACGGCTTCGCCGTGGAATTAAACGAAAACCCTAGAAAAATAAGAGAAATTGGGGCATGGTTAACCCTTAGAGGCAAGGTTTGCTTCCTTCTCCATTGAAGTTGTTCATGCTTTTCGATTTCGCCATTTTCATGTACTATGTGAGCTTGCTTTTTTGTTTCTCTCTCATGACAAAGATGAAGACAATGTATGGTTTGGAAGAAGGTAAAGACCCCACATCTATCAAAAACCGTAAGCATATAACGGGGTTTCCAGGGGTTTTCTTTTCTGTTCCAATTTTGGCCTTCATTTAATGAGTGAAATGACAACGCCGCCCCTATATCAACGCTCCTCGTTGATATAGGATATCAATCTCAAAGAGATTAATTCACATTCATGCAGCTTATTCTCTTTAATTACATCCCCTCATATGAATGCCCATTTCTACTTCAAATTTGTAAAATTCTCATACATTGGATGGACCTTCTTTTAAACTTTCCAGCATTAATAACCCCAAATTAACAAGCCCTTCTTTTTGATAATGGTTTAACCTTCAAGATCTGATCTGATGATGGGAAAAGACCAAAGCATGCTTGGTATTAATAGAATTGCCTATCAAACTTTTGGAAAATGGAGCAAGGGAAAACTGTTTTTCATCTAAATTTTAATCTATATCACATTTTTGTTCGTTCACATAATGTATGTGGAACAACACCGTAATTAAGTAATTAGCTAAAGTAAATAAATTATGAAAATTTCATACACAATAAGGCTAGTATTATTGCCGAAGTAGAAATATGTGATGTTTCACCAAGGGGTGTACATATCTTCAAAAACTTGATTGTGGCCGGTGACAAAAGGCAAACTTATTGGGTCAGGGTCACCCACCTTAATAGGTCGCATGCATACTCTACTCCACATCAGTGTGATATTTTCCGATTTGGACGTAGTGTAGGCGGATTTTTTTTTTGCACCTCTCCAAAAAGCCTCTTACTAATCTAATAATACGGTGTGCACTTAATTAGTTATAAGGAAGTCATTTCTTCAATTCCTATTTTTTCCATGTAGGACTTGGGATGAACAATCCCAACAAAACTAGGGGTATGATATTCTCCCTCTAGATAATTTGATAATCATTCATTAAGAGTTGGATCGTCCGATCCAAAAATATTTATTCATGCAAGATATATAAAATAAGTAGGTAGATAAGTAATTCCTCTTAATTGAATACGGGATAAAATATTATGAGATGCAATATCACGGCCACGCCATTGGTTATTGATGGTATTATCACTTTAGTACGCGTACAAGCTTCTCATACGACCAAATATGATTTACCCTTACAAATAAATTGGGCCACATCACCAAAATGACTGATCACACACAAAACTTACTATAAAAATAAATTAATTAATAAATAAGTTAGTCAGATCATTAATACTATATAGAAAAAGGACCTTTTAGTTGATAAATTTTGTTTTTCCTAAAACACCCTTTTATATTTAAAAATTATATTTTTACCAAAAATAAGTGCATTAAAAAAAAAAAAAAATACTAAAAAAAACTATTCAATTATATCATAATTCATAGCTACCCCTGTTATTTTTTACTTTAAAAAAAAACTATCGTTTTGTAAAAAAATAATAATAAAAAAAGGCCACCATTTAAGAAAAATCCATGTAAGAAAAAAACTGATGATTGATCTTGATAGATTACTTACGTCTCTTAGCTTGTATATATTAATGACAAGGATATCCAAGAAGTTTAGAAAAGGTTTACTCTAGTAAAAGCCCTAATACATTTGACAATTCAATGGTGGGGATACCAAAAAAACAAGTGTGATTCTTATAATTGTCTGTACTAGAACTCAAATCATAAGTCTTGTTTATACAAAGAAATAGATTTTAGTATATTTTATGTACGAGAACAATACCAAAAACATTAGAACTTTTATATAATTTGTCAAAAGCAACACACACAGTTGGTTCACATAAATGAGGAACTAATTAACGACTTAATTAGCCGCACGATTGCATTAAATCTTAACCGTTTCCAAACATACACCATTGGTTAACATAAATAAAGGAACTAGTTAACAACTCAATTGGCCGCACGATTGCATTAAATCTTAACCATTTCATAATACTCTTATTAATTATTTATATCCGTCGAGGACAAAATATAGTTGTAATCAAGTTGGAGTACTTTGCCATTAAAAATGAGCTAATACATACAAATTCAGTCATTAATAGATAGATTGTCTATTTCAACATATCTAATCTAATGTCAAAAATATCATGAAAGTGTACCAATAAGTTCATTTATGGTACGGTAACAAAAGAGAGGACAAGGTAGCCGTATGATATTCATCAATGAGATTACTAGTAAAAATGGGACAGTGTTGTTTGTCAACAAGGACAAAATTGTGAGCCGTAGAACATGGTAAGGTAATAATCACCTAAATTCCTAAAGAACATTTAACAACTTAATAACTATTTACATGTCAAGTATTTAACAAGATGAACTTCAGCTATTTAATTATCTTTGTGTCATTTTTTTTCCTAACATTTTTGCCACATCATGCGATGTCTTCCATTTGTCCTCCCCAGTTTGAAATTTTTGGCTCCACCACTAGGCCTCAATGTGAGACTGACAAATATCTCTTTATGATTCTTTGTAATCTGTTAATTTTTTTTATTATACATTTATATTTCCCTATAAAAATAAATACTCTAAATATATTATTCTAAATAACTAAGTAAATTATTACAGTAAATTCTATTGTAGTAAAGACTAGCACTATTGTTTCTCAAATAAAAAGAAAGTGTTAGGATTATATTTTGGAAAATTGCCTTTGTAATAGCATACATAGAGTGATATTTCTTAATTTTCTCAGAATGTAATCAGTAACTATAATAGATGATCGTGATAATGGTCAGAGCATCTACTATATTAAAGTCTAGCAATATTATTCGACATAATAAGCAAAGGATTATATTTAGGGCTAAATGATATGAGCACAATGGTTAGAGCATCCATTATAGTAAAGTCTAGCAATATTATTTCTCAAATAAAAAAAAAGTCTAGCAATGTAATGGTAACATGATATAAGCAACTATATAAATGATTTACATAAAATTATCAAGTATAATATTCTGCCACATATTAGAATCAAATCATATTATTCAAATAATAAAATAAGATACAATATTTTTTGTATTATCATCTATATAAATAATAGCTATAAAAATAGTCAAATAAGTCTTTACAATTTTCATTTCAAGGTCATATGTGTGCGTGTGCGTATGTGTGTGTGCGTGTGCGTGAAGATTTCTAGGTCATATTATCTATACAACATAGAGATTATATTGGTGTTCAAAATGACATTCACTATGATATCTGACCTCACCCCTCTTATAGAATCATGGAGGATAAAAGTTTAAATTTTGAAGCTATGGTACCAACCTGAATATTCCAATCCAAAAAAAAAAAAAAATTAACTCACTTGAGTTAATTTTAGTTGATGAGAAGGTACATTGTTATGAGTTCATAATAATTTTTGTCTTTTAGATTTGTTTACTTTTAGTAATATGTTTACTTTTTTGTTTTTTTTAGGAAAGTAATATGTTTACTTTAAAGATTATAATGTAAAATGGATTTTTATATAATCAAGTTTACACGCATGGATCTAAAATACAAGCAAATATTAAACAATCACCTATTCAATGATTTGAAGATCTTGTGAAAGAGGGCACTTCCCACACTATCTCTGGTTTCGGAGTGATTAATAATATTTGGAAAACGTTTGGCTATTAACCATGCCTATAAAGTAAATTTCTATTATAGGACTATTGTTAGGGATTGTGAATATGCACAACTTCATAAGCATGGATTTGATTTTGTGTCCTTCAACAAAATCCTTAAAGAACACTATTCAATACATTAAGGTTATACTAGTTTCACCTAACCTTTTTTATAACATTTTTACTACTACTGTCCTTTTCAAAAATAATGTAAGCAATAGGAAAATTTGTTTTGACATTTGCTACCCATTTATTTTTATTAATTTTTATGTATTTTGCTACCACCTAAAATCACATAATTTTAATTTCACTGCAACTTAACACTTTCAGTTACTATTTCCATTAGTGAGATCCGACCACCCTCACTGTCACCTTCCGGCCACCCCTCCTTCCTTAGCCACCCTCACTTCCTCCCCGTCAGCCACAAAAAAATAAAAAATAAAAATTTAAATAACCCAGCCACCAAAAAAAAATATAAAAAATAAAAAAGCCCAGCCCCCTCCCCATCAACCACCCCTCCCCCTGTCGGCGGTTGGCGCTCATAGCGGCCGACGACCCATGATAGAGACCGCGACAGAGACAAGGAGTAATTGAGAAGACAGCGACGGAGTTGGTGTAGATGATAGCTTAGAAGAAAGCATAAATGACGAGGAGGATGATGATGCTTCGGTTTGATACGTTCCACCATCGAATTCGGTTCCTATTTCATCGACATTAGGGCATCTACTCTTACCAGTCATCAGAAAAGTTTTCCTCCGCTGAAGTTTCTATCCCTTGGAAAGCTCGCTCTGATGAGACTCACTGAGATTTGTTTTATTTTTTAATTTAATTGTTGAATTAATTTCATTTGGATTGATTTTGATGTAATTCCAGCTTCAACGAAGAATCGGGGTCGGGGCAACAAGAAGGGGGATAGGCTGCGTAGCTAGGTGGGGGAAAGGGAGGAGGTGGGGTCGCTGGCCGAAGCTTTGGGCATCGGCCGCTGGCTGCCGGGAGGGGGGAGGGGTGGCTGATGGGAGGGGGCTAGCTATTGAGGGTGGCTAGGTTTTTTATTACTACCTCCGTTAATGGTTATTTGCAACATTTGCCATTTTCGGTTGCTATCTATTATGTGCAACATTTTTTTTTCTTTCCACTTTTAGTAACTTTTTGCCAATAAAATGACCATATTACCCTTAACTTAAACAATTTAGACATCTAATTAAATCACTAACTTGATTTAACTCTTTACCTAATAAATCTTATTATTGTAATCATTTTCACCCAAAAATCATTCATCTTCATCATGTCCCTCACCCTTACCCATCTTCAATTTCATCAAAATCATTCATCCCTTAGCCTTACCCATCTTCATTATCTTCCCCATTATCTTTCTCTCTCCTCTTTCATCATCATCTTCCTCTTCCTTTTCCCCCAAAAAATCAGATTCATTTATCTCCCCACCAATCCACCTCTCTCTCCTCCATCTTCATCCCTCACTTCATCATCTTTTTCCTTTTTCATCTATCATCTCCTTCTTCATTTCTCATCTCTCATCTACTTCTTCATTTCTAATTTGTTTCGTGGGTGGTTGTTGGTGGTTTGTGGGTGGCTTAAGTAGATCTGGTGGTTTTGTAGTTTGTGGGTGGTTTTTCTAGTTCGTGGGTGATTGTTGGTGGTTCGTGGGTGAGTGTTGGTGTTTTGGGCGGTTCATGGGTGTTGGTGGTCTGGGAAGTTCGTGGATTTTGGTGGGTTTTCGGTGGTGGTGGGTTCGAGGGTGGTGGTTTTCGGTGGTAGTGGTGAATCTGGGTTTGGGTTTGGTGTTTAGTGGCTTTGGCTTTTTTTTTTGTTTTTTTTTTATATTTAGATTAATACTTAAATACTACCCTTATATTTCAATAATCATATTTAAAAACTTTTTTCTAGGATTCCATGCTACTCCCCTTTGTAGCAAATAACTGTTAACAGAAGTAGTATTATTTTTTTTCATTTGTTTTAATAAACTTAACGAAAACCTAACAAATTCCATTTAGTGGCAGTGAAATTTAAATTATGTGATTTTTGGTGGCAGTAAAATAAAAACTAAATTAGATGGATAGCAAATGTCAAAAAAGGGACTTTTGGTGGTGGCAAAAGTCAAATTTTCCTAAGCAATATTTGTATGTGTTAGATGTTATTCATTGTACCTTATTAAAATCATTCGATTTTCATTTTATCACATACTCTCCGACTCAATATGTATCAATGACTTCTTACAAAAAAAATAAAATATAAGTAATATTTATAATTTCATATTCCCTCTATTTCAGAATAATTTGAAATATTGTTATATAAATCTGGGTGTACGGTGCTATTTTATGTATATATTGTTATGAATAATAGGATATATATATATATATATATATATATATATATATATATATATATAGAGAGAGAGAGAGAGAGAGAGAGAGAGAGAGTCGTTGTATTATGTGCTAATTTAAATGCAATATATACCGCTGTGTTAGCCTTTTCGTTGCATCAAGTATCGCTTCCATGATGATTTTTATAAAATACTCTAATGCAACCGATAAAGAAAGTCGTTATCCGTTGCATTAGGTATAATCTAATACAATGGATTACAACTGCCGCCGCATTAGATACCAAATGCCGCTGCATTAGGCCTAACGTCACACCAACAGAAGCCATGGCAGGGGCGTTGCATTAGGTCTAATACCACAGTTTTTAATGTCTAATACAACGGATTCAGGGGTTGCATTAGATCATAAATGTAGTAGTAAAGGCGTTTATTTCACATTTAGATGATTATTGTTCATTTAATTACCAAATGAAAAACAAAAAATAACTTTGGGTTAGTTTGGTCGCTGGGTACACCTTGTACCCGGATGTATATAAAAAATTTCAGAATACTTGATACACTTCTCTCTTTGTCAATATTTGAATAATTGACATGCTACCATCAATGGCAAGGACCATTATTATTAAAATTATACTTTCATTGAAAATATTTATCTATTTTCTTTAAATAATAAAGAGTGAATGAACTACATAAATCTTTTTAATTCTTTAAAAAGTTTAATTTATTAATCAACAACTTTTGTGTGCTGCTGTCACACGTGTGGCAAACTGACACACACCAAGTAATCCTTAACCAACGAGTAATCCTTGGCCGACTTAATAAGCCCTGACCGAGTAATCTCTGATCGACCGAATAATCCCTGATTGACTTAATAACCCCTGACCAAGTAATCCCTAACCGACTTAGTAACCCCTGACCGAGTGAGTAGCCCCTAATTGACCGAGTAACCCCTGATCGACTTAGTAACCCTTAACTAGCTGAGTAACCCCCAACTGATGAGTAACTCCGGACCGACTTAGTAATCTTTGACCACGTGAGTAACCCCTATAGCATTAACAAAGTAACCACATATAAAAGTTTGTGCTTGATAAAATTGCGTCTTGCACGAGACCTATAATAGTTCATGCATTAATATTTATTATTTTTAATTATAATTGAAACATTATTTCAAAGATACATCGTATTGAACTTGAAGCCTATAATGGCAAGACCCAAATATAAAGTACTCTATGAATGCTTAAAGATAGAGACTAGGCCTTGATCATATCATATATCATATCGCATTTCAACGCAAATTTACACACTAAAGGCATGTGAGCATACGTAGGCCATTGACATACATTGTTTCAGTTTTACCCCTTGATGGTTGGGAGAAGTTGGTTGGATCAGCAAAAGGGCAGTTAAGTTAAAAGGCAAAAAAGTACCATTACTATATTGTCTTTTACTTCTTTAACCATCAACAATGGGACCAAAAGTAACATGGGGCTCTTCATGTGCATCAAAGTGGACTTCCATAATGCCTATTATCATTTTCCTACATCCTATGAATTTCTTTTTGTTATGGTGTTGGAAATATATTCACTAATCCCTTGAATTATGAAGGAATATACACGTATTTATCTAGTCTATGAAAGTTGTATATTATTCTATCATAGCTATCGAGTATTGTAAAAGTGTAAAACTAACCCCATCACTTGTGGCCGAATAAGATTTACTATTATTATGATAAAGATGAACAAAAAGAAACTGGTGGAATATCATTGTCATTATATATTGTTATATACTTATATAGTTATAATATACATCAATACATGCTAGGATACTCTATGATACTAAAAGTAATGGAATAATATTATATGCACATATATAATGTAAAAAAAATCAAAGTGATAAGTCTTTTGTAAGAGAAAGAGATTGAGCCAGACCCCATTGATATTCTATATCAACGAAATTTCGTTGATATAGTAGCATTTCCGCAATTATTAGACTTACTTTTAGTAAAATATAGTATTTGTACTACTAAGGCTGACTAGGACACCGTTTTATCTCCTTTTATGAGCCCGTTTTGAAAAAAACCCCTTTTAGAGAGAGAAACCACAATACAGAGAGAAGTTACATTAGAACAACATCAATGGCGCAATTCCAGGTCGATCTTGCTCCAAATCGATTCATCTAAGCTGAATTTATGCACGTGGTTCCTTGAATTTTAGGTATGGTGTTCAAGGCTACCCAAACAGTAGTACACAAACTGGAATTTTGCAACTCCCGATACGAAAGAAATGAAGAGTCGAAACCACCAATTGCCATGGCTCCATGCTTGAATGCTTGAAATTACCTAGTAACTTGCTGTCCCCTATCTCATTCACCCTCTTTCACCTTTCCGGCGACAAATTTCCGACGGCTTCGCCGTGGAATTAAACGAAAACCCTAGAAAAATAAGAGAAATTGGGGCATGGTTAACCCTTAGAGGCAAGGTTTGCTTCCTTCTCCATTGAAGTTGTTCATGCTTTTCGATTTCGCCATTTTCATGTACTATGTGAGCTTGCTTTTTTGTTTCTCTCTCATGACAAAGATGAAGACAATGTATGGTTTGGAAGAAGGTAAAGACCCCACATCTATCAAAAACCGTAAGCATATAACGGGGTTTCCAGGGGTTTTCTTTTCTGTTCCAATTTTGGCCTTCATTTAATGAGTGAAATGACAACGCCGCCCCTATATCAACGCTCCTCGTTGATATAGGATATCAATCTCAAAGAGATTAATTCACATTCATGCAGCTTATTCTCTTTAATTACATCCCCTCATATGAATGCCCATTTCTACTTCAAATTTGTAAAATTCTCATACATTGGATGGACCTTCTTTTAAACTTTCCAGCATTAATAACCCCAAATTAACAAGCCCTTCTTTTTGATAATGGTTTAACCTTCAAGATCTGATCTGATGATGGGAAAAGACCAAAGCATGCTTGGTATTAATAGAATTGCCTATCAAACTTTTGGAAAATGGAGCAAGGGAAAACTGTTTTTCATCTAAATTTTAATCTATATCACATTTTTGTTCGTTCACATAATGTATGTGGAACAACACCGTAATTAAGTAATTAGCTAAAGTAAATAAATTATGAAAATTTCATACACAATAAGGCTAGTATTATTGCCGAAGTAGAAATATGTGATGTTTCACCAAGGGGTGTACATATCTTCAAAAACTTGATTGTGGCCGGTGACAAAAGGCAAACTTATTGGGTCAGGGTCACCCACCTTAATAGGTCGCATGCATACTCTACTCCACATCAGTGTGATATTTTCCGATTTGGACGTAGTGTAGGCGGATTTTTTTTTTGCACCTCTCCAAAAAGCCTCTTACTAATCTAATAATACGGTGTGCACTTAATTAGTTATAAGGAAGTCATTTCTTCAATTCCTATTTTTTCCATGTAGGACTTGGGATGAACAATCCCAACAAAACTAGGGGTATGATATTCTCCCTCTAGATAATTTGATAATCATTCATTAAGAGTTGGATCGTCCGATCCAAAAATATTTATTCATGCAAGATATATAAAATAAGTAGGTAGATAAGTAATTCCTCTTAATTGAATACGGGATAAAATATTATGAGATGCAATATCACGGCCACGCCATTGGTTATTGATGGTATTATCACTTTAGTACGCGTACAAGCTTCTCATACGACCAAATATGATTTACCCTTACAAATAAATTGGGCCACATCACCAAAATGACTGATCACACACAAAACTTACTATAAAAATAAATTAATTAATAAATAAGTTAGTCAGATCATTAATACTATATAGAAAAAGGACCTTTTAGTTGATAAATTTTGTTTTTCCTAAAACACCCTTTTATATTTAAAAATTATATTTTTACCAAAAATAAGTGCATTAAAAAAAAAAAAAAATACTAAAAAAAACTATTCAATTATATCATAATTCATAGCTACCCCTGTTATTTTTTACTTTAAAAAAAACTATCGTTTTGTAAAAAAATAATAATAAAAAAAGGCCACCATTTAAGAAAAATCCATGTAAGAAAAAAACTGATGATTGATCTTGATAGATTACTTACGTCTCTTAGCTTGTATATATTAATGACAAGGATATCCAAGAAGTTTAGAAAAGGTTTACTCTAGTAAAAGCCCTAATACATTTGACAATTCAATGGTGGGGATACCAAAAAAACAAGTGTGATTCTTATAATTGTCTGTACTAGAACTCAAATCATAAGTCTTGTTTATACAAAGAAATAGATTTTAGTATATTTTATGTACGAGAACAATACCAAAAACATTAGAACTTTTATATAATTTGTCAAAAGCAACACACACAGTTGGTTCACATAAATGAGGAACTAATTAACGACTTAATTAGCCGCACGATTGCATTAAATCTTAACCGTTTCCAAACATACACCATTGGTTAACATAAATAAAGGAACTAGTTAACAACTCAATTGGCCGCACGATTGCATTAAATCTTAACCATTTCATAATACTCTTATTAATTATTTATATCCGTCGAGGACAAAATATAGTTGTAATCAAGTTGGAGTACTTTGCCATTAAAAATGAGCTAATACATACAAATTCAGTCATTAATAGATAGATTGTCTATTTCAACATATCTAATCTAATGTCAAAAATATCATGAAAGTGTACCAATAAGTTCATTTATGGTACGGTAACAAAAGAGAGGACAAGGTAGCCGTATGATATTCATCAATGAGATTACTAGTAAAAATGGGACAGTGTTGTTTGTCAACAAGGACAAAATTGTGAGCCGTAGAACATGGTAAGGTAATAATCACCTAAATTCCTAAAGAACATTTAACAACTTAATAACTATTTACACGTCAAGTATTTAACAAGATGAACTTCAGCTATTTAATTATCTTTGTGTCATTTTTTTTCCTAACATTTTTGCCACATCATGCGATGTCTTCCATTTGTCCTCCCCAGTTTGAAATTTTTGGCTCCACCACTAGGCCTCAATGTGAGACTGACAAATATCTCTTTATGATTCTTTGTAATCTGTTAATTTTTTTTATTATACATTTATATTTCCCTATAAAAATAAATACTCTAAATATATTATTCTAAATAACTAAGTAAATTATTACAGTAAATTCTATTGTAGTAAAGACTAGCACTATTGTTTCTCAAATAAAAAGAAAGTGTTAGGATTATATTTTGGAAAATTGCCTTTGTAATAGCATACATAGAGTGATATTTCTTAATTTTCTCAGAATGTAATCAGTAACTATAATAGATGATCGTGATAATGGTCAGAGCATCTACTATATTAAAGTCTAGCAATATTATTCGACATAATAAGCAAAGGATTATATTTAGGGCTAAATGATATGAGCACAATGGTTAGAGCATCCATTATAGTAAAGTCTAGCAATATTATTTCTCAAATAAAAAAAAAAGTCTAGCAATGTAATGGTAACATGATATAAGCAACTATATAAATGATTTACATAAAATTATCAAGTATAATATTCTGCCACATATTAGAATCAAATCATATTATTCAAATAATAAAATAAGATACAATATTTTTTGTATTATCATCTATATAAATAATAGCTATAAAAATAGTCAAATAAGTCTTTACAATTTTCATTTCAAGGTCATATGTGTGCGTGTGCGTATGTGTGTGTGCGTGTGCGTGAAGATTTCTAGGTCATATTATCTATACAACATAGAGATTATATTGGTGTTCAAAATGACATTCACTATGATATCTGACCTCACCCCTCTTATAGAATCATGGAGGATAAAAGTTTAAATTTTGAAGCTATGGTACCAACCTGAATATTCCAATCCAAAAAAAAAAAAAAAATTAACTCACTTGAGTTAATTTTAGTTGATGAGAAGGTACATTGTTATGAGTTCATAATAATTTTTGTCTTTTAGATTTGTTTACTTTTAGTAATATGTTTACTTTTTTGTTTTTTTTAGGAAAGTAATATGTTTACTTTAAAGATTATAATGTAAAATGGATTTTTATATAATCAAGTTTACACGCATGGATCTAAAATACAAGCAAATATTAAACAATCACCTATTCAATGATTTGAAGATCTTGTGAAAGAGGGCACTTCCCACACTATCTCTGGTTTCGGAGTGATTAATAATATTTGGAAAACGTTTGGCTATTAACCATGCCTATAAAGTAAATTTCTATTATAGGACTATTGTTAGGGATTGTGAATATGCACAACTTCATAAGCATGGATTTGATTTTGTGTCCTTCAACAAAATCCTTAAAGAACACTATTCAATACATTAAGGTTATACTAGTTTCACCTAACCTTTTTTATAACATTTTTACTACTACTGTCCTTTTCAAAAATAATGTAAGCAATAGGAAAATTTGTTTTGACATTTGCTACCCATTTATTTTTATTAATTTTTATGTATTTTGCTACCACCTAAAATCACATAATTTTAATTTCACTGCAACTTAACACTTTCAGTTACTATTTCCATTAGTGAGATCCGACCACCCTCACTGTCACCTTCCGGCCACCCCTCCTTCCTTAGCCACCCTCACTTCCTCCCCGTCAGCCACAAAAAAATAAAAAATAAAAATTTAAATAACCCAGCCACCAAAAAAAAATATAAAAAATAAAAAAGCCCAGCCCCCTCCCCATCAACCACCCCTCCCCCTGTCGGCGGTTGGCGCTCATAGCGGCCGACGACCCATGATAGAGACCGCGACAGAGACAAGGAGTAATTGAGAAGACAGCGACGGAGTTGGTGTAGATGATAGCTTAGAAGAAAGCATAAATGACGAGGAGGATGATGATGCTTCGGTTTGATACGTTCCACCATCGAATTCGGTTCCTATTTCATCGACATTAGGGCATCTACTCTTACCAGTCATCAGAAAAGTTTTCCTCCGCTGAAGTTTCTATCCCTTGGAAAGCTCGCTCTGATGAGACTCACTGAGATTTGTTTTATTTTTTAATTTAATTGTTGAATTAATTTCATTTGGATTGATTTTGATGTAATTCCAGCTTCAACGAAGAATCGGGGTCGGGGCAACAAGAAGGGGGATAGGCTGCGTAGCTAGGTGGGGGAAAGGGAGGAGGTGGGGTCGCTGGCCGAAGCTTTGGGCATCGGCCGCTGGCTGCCGGGAGGGGGGAGGGGTGGCTGATGGGAGGGGGCTAGCTATTGAGGGTGGCTAGGTTTTTTATTACTACCTCCGTTAATGGTTATTTGCAACATTTGCCATTTTCGGTTGCTATCTATTATGTGCAACATTTTTTTTTCTTTCCACTTTTAGTAACTTTTTGCCAATAAAATGACCATATTACCCTTAACTTAAACAATTTAGACATCTAATTAAATCACTAACTTGATTTAACTCTTTACCTAATAAATCTTATTATTGTAATCATTTTCACCCAAAAATCATTCATCTTCATCATGTCCCTCACCCTTACCCATCTTCAATTTCATCAAAATCATTCATCCCTTAGCCTTACCCATCTTCATTATCTTCCCCATTATCTTTCTCTCTCCTCTTTCATCATCATCTTCCTCTTCCTTTTCCCCCAAAAAATCAGATTCATTTATCTCCCCACCAATCCACCTCTCTCTCCTCCATCTTCATCCCTCACTTCATCATCTTTTTCCTTTTTCATCTATCATCTCCTTCTTCATTTCTCATCTCTCATCTACTTCTTCATTTCTAATTTGTTTCGTGGGTGGTTGTTGGTGGTTTGTGGGTGGCTTAAGTAGATCTGGTGGTTTTGTAGTTTGTGGGTGGTTTTTCTAGTTCGTGGGTGATTGTTGGTGGTTCGTGGGTGAGTGTTGGTGTTTTGGGCGGTTCATGGGTGTTGGTGGTCTGGGAAGTTCGTGGATTTTGGTGGGTTTTCGGTGGTGGTGGGTTCGAGGGTGGTGGTTTTCGGTGGTAGTGGTGAATCTGGGTTTGGGTTTGGTGTTTAGTGGCTTTGGCTTTTTTTTTGTTTTTTTTTTTATATTTAGATTAATACTTAAATACTACCCTTATATTTCAATAATCATATTTAAAAACTTTTTTCTAGGATTCCATGCTACTCCCCTTTGTAGCAAATAACTGTTAACAGAAGTAGTATTATTTTTTTTCATTTGTTTTAATAAACTTAACGAAAACCTAACAAATTCCATTTAGTGGCAGTGAAATTTAAATTATGTGATTTTTGGTGGCAGTAAAATAAAAACTAAATTAGATGGATAGCAAATGTCAAAAAAGGGACTTTTGGTGGTGGCAAAAGTCAAATTTTCCTAAGCAATATTTGTATGTGTTAGATGTTATTCATTGTACCTTATTAAAATCATTCGATTTTCATTTTATCACATACTCTCCGACTCAATATGTATCAATGACTTCTTACAAAAAAAATAAAATATAAGTAATATTTATAATTTCATATTCCCTCTATTTCAGAATAATTTGAAATATTGTTATATAAATCTGGGTGTACGGTGCTATTTTATGTATATATTGTTATGAATAATAGGATATATATATATATATATATATATATATATATATATATATATATAGAGAGAGAGAGAGAGAGAGAGAGAGAGAGAGAGTCGTTGTATTATGTGCTAATTTAAATGCAATATATACCGCTGTGTTAGCCTTTTCGTTGCATCAAGTATCGCTTCCATGATGATTTTTATAAAATACTCTAATGCAACCGATAAAGAAAGTCGTTATCCGTTGCATTAGGTATAATCTAATACAATGGATTACAACTGCCGCCGCATTAGATACCAAATGCCGCTGCATTAGGCCTAACGTCACACCAACAGAAGCCATGGCAGGGGCGTTGCATTAGGTCTAATACCACAGTTTTTAATGTCTAATACAACGGATTCAGGGGTTGCATTAGATCATAAATGTAGTAGTAAAGGCGTTTATTTCACATTTAGATGATTATTGTTCATTTAATTACCAAATGAAAAACAAAAAATAACTTTGGGTTAGTTTGGTCGCTGGGTACACCTTGTACCCGGATGTATATAAAAAATTTCAGAATACTTGATACACTTCTCTCTTTGTCAATATTTGAATAATTGACATGCTACCATCAATGGCAAGGACCATTATTATTAAAATTATACTTTCATTGAAAATATTTATCTATTTTCTTTAAATAATAAAGAGTGAATGAACTACATAAATCTTTTTAATTCTTTAAAAAGTTTAATTTATTAATCAACAACTTTTGTGTGCTGCTGTCACACGTGTGGCAAACTGACACACACCAAGTAATCCTTAACCAACGAGTAATCCTTGGCCGACTTAATAAGCCCTGACCGAGTAATCTCTGATCGACCGAATAATCCCTGATTGACTTAATAACCCCTGACCAAGTAATCCCTAACCGACTTAGTAACCCCTGACCGAGTGAGTAGCCCCTAATTGACCGAGTAACCCCTGATCGACTTAGTAACCCTTAACTAGCTGAGTAACCCCAACTGATGAGTAACTCCGGACCGACTTAGTAATCTTTGACCACGTGAGTAACCCCTATAGCATTAACAAAGTAACCACATATAAAAGTTTGTGCTTGATAAAATTGCGTCTTGCACGAGACCTATAATAGTTCATGCATTAATATTTATTATTTTTAATTATAATTGAAACATTATTTCAAAGATACATCGTATTGAACTTGAAGCCTATAATGGCAAGACCCAAATATAAAGTACTCTATGAATGCTTAAAGATAGAGACTAGGCCTTGATCATATCATATATCATATCGCATTTCAACGCAAATTTACACACTAAAGGCATGTGAGCATACGTAGGCCATTGACATACATTGTTTCAGTTTTACCCCTTGATGGTTGGGAGAAGTTGGTTGGATCAGCAAAAGGGCAGTTAAGTTAAAAGGCAAAAAAGTACCATTACTATATTGTCTTTTACTTCTTTAACCATCAACAATGGGACCAAAAGTAACATGGGGCTCTTCATGTGCATCAAAGTGGACTTCCATAATGCCTATTATCATTTTCCTACATCCTATGAATTTCTTTTTGTTATGGTGTTGGAAATATATTCACTAATCCCTTGAATTATGAAGGAATATACACGTATTTATCTAGTCTATGAAAGTTGTATATTATTCTATCATAGCTATCGAGTATTGTAAAAGTGTAAAACTAACCCCATCACTTGTGGCCGAATAAGATTTACTATTATTATGATAAAGATGAACAAAAAGAAACTGGTGGAATATCATTGTCATTATATATTGTTATATACTTATATAGTTATAATATACATCAATACATGCTAGGATACTCTATGATACTAAAAGTAATGGAATAATATTATATGCACATATATAATGTAAAAAAAATCAAAGTGATAAGTCTTTTGTAAGAGAAAGAGATTGAGCCAGACCCCATTGATATTCTATATCAACGAAATTTCGTTGATATAGTAGCATTTCCGCAATTATTAGACTTACTTTTAGTAAAATATAGTATTTGTACTACTAAGGCTGACTAGGACACCGTTTTATCTCCTTTTATGAGCCCGTTTTGAAAAAACCCCTTTTAGAGAGAGAAACCACAATACAGAGAGAAGTTACATTAGAACAACATCAATGGCGCAATTCCAGGTCGATCTTGCTCCAAATCGATTCATCTAAGCTGAATTTATGCACGTGGTTCCTTGAATTTTAGGTATGGTGTTCAAGGCTACCCAAACAGTAGTACACAAACTGGAATTTTGCAACTCCCGATACGAAAGAAATGAAGAGTCGAAACCACCAATTGCCATGGCTCCATGCTTGAATGCTTGAAATTACCTAGTAACTTGCTGTCCCCTATCTCATTCACCCTCTTTCACCTTTCCGGCGACAAATTTCCGACGGCTTCGCCGTGGAATTAAACGAAAACCCTAGAAAAATAAGAGAAATTGGGGCATGGTTAACCCTTAGAGGCAAGGTTTGCTTCCTTCTCCATTGAAGTTGTTCATGCTTTTCGATTTCGCCATTTTCATGTACTATGTGAGCTTGCTTTTTTGTTTCTCTCTCATGACAAAGATGAAGACAATGTATGGTTTGGAAGAAGGTAAAGACCCCACATCTATCAAAAACCGTAAGCATATAACGGGGTTTCCAGGGGTTTTCTTTTCTGTTCCAATTTTGGCCTTCATTTAATGAGTGAAATGACAACGCCGCCCCTATATCAACGCTCCTCGTTGATATAGGATATCAATCTCAAAGAGATTAATTCACATTCATGCAGCTTATTCTCTTTAATTACATCCCCTCATATGAATGCCCATTTCTACTTCAAATTTGTAAAATTCTCATACATTGGATGGACCTTCTTTTAAACTTTCCAGCATTAATAACCCCAAATTAACAAGCCCTTCTTTTTGATAATGGTTTAACCTTCAAGATCTGATCTGATGATGGGAAAAGACCAAAGCATGCTTGGTATTAATAGAATTGCCTATCAAACTTTTGGAAAATGGAGCAAGGGAAAACTGTTTTTTCATCTAAATTTTAATCTATATCACATTTTTGTTCGTTCACATAATGTATGTGGAACAACACCGTAATTAAGTAATTAGCTAAAGTAAATAAATTATGAAAATTTCATACACAATAAGGCTAGTATTATTGCCGAAGTAGAAATATGTGATGTTTCACCAAGGGGTGTACATATCTTCAAAAACTTGATTGTGGCCGGTGACAAAAGGCAAACTTATTGGGTCAGGGTCACCCACCTTAATAGGTCGCATGCATACTCTACTCCACATCAGTGTGATATTTTCCGATTTGGACGTAGTGTAGGCGGATTTTTTTTTTGCACCTCTCCAAAAAGCCTCTTACTAATCTAATAATACGGTGTGCACTTAATTAGTTATAAGGAAGTCATTTCTTCAATTCCTATTTTTTCCATGTAGGACTTGGGATGAACAATCCCAACAAAACTAGGGGTATGATATTCTCCCTCTAGATAATTTGATAATCATTCATTAAGAGTTGGATCGTCCGATCCAAAAATATTTATTCATGCAAGATATATAAAATAAGTAGGTAGATAAGTAATTCCTCTTAATTGAATACGGGATAAAATATTATGAGATGCAATATCACGGCCACGCCATTGGTTATTGATGGTATTATCACTTTAGTACGCGTACAAGCTTCTCATACGACCAAATATGATTTACCCTTACAAATAAATTGGGCCACATCACCAAAATGACTGATCACACACAAAACTTACTATAAAAATAAATTAATTAATAAATAAGTTAGTCAGATCATTAATACTATATAGAAAAAGGACCTTTTAGTTGATAAATTTTGTTTTTCCTAAAACACCCTTTTATATTTAAAAATTATATTTTTACCAAAAATAAGTGCATTAAAAAAAAAAAAAATACTAAAAAAAACTATTCAATTATATCATAATTCATAGCTACCCCTGTTATTTTTTACTTTAAAAAAAACTATCGTTTTGTAAAAAAATAATAATAAAAAAAGGCC